>NC_061799.1:4883855-5599688 GCF_021462225.1 Girardinichthys multiradiatus
CTGCATCGCCGGACGTGCTGTCGTACGGAGGTAACAGCGATCTCCTTCTCATCAGCAGGAAACAGGGGTGGTTGATACCCCAGCGAAACTTCAAACGGGGATAAACCGGTGGCAGTGGAGACATGTGAATTGTGTGAGTACTCAATCCAGGGCAGGTAGTCGCTCCAATCAGTAGGGCTGGAGGATGCTACACAGCGTAGCGCTGCTTCCATCTCCTGATTAAGTCTCTCCACTTGGCCATTGGTCTGCGGGTGATGACCGGAAGTTAGAGAGACGGTGGCCCCCAGCGCTGCACAAAACTCCTTCCACACCTGGGCGGTGAACTGGGGCCCACGGTCCGACAGCACGTCCTGGGGGATTCCATGCAAACGGAATACGTGCTAGACCATAAGCTTGGCAGTCTGGAAAGTGGAAGGCAGTCTCCTGAGAGGTACAAGATGGCAGGCTTTAGAAAATCTGTCCACAATAGTCATGATAGTAGTCCTACCGTGAGAGTTTGGAAGGCCAGTGACAAAATCCACTGCGATGTGGGACCAAGGTCGAGGAGGAACGTCCAACGGTTGCAGGAGGCCAGGGGGTGGCCGATTAGATGTCTTGTTACGAGCACAGGTTCTACAGGCTGAGACATAATCCCTAATGTCTCGGTGTAAAGTGGGCCACCAAAAGCGTCTAGACAGGGCAGCGATGGTCCGATTAGCTCCTGGGTGGACGGCGAACCTTGAAGCGTGGAACCAGGTAATGAGCCGGGACCGAACAGCGCTGGGAACATACATCCGGTTAGGTGGTCCAGTTCCTGGCTCCGGGTGAGCGAGGAGGGCCTGCCGCACGCTGTCCTCAATCTCCCAGGTAACGGCTCCAATAGTGCAGCTAGGAGGTAGGATAGGCGCAGCTAGCTTCTCAGTTTCATTAGTGGAGAACTGTCGTGACAGGGCATCTGGCTTGGTGTTTCTGGTACCGGGTCTGTAAGAGATCAACAAATTAAAGCGAGAAAAGAATAATGACCAACGTGATTGTCTAGGGTTTAACCGTTTTGCTGATTAGATGTAAGACAAATTTCTATGGTCGGTCCAGACCAGCACTGGATGTTCAGCGCCCTCCAACCAGTGCCGCCACTCCTCCAGAGCGAGCTTAATAGCTAGGAGCTCTCTGTCACCCACATCATAGTTCCTTTCTGCCGCAGATAAGCGGCGAGAGAAAAAGGCACACGGATGAAGCCTTGAGTCAAAGTCCTGGCGTTGGGAGAGCACCGCTCCTACCCCGGTGTCCGAATCATCCACCTCCAGAATGAACTTTTTCGCTGAATCAGGGTGAACGAGCACTGGAGCATGGGTGAACTTGTCTTTTAAGGTGCTGAATGCGTTGTCTGCCTCCGGAGTCCAAACGAACGGCACCTTAGAGGAAGTCAGGGCTGTGAGGGGGCTGGCCGTCTGGCTGTAGTTCATAATAAATTTTCTATAAAAACTGGCAAAGCCCAGAAACCGTTGTAACTCCTTCCGAGTGGTAGGGATAGGCCAGTCCTCCACTGCCTTCATCTTGCTGGGGTCAGCGCGAAACTGCCCACCCTCGAGGACGAAACCCAGAAAACTGATGGATGACTGGTGGAATTCGCACTTCTCGGCCTTCATAAACAGCTGATTTTCCAGGAGGTGCTGAAGGACTAGACGATCATGCCGACGATGCTCTGTAGGAGTCTTTGAATAAACCAAAATGTCATCAAGATAAACAAAAACGAATATATTCAGGAAGTCCCTTAATACATCGTTTACAAGAGCCTGGAACACGGCGGGTGCATTACATAGTCCAAACGGCATCACCAGGTACTCACAGTATCCGAGTGGAGTCTTAAAAGCCGTCTTCCACTCATCTCCCTGGCGGATTCGGACCAAGTGGTATGCGTTCCTAAGATCGAGTTTAGTAAACATTGTGGCGCCATAAACTGGTTCGAAGGCCGATGAAAGAAGGGGTAAAGGGTACTTGTTCTTTATCGTGATGGCGTTTAATCCCCTATAATCTATACACGGGTGGAGAGACCCATCTTTCTTGCCGACAAAGAAAAACCCAGCTCCCAATGGGGATGAAGACGGTCGGATTATTCCTGAGGCTAATGATTCGTTTATATAATTCTCCATTACCAACCTCTCCGGTCCAGAGATTTTATATAACCGGCTGGATGTTAATGGAGCTCCTGCCAGAAGGTCGATAGCGCTGTCATAAGGACGGTGCGCCGGGAGGGACAGAGCCCGAGACTTGCTAAGCACTGATTTTAGATCATGATACTCACTTGGTACTCGAGTAAGATTGGGAGGTTCGACCTCCCTCTCCTTCTCTGGAGTACTAGGGGGAACAGCTGAGTGGAGACAGGATGACAAGCACTGGGTGGACCATGATTCTACGCATAACTCCGCCCAGTTCAGATGCGGGTTGTGAAGCTGCAGCCAGGGAAATCCAAGCACAAGAGAGCTCTGTACTATGGGAAACACAAACAGGGTAATAAGCTCCCTATGGTTACCAGATAAGACTAATTCCAGGGGTAGAGTTCTATGGGTAATACTGTGGAGCGTCCGGCCATCTAAGGCCAAGACTTGACGTGGCACGGTTAATGGTTCAATCTTAATCTGGTGGAGTTTTACCAGATCTTGATCGATTAGGCTCAGTTCACAACCCGAATCTAGTAGGGCGGAGAGAGTGAGGCTCTGTTGATTCAATACTAATGTGGCAGGTAATGTGAAATGTGAGGGCATGCTAAAGGGCCTTTGGTCCACCGGTCGCCCTGCTAGAACCGGCGGACCCAACCTTTTGGCCGAATAGGACAAGCCAAAACCAAATGCACGGGGGATCCGCAGTAAAAACACTGCCTAGCCTCCCGCCGGCGACTCCGCTCATCATCAGACAATTGCGCCCGTCCGATCTGCATGGGCTCGGACTCTACCTGGCCTGGAGTTTGTACCAGTCGGGTCGGTGTCTGGTGAGTGGTGGAAGACTGTGCTCTAGGCAAAAACCGCTCAGCGCAGGACCGCCTCCTTTCCCTTATACGGTTATCCAAACGGAGGGGTAAATCAATATATTCATCTAGGTCCTCTGGTTCCTCCAATAGAACTAGTTCATCCTTTAAATTCTCATCCAGAGCCTGAAAAAACATTGATCTCAATGCACCGGAATTCCAGCCAGATGCAACCGCCAAAGTTCGAAAATCTATGGAAAAATCAGTAAGTGGTCGGTTGCGCTGCTTAAGCGTGCATAACCTATGAGCCACCTCAGTCTGACCCATCTCTAAATTGAATATGGATCTGAAGTCCTTTAAGAATTCATCATAAGTGCAGCCAAAATGACTATAATTAGTGAATCTTGCCTCCGCCCATCGGAGTGCCCTACCAGATAGTAAACCCAGAATATAAGATACCTTTGCATCATCATGGGGAAATGACTGAGGGGAACGGTTAAACACTAGAGAGCACTGCAACAAAAACCCACGACAACCTCCCAATATTACATAAGATCAATAAAAAAGGATATTTTAAGAAGAAATTTTATAGTAATTTTATGAAACACTGAATTTTGGGCTCTCTGTTTCTCTGATTATCTGTACGCCATAACCATCAAAATTACAAGAAATTAAGCCTGGGAATGTTTTACATTTTGTGCAATGAATCTATATAATATGTGAATTTCACTTTCTGGAATTAGTAACAAAAAAAAAATCCTTTTCATGAGATTCTAATTTTTGAGCTGTACTTTTTGGCACTTCACTTGACACATGTTAACTCCTGATACATTTCCAGAATGAGATCCCTCTGATCGTTTGAAAGCTCTCTGTGGACCATGGATTTTTCTGTAAGATGCGATCAAATGTCAGGAAAAGCCTTCAGCTGAACATCATTTGAGGATAATCACTTGCACTTTAAATGACGGCTTCTGTTGACTGACGGCTAATTTACATATGTTTGAATGTGGTGGTTTATTCTAGTCAGATGGTGTGCTCACTTACAGCAATGACATAATTTTAGGTTTTTAATTTGTATCATTAATTTTCCCCCTAAAAGATTTCCATTTATTTTTCAATTAATTGCAATGTTCACAAAACCTGTCATATTAGCAGAGGTGTATAGATATTCAGTAAATGATATTTACTGAACTACTCCGATGTATTTTGTTTTCCAGTGCCATTAGAAGTACCCAGGCTGATACATGCATATTCCTTCAAGGTTTAATTTGTTCTCCATTTTATTAGGATCAGTCCATCCTTTATGGCCCCAATTTACAAATCCGTTTTCTAACAATTTTAATTTGCTGGAAATTAAAATCAGGCAGTGTGTATCCCACAGGGAAAGTAACCCCCCCCACTCCCCTTCCATCCGTTCTAACCCCAATCTCCCCAGGACCCAATGTATAAGACACACACTCGTGCACACACACATGGAATAACCTTGTTGGGTCCTAATTATAATAGCATAGAGTCTCTGTTGAACACTGTGTTATTTGTCCAAACTAAACTGGCTCCCACGGGCATGTACCTGTGTCCTTTTTTTTCTCCATGGAGGATTATCCTTGTTTTTGGCAACTTTTTTTTATTAGTTAAATGGGAAGTAAAAGAAATAGGGTAAGTCAAGGCAGAAAGGTTGCTGACGAGAGTTGCTGTGTCTGTCAGAATGAAATTTAGTGTTTTCCCCTTAAACAAAACTAAACAGGGATTTTATATCAGCAGCTTAATAGACACGGTTCTGCATATATATTGAGTGATAAACAGACTAATATAATACATTCAATACCTGTTGTACTGATGGCTGTAAAAATATATATATATTTAGAGATTTTATTTTTTAGTTTATTTTTTATGTTAGATGTAGTTAAATGCTTTCTACGATTCGTTTGAACTATCTGTCTGCACTATTTATGTTTAGATTTATCAGTGTAGAAATACACACGGATGAAAAACACAACAACAACTACTGTTGGGCCGTAATAATGGTTCCAGAGCTGCTAAAATCTTCCACCATTACTTTAATTTACAGTCCTTTTTATTGATATGTACTTCATATAGGAGGTGGGGTACTGGTATGGGCTTGTGTTACTCATTTTTCATGCAGGACAATGCTCCATCTCAGGCCTTGAAGTATTCCACTACATGGCTAGCCAGTAGAGGTCCCAATTGAAAACTTGTGGGCCCTTCTTAATTAGGAGACTTACAGTAAATGAACATTGTCCGAACAGTGTCTGGGAGGCTGTGGTTGCTGCCAAGCAAACAGTTGATCATGAACAGACCATGAAACTGACAGACTCCAGTGACCAGAAGGCTTGTGCCTGTTGCTGAAAAGGATGACTGAGTCACTGAATTTTGTTAAAAGTTTCAAAAATGTTTGTTTATGAATTTTCAGTTATTATACACACTTTAACAGATAAAAATAAACAATTGAGATAGGAACATTTATTGTATTTGGTTGCATAATAACTCTGCACACTCATAATTGTCCAAATTGCCAAGTAATTGTCCAAAAAAGATTTCAAATATTTTTCTATTGTTTATTAATGTAGAAATAATTTTCTGCATTCCACTTCAATTAAAATGTAAATAAAACAGAAAAAAAGGTTTCTACTAAATTGGTGGTTCTTTTACATTCTTTTATTATCTTTTGACAAACATCTGTCTTATTTCCTATCAGAAGAAAATTCTTGGTCAGATGAAAATAGTTTATTATACTTTCAAATTATATCCACAATTTGAAATGTGAGATGGTTTCTAGCATAAAGTATGCTGTTATAACACATTTTATTTGTTAACCTCCATAAAGGTCACTGGAGAAAAAACTTCATCAGAAACTGAATTTGAATTGCTCAGACTGAATCGGTATTTGTGTAGTTTGAAATTAAATGCATTTGTTTAAAAATGAATTTCACTAAACTGAAACTGAATTTAATGGTTTGAAACTGAACTTATTTGCGTTGAAACTGAATTTGTTTGCTTTGAAAATTGCTATGCTTTGTTTTAAAAATTTATTTTGATTACTTTCATTTTCAGGTCTGTAATTCAATTTCAGTTCCAAAATTCACATTTTTGTGTCACACATCTGGGTCCTTGAGGATAGCCACTGATTAATCAAACACAGATTCATCGATTTACGCTTCACATCAGGTTAAACTTCCTTCATGGCATGTTGAGCTGCAGCAGTGCAGCATATGAACTTGGCAAATGTCCATCACCAAGTCAAATGAGCATCTATAAGAAGCATCATGTAAACAAATGATGGTCAAACAGTAACACTTATGCTACCTGTAGCTATTAGCTGAACATGCCAGATCAGCAGTGTGTCGCCTTCCCCCGCCCTTACCTCAGCGTAACTTCTGTTGCCTAGCAACCGTGTTTGCGTGAAGAACAGAGCTGTAAAGCCAAACAAGCAGAGCCTGAAAGTTAAGAATGCTGTCTCTACTGTAAATAACTACATAGTTTTTATTTACCCTTTTACATGCTGATGGTTTATAATCCTATTTTTTTAAATGTTCTTGTTTTATGATCCTGTTCATTATTCAGCCAATACAAATATTCAAAATAATTTTTGTGTTCATAGATGTAGAAATCTAACACTGTAGATAAAATACATTGATGACAAATACCATTGTTTTAATTTATTTGCAAAGCTTTTAACAACTTAAACACTAACATACTAACTTTAGGAACAAAGATTAAACCATCTTATTTTTAGAGTATAATAATAATAATAATAAATTATTAATTATTAGTATTATTATTGAATATCCTTGTTTTTGGCATTTGAAATGTGCAGCACACAAAAGAGGGAAGCAGGTTATTGTTGGGGGATGAAGTGGATGGAGATGAAAGTCAAGGGGGATTTGTAACAGAAGCACAGCTGCAAGCATGAAAGAGAAGGTTTACAAGGTTTGCATGTATGATCTGGAGATGCTGACACCAGCAAAACAAGATAATATGTAGCTGGAAGAGGCAGAGCTCAAGATGTGAACATTTTCGATGGGAGTGACCAAAGTGGACAACTGCTCTACCTGTAGTACTAACTTGCTAGAGGTTGTATCTGTGTATGAATGTGTGCAATTAGGTGTGGCTGTAGCGTGTGGCTGTAGTGTAAAGCACTTTGAGTGATTGTGACTGGAAAAGCTCTATATAAATCTATGTTCACACAGCAGACAATCGCATCCCAAATCCATTTTTTTGGTCCATATACAACTTATTCATGGCAGTCAGAATGCCCCAATTCTGATTTTGTCACCTCCAAAAAACCCCAAATTGTGCCACATTCATATGTGGTACTCTGCAGTCTGAATGATCATGTCACATTTATTTAGACTTTTACATCATTGTCCTTGCTCTGACTACGCAGACTTCTCTACAGCAGCAGCAGTCACTCCTCCATAAAAAGTTATTGTTAATTGTTGTGCTCTGTTTCTTTTATCTTTCTTCATCTTGTTATAATATGGTCATAATATTGTCAGCTCCCATTGCTCAACAACTTTATAATAATAATAACACAGAGAGTCCAACACCATTATTACTTCTGCAAACAGTGTGCAGCTGTGCGACGTCTACATTCTCATCCTGTACATGCATGTCGCTTTGGGGTCATGAATCATTGTCTGATGGCGGACACAGTTAAATAGTATTGCGAATGACCATGCCAAAAAAATTGGATTTCAGCAAAAAATCGTAATTTAGCATCAAGATCTACAGTGTGACGGTAGCCTAAGTTCAATATATATCAGCCAAGTGCTATTCCAAACAATGTTGTGGTTGAGTTCTTACCAAAAAAGGATAGACACAAGTCTTTCATATGAGGCCATGAGAATATTATAGTTTAGTATTCCAACTCATTTTCCCTTTGAATGCTGTTGTTTGCTGTGGTAACTGGAATAATAGCTTAAAGCATTGCTTTAAAGCATTGAATCCTCTTCTCTCTCACAATCTTGTGATAGATTACAAAACTGAAGACATTAATATAAAATCTTATGTCCCAGTAGTAATATCAGATTGGTAAACAGTAGCACACATGTGACATAAGATGTAAAACACTGCTACGAACCTGACACATGCAAAAACAAACCTTAATGGTATGATGGATGATGACTGTCTGCTATATGGGATGAAAACCATCACTCTTGTTTTTTTGCAGCATTAGAGATGACATGCACTGAGCAATATGGATAACCAGACATAAGTAGATCTATCACCAGATGGCTGAATATATACAATATATGAGAAGAAAACAAACTCTGCACGGTGTCTTAGCTCATAAACATACACATGACATTATTCTCTATACCCAGGAGAAGCAAAGCCAACCATTCATTACAAATAAACGCACAGTAGGTCCCATAACTCAACGAACCGATGCTAAAATAGCAGCTTATTGTAATGTAAAATAATGAAACCAGGGAAATCATTTCAAAAGCTGTTCCAACTTTAATCTGAAATAAATGCTGTACAATAAAGAAAAAGAAACAAGTCTACTTGGTTGGATTAGTACGGAGCCCGGCAGGTGTCAGCGGGTGAAAAAAAAACAAAGCCAGTGGAAATCCGTGCTCACGTTTATTAAACGGTGCGCTCCGTTTTGCAATCCATGCGTGCAGATTACTCAGTGACATCTGTCGAGATATCTCAGTGTAACAAAAATAAAGTCATATTACAAGTTGTGAAGTGTGCTGATTAAAACATGGCATTGCTTTAAGTTTATATATGACAACAGATACACTGAACTTATCTCGCAAGTGTGGGCCATGCGTTCAAACTGAGTAATCTGTGCGTATGGATTGCTTAACTGAGCGCTCAGTTTAGACATCCCCCGCTGACACCTGCTGACACCTGCCGGGTTCCGTACATTAGAATGAACACCGTTAATCAAATACTTTGCTGAAATAGCTTTTGGTTGAAGTTCAGCATTCAGTCTTCCTTGGTAGGAGAATTTCAGCATGCCACGTCTTGACTCTAGACAAGTTCTCTAAATTTATCAGACTGTTAGAACATCTCTGGTTCACAGCCCTCTTCCAGTGGTATGATTAGTTATTGACTGTTGTCATCTTCATGCTTTAACCAGATACTTGTATTATCTTCTGACTGATGTCTTTGTATAATGAAAAAAATTCAAACTTTTGTAACCTTTCCAAAAACTATTGTTTTTCCAAATATTCAATATGACAATATTCAAATGAGGAAAAGTCAGCAAAATCCTACTAGGTCAGCTGTATTTTCCATTTATACTTTTTACATCACAAAAACTTTGCATGGAACGTGTTGTTATGGTCATTGAATTAATGGATTGTGACAGTCAAAAACGTTGATTATTGCATTGCATGGACAAAAAAAGAGAAAACTAACAAAAAAAAGAAACAAACTTGGCATTTTGTAAAATTTTTGAGATCCACTGTCCCCACTGAGACTTTCTGTTACGTTATAAAGTTTAGAATAATTAGAGTCAATATAACCAGGCTCTCCTTTATTATCTACTTTTTATTATTTTAAACTTTGATAATCTTAAAATGATCTCTAAATTAAATCTACTACAAATGCATTGTATTATTGGAGGTTAGTCACTGTTGGCTGATAAATGCTTTAAAATTAAATGACCATCAACCAGGACATGCACGCTGCTGAGGTCAAATTTACACTGGCGTTTGCTGATCACAGGATTTAAGTTGGGATGCAGATTAGCTTGAAAACATTTTATAAAAATTCTTGTTTTGAATGTAAACTGTTTTAAGTGACTCCATCCTTATGATGGTTTGCTTGATGATTTGACAGAAAGTATTGTAGTACTACATGTAAGCAAAAAATGTAAAACTGTGCATCCTTTTTTCTTCAGAGACAGCTGTAATTAAGTATTTTCCTGTGCACGTAGAGCTTCTAGCCCCTGTTTCTCTGCCATCTTTACCAGCGCTGAGTAATGATCCACATGTTGGTCAGTGATGGACGGAGGAGCCCTGTTGCCTGCTGGCCTGTCACAGAAATCTGACAGCATCTAGGGTGCAGCGACAAACTGGAAAGGGTAGCCTGTAGCTCTCAATCACTCCCAATCTGGCAGAGATGCCCACAGGGAGCTGTCTCCCCAATCTTTCATTTATCTTTCTCTTCTTTCACTCTATCGTTTATATTTTCTACTCTGCCTCATTTTGTCGCTTTTCCTTCTCCTTTGTGATCTTCCTTTTTACATTAACCCTACCGAATCTGTCTCCACACACACTCACACACATTACCTCTGCGTGGCTATATCCTGCCTACACTTTTTAAATTGCTGCATACAGTCTGCATCACTATTTAACTCAAACTAGATTCTGAATGAGATTCAGGCTTTAGCTAACACACATCTCTGTTCATATGCGCACATAAAATTATCAGTCACCTGACACACACACAAACACATGCACTGTGTTATAATGCACAATTCAATTTCACAAATATGTATAAGGCTTCAAAAGTACTGCACTGTGGCACGTTCCGAAATTAAACAGAGGATTTTTCGTTAGATCTAAGTTGCCCAGAGAGAGAGAGACAGACAGAGAAGGCTAGGCGGAGAGTTGCCTTCATTTAAGCTGTTCTGCACTGAGGCTTTTCAATTTGATTATGAGTTTCCATTTCATAAAGCCTGGATGCTGTGTGCTATTTAGACTAAAATTGAGCCATTGCTTAGCTGGACAGGCTGTCTTTGCATCTCCCCTCTGGGGGCATCACAGGGAGTCAAGGGCAGGCTGCCACACCATGCGCATTCTGCTACACTCTTTAGTTGTGTTGCAGAGAACATGCCTCACCTCTGCTCTTTCTAGAGGGGGTGCCAGGCCACATGGGGTTTTGCCAAACTGATATAAGGAAGTGTCAGCCTTTGTCTCATCGGATTTGGTCTCGGCTCGGCTCAGTAACACGTCTGATGCTGTAAGACCTGTCCCCCTTAAGGCAAAATTAATAAAGCTGATTGAATGGTTATCATTGTTCTCTTTCTTTAGAAAATAAAATTTTTCTACACCACAGTGAACATGCAAAAAAGCATAGCAACTTTGTTAATTGGCCATGTGAGCATGACAATAGAGAACACTGAGTGTTTGGGATTTTGGAAGGTGATGTGAGGACTCCAGGCAGCTTGTGAAGGTCAGAAGAACAGAGGATGAATCAGAACAGATTTTAGTAATTCTTTATTTCAATGAAATTCAAATGTAATTCCAAACTACTTTTAATCCCAATGGGAAGTTAAATGTTCTTGTAACTCATTTTATACAAGGTTCTACAAACAGTTGTTGTAGATGCAGATGGCTGTGGGCAGGAAGGATCTCCTGTGGATCTCAAGATGCCTCTGACTGAAAACATTCTGTTGTTGACAGTGTGATGAAGAGGATGCTTGGGGTTCTCCGTAATGTTCTTCATTTTATGAAGAATCTTTCCTTGCACAATCATCTTGAGAGGTTCCAGAGCAGTACCCAGAACAGAAGCAATCTTCTTTATCAGCTTGTTCAAGTCCCCGGTTCTGATACTGCTACCCCAGCAGATGATGGCAGAAGAGATCACACTCTCCACAACAGACTTATAGAAGATATACAGCATCTTGCTGCAAACACCGAAAGACCTAAGCTTTCTGGAGTTTCTGACAAAGCAAATCAGACAGAAGTGTGTTAAATACACTGGAGAAAACAAAGGACATGATCATCACAGGAGTCACACATCAGAAGAGTCTCTCTAGGACCTTCATTATGTGGGATGCCAGGGCAACAGATCTATAGTCAATAAGGCCAAATGGGTAAGTCTTTTTTTGGTACTGGCTTAAGCAGAAGGTTTTCCACAACACTGGATCATTCTCCTTGGTCAATTTAAGGTTAAATAGGTGCAAAATGTCTGCCAACAGAAGGTCAATATATGTTATTTTTGTTTAATGGGTTCTAATTTTATTTATCTCTATGACTCTATTGGCCCAAATCGGTATCATAATCACAATCAATGGAAACAGACTATATTATGAAGTGTTCAGGAATAAGAGTATTCAAAAATAAAGTTATGAATGAAATCTCCACATTTTTGCAAGATTTATGAAATAATTCTATATTCTGAAGACGCTGCAAGAACACCAGCCAAATAACAGTTCCCACCATTTCCCTTTCCATCTTGCCTTAATTATTAGGTGTGGTTCTGCAATAGCAATTGAATGTTTTCTGCATAGTTCATAGGAATACTGTTTGTTTGTTTACCTGTACAAATGGAATTAGGCTGGAACAAAACAGGGTGTGAATTAGTGAGAAGGGAATTTTATCCGCACCCCTACTGAGCGCATTCATTGTTAAATATCACTGGTTTATAAACTGCAACTGGAACACAGCCAAGCTAGCTGTGATATTATTTCTACTTGTGAGTTCTGACTTGTGAAGAAGATGGTTCCAGATGTTTTGCTATCAGGTAAAGCTTTGTGCCTTCCAGCAAGACAATGCCAAGCCATTTTAAGCATACTTTCGAACAGCCTGGCTGTAGTAGTAGTCTGAATAACTGTCTGAAAATATTTGGTCCATTATGAAAGTAAAAAAAGGAAAGTTAACCTGTATACAATAGTATCTTTATTCAAATAATTATATTATGATTGCTTTGCATTTATATTCACATGTGAATGAAACCATAAACGTTTTGTCCCCAGTACTCCAATGATAGAAACTTACTGTGTAGTTGCTGAATCGAGTTATTGAGCAAAGCGGCCTTGGCTGAGTCTTAAACTTACTTTCAAATAGTCCAGGATCCATATTTCCACATCAAACATTCAGGGTACTATAAATACTCCAAGCTCAGAGCAGGGCTTCAGAGTTATTTAAATCCCAAACAAAAATAGGAGCATTTTTTTTTAACATGACTAGCAACGTGGGACAAATCTAAGAGAAAAGTGATGCTTTATAGTTTCTCACAAGTGAATGTAATCTTAACCCAAAACATACAAAATACTGAATCGTACACCTTTATTTCACAGAAAGAGAATCTATTTTCAGTGTGCTGAAAGAACTGAACCATAGTATGTCACATATCCTTCTTTCTAGTTACAGTTAATGCAAAAACATTTCTAAGGACTGACTGAAGTTGCTATGCCACCGTCTGCACACATCAGTGATTTATTTCTGATGTTGACTTGTTAAGTCTGAAAACAATTCCTGAAGCTGTCAACCTTTATGTAAAGATGCACCTTCTCCTTAAACATGTTAATGGCAGTAAACTAATTAAAGATGTAGGGATTCTAATCTTTGTTGCCAAATAATATGTTAATTTATTATAAAATCAGTCACAAGACACTAAATTCCTATTTGCCTCTGCAGGGAACTCAGCTGTTATCTTAATTTGTTGAAATAAGATCAAATTAGCTCTGATTAGCATACTCACTGTTCTAATTTTGTCCACGCACAAAGAATAGCGCCCTGATCTCTTCTGCTACATCAGCATCTATTTCTGAACTGTTTCCTGCCACTCAAACCCAAAGTTCACTTACTCCACTGACTTCTGAAGTATAGAGGGCTTCTAATGGCGCAGATTAAAAAGCAATTTAATACAGAAAAGGGGATTAGAAATACTATGGGCTGCACTAATCCTCAACCTCTAGTCCTGTTTTTATGCGCCACAATATGTGGAAGATAGCATCACAGGACGAGAGTTAGTAAATTTCCATTAGGGCTGCCCTTCTGTATTCCCACTTGCATTTTTAAAGACATTAGGCAAGCTTCATCAGGGCTAATAAAAGTAGTATTGCATCCCTCCAACTTGTTTTCTTGGAAAAGTGACTGTTCTGTGTGAAGTTTTCACAACCCATTATGATAATCTGCGCGGGTCTCTGTAGTGCTGGGGATAGACAGCCAGATAGATGCTGCTGGGTTGACTGCTCCACAGCCGCTGTATGGACAGAACATTTTCTGTCTGTTAGTTGGGCAGGAAGTGTTACGCTGCAAGAGGAACAGAAATAATACAGAGCTCAGTGAGAACTATGACACTGGGTTAAAAAGAATAATGTTCCACGTTCCGCTCAAGTAATACACTTTTTTTCCCTTTTCAGTCTATAATAATGAAATACTTAAACTGAAATGGTCAACATTTTGTTATTCACTCACCCATCCGAATGATTAAAATCAGCTGTCTCAATCATTTCCATGCCACAGATGTGTATCAAATAAAGCCCCTAAGCATGCTGACTGCTTCTACAAAGACTTGTGAAAGAATGGGTCAGGAGCTTAATGAATTTCAGTGTAACATCTTTGCATAGTGATCAAAGGTTATGTACCTTTACATTAACTCATAAAACAATGTCTAGAGAGCATCATCAAATGCATGGAGTAAAGCAGGCCACCACTGGACTCTAGAGCAACAGAGACATGTTCTCTGAAGTGACAAATAATGCCTCTCTGTCTAGCAATCCAACGGATGAGTACATGTCAAATTTTTCAGGATAATTTCCAACTTTGGGATCCAACGGGATGTTCCCTTCCTTCAAAATGACTGTACACCTGTGCAGAAAGACACTGACAAGCGAGTTGGGTGTGGAACGACTTAACTGGCCTGCGCAGAGTCCTGAGGTCAACCCAAACAAAATACTTTGAAATCAGGTAGAGCAAGGACTGCCAGGCAGGCTTTCTTGTCCACAATCAAAATACGGGTCTGACCTCACAAATGGGCTTTTGTAAAAATGGTCATAAAATTCCTATTAACACACCCGGAAATCTTGGGTAAAGCCAGAAATGTTGAAGCTGTTGGGAAATACCATAATAATAAACTCTTTGGGTTTAAAAAAGGAATCTCACAAAAGTTATACACTGCCATCATTCAGCCTTGCCTATGTTCATACAACACTATGTGGTTTGGCTCATCCACAAAACAGGACAGGTCCAAGCTGCAGCAAACAATTAGTTCTGCATAGAGGATCATCAGGGCTGACCTTCCTTCCAACCAGGACCTGTACAGGTCTAGGGGCAGGAAAATGGCATCTAACATCTCTGCAGACCACACACATCCTGGACACAAAGTGTTTAGACTTTTACCCTTAAATAAGAACGCCATTTGCAAAAACCAGCCATCACAGAGAGATTTTCCTCCCCCATGCTGTCCCTCAAAAAACACAATGAACAGCTCACAGTCAGAGTAGTTAACCACTCGGCTGGGAAACTAAATAAGCATATTATACTATCACAACCTGCCTTTCATTTTTGTTTGTATATAAAAAAACAGTGGCTTTACATACACATACATGTACA
This sequence comes from Girardinichthys multiradiatus, assembly GCF_021462225.1. Lineage (NCBI taxonomy): Eukaryota > Metazoa > Chordata > Actinopteri > Cyprinodontiformes > Goodeidae > Girardinichthys > Girardinichthys multiradiatus. Next base: position 4,899,060 of record NC_061799.1, read on the forward strand.
TACTGTTCCTTTATCGCTATTTGTATTTCCTCTAAAGTTTATATGTTCGTAGTTAATGTTAGTACAATGTGAGGAGTGGAACCTGAAGTCACATTCCTTGGTTGTGCTGACAATCTTGTCCAGTAAAGTTGTTTCTAATTCTGAAGTTCATAAGTGTTTGAATGCAGGCAGGGGAATCCTTCTGGTAATATTAGTGCAACTCTGCAGCAAAGAACTCTGGTGTAAAAGAAACAGATGGTCATGGCAAGCATCAGTCATTCATAACACTGCAAATAACCTCAAACACACTATCACCATAGTGAAAGTTGATGGTGGCAGCATCATGGCGTGGTGACACTTTTCTTCAGCCGTGACAGGCAAGATGGTTAATCCTGGGGAATAAAAACAGTTGAGATTAGGCCAGAGGTTCAGGTTTAGCAGGATAGCAACCCTAAACATACAATATAAAGGGGTTAAATGCAATTTTCAATCAAATTTGAAATGTATCCTTTTTTTTTTACTTTTGTCAGTCTATAATATTAAAAGGCTGTACTTGAGATAGACAATGTTTATTTCTACTCTGTTTTTGGTGGCAAACTACAGCTCTCCACAGTAAAGAGTGCTGGTGTGACTGTCAGGATGTGAGGTTTTGGACTTTGTGTTTTGTTTTGTTTACTGTTTACTAGAGGTTTCTTGTTTATGGTTTTGTATTTGTGTTTTCTGTTTTTCCTACAGTTCTAGTTTTCTTCTGCCCCCCAGTGTGTTCTCTCACCCTTTGTTCCCTTGGCGTTGCTCTCTTGTTCCTTGAACGGTTTCATTATTATTATTATTATTATCATTGTTATTAGTCCTCTGGTCCCCTTTAGCCGTGTTCCTCTTGTTTATCCTTGTTTTCTATTTCCTCCTTTATAGGTTACCTTTAGTTATTGTTTACTTTTATTCTAGTCCTCGTTTCCTCTGCTTAACCCTCAGTTTTGGTTCAGTCGGTGTTTGTTTAGGGTTGTTTACTTTTTAGTCAGGGTTCTCTTTTGGTTCCTATTCTGTTAAGTGCTTAGGTTGTTGTGTTCCCTTCAGTTTCTCAGTTTCCTTCTGTTCATGTTTATCCTTGATTCTTATGCTTTATTTTTATCTTGTTTTATAGTTTCATTTAGGTCTGCTTACTGTCTTGTCTTTAGTCCCTTTCCTCATGCTTTGGTTTTATTAGGTTCACCTGTTCCCTCTGCCTCCCAGCCTCCTTGTGTCACCTGTTTCCTGTTCTTCTGATTACCTGCCCTATTGTTTCATGTCCACCTTTGTCTGTATTTAAGTTTGCCTTTGTCCTTTGTTCCATGTGGTGTCTTTATGTCTCTTCCATGTCCTCGTGAGATGTCTCTTTTGGATTTTTGTCCTTGCACTGGATTCTGTTAAGTTCTGTTTTCAAATACCCTGTCAACTGGATTATCTTGTCTTCATGTGAGTGAACTCTTTAAATTAAAGTTGGAGTTTTGATCCCACTCTGCTTTTCTCCATGCTTGTCTGCCTCTGGTCCACCACAAAATACAGTTATGACAGTGACAGGAAAAGGAGGTCATAGCAAGCATTAATCATTCATATCTGCATTTGTGCAAAGCACAAATTCAATTTTCTGCACTTTGTATGGTCCACTGTTGGTTATATAGTTTTATTTATACATCTAAAGCTATTCATAATTCATTTGTTTTTGAGAGTTTCCATTTTAATTTCATTCTGTTAAGAGAAGAGCATGTTGAGATGTGAGGTGGTGCCTTCCTCAAAGAAATAATCTCAAGAAACAGAAACATGAGCAATTGTTTCTATGTTTAGGATTTCACAATTTGGGGTTCTTCATAATTTACCTAGAAAAGCATAATTTACTGTGCATTTCAAATGTATTCATACATGTTGAATTCCCCACATCTTATCACATTACAAACCACAAAGTTCAATGCATTTCTGCGTTTTATTTGATAAACCAAAACATAGATGACATATGACATTAAAATAAGACATTTGTGATGTGTTTTCAAAATTCTTTACAAATGAATGTCTGCATGGTGGGCATTTGTTTTCTCTGGTACCCCTAAATAGAAGCCAGTGCATCAGAAATCCACCTTTGTCTGATTTAATCTCAGCATTGATGCAGTTGTTCTGTGAAGGCATCAGAGGTTTGTTAGAGAACGTTAGTAAACAATCAGCATCATAAAGACCAAGGAACACAGCAGACAGGCCAGGAAGAGAGATGTGGAGTTGGAACATTGCAAATAGCACTGTTCAATCTATCATGCAACACTGGAAGTATAACACAACTGCAAAACTACAAAGACATGGCCATCAACCTAAACTGCCAAGCAAATAAAGCATCAGCTTGAATACAAATGGATGACTTTTGAGGTTTTAATCTGTAAAGACATCATTTTCTTTTTGCTTCACAGCTATGCACTACTTTGTGTGGGTTTATAACATAACCAATAAAATAAGTTTTTGGTTGTAACATAACAAGATGTTAAAAAATTAAAGGGGGATGGATTATTGCAATGATTGTTGTATTGGTGGTTTTCAAACAGGATCTTTTGCTGTTTTAATTTGCAAGTCTGCTTAACAATGAACCAAGTATTTTTCTATCTGTCAGCTGCTGCTGAAACTCCTGAATCAGTGTCCTATCTAAAGATTGAACATGTGTGGGTCTATTCAATCCACTGTTAGATTTTACACTTTGTTTGTCATGAAAGTGCTTTATTTATTCTGGTTCTTCCTTTTTTACAGGCCTCAACTGAGCAGAAGAAGCTGAGCCATGCTGGATCCAAGCCCTCCCTCTTTGAGAGCAGTGGCAGACTCCCTCAGATAGCCATGAACACCTGCAAGTACAATGGCGGTGTGGTAAGACCACTAGTAAGCAGCCTGGCGTCCTCGTCGCGCCGAAACCTTGCGGAGCTTGACTCAGAAACACAGCCCTTGCAGACCCTGCACAGCTCCGGCTTGGAGGTGGTGGTGTCCAAGGGCAACAGCGGAGAGGACCACAGTAAGGCGTCCAACGAGAGCCTTGTCAGGGAAGGTAGCAGGCGAAGCGGAGGCAGGGCTCCACAAAAGAAGAACAAGGATATTGGCTATAAGCTTGGTCACCGGAGGGCACTGTTCGAGAAGCGCAAGCGACTCAGTGATTACGCACTCATCTTCGGGATGTTTGGAATTGTTGTCATGGTGACGGAGACAGAACTTTCATGGGGGGTTTACACTAAGGTGGGTTGCTTGTGAGTGTGTGAAAAGCATGTTTGCCTGATTACTGAATTTTTTAAAGTTGTGTGTTGATTGTGGTTGTGAGCTTTATATAGTGTTATTATTAGTGCTGAAGTGTATTTTCTGATAAAGTAAAGTTCCCCCAACCCTTAATCATATCTGCAGTAGATAACTATCTTGGTTTTTTCCTTTAGTCAAATCCAGGTAAGTGTGTCCAGGAGGTTGCGGCTAATGTGCAGCCCAAGCTGGGCCAAGACCAAAGCGACCTTATACTGTCCTTAAACAACTCAAACTGCATTTATGTTTAAAATGCACCTGTTTTGCAGGAAACAGTTTGACATATTTCATCTGCAGTAGCGGCTGGTAAATCAATTGGCCATCGGCAACAAATCAAAAACTAACACTGCATATCACCCTAAACATGCCATCCCCAATTTAAAACATGGGATTGGCTGCATCACGCTGTGGGGATGTTTTTCAGCAGAAACAAGGAAGCTGGTCAGAGTTGATAGGAAAATGGCTGGAACTAAATACAAAACAATTCTGGAAGAGGCTGCAACAGACTTGAAACTGGGGCGAAGGTTCACCTTCCAGGACAACAACTTAAACATACTAACAGAACTGCAAGGGGAAAGTTTAGAACAAAATTAGTTGGAGACGTATACCAAAAGATTTGTTTTTGCTCTTAGCAAAATGTGGTTTTTCAAATTTTAAAATCATGTATCCTTTGCCTTCTACTTCACAATTATGCGCTAGTATATGTTGGTCCTTCACAGAAAATCTTATTAAAATGTGTTAGAGCTTGTGGTTGTAACATGATTAAACACAGAAAGGAAAAGAGAGTTGGAAACCTTTTCCAGGCACTATACAAGCAGGACTCAGCCCTTGGGTTTAAACATGTTTTTGTCCACTGACAGAAATATGTATAGCAGTAGTATTTACTCTTTACAAATCTATTTTGCTTTTAGGCACATTTACATGTTTCTGATAATTACAAAATGTTATATCAGACAAAGTTACTATGAGTAAATACAAAAGGCAGATTCCAAATTATGATTTAATTTACTAAGGGTAAAAATGCTATCCAAACCAACCAGGCTCTATATGGAAATATAATTTACCCTCTCTGTTATATCATGATCCGACTTTGATTTATGCCAAGCCTATAGAGTCAAGAAATCCCTCTAGTGTCATTTCATGCTGGTTTTGGGTTGGACCAAGGTGCAGAGCAGAGTGAGGGCTCCGCATGGTGAGTAGAAGAGTTGTGTTAATAAATAATAAACATGAGACTTACATAAAGGCCAGGACACAGACATGGGCAGGGAAGATTTACAGGGTAGTTTTCAGGAGGAACAGGTGGAGAACAATGAAACCAGAGAGTATAAATACGGCGGTAGGTTGGAGAATGGACCAATGAACCAGGGAAACTAATCAGGAGGAATATAAGACAGCTGGTGACCATGAATGCAACTGATGGAAGGAGGTTGATTAACACATATGAGCGAGGACTTCAGGGAAATAACAAAACATCTAAGTAAACAAAGAAGCTAACTTAAAGAACATAAACAGGAAGGAACAGCAGGCGGAGAGGGTGCGTCCTCGCAACCTCAGGGACAGGGACAGGAAGTAGACAGGTCCTCCACGAACTCCTCCGGAACGGGGACCGATGGAAGCAGTTCGTCCTCGGAGCCCTCCAGGACAGGACCGGGTATAGAAGCAGGAAGTGGAGGCAGTCCAGCCACGTGCCCCTCATGGACAGGAACAGAGTGTGAGGGCGGCTCGGCTTGGGACCCCTCCGGAACAGAACTAGGAACAGGATCGGGGTGTGGAGGCGGTTCTTCGAAGAACCACTTCGGACTGGACCAGGAACAGGATTAGGAGTCGGAAACAGCGGCAATGGCTGATCAGGAGCTAAACCATGAGCACAAAACACAAGCAGGTATGACAAAATGTCCTGTGGTTTGGCTCATGAACTGCCCCCAAAACCACATCAAACAGTGCAGGGTCATGCTTAAAGAAAAAAAATATTTAGTTTATTCTTTGGATTGTATCAGTAAAATAAAAATGTATTTACTTGTCATGACCAAAGACCTTTCATACATACAGTTGCATTTTGCCTCCTTTGTCGTTATGCGATGGTTTCAAATGTTTACAGAAGCGGTGAAGCTTACACTCGGATGTATCAGTGCCTCTGTAGTTTACATAAATGCTCTTCATCTTGCTTGTCTTTAAGAGGAATATGCAGAAAAATGCACACTGCAGTCACAGATTGTAATGGGTTACAGATGGCATGTCTTTAGCTTGCCAGCTATAGCAGTAAGTCTGTATGTAAGTCCATACTAGATTGACATGTTATTGACTTTACCTGTGATGCTACACCTGAGTTAGTAGCTCTATCCTGTCCATTGCCATCTTTGAATTTGGAGCATGTTGTTTGGTGGAATCACGGTTCGATTACGCTTCCCTCTGACGTCATTTCAATACTTTTCTACTCGTACTCACAAACTTAAATTCATTTCCACAGCAGCGGACTTCGTAGTCGTAGAAATTTGAGTTATATTCACAAGACTTTGCATTCACCACATTTAGTTTCATACTCACATAAAAACAATCCTAACCCACACAATTTCTCAGACTCATGTATACGACAGCAGACATTTGTGTCCCGCATTTTTATTGACATACAAATAGGAATACGAATGGTTAGAATCATGCACACATTTATTTGACAGTTATCCTACTCCATAACAGAGGCGGATTGTGACATTTAATACATCCTTTCAGACAACATGAGGCAAAAGAACTAAAATACAACAAATCTTGCTACAATCTGAAAAGATTTAAGAGCAACAAAGTCACTAACATCTATCGGTCTGGAAAGGGCTACAAAGCTCTTTCTAAGGCATTTGGACTCCAGCACAAATGTAGTAAAGGTGGAAGAGCGGTGAACCTTCCCAGGAGAGGCCAGCCTACCAAAGTTACTCCAAGAGCACATCAGAAATTCATCCAAAAGCCCAGACCACAGAATAGCATCTAAAGCTTTGCATGCGTAACCTGCTTCAGTTAAGGTCAGAGTTCATCGTTAAACAAGAAAAAGAGACTGAGCAACAATGACCTCCATGGGAGACTTTAAAGACCAAATCACTGCTAAATAAAAACAACCGAAAGACCCGTCTCACATTTGACAAAAATGATGATCCCCAAAATGCTGTGAACTGGAATTCTGTTCTGAATTCTGTGGAATTTCTGTGCTGTTACATCAGATTTAAAAATATCTCAGCATTTCAGAAAAAATAATTATACCCACAGCCAAACAGGATGTCCTTGTAGTGATGACCTGGTTTCGGTTGCTGTTTCAGGACTTGGACAACTTGCTGTAATTGACACAACCATAAGTTCTGCTCTCTTGCAGAAAATCCTGAAGGAGAATGTCCTGCTATCCGTTTGTGACATTATGTGTCAGCAAACTTGGGATATGCAGCAGGACAATGATCCAAAGCACACCACCAAGTCCATCTCTGAATTGTTCATTGAATCCAAACTGAAGGTTTTGGAGTAGTCTATTCAAAGTACACATTAAATCCAATAAAAAATTATGTCATGACCTTAAACAAACTGTTCATGCTTGAAACTAATTATTTGATGATCTGCAAGTGGGTCAAAAACAATGACAAAAAAGAACTTAAGACATTCTTATACATATTCTCATAAAGGTATTTTACATTAATAATGTGTTATTGGTCAGTACTTCTGTCAGTTTTACATGATAGAACTCACATTTGTCAGATTAGTTTGAGCTTGACATTTTAAAGCTACGTGGGACTCCTGAGAAATAGCGTGAGATTCTCTGCAGTCCTTTATTCAGATGGCGCTTGCATTTGGATTGCCTAATATTTCTTAGCATTGTTTAGCATCGTTGTATTGCACTTTTTGACAGCGAGTGCAATAGTGTCAGTTATAGTGTCTTGCAAAAGAATTAATGCCCTTTTGAACTTTAATACATTTGTCATGTTACACTCACAGATGTGAATTAGGGGTTCACAATATATCAGAATATACTGGTCCTTCTCAAAATATTAGCATATTGTGATAAAGTTCATTATTTTCCATAATGTCATGATGAAAATTTAACATTCATATATTTTAGATTCATTGCACACTAACTGACATATTTCAGGTCTTTTATTGTCTTAATACGGATGATTTTGGCATACAGCTCATGAAAACCCAAAATTCCTATCTCACAAAATTAGCATATCATTAAAAGGGTCTCTAAACGAGCTATGAACCTAATCATCTGAATCAACGAGTTAACTCTAAACACCTGCAAAAGATTCCTGAGGCCTTTAAAACTCCCAGCCTGGTTCATCACTCAAAACCCCAATCATGGGTAAGACTGCCGACCTGACTGCTGTCCAGAAGGCCACTATTGACACCCTCAAGCAAAAGGGTAAGACACAGAAAGAAATTTCTGTACAAATAGGCTGTTCCCAGAGTGCTGTATCAAGGCACCTCAGTGGGAAGTCTGTGGGAAGGAAAAAGTGTGGCAGAAAACGCTGCACAACGAGAAGAGGTGACCGGACCCTGAGGAAGATTGTGGAGAAGGGCCGATTCCAGACCTTGGGGGACCTGCAGAAGCAGTGGACTGAGTCTGGAGTAGAAACATCCAGAGCCACCGTGCACAGGTGTGTGCAGGAAATGGGCTACAGGTGCCACATTCCCAAGACCTGGGCTACAGAGAAGCAGCACTGGACTGTTGCTCAGTGGTCCAAAGTACTTTTTTCGGATGAAAGCAAATTCTGCATGTCATTCAGAAATCAAGGTGCCAGAGTCTGGAGGAAGACTGGGGAGAAGGAAATGCCAAAATGCCAGAAGTCCAGTGTCAAGTACCTACAGTCAGTGATGGTCCGGGGTGCCGTGTCAGCTGCTGGTGTTGGTCCACTGTGTTTTATCAAGGGCAGGGTCAATGCAGCTATCTATCAGGAGATTTTGGAGCACTTCATGCTTCCATCTGCTGAAAAGCTTTATGGAGATGAAGATTTCATTTTTCAGCACGACCTGGCACCTGCTCACAGTGCCAAAGCCACTGGTAAATGGTTTACTGACCATGGTATCACTGTGCTCAATTGGCCTGCCAACTCTCCTGACCTGAACCCCATAGAGAATTTGTGAGATATTGTGAAGAGAACGTTGAGAGACTCAAGACCCAACACTCTGGATGAGCTAAAGGCCGCTATCGAAGCATCCTGGGCCTCCATAAGACCTCAGCAGTGCCACAGGCTGATTGCCTCCATGCCACGCCGCATTGAAGCAGTCATTTCTGCCAAAGGATTTCCGACCAAGTATTGAGTGCATAACTGTACATGATTATTTGAAGGTTGACGTTTTTTGTATTAAAAACACTTTTCTTTTATTGGTCGGATGAAATATGCTAATTTTGTGAGATAGGAATTTTGGGTTTTCATGAGCTGTATGCCAAAATCATCCGTATTAAGACAATAAAAGACCTGAAATATTTCAGTTAGTGTGCAATGAATCTAAAATATATTAATGTTAAATTTTCATCATTACATTATAGAAAATAATGAACTTTATCACAATATGCTAATATTTTGAGAAGGACCTGTATAAAATCTTTCAGGTAGGCATTAAAAAGTTTTGCCAAAGTCATTAAGAAACTACAGCTAAATTATTTCCTTGCCAAAGCAGCAGGTGTTTACAGATGGAACTTTTTCAGTAGTCTGTATTAATATGTTTGCAGGAGCCCTAAGCAAAATGACATTAAAGGTATATAGTTATGTATTTGTTTACTTATTGCAATATTCACCAAAATTAATACATATGACATGTTTACCTAATAGTGCGTAGCCCTAACTTCAGGATATTTTATAATGGAATTGTCTATGGTGTAAAAACATAAAGAGAAATGTAGAAATATATACATGGTTTTCTCGTTTTTTACAAATAAAGATCTGAAAATAGCAGGCTGAATTGCTCCTATGAGTCAATGCTTTGTATAAATACCATTCAATGCAATTACAGTCAGTCGCAGTTCTTGTGCCAGAGTCCTGCCCCCGGACCCTCCTAGGTGGAACCTTCCTTTTGTTACCCCACACACAAACAATAAACAATATTTTTAATTCTAGGCAGAGATTATTAATTGGATATAGGTCTGGACTTTAACTGGGCTATTTTAACTCCTAAATATGCCTTGATCCATCCCTTCCATTGTAGCCCTGGCTGTATCATTCTGATCAACTTCTGTCCCTCTGCTGAAGAAAGGCATTGACACAGAGCGAGCGTCACATTTTTACTGCGTTTAAATTGATGCCACAGAGCCTGAATGTCATTTAAGTTGTGAGGGAAGGTCCCCTGACACAAATAACAGCTTGTAGATGCATTAGACACCATTACAAGTATCTGATGGAGTTTGATTAAGGGTCATATGGCACATTGCTCAGCGTGTGTAATGTGCTCTTTAAAACCTAGTGTGGAGCTACAGATGCAGTATGGATGTCCTCAAGTACCAAACACAGGCCACAATGACATATGTACATTCCTATCCCAGGACATTGTCCTAATAAACCGCTTCACACAAGCCAGCTTGCCAGCTCTTTGCAAATGGAAATATTTACATACCCATTGCTGAGCTGCATGTGTGTTCATTATGTCCAAATGAAATTCTGTCTTCTGGCAGCTTTACTTGGTGCTTAGCTGTTTTTGTCAGCGAGTATAATTTGATGAAAATGTTATAAAACCTTTTCACAAGACATATATTGACTACCTCTTTGCAGCTGTCTGGTTGTGTTTATACCAATGTAGTGCCACTGCCTTCAGTAAGTTAATTTTGTTCCAGAACATCTGAGTCTTGTGAATAACTCAGGAGATTTCTATTAAATATTTAGTTCTGTTAAAAGAAATGGCCACATATCAATCTCTGTCTTTTTTATTTTTCTTTGGAAAAGGAATTTAATGAATTTAATGTTTAATAACAGGTAAATAGCCAAAATGGATCTTGCTTTACTCATTAAACAAAAGATATAAAAAACGATATTTTCTGTAAAAGACTCGACAGGGAATACAGTTTATGATCTTGAAAGAATAAACAGCACTTTCAGAGATTTCTACAGAGCTTTATACTCACCACAGATAGAGCCGTCAGATAATGACATTGATCAATTTCTGGATAAAGTAACAATTCCTAAACTATCAGATAATCAAGCGATGGCCCTGGATGTACGACAGACTTCAGCCGAAATCCAGGAAGCTCTAAAAAGCATGCCCAATAAAAAGGCTCCAGGCCCAGATGGATTCCCAACAGAGTTTTACAAAGAATTCTGAAATATTTTGGCCCCAATATTCCAGATAAAAACAATTTTCTACATGAGTAAAAGTTAGGACACCCTACTCCTCAATTGCTATTCCAGACTCTTTCGCTGAAATAACTTCTGTAGCCATCTACCACTGTTTGATATTAGTCTGAGGAAAGTTTGGCCCACTCCGCAATGTTGGCTGTGGTGTGTTTTAAGAGTTTCTTATACAGGTCCTTCTCAAAATATTAGCATATTGTGATAAAGTTCATTATTTTCCATAATGTCATGATGAAAATTTAACATTCATATATTTTAGATTCATTGCACACTAACTGAAATATTTCAGGTCTTTTATTGTCTTAATACGGATGATTTTGGCATACAGCTCATGAAAACCCAAAATTCCTATCTCACAAAATTAGCATATCATTAAAAGGGTCTCTAAACGAGCTATGAATCTAATCATCTGAATCAACGAGTTAACTCTAAACACCTGCAAAAGATTCCTGAGGCCTTTAAAACTCCCAGCCTGGTTCATCATTCAAAACCCCAATCATGGGTAAGACTGCCGACCTGACTGCTGTCCAGAAGGCCACTATTGACACACTCAAGCAAGAGGGTAAGACACAGAAAGAAATTTCTGAACGAATAGGCTGTTCCCAGAGTGCTGCATCAAGGCACCTCAGTGGGAAGTCTGTGGGAAGGAAAAAGTGTGGCAGAAAACGCTGCACAACGAGAAGAGGTGACCGGACCCTGAGGAAGATTGTGGAGAAGGGCCGATTCCAGACCTTGGGGGACCTGCGGAAGCAGTGGACTGAGTCTGGAGTAGGAATATTCAGAGCCACCGTGCACAGGCGTGTGCAGGAAATGGGCTACAGGTGCCGCGTTCCCCAGGTCAAGCCACTTTTGAACCAGAAACAGCGGCAGAAGTGCCTGACCTGGGCTACAGAGAAGCAGCACTGGACTGTTGCTCAGTGGTCCAAAGTACTTTTTTCGGATGAAAGCAAATTCTGCATGTCATTCTGAAATCAAGGTGCCAGAGTCTGGAGGAAGACTGGGGAGAAGGAAATGCCAAAATGCCAGAAGTCCAGTGTCAAGTACCCACAGTCAGTGATGGTCTGGGGTGCCGTGTCAGCTGCTGGTGTTGGTCCACTGTGTTTTATCAAGGGCAGGGTCAATGCAGCTAGCTATCAGGAGATTTTGGAGCACTTCATGCTTCCATCTGCTGAAAAGCTTTATGGAGATGAAGATTTCATTTTTCAGCAAGACCTGGCACCTGCTCACAGTGCCAAAACCACTGGTAAATGGTTTACTGACCATGGTATCACTGTGCTCAATTGGCCTGCCAACTCTCCTGACCTGAACCCCATAGAGAATCTGTGGGATATTGTGAAGAGAACGTTGAGAGACTCAAGACCCAACACTCTGGATGAGCTAAAGGCCGCTATCGAAGCATCCTGGGCCTCCATAAGACCTCAGCAGTGCCACAGGCTGATTGCCTCCATGCCACGCCGCATTGAAGCAGTCATTTCTGCAAAAGGATTCCCGACCAAGTATTGAGTGCATAACTGTACATGATTATTTGAAGGTTGACGTTTTTTGTAGTAAAAACACTTTTCTTTTATTGGTCGGATGAAATATGCTAATTTTGTGAGATAGGAATTTTGGGTTTTCATGAGCTGTATGCCACAATCATCCATATTAAGACAATGAAAGACCTGAAATATTTCAGTTAGTGTGCAATGAATCTAAAATATATGAATGTTAACTTTTCATCATGACATTATGGAAAATAATGAACTTTATCACAATATGCTAATATTTTGAGAAGGACCTGTATGTACTGTAAAGCATGTTTCAGGTCACTCCACAACTTCACGATGAGATTAAGATCTATGCTTCAGTTCAGTTTTATATAGTGCCAATTCACAACTTATGCTGTCTCAAGATGCTTTACAAAACAAAAAAGTCAATTCAGAATCAAAATAAGCTTTATTGCCAAGTTTGTACAGACAAACAAGGAATTTCTTTTCTTTTTTTTGTATATGTAATACTGGCAATAAAGAATATATTTTTAAATGTACATATATAAACAGCTGACTTTACAACTGAATATAATGTGAGATCAGTCCACGTCTGCATGGTGTTGTTCTGGAACTCTGACTGTCAAGTGTTCATCATAGAAACAGCCTGGAGGAAGAAACTGTCTCTGTGGTGGCTGGTTTTAGCAGACAGCACTCTGTAGCGCCACCTGAAGGTAAAGCCTAAACAGTTTGTGTGCAGGGTGTGTTCCATGACAGACTGGTTGAAAGCTCATCAGGATGAAACAAAAGTAACTGGCTTTACTCTTTCAGCCTTCCTATTATTCGCTGAAAGTTCCACTTCTCTTGCTGTCATACAGCTTGAATAAATAAAACAAACATGTTATTATTTGTGCTAGTGGACACTAATTGTACTTTGTCGAGTTACCCTACAAAATTATTTATTTTAATAGGGATGGAATGTTCATGTTGGAAACACATTTTCTGTCTTTAGCTGAGGGGGACTGGTGACCCAGCAAACCAAGGCAAGGAGACCAGGTAAAGGATGATCTTGGGTGTATCTACAGCCTTCAGTATAATTTTAGAAATTATTCATATACATTTACAGTAATTAGCCGATAATGTATTGTAATTCAAAAGGCAACAGATGCATATGGTTGTGTTTTTGGAAGGTTAAGGGTGGGGTGGGGGCCCAAAGTATGATTTATGGGGATCTAAGAAACTCAATAGATTTGTCTTGATTGTTACTGAGTGGAGTTCAGTCATTTCATTAAGCTGACCTCAGCTGAAATGGAAATGACCTGAGTGGTCTGAGTAGAACAGCACGTTCCTACATCAGACCAGTAGCATGTTCTGTGGATGGTCCATCCTTTTGTCTCACATTGCAGAGTAAAAACGTAAGGCCCAGCTAAGGTTTTCTGGGCCCTGAAGGAGGGAAACTGGTAAGGAGACAATAAGCACTGGGACTGAAAATCCTTGAACCACTGGCAGGTGGACTAATTGGTTTACTCTATGTTATTTCACTGGGGATTTCTCAAAACATTTTTCAAATGTCTTGAGAACATGTCTCTGAACTGAGGGGCAAAGCAATCTAGTTGATGGCTAAAAATACATTTGGTTATATAGACCACCGAAGAACAGAGTAGGGCCGCTCTGACTGTCACACTGCCAATTATGCACAATATTTTCACTTGTTTTTGTCATTTTTCGCTCACACTGTTACTATAAAAGCAATCTTATGATCATTAGCCTTCAGCAGAGGGCCCATTTTACACTAGGGCTGTTAAACTGATTTATTATCTGGCATTTTACCAACATAGAAAGGAGGTTTGAGGAGTAAAGGTTCTCATTTTCAAGACCCCCACATACACATGTACACACATAAATAGCACTGGAGCTCTAGCATCCAGCTAATCTATTTATCACAAGCGCTGCTCACGCTGGTGGCCCTGTGCTAATGCAAGCATTGGCTCTTGGCTCCAGCCACTAAGTAAAAAGTCCCCCTATTTATGTCACGCTTTGATTAATCTGTACTTTCAATAGTGAGGAGCAGTGCCCCGATAAGATCAGGCTGCACTTACACCTGCAATTGCATTGTTAAGTATAATCTTACGTGTATTTTCTTTGTAGAACTACATTTCCACTTATACTAATAGGAATATATGCTTGTGTGAATTGTGTATGTATGTTTTCTTTGTGATGTGTGCTTTTGTTACTTTTTGGCTTCTCGTTTTCTTCTTTAAACATAAACATGAAACACAGACCCGTTCAATAAATTAATATATTATTTAAAAGTACATTTATTTTAGAAACTCAATCACTCATGAAACACATAACAGAGATTATTTACACATAGAATGATGTTTTCAAGCCTTTATTTCAGTTAATTATAGCTAATGAAAATATAACAGTTGAGATTTGAATATTACATCAGACCTATAAAAAACATTTTTAATACAGAAATGGGGGCTTAATGAAAATCCAGTTTTATATCTGCTTATAAAAGCTATTTTCAAAAGGTACTTTAAATCTGACAAAGGAATCTCATTGGAACAAATATTCAAATTTATGAAATATGACTGAATATGCAGTCAAGACATATACATACACTCTTTGAAAAGTCACATAATATTAAATCGGCGGTTTTGGTCATTTAGGATTACCAAAATTATATTTATGTTTGTGAAATGGCATAATTTTGTGAAAGACCTTTTTTAGAGAATGTTTTATTACTTTATTCAAAGTAATTATCCACAGAAAAAAATGTTTTGAACTGACATGAATTTAAATGCCACTCAGAGAGGAAGAAGCCATTACTCCAAAGCAAACAGTTTGCAAATGCACAAAGGGAGAAAGTCTTTTGGATAAATGTCCTGTGGTCTGATAAAATAAGATTGATTGTTTGGCCATTGTTACATCTGGAGGAAAAAGGGAAAACTTCAAAATCTGAGAACACCATCTCAGGCCATGTAAGGTCGGGCGGTGGTAGCATATTTTTGTGAACACGTTCGGGTGAGCAAGGCAGCCCACAAACACGACTCTGTTACCTAAATTTGCCCAAAACATTTGACTCAACCCATTATGGAATAAGCGGTAGAAAATGACTGACTGACTGACATTTGACTCAAATCATGCAGTTCAAGAAGTCCAAAAACACTTAGGAATTACATGTAAATTTCTGAATTTACAAAAAAAAATCATCTAAAGAGTCATTCTCCTGGAATTTAGCCAAGAGAAATAATCTTCTAATGCTAACTGACCAAAAACAAGAGAAGTTCAGTTTAATTTAAAGTCAGAGAAAAGGTTTGTGTGACCTTGTGTATGTAAATGTAAACAGTATATATATATATTTCCGGTTTTAACTGTGTTGTAACAATACAATGACCAGTTATTAGAAGTAAGAGATGTCATCAAGGGAACAAATTGGGAGGGTTAGTGGTGGAGGTGATGGCAAGTCATATAAAACAAAATTGGTAATTTCTGTACAGTTTAATAATTTGTTCATTTATTAATGTATTATTTTCATATTTGCCTCCTTTATGGCTAACTTTTGAAAATGTATCACTAATTCCCAGCCTTTCCTCCCACCTCCCTGTATTTGTTAACAAAACTCTTGACAGATCTGTTGAATCTGACAAGAAAATAATATTTCATGACCAAAATAAGTTTACTGTAATCATTTATTAATATGTTTTTTTTTATTTGTGCTTTTATTGCAGGAATCTTCATACTCATTTGCACTGAAATGCCTTATCAGCCTTTCCACTGTTATTTTGCTTGGTCTTATAATAATGTACCACGCCCGGGAAATCCAGGTGAGTCTGTTAATAAAATATTTTCTTTATTGTGTCTCTGAAATTAATGTTGAGATGTGAAATTTGACTGTAGAACAAATGTTGAACTTTCACATTAACTAAAGTACAAATGTTGAAATAGTATTTTTCATTTTTATTTCCATATTTAGAGGTTCCCTGGTTTGAATTTCAGCAGAGCATGCATTGGTACTCCAGTTGACTCTAGTCAAAAAATATATATGTTAGGTCAACTAAAAATAAAAATGTTCTTGTGTGTGGCTTTTTGCTTGAATGAAACTGCATCTCTGTGTTTGACTGACTGGACCAAAATGTACCCTGCCTCTTGCCTAATACCTGCTAGGAAGGTATAGGGGAGATTTATTTTAATTTTTAAAATTCAAGAGCACATATTTGTAATTTAAGAGCAGGATTTCATTCTGCTTGGATTAAAATTTAGTAATGCTTGACTCAAAAATCCTGGTTTCTTCTTTTAAATATACTCTGTTCTCCTTGAAATATTTGTTTTCACACTTAGATTTAATGCTTCTTGCACAGATATTTTCTCCTCCCGCTTGCCTCCTTCTCCTTGCGCACTAACTTGTTCTCCGAAGCGTTACAATAGCCTAGCAACTGTTTCAACCAATAGAATGACAATGTGCCACTACGATTTCACCGCCTTAGTTGGGGTGCGCTTGTTTTTACTGCTAGTGGGTGTGATTGTGTGGCTACAATAGATCGCTACATCTCTTCTTCCACTGCCCCTCAGCCCCCCTTTGCCGACTGTAAGTAGGGAAATACAACTTCAGCTTTCTGCGCCATGTTATATTTGTCAGGGAATCCTGACAATTTTTCAAAAGAATAAGCCTTTGTTTTGTAGCTGGTCAAGACTTAAAGAGAAGGATTTTGGCCGTACGAGCCATGATTTGTTAGTTTTCCATTTATTTACATGACAGTTGCTTTTTTTTTCAATAAATATCTGCTAAATACATCTTGAACAGCTGTCCCTCATTTTACTGACACATTTTAGGCCACATTTTGTGATTGAGCAAAATACTTTTGAGTATGAAAGTAAGAAAGATGTGGCAAAGAAAGTTTGCTCAGTTTTAACCCAGCACCTTGATGAAGTAGCCCATTAAAATAGATCTCATTTGTTTTTACTGCGTTTATGCATTTTCCTAATATCTAACAAACAGGGGGCAACATATTAGCTACATACTGGTACTGCATAGGCTAGGATTGCCAGAGTGTATGGAATTTTTTAGTCTGGGCTCTTCGTGGAACTTTAGAAAAAACCTTTAAAGGCGACAGCTTTCATTCCAGTGCTCCTGTGCTCTTCAGGGTAGTGAGGACTGATTCAGAAGCTATAGAACTTCTCACCCATTTCATTATGAGATGCACAGGTCTTTCCTACTATGTTTTCCTATTATGTTCTTGGGAACAAGGATGAAGTCCTGTATGTGAGCGTCTCAAGGTGTCTCAGGAATCTCAGGAAGGAAGCAGAAACAAAATGCAAAAGCTCACTTTGGGTTTGTCTGGGACACCTCAGATCAGAATCTGTTGCTAGGATACTTTTTTCAGATTATGAAGTACATGAAAATACCAACTAAAAAGAGGTGAGGAATTTGAACTAAAGTTCTTTTCCATTATGCAGATATGTATGATGCTGAAACTCTTGCTTATCATCTCGTCATCTATCCTGATAGTCCACAGCTTGGTCCCAGTTAGATGAAAAAGTGGTGGACCAGAACACAAGGCAGTATTGTAATTGCAATTAGATATAAATGTTTTGATTTTAAAGTTAGTAGTTGGGCATAACACTGAACACCTAAGTGTTATTCAGCCCCAGTCCTCAAGTCACACTGCCTTCCATGCTTTAGACGTTTTCACTGGTCTAACACACATGATTCAGGTGATTGAGGTTCAGCAAAAACCTGATGATCAGCCATCAATGGGAATCAGGTTTTTCTGAAGCAGGGAAACATCTAAGACATACAGGGCAGTGTATCTTGAGGACCAGGACTGAATAACAGTGCTTCCAATTTAATCCTTGATACAAGTGGAATCTGCATCAACAGGTATTAATGGTATACTGTACATACTCCACCTTAGCTGTGTGGTGCTTTGATGCCAATTTGCAAGCATAGTCCACAAGGGATATTAGTGTAGGATGATTTTTCACAGCCAACAAATTAAGAACTCAGAACTGTGTCAACATGAAAAAAATCCAAGACTTTTTAAAAAAAGGTTTGATTTTATTTTGCTTTCATCGTTTTCTTGACCAAAAGACTGGGCAGTAGCTGGAGTTTTCAAAAAACATGCAGTCCCTGTCAGTGGGACACTGGTAAATAATGTTCAACTTTCTCTCTGCAAAACACAAGCACCATATCATATCTGAATGTTAGCAATGCAAACACACAGTCGCGACAGGTAATGTAACTTTTATTTGTAAATTGTCTTGTATAAAGCTAAAACATTAAATAAAACCCAGAACAACTAGCACGACAGTCTGAACCTTTGCAGGGAAGTAAATTCTAGAATTGCGCCGCTCAAAATGGCAGCAGGTTGGAATAGCTGTTACTTTTGATTCTGATTTATTCTTTTTTGGGAACTATTCCTCTTGTGGTGGATACAGTTGATTTTTTTTGGATGATTGTCCACTCCAGTGTCGGATGCTGTGCTGCTTGGAGGATTTTTCTTAATACTTTCTATTTTTGGACATTTGTTATGATGCATTGCCATGGCAACAGGGTTGTTTCTTACAACCGGAAGCAGCTGATTCATATCTCAAAAGCTCAAATAATACTTCAGCTACAACCCCAAATCCCTGATGAGTTGAAAAGGAGACGCCGTGGATGCAGAGCAGGAGCTAAGAGAAGAGAGAGAAGGAGGAAGTTCAAACCATCTCTTGCAATGTGAGATCGTTGGGAAACAAGTTGGATGAACTCCAAGCCCTACAAAGGACCCAGCCAGAGTACCGGGCATGCAGTATTATGTGTTTTACTGAGACATGGCTGCAGGATCATATCCCTGACTCCAGCGTCTCTCTGCCGGGCTTTTTAACCATACGAGCAGACAGAGATTTAAAGAGGAGCGGCAAATGTAAAGGAGGTGGACTGGCAGTACTTGTTAACAACAGATGGTGTAATCCAGGACATGTTACTGTGAAGTGTCATCTCTGCAGTCCAGATATTGAACTGTTGGCAGTAAGTTTTCGTCCATATTATTTACCCAGAGAGTTCACCAGTGTTATTTTGGCAACAGTTTACGTTCCACCTTCCGCTGTTGCTGACACTGCATGTGATGCCATCAGCTCAGTTGTTGCTAAGCTACAGACACAAAACCCCAATGCTTTTGTGGCAATTTCTGGTGATTTTAACCATGCTTCACTCTCTGCTACACTTCCAACGTTTCAACAGTTTGTGAGCTGCTCTACCAGAGAAAACAAAACATTGGATTTGTTTTATGCAAATGTCAAGGACTCGTACATCTCTACAGCAAGACCTCCTCTAGGCAAATCAGATCACAATCTTGTTTTTCTCTGCTCGAAATATAAGCCCCTTGTTCAGAGGCAACCTGTAATAAAGAGGACTGTGAGAAAATGGTCACAGGAAGCTGAAGAAGCTCTGCAAGGTTGCTTTGAGGCTACAGACTGGGACACACTGTGCCAGCCACGTGGAGAGGACATCAATGCTATGACTGAGTGTGTAACCGACTATATAAACTTCTGTGTGGTTAACATCATCCCCACCAGAACCGTGAGATGCTTCCCTAATAACAAACCTTGGATCACCAGTGACCTGAAGGACCTGCTTAACAAGAAAAAAAGAGCCTTCAGAGAGGGAGACAGAGAATTATTGAGGAGTTTACAGAAGCAACTTAAAGTCAAGATAAGAGACAGCAAGGAGGTGTACAAGAAGAAACTGGAGAGCAAGCTCCAGCAAAACAATATCAGAGATGTGTCGACAGGGATGAAGAAGATCACAGGCTTCAAGCAGAAGGATGATCAGACCGATGGAGGTCTGGACAGAGCCAATGAACTGAACACATTCTTCAATAGGTTCAGTTCAGAAACAAGCTTCGCATCCTCCTCTCCTGCTCACAGCCAAACAGACATTCCACCTTCCTTTGACCCACAGGACCCACAGCTGTCCAGTAACACCTCACATTTTTTTATCTTCCACCTCAGCCCTAGACCCTTCTGCTTCTACATGTTTGCCTTCAACCATATAAGAAGATGCTGATACTTCCTTTGCTTCCCCCTTCCACCTGTGTGTCTCAAGAAGTCAGGTGAAGAGACAACTGGAGAGACTGAATAGGAATAAGGCTGCAGGTCCAGATCATGTCAGCCCTAGAGTCCTGAAGGCCTGTGCAGAGCAGCTCTGTGGGATTGTGCAGCACCTCTTCAACCTTAGCTTGGCCCAGAAGAAGGTTCCGGTGTTGTGGCAGACCTCCTGTCTTGTTCCATACCAAAGAAAACTCACCCATCAGTCCTCAATGACTATAGACCTGTTGCCCTGACATCCCACATCATGAAGGTCCTAGAGAGACTCCTGTTGGCCCACCTGAGTAAGCAAACAGTAAACCATCAGGACCCCCTTCAGTTTGCTTATTGCTGTGGAGTTGGAGTTGAAGATGCCATCATACACCTGCTTCAACAAACCCACTGTCATCTGGACAAGGCCAGTAGCACTGTGAGGATCATGTTCTTTGATTTCTCCAGTGCATTTAATACAATCCAACCTGATTTGCTAAGTCAGAAACTCCAGAAGACTCAGGTGGAGGCCTCAACAATCTCCTGGATCAAAGACTACCTGACAAACAGACCACAGTTTGTGAGACTGAAGGGTTGTGAGTCTAACCAGGTGGTCAGCAGCACAGGAGCACCACAGGGGACTGTACTCTCACCATTCCTTTTCACTCTGTACACCTCAGACTTCCAGTACAAGACAGACTCCTGTCATCTGCAGAAATACTTGGATGATTCTGCAGTCGTTGGGTGGATCAGAGATGGACAAGAAGCTGAGTACAGGAAGGTGGTGGATCTCTTTGTGGCATGGTGTGGAAACAATCATCTCATTTTGAATGTGACTAAAACAAAGGAGATGATTGTAGATTTTAAGAGAAACAGGAATAAGTCAAAAACTATTTCTAGCATGGGAGAAGAAGTGGAGGTGGTGGAGGAGTATAAATACCTCGGTGTTCACCTGGACAACAGACTAGAGGGGAGATGCAACTGTGAAGCCATCTAAAAGAAGGGACAGAGCAGACTGTACTTCTTGAGGAAGCTTAGGTGCTTTGGTGTTTGCAGCAAGATGCTGCATATCTTCTATAAGTCTGTTGTGGAGAGTGTGATCTCTTCTGCCATCATCTGCTGGGGAAGCAGCATCAGAGCCAGGGACTTAAAAAAGCTCAACAAGCTGATAAAGAAGGCTGGCTCTGTTCTGAGGACTCCTCTGGAACCTCTGGAGATCATTGTGGAAAGACGGATTCTTCATAAAATGAAGAACATTATGGAGAACCCTGAGCATTCTCTTCATGAGACTGTCCTACAACAACAGAGTGTCTTCAGTCAGAGGCTTCTTCAGATCTGCTGTAAGACGGAGCGCTACAGGAGATCCTTCCTGCCCACAGCCATCAGCATCTACAACGGCTCTTTGAGGAAACCTTCATAATATGAGCTATAACACCATTTAATTTCCCTTTGGGATTAATAAAGTATTTTTGAATTGAATTTGAATTGAATTGAAATCAGCTCTTCAGAAGCCAGTGATGGTCACCAGGATAAGGTTGGTTGAACTGTTGCTGCATATGGACATCATTGTCAGCACTGTAGAAACATAGCATTAAACCTTTAAAAACAGCCTGCATTTCCAGTCAAAAACACAAAAAACTGCTAAATCCAAAGGCCCAGCACAGGAATTGAAGTTTGGAGACAAAACAAACCAAAAAATCAGCATTTTATTTGAGGAATCACAGATGAGACTCACATGACAAATTGTGTCCTCAAATAAAAAGAATAATGGTAATTCCTTCAATTTCCTAACAAATGTAGGTATCTTAAATGTATTTTGCCAAGTTTATCAATATGAGACAGATTAGACAACTAATTACCTTGAATTATATTGCTACTTAGCACATTTAACAAAAGCTTTAACAACACACAATCCAGTCCGAGTTAGTTTTATTTTAAAAGAAAGTCTGCTAGTATCTTTGCAATATCTGGTTAGGAGTTTAAACTGTATCCTATTGACTATTAATTACATTTTCTATAATAGATTTTGACTGAAATGGAAGTCACAGATGGGGGCAGGGAATTAGCTGCTGCTGTCTTCCAGATAAGCAGGTTCACACAGTCAAAAATAGCACTTGAATTATTCTATAAAACAGCTGTGTTAAAACAAAATGTTCATTCAATCTGCTACTGCTTCTTCTTCTCCTTCTCCTTCTTTGGTTTAATGGCGGTTCCCTGCTTGCAGTGGGCAATGCTGGAAGAGGAGCTCTAGCGATCTACTGTAGCCACACAAGCACACTCAGTAGCTGTGACTTCGCAGTTTGACACTGTTATTCTCTGGGCTGAAACGGTTGCTAGGCGATGGTACTGATCCAATCCAAGAGAAAGCAAAAAAAAAACATCCTCAAGTAGGGAAAGCAGGTTTGAGAGCGTATTTTTGACCCATGTAGAGAGCAGGTTTGCGCACGAGGAGATGGAGGTATGCAGGAGCAGAAAATATATGTGCAAGAAGCATTAAATCTGAGTGCAGAAACAAAGATTTGAGGGAGAACAGAATATATTTGAAAGAAAGCTAAAGTTTTGAGTGCAAACATTACTAAGTTTGAGTACAAGCAGAATGAAATTCTGCTCTTAAATGAAAAATGTGTGCTCTTGAATTTAGTCTGTAAATTCCCCCAATAGGAAGGGCTCCAGTGTTCCATGGGATCAAGTGAGTTAAGAATATGGATGGCTTGAGCTTTAAAGCCAAACATTGCATTGTTGTTTGTCTCTTTCTTGTCCTCTGGTTGGCTGCCAACATGTCCGGGGCATAGCTCACCTGTCACCCACAGGTGACAGGTGAGCTATGCCTGTCACCTGTGGGTGACAGGCATAGCTCCTGCCAATGAGTAAATTAATTTAATCAAATCCAATTGGATACTGTTCAATTCAACTGATGATGAAATGAGATAAAATAATATTTGGGTTTTTCAAGTGGAACACACGGAAGAAGACGCATATGGATTAAAAGAAAAAAATGCATTTAACTAAGGTGCACTTTGCTTCTTTTTAGCTGTTCATGGTTGACAATGGAGCAGATGATTGGAGGATAGCCATGACATATGAACGAATCTTCTTCATTGTGCTGGAGCTTCTGGTGTGTGCCATTCACCCCATCCCAGGACAATATGTCTTCACCTGGACAGCACGGCTGGCCTTTACCTATACGCCGTCTGTGGCAGACGCCGATGTGGACATCATCCTCTCTATACCAATGTTCCTGAGACTCTACCTGATTGGCAGGGTCATGTTACTTCACAGCAAGCTGTTCACGGACGCTTCGTCTCGCAGTATTGGCGCCCTCAACAAGATCAACTTCAACACCCGCTTTGTCATGAAAACCCTCATGACCATCTGTCCAGGAACAGTGTTACTGGTGTTCAGTATATCCTCCTGGATCATTGCTGCATGGACTGTGCGTGTCTGTGAGAGGTAAACACAGGGCTGTGAATATTGGATGTTGCTAGGTGCAAACCAAGACACAAAATGGCTAATGCACAGTTGTGTTGATTTGTGGATTACTAGATGCCTTCCTAACATGTTCGTACCTCTTGTGTCTCATTCTTGTCAGTATTCTCTTGCTTTTTATCATTCAACTGCAGTGGTCCACAGAAATAGGTAAAATCATTAGCATAGGTCACATAGGAACAAAGCTTACATGTTTGCAGGAAAGCATTCACTAATTCGCCCACATATGACAGCACTGCTGAAGTGTTTAAAAACACTCTGACATCTGTCTCATTAGTTCAGCACTCGCTCCTCAACTTCCCACTCCTTGTTTTAGATGAATTTTGCTTTTTTAGATGGCTTGTCCATAATTCATGAGGGCCTAATTGTTTGTTTGCTAAATGGTTTGTTTTAGTAAAGCAGAGCAGCCCCCGGGATCCCTTAACCCGTTTTCTCCCTCACAGCTGAGCATCTTGTCCATCTCGGGGGGGTGGGGGCACAAGGAATCTCACAGAAAATGACGAAAAGGCAGCAAAAAACTGCAAGCTTTCCTTTCCCTTTCTCATTTTACATTTGCATAGGGAAATGAGACGCTAATGTCAGCTTTAATGTCTTATAGTCTGTTTTGCATGGTTGGTTCAGTGATGTTGTCAAGCAGATCCATTACAGCAAATCATCCCTTTCCGGTAAATGTGTACTACTTTGTATTAGATCACAGGTAAGGTTTGAAATTTTACAGGTCCTGACCACAGATGCTTAGTTTCCCCCTGAAGCTCACCCTCCCTGCTTTTACTAAGTTCCCCCATCCTTACCTCCTCTACCTGTCTCCTAACTCCTTGTTAACCTGTCATTAACCATTCCTCTCTTTGAGCCTTAACCTCAGTACCTTCAGCTGTTTGTTAGTTAGGACAGAGCCAGCCAGACAATGTTTCAAGCTTATTTATATTGCTGTGAAAAGGTACGTACCCCCCTTACAGATTTCTTACCTTTTTGTGACACTGAAATCTTTCATATAATCAAATTAATTTTAATAACTGGGACATAAAAATGTCTGCTGTCACTGAAGCCAGGAGGCATAGATAGAATGACAGATGACGGGGAGATAGAATCTTCTGTATGTGTTTAGATTGTCAAAAATAAAAATAACAAAAATTTGATTAGAATAGAGGATTCTATGTAAGATTATCTAAGGTCTGATGGGGAGCCATTCACTAACAGAAGCCATGACATATCTCCTATGATAAAAATCCTTGAAACACCATTTTCTCTTGCATCTGGATCATTCCAGTGCACCATCGCTGTTAATGAGATAAAGCACCCACAAACACTATCATGGCAAAGTGCGCACATAACTGATCACATAACTGATGTTTTAAAATTAGCAAAGCTATAATATAATGATGGCCAACTTATACAAAAATCAGCTTTTATGTTGCTTATCTTACATTCACAAACAACTTCAAACTCAGCCTTCTGCATGCACAATAATGCACTCAGAAGGGCAAATGAACAGAGAGGATAAATAATCTTGTCAGGGCATAGACTCCAACGACAAACCTGCTGCTGTAAATAGTGACGACAAAAGTTAACAAACTGTAACAGTCCAGAAAAACAGGAGCAGAATGGAACAGAAGAATAAAATCAGCAACTACATCATCATTAATGGTGCAGCGCCTCAACCCCTGCATGCTTCAAGCTCCACAGCAGAGAAAATGTTTTCACTTTTCCTCTTGTTCCGCTGGGGTCAGTTGCAGCCAGAAAGCACACGCAATTTCCTCATTTAAATAGGGCAGTCTGCACCTCTTTTGCACCTGTTATCCATTGCATGCGCAATCTTTGATGATCGCATACTGCACATGCATATAGTGTTTTTGTACAAGCAATTTAACTTTTTTTTTACCTTAAGTTCAAGAGTACTTGTTTGAGTCAGCACGATAATATTCCAAAGCACACCAGCAAGTAAACATCTGAATGGCTTGAGAAGCCACAATTTTGACTAAGCAAAATAGAAGTATTAGAGTGGTCCTGTCAAAGTTAAGACTTAAGTCAAATTGAGATGCAGCATCATGACCTTAAACAACGCTGTTTATGCTAGAAGACTCTCCAATGTAGCTGAATTAAAACAATTCTGCAAAGAGTGGGCCAAATTTCCTCTGCCGCAATGTTATAGACTCATTGCCAGCTATCACAAGTTATAAGGTTTTGGGATCAATTTCTTTTTCACACTGGGCTACCTTGGTTTGTATAGCTTTTTTGCTTAATAAATAAAAGTATAATTTTATAGCTGCATTTGATTATTTACTAAGGTTATTTTTTTGTGTAATATTAAAAAGAAATTTCATGATCAATTAAAAACAAATCTGTAAGGGGACAAATACTTTTTTGTGGCACTGTAAATAAAAAGCTGTCAGTTTTATTACATTTTATCTTATGCTAACTATGGGCTATAACTTAATTAATTGCTATTATTCAATATCTGGACCCACACTGTGTTAGTCAAGGTTTCCATGTTCAGTTCTTATAGGTTATAAGAAACAAAAAAATAATTACTTGGCCAAAGGGCTGGGCGATATAATAACCTGTATATTTATAATAACATTTTGACAAAATACATATCTTTTAAACCTGTAATTTCATTAAAATGTGTTCCTTGCATTGTCCCATTTAGATATATACTGATATCATGGCAGCCTCTCTCATATGATATTTTCAGATTACAAGTGGGCCACATCTGACCTAATAACAAATAGGCATGGCTTTTTTAACATGGTATAAGTTTTAATTGCTGCAGGGACATTAATGGACAAGCTGTCATAGAAATACTGTGAGGTAATGTAAGTATGGATCTGGTCAGACTTCAGACTCATCATACATTGCCTTGCAAAAGTATTTTTATGTGATAGCCCAACACAGAAAAAACTGTGAAATAGAAAGAAAATAATTTGTGGTTATTGTGGAACTGCTTATCCCAGCGACAAGTCTTTTAGGGTATGTTTTTACTAGTTCTGCACATCCGTAGACACTCATCTTGGCAAAATAGCTTGAGCTCAATCAGATTGAATGGAGAGCATCTGAACATCAATCTTTGGCTATTGTCATAGATTCTTAATGGGATTTGGTTTTGGACTGACACATGAATATGCCTTATATAAACCATTCCATTGTAGCTCTTGCTGTATGTTCAAGGTCATTCTTAGCTGAAAGGTTAACTTCGGTCAGAGTCTCAAGTCTTTTGCTGCCTCAAACGGGTTTCTTCCAGGATGCCCCTACATTTAGCTCAATTCATCTTCCCATCATCTCTGACCAGCTTCCCTGTCCCAGCTAACAAAAGAGCACACCCACAGCATGTTGCTGCCAACACCATGTTTGACTGTGGAGGTGGTGTGTTTAGGGTGAGATGCACTATTAGTTTTCTGCCACACATTGCATTGTGAATGTAGGATAATAGAATCAATCTTTTGTCTTCTGAACAGAGTACCTTCTTCCACATGTTTGCTGTGTGGGGGAAATGGCTTGTGGTAAACTGCAAACAGGACTTATTTTGCCTGCCTTTCAATAATAGCTTTCTTCTCATCACTCTTCCATACTATCTAGATTTGTGGAGTTTGAAACTACTAATTACTCTGTTAAAAGATTTTCCTACGTAGCTGAGCTGTGGATCTCTGCAGCTCCTTCAGAGTTATCATGTGCCTCTTGGCTGCTTCTCTGATCAATGCTCTCCTTGTCCACCCTTTCAGTTTAGGTGGACAGCCATGTCTACATGAGGGCTCTGTGGGATGTTCATTGCTTGGGATATTGTTGAACACCTGCATTTATACAGAGATTATATTACACACAGGCTGTTGGTTCCACTGGATTTTATTTAGGGGCAGCATGTCTTCCTTAGCACTGGAATCTTCTTCTGGGTTGGGCTAAAGTTGAAGACGTGCTGCAGGATCCCACATAGCTGGTCCATACAGTCACTCAAGACTATTGGATTAATACCAACTGGATCTGCTGTTTTGCTCTGGTTTAGTCTCTTCAGCTTCCTCTCGTGACTACCAGAAATGGATAAGGGGGTGTGGAGGCGGGGCCACTCCTTCTGTCATTGAAGGCAACGATTGAACAGCAGCTCTAAGCATTTCTAAGATCCATGCTGGAAGCATAAGGAAGCTGAGATGTGAGAGGGAATTTGTGGCTTAACAGAGGAAGGGAGGTGTGTTTGGTTGTGAAGGCAGTTGAAGATTATCTTCTTATGCCTGAAGCCCCTGATCTTCTCTCACCGCACATTTCTTGTTGTTTCTCACCTTGACTTTGAGTTGTTTTTGTACATGCCTCAGTAATTACCCTTTCTTCTTCCCTAAGGATTCTCTTTTCGTGTTGGCCATTCTCTCAGGTTACCCAGAATTTTACATTTTGGGAGGAACCCCGATGTTCTGGTGGGCATAAATTTGTCCACACAAAACGTTCACTGACTGGCTCCCTGTCAGTCATGGCATCCCAGTCTGTACCCTTTAAACATGCTAGCAGAGGGTCTTCAGGTTCCTTTATCGCACAGTTTGTTTGGTCACAGGATGACTCCAAACAATGGATTTTTACAAAAGATTATGATCTGTCTTGCCAAGAGCAGGCTATCCAAAAGAGCTGGAGCCATCCCTGATGCTTGCAAAAAAACAAATCCAAGGTTTGTTCTCTGGTGGAGCTGCTTACAAACCTTTGAAACAGGAATGGTTAAAATCTTGAGATATCGCCACATATGCATCAGGTGTTGTGCCTAGAGCTTAACAACAACTGAGCTGATGCTGCCTGAGGGATGTACTATCGCTAAAAAGACAATACTTGATAGATAATATGGATGAAAACTTACAGCTAACAGTTCAGTAGCTGGGCTACATGTCCTGGATCAACCATCTGTCGTTTACACACACTGCAATTCCACTAGTTTTATGTTTGCTGCTCCTCTTTAAATGTCTGTCTGCATTGTAAAGTCTAAAAGTCAGGAAGAGACTTTGGAGTCAACTACTATGTAGTTAGCGCATGCCACTATGTCTCTTTGAAATGATACTAAATTCCTAAGACCCTGGCTGGGTGTTCATCAGCACTTCAGGCCTGTCCGCCTAGCCATTATGATCAAGATGGTTTAAACTTTGTCTTTCCCTTGCTCATAATGAGAATAAAGAGAACAGGAGGGTTGTATAATGAAGATAAATGCTTAGACTTGTTGATAAAGGGTATGTCCTCTCAGTCCAGAATACCTTGAACATGAATAAGAATTTGCATTTAAATTTATATCGTCCAGCCCTATCTTTTACTGCATGCTAACTATATGAACTATAAGTTCAGAAATTCAGACAATAATAAATATGAGAAGCAGAGAGGTTCCAATTAAAAAAAAAAAAAGATTTGGCTTGACGGCACAAATTTATACATACTAGATCAGTTCCCCAACCCTGGTCCTCGGGGCCCACAATCCTTCGCTACTCCAGCACACCTGTTTCAAATGATTGCATTACTTTCTCAGCATGGCATCAAGTGCTGCAAAAGCATGTTAATCACCCACTCATTGAAGTCAGGTGTGTGGGAGCAGGGAAACACCTAAAACATGTAGGACAGTGGGCCCTGAGGACCAGGGTTAAGAAATCCTGTACCAGAGCACACTTTCAAACACCAGGGCATGTCATGACTTTGACTATTTCATCTTCCAGAATAAGATGGGCAGAGTTTTGTATGTTTGTCTTTTTGTGTTACTATGAATGGATGCAAGCATGCATGTATGGTTTGTGTGTGTGTGTGTGTGTGTGTGTGTGTGTGTGTGTGTGTTTGTATAATGTTTTGTTGTACTTTCTATTTCCCCACTATGCTGCTCCATAGGGATACCATGTGAGTCCCCTTTCTCTAGCTGTAAAAAACGTATCATCTTCTTCACTGAGCTGGCGCCACTGCTGCCCTGACTGGGAGGGTGAGGGTATTAGCGGGCAATAGGGGCAGCCCTTCTAAAAGACATAAACTAGCAAACTTTTTAGGTCAAGCAGTATCAGGTAGACCTTCTTGTTGGCAAGAATGTGGCATTGTTCCTACTGGCTTTAGAGGCACAATGGAGGTGAAGTAACATTATGAAGCAAGTATCTCTTTGCTAAGTGTTGTGCATGAAGCAAAAGAGAACCTGAAGGAGAAGGGGATTTGGATTTAAAACAAAGTAGTACTTCATATCATCTTTAGAGGTCTGCCAGAGGGGAATTTGTCTTTGTACAATTTGTCTCTCTTTCTTGTTTTATGAAGTTGGTATATGCCCATATGACACAAAAAGTCTTTCTAGTGGCAACTGCAAAATTGTTTCAGGAGAAAAACCCTTTTTGTTTTTTTTCCTCACACATTACCATGTCATTATGTGTCACCCTCTCACAAAACTGTTCTAATTTTTCAGACATTTGTTGCTCCAACCCAAATATATTGTGTCTAGAAATCCAGAAAAAACAAATCTATCTTATGTTGAATAAGAACAGTAGAACAGCAGGTTATTAGTCTTATTGTTGAGGCTATTTTAGTTGGGTTGTGTGGCCCTGGTTTGAACAGCGTGATGTTGATTTACAGATTTACAGTTGAGGTTTTACACATAGGCTCTTGTGTTGTGACATACTTGTGTAGACAACTTTAAACAGGAAGTCTCCTGCTTCATAATGTGAAGACTACTGTTCTTGTATGTTTCATTGTTTTGTGACCCAAATGTCACTCCCCCTTCCTCATCTCCTTCAGTAAACATAAAAAAACACCATAATAGTTTACTGCCCAATTCCATTATTTTAAATAAAACAAGAGCAAACAGAAGAAGCGCTTGTTTCCTAAAAGTGCTTTGTGTGACTTGTATCCTCTGTGAAATGCATTGAAGCACTATCATATTGATCATTCTCCTGTGTTTATGAAAGGGCAGCACGCTGTGAGACTGGATGAACATGGACTCTAACTGGAAAATGCCTTGATGGGGGGAATGAAAGTCACACATCCAGGAGAACTGAGAGGGATATAGAAGTTGAGGGAGTGTGGTGATGGGAAAAAATGCTTAATTTACTGTGGATGAATTTAACACTGTTCATAGTCTCTTCTTGCTCCTTCCCTAATACATACCATCTTTAATACCTCATGCAAGCTCCTTTGGCATCCACCTCCAAACCAGAAAACTCAATCCCTCTCTTGCTTACTTCTCACTGACTTACTGATTTACACATCTCCTACTCCGCCTATCCTATGTGCCCTCCTCTGTCGTTTCCCCTCATTCTCTCCTCCTGGTCCTGATTTGTCATTTAATGTCCAAACTCACTTCAGATGGTTGCATGCGTGCCTGCCCTGCCCTGCCTTCCTTTCTTCAGCCTAATTCTCATTTCCTCTTTGCTTCAGTTATTTTATCTAAAACAAACAAGGCACCAGATTATCAAACGTGAGTTAATTATTAGTTACACCTACACCAAATGTTTGACTTCAGGACCATATTATTGCCCAACTGCAAGACACAAACAGCCAGGTGAAACATACACTATAGTGCCACAAAAACCTTCCCACACAGACACAAAACTTACATTAAACATCTTGGTCAATTTTCTTGTAGATGTTGGTTTTTGGACAGCCACCTACCAGCTTCTATCTGTGGAAAGACTGTACACCATAAAACCTACTCTCTCCTAAAAATGTCCAATTGTCACTGAAATAGTAGAGAGGCTGGAGAGAAAGCAGGCTACACTAAGCAAGCACTGCAGAACCTGACCAGTGATGTGGGTGGAAACTAACTTTCATGAAAATGATAAGCATGTATATAAACAGGTACATAGCATTGGTAGTGGACATGAAGTGGTGATGTTTCACTGCTTCTGTGTGTCCCCTGAGAGACAGAAGCCCAGAATCTGCAGCAAATACTGACAATTTTGTTGAAAGGGGAGCAGCTGCAGTTTAGGTTGGCCACATTGCGGTGATTCTGCCATGTTTTGTGATGGTACCAGGTAATTCAGTAAAAACAGAAAGGCCTCAGGTCTGTTAACGCCGGAGACATAAGTATTCATTCCAGCAGTGAAACATTACAACTAGGGGTGGGAAGAAAAATATTTAACATTTTAAAAGTTTTTTAGAGTGAATAGCATTGTCTCACTTTACTGGATTTGTAAATTGATGACTTTCAGACAATCTCAGGAGAAGTGAAATTGGATTTTTCCTACAGCCAGTGGTTCATTTTTCACTGGGTACCAACTGACGAGGAATCAAGATGAATATAGTCTCTAAATTTGAGGCGACCACCTTCATGTTAGCTCCTTTCACTTTGTCAACAAAAGCTGCCAAGAACTGAACCACAAGAAATGTCAGCTTCTTAAAGGAATTAACAGTTCTGCCATGGAAATGTTTCAGGTAGGATTTTAGGTTTATGAAGTGACCGGTGTTGTAGTAATATTTTATAAATTAAAACATTCACTAAAAATAAAATAATTCACTAAACAATAATCAAATACACAATTTCTGTGCTTCCAGCTATTTTATATTATGGAAAACATCAAATAAAATGATATTACCTCCCTTCTCCATCTGTAGCAATGGAGTTGGCATAACCGCCAAATATTCTAGGATAGCATAATCAGAGTCCATTTCTCTGGGCTGTAAATATTGTCTAAATGGTTCAGAGAAGCCACAACCTCTGTAACAATCTTTTCTGCATTGAATTGTCATTAATTATTCTCGAGCTGAGGTCACCAATCTCAACTAATCCAAGAATAAGCGTACTATCGGTTCTGATATCAATTCGTTTTCTATACAGAACCCATTAGAAAGTCTCAGGATTGCACTAAGTTTAAAAAAACATAATTCATTTTGAAGGCAATCATAACAGTAATATTTTCCTAGAGCTCAACAAACCATTTTGTAAAAAAAAAAATCTGTAGAAACTTGGTATTGTCCCTCGCCACACCCTACAAAACCCCAAAATGTTATCACAAAAAACCTACTATAGGACCAAAACTTGCACGACTCTCTTGGGCCATATTAAAATGCAGCTATGTTCTTGAAAGTTATGCTTAGCTAGCACAACACTGCTGCCATGGGTACCATTCATTGGCATGCTTTTTGGCATTAGGACCACCTTAGAATTAGACAGCCATATAAAACACAATATATGGACAGTCAGACTTGGACTGGATCATTCTACACTGATCACAGATTCTTTAAAGCCCATTTGTGATTTCTGAAACCTCTGCTACATGTGAAAATGTATTGTGGAAAAAAAGAGTTTTCTCAAAAATCTGACTAAAACCACTGTTTTGAGCACAATATTGTAGATCATCTCATCTTGAGAGTTGGACGTATTGTTAAAGCCTGCCTTATCATCTGGAGGACCAAACCAAGGTCATGGTTACACAGCTAGCTATCAATTGATTATGTATTTAACTCTTAATTAACCTAAACAACAGCACTGCTTTTTAGAGGTGCATAAATCTTTCCTCCTAGCGAAAGAAATTGTTTGCATAGTTTGCATAGTCTTTTCCACACTATGTGTAAATGTGAAAATTGATCTCATTCATAATTTAAAGATAATGTGCATCTACATGAAAACATGTATTGGTGTCTAATAAGGTTGAAAGCTGTTAGAGGTGGATTTGGACCCCATTAAATGTCGGAACAATACATGATTGTAAATATGCAAAAAAAAAGGGCCTATGACAGACCAATTTATAGTTTAGGGCTAAAAAAGACCATAGCTATAGAACAGACTACCATGGATGTTTGTTGTTTGTAGTGTTTTTGAGAAGAGTCACTGTGTCATTGAGCCTCTTGCAGGCTGAAATGTGTTTAAGATTTAATTGAACCGAGTTGAACCCTGGCACAAAGCCAAGAGAAGAGGCTTGTGGCCTATTTTACCTTCTGCTCTTTTTTTATTATGTTGCGCCTGCTTTTATTGTGTGAAATTGTCATTTCTCCACTGCATGGTAGCCTTTTCAGTGTAAAATTCTAAAAAGCTTTCCAGGACTGAGATAACTTTGATGTCCATTGTCAGCAGCTCATTATATCTTTGTGTTTGCATGTATAAAACACTGCTGTAGCCGCCTGATTACCTTCTTTACTCACTAGTTGTTGTGTGAAACAAGTGTTCTGTTTGCTGTTTTTGAGTTGGATCATCATTTCTGTCATCCTAAATTAGATCTGCTCATGTTTACTATGACTAGCAGTCTTTCAGAGAGCATCCTGAATTATTAGTCCCCATGTAATCTGGTCTATCTGTTGACTGACAATGGAAAGACAAACAAAAGCAAGACTGTTTTACTAGTGAGAAATCAGAAACTGAATAGCTTTTTAATTGCTTTTTCTGAAGATTAAAACTAGTGCTGCATAATATATGGAAAATATATCCTGGCATTACTATTACTGAAAACTGTGATGGCGATATTCTGACTCATTTCTTTCTGTAGTTTTACACAATGTCCTCACCACTCTGTGACCTGTAGTATCTCAGCCACTAAAATAGGGATGCACCTAACCACTATTTTGCTAATTGGTTAATCTGTTGACAATTTTTTCGATGAATCAGTTATTAATGGGATCACAAAAGGTGCTTAAAAGGATATTTTAAAGGCGATGCTAAACTATGCCACTTTAGGAGTTCTGGATAGAGCATATTTACAGACAAAGAAGGATTTTTATCTTAAATGCAAAATGTATACATTTTTCTGAACTGTTTCGGTCTAATTACTGCTCTAAGTGGGTGGTGCTTTGAGCAAATCGCATGTGTTAGAGTCTGTATAATCCACTTAATGATTATTCAATTACTAAATTAGTTGACAATTATTTCAAATATTGATTAAACATGATTAATCCGATCAATTGTTTCAGCCCTACACTAAAATATAAGTCAGGTGTAGACATTAGGGCAAATAGAGTCCATTCAACAGGCCAGATCGATTTTATCGATATAAAAAGTGTGAATGCAGGAAACTTGAAGTATTGCATCCTACCTCATATTGCATCTAAGCAGTCCTTTGTGATTGTGATATTGCACACGCTGATACTGCGACAATGACCGATTAACACCATATTTAACACAAACTAATATAGGTTCAGGTTCAAACATTAAGTACAGCTCTTTACAGTAAGCTGTATAACAAACACTTATGGTGGCCATCAGATTTTGACATTAATGATTTTTAACCTTAGATGAGCCATGTTATGTTAAGAAAAACGTATTTAACAAAATGAAAAATTTCCCACTTTCTGACCTTTTCAGTTGCTTCCATCTTTGCAGAGAAATTTTGGCCCACTGGTCTTTAGAACAATGCCTCAGGTGTAAGGGTATTCAGTCACCCACCGCAGCCTCGATGTTCTACTACAGTATTTTACACCGACTGACATCTGGACTTTGACTAGGCATCTCTAAGATCTTTGCTCTTTTTTTTTTCTTAGTCTTCCTACATCATCTTAAATATTCTCACCACCATCATACCAGACATGAGGCTGCTTGTTCAGAATGAGCTTTTCTTAACTTAAGCCATCTTGAAGTGTTCCTGTTTTTTCCCCTCCAACTGTTCCAAATGAACCACATTTCTTAGCCTTTTTCTTGCTGTAAACATGATTGAGGTTTTTGGATTCCCTGAGCACACAATAGTCAGGTCTTAGAGTTTGTTAATGGTACAGACTTGGAGAACAGACTTTTGAATTCTTAGAATTCTAACATTTAAAACATTTTCATGCATGTTGCAGGGTTCGATTAAACAGGTAGCACTAGAAAATATACACACTGACTAAAAACTGCTCATTGTCCTGAAGCAGTGGTCCAGTTTGCCTGTAATTTGGTGCACATGCAGACCAGTGATGGGTATGTAAATGATTCAGCGAAAGGCGCTGGCTCAACTAGAATGATTACCAGAGGGTATCACAAGAGGAGCAGTTATATCTCAGGGACATGTCTTTATGTCTAACAGTGAGTGAAGGTCACCAAACAAAGTGTATGGACTGATTAGACAGCATGACCTGCACCGGCAGAAATTTGATAGGGATTGTATTTTAAGTATGCATGAGGCAAGCTGTTTGTATCATGCAGCCGCCCAGCATGTGTGGTGTGGTGTACTCTCTATGACCTATGAAGTGCGTAAGTGCCCTGGCACGTTCCAAGATTGGGCCTCTGAGACATCTGTATGCCCCAAATGCCAGACAATTCTTCACAATGGCCACCCAGTGTCATGTATACCTGTAATAAATTATTTTTAAGTTCTTGCAGCCTTTATTTTTTTCAACAGTAATGAGGCAGGAAATGGTGTGGAAAGAGTGGGGTAAGGGAGTGCAGAAAGGCACAATAGGTTGGGATTTGATCCCATGACAGTCTGAATCGAGAACAAACATGGGTACTCAGGTCATGCGCTTAAGCCCCTGCGCCACCAGCGCTGGACACTAAATACATTCAATACCATATAGGCAGGCAAAACCTTATCCATTTTATTTATTGCATCTACAGAAGCTTTCCCATTTAATCTTAAACTCTGTTTGTGTGCGGGGTGTGCATGTCTCAATCTTGTTTGATTTACTGTAATAGTTGTTTAGTATTATTATGATAGTAATGATTATTCTGAGGACTCACAATACCCTCCACACTTTTTATCAACTCCGGTAAAGATGGGTTTAGTGGCTTCTGTTTTAGCAGCAAAATCTCATGATGAAAACGGTTTAATATTTAGTCTGTGGGGGAAAAACAGACATTGAAACATAACTGATTGTTTTAATATCACCAGGACCATGTTTAGCTGCTTTTTTAACCTACTGTACTTTTACTAATAGGACAGCACTTAGTCTTCGCTTATAGAATTTCAGAAGGTTGGAACATAGAGAAAGATGGGTCTTTGACCATTCACTTTGGATAATCTCTCCAGAGACCATAGACCCCTGGGTCTTCTCTATGCTCTCCTCTCTTCAGCTCTACCTACAGATTCCCTGTAGGATTTAGATCGGGGGACTGAGATAGTCATAGAAAAAGTTAGATTTTATGTCTGAAGAACCATCTTTCTTTTGAACTATCCACGTCTGTAATCATTAACCTGTTGAAAGACCCACTTGTGACCCATTTTCGGTTTGCTGGTGTAGATTTTTGTTTAAAAGGTATTTCAAAGGGTTCATGATGCCGCACACTCTAGCAAAGTCCCCAATCCCTTTAGAAGAGAAATAGACCCACAGCAGTGCAGGACCACCACCTTACTTAGCAATGGGCATAGATCCTTTGCTTTATGCTAGTTCTGAAGTGTCTGTTGCTGAAAAGCTCATTCTTACTCTCATCTGTTTAAAGCACACAGTTACAGTTAAAGTATCAGGCTAGTGAAGCAAACTCCACATATATGTTTGCAATGATAGGCCAAAAAACATAAAACAACATCCTTCTCATTGTGTGAGTCTTTTTTAGTCTTGTTTAACCCAGTAGCTATTTAATATTTGCATATTTGGGAAGATTAACACACATCCCCTTGATTTGAACGGAACGTTCCTTTTTCTTTCCCATTGTGAAGAGTGGCTGTGTCACATCATGTTTATACTTCAGGGAAACAGGAAATCATGGATTACAAATAAGAACTTCCTAAAACCTCTGATCAATGTAAGAAAGTAAGGCATGAATTAAAAGAATGCTTCAGTTAAATTCTATTTTAAAAAAAACTTTTAGATGTGCTAATATTCATGGCCCCAGTGGTTTTGTGAAAAACAATTATTTGTAATGGATTTTTCTATTCTGACTAAAAGTATTGAATTGAAGGGTTTTGCTCCAGTAATAAAAGGTTGATTAATTTTAAGGAATTTTCACATCCTGATCAGGGTTGATAATAAGTATAGAGGCTACTGTATTGTTAGCTTTGTTCACTTAGGTGTTGTATCATAAACTCATCTTCCGTCATCAACAGTTGGAAATTATTAGTTCGCATAAACATAAGTTGACCACGGATGACACTTTGGACAAATTGTTGAATAAATTGTTACTATTTTACTATTTAAGGTTTCTTTTTGTGAGAGGAAATTTACATCATGCTGTTTCTTTCCCTCTTACCATCCAGGTTCCACTGTTTTTATTGTATTTTATACAGCACTGGATAACTAATCGTCATCTTTGAAATACCTCATTAATGCCCTGAGAACAATGCAGACAAAGTGGGGAATATACTCTAGGTTCTTGACATATCTGTTGCCCTGGAATAGGTTGAAAGTGGTGCCAGCTCGTCTCCATGCTACCCCAAAAACCCAACACAGTATATTGAGAGCTTACATTTTTTTTTGTTTTTTGTTTTATCAAATCACCTCTGTTTCCATATTGCTGTCTTATGCTCTTTTACAGAGAAGAGAGCAGAGACATCCACAGTTAGAGCTAATGACAATAGAGGATGCAATGACACCTTTAGCATTTCTCAAAGCATATTTATGGGTTATGTTTACACCAGAAAGAAGTCCACTGTACTGCGCTGTGATCACTAAGTTGAAAAATGCGGCAAATTTCAGCCTGCACTAAAGACATGATTCATTCTCTGCACGCCTTCATGCCAAGATGAATGAAGTTCGCATACTAGTCATTTGTAATTCCAATATTTAGCCATCTGATCAAGTTTTGCCCCCTGGCAGCTATCAAAGGCCAGCTGGTGAAGTGTTGGGATGCAGGTAAAAGAGACAGGGTTGTCGAATTCAATGAGCATCTTCCTTTCATGTTTTACAAATGAGAGCCTCTCCTCAAAGATGCTTCATCCGCCTTCCCAATGCTACATTATGGAACCTGACTTTTCCCCTCACACTTCTGCTCTCAATATACTGGCTTTGAAGCATGCAGGATGCAGACAATGTTTTATTCCTGCATGACACAATACGGACTGCTTCTGTGCATGTCATTAAAAACTGGAATCCCACAGACCACACACTTCTGTAGTACAAAACTGTTCACAGGAATTATTTCCCCCCGACTTTGAGCATGAAGGTGAACGCGAGGAGTGGGAGTCTTAAGCACTGCAGGAGGCATGAGTAGATGATTAAGAATATTTGATAGCAATGAACTGTCTTGGTGAAGAAAAATCTTCCAAAATATTTGTCATTTTTTCTTGCAGAAAGACAAAACTGCGCCCTATAATTTTCACTTTTTTTCTTGTGAACCAAGGAGCAATCTGTTAGAGACATTTTGACAGATCCACTTCACAGAAAACGCATGATTGGGTGAACCAAAATCTTCTTGCCCATACCTAAAGATGCACTGATTAGAATATTGTGTCAGTTCCGCAACACAGTTTTTGTAAATATTTGAGCAGTTTCAGCTTATTCTGGTTTCACTCTAACAACTATAATATTCGTCGATACGAGGACAGCATTTAACGTATTTTTTAGCCTTCTTGCAGTTAAGAGCTCCTAATTATTTAGGTAACGACCAGAGGTGACGTCATGCAGCATGTGAGAAAGAGCAGTCACTGTTAAACAGGGTTTTGTTTTTGTATTTTGGAACAAAATATCACAGAGTTCACATTTAAAACCATATTTAGCATGTTATATTAGTGATTAGTATGGTTATCTTCTGTGTATAGGGAATTTTGATTTTTACTTTCCCTCTGAGATAAAAGGCTGCCAACATTTCCAAATCTAGCAAGTACCATAACAAACACAGGATTAAAGATCGAAGAAATGAAAGAGAGCAACGTTTTGTTGTGCTACGCTTGTCCTTCCTATTATCTGCTCAAAGTGTTGCTCTATCTTTCTCGATGCCTAGATTATCTTTAGATATGTCTTTGAAAATACAGCTTCCTTTTAAATGGCATCTCTGTGCTTTCTCTGAACTAATGCTTAATACCTCATGTAAAATTCCTAAACTTTAGTCTATTTCACCCAATAACTGCATGTACCCTGAAGTCTTTTGTTGATAGTGTGGTATGGTGGGTTCACTGACTGGAAAAAAGCTGGAATTTTTGAGTTTCCAACCAAGCAATTACCTATTTGAGATGATCAAACTGAAAATCAGAGTAATTGGGTCACCAGCCCCTTCTCTTGGTGCATCTCTACCTTCAAAATCACATTACTTACAACTGAGTTTTCTCAGAATGTTTTTTTGAATATTTGTTTGAGGTAAAAAAAATGACTTTTTCTCAGAATTTCTCCAAGACACTCCATTGGATGTATTTAAGTGATATGAACAAAGGTGCACAAGGCATATTTGCTTTGTAACAGAATTTTGCATTGCTGCAGAAGGTATCAAAAAGCCATCCTCAATATTGGGCTTCTACAGTATCTTTTTTTATTTAAAGAGTATTTCATTCATTTTATTGGCCTTTTGTTTGACATTTTAAGCACTGCTGAGAGCTATTTTAATGTTTGAGGTGATCATTTGTATACATTCAAAGCTTTTTTTGAGCAGCGTAATCTCTGATATAACATTTGTCACAAACTGTGACCAATTAGTCAACTATTTTATTTATTATAGCATTATTACCATTGTGAATGCACTGACATGCATTTGTTTGGTTGCATTTATCAAAATGAGTTTGAATTGATGTTTGGCTAAAATTTACTCTTCCCTTGAAATTGAGAAATGTTTAAAATATTGTTTAAAAGGATTTGGAACCACAGTCATTTTTTGAATGTCACTCATCATTCATCTCCTGTGACATTCAAGTTTTGTCATTTAAGACACTGAGCATGTTTTTTGTTGATACTGTCACTTTTAAATAATTCTAGCACATTATATAGAGAAAAACAAAATCTTTTTCTTTTCCATATGTGAAGTTAGTTATTCTGTCTAGAAATCCATGAAAACCAGAAAAACTCATGAAAACCAGTTCTTGTGCTAAACCAGTGTAAGATCTTGCTTAGAACCAGTTTTTAATCTTAACCACCTCTGAAACTAGTTCTATCTTGCACAAACCCTATGCTGGGCTGAGAAAACTAACACCTTTTGTTAGGAGCAGGAAACAGGCTCATTTTCCATTTAAATTCAATTTAAACCAAAAACAAGAACACAGAGCATGGACATTAATAAAAAGGTAAATAAGCACTGGAAAAACACAAGCTTACTTTTTTACATTTTTCTGATGTATGTCTAAATATCCTCCATCTTCTAAATACTGACCAGAGATCAGAAACGCGAGTCAGAAGTAAGTTCACAAACACTGTCTGTGG
Organism: Girardinichthys multiradiatus; assembly: GCF_021462225.1. NCBI lineage: Eukaryota > Metazoa > Chordata > Actinopteri > Cyprinodontiformes > Goodeidae > Girardinichthys > Girardinichthys multiradiatus. The sequence continues at coordinate 4,939,747 of NC_061799.1, forward strand.
TTTAAAATGTGGTTCCTGTGGTCAGCGAGGTTTAGTGGTAGAGCGGGCGCCCCATATATAGACTCAGCAGACAGGGGTTTGACTCCAGACTTTGCTGTATGTCCTCCCTCTTCTCTGTCTTTGTTCCCTTTCCTGTCTGATTACTGTGAATTAAAGGCCACAAGCGACACAAAGTCTTACAAAAACTGTAATTCCTGTGAATATCTTTCGGCCAGCAACTGTGTCCTGATTTTCTACACAAAATCAGAATATGAAAGCAGTTTATGGTTCTGTAACAAGCTGGTTATCTGGCAATGAACAACAGCACTGTTTCTTAACTGTGTTTGTATAGAACCAGTTATTGATATGGACTAAATACCAGCTAAGTTGGAGCTCGGACCTATACATTTGCTAATTGAGCTTCTTTTAGCAACACAGCCAATAACAATGAAATTTTCAGACGCTTTATTATCAAAATTGTTACAGATGCCCAAGCTTTGTCCACTCACAATGAAGCAAACTATTGTAGACAGAAGTCAAGCGTTAATTATCCTAAAAATGTTCTCTGTAACTAAATATGAAACACATGGCAACAACAAATATCTGTTTTTGGTATGTTTTTTAGATGTTTATGTGTGTTTATAGATAAATGTTACATTTTTAAGAATGTCAACAATTGCTTAGAAACTGTAGGAGCATGACAGCATCACTCTATGTCCAGAAGCTCATGTAGATCCAACAAGTTTAAAGCCTCATTTTGTCATTATAACGGGCTGCAGCCTTGCAAACTCAAAGGTCAGTGGTATATGCAGATAAATGGTTCATAGCCTATCGATAAATCCAACCAGCCTTTGAGTTTTCTCTCCATAGCATCTTTTTTCAGTTTTTTTCATTCTGTCACTGTGTCTCACTTACTCTCCAATCGCTGCCTATACAATAATGTTTAGCAAAGCTGACAGTAAGCCCCCAACAGTAAGCCACCAAGCCTCCAATTTGGTCTGTGCTCATTCTACATATCTGTGGCAGCCATACTGAATTTTGAGTTTCGGGAGTTGGTGAGAATATAGAACTTAAGTCAGAAGTCAAACGTCAGGAGTCCTTCCATTTGTTTGCTTTTTTCCGACTTAAAACTCCCGGCTAGTGAGTACATATAGAAAGCACCAAGAACCGGCCCTGGTTTAGCACGAAAACATTGGTCTAAAAAACTCTATAAAGGGCAAACAACAAAATATTCACTACCTTTCAAACTTTGTCAGTTTTAAGCTAATGCACCAAACTGTTTTAGAAAACAGCAGACTCACCTTTATTTTCTTAACCAACAGAGGTCTCCTTGTCTTTATTGTTTCAGGTATCATGACAAACAGGAAGTGACCAGTAACTTCCTAGGAGCCATGTGGCTCATCTCGATCACCTTCCTCTCTATTGGCTATGGTGACATGGTACCACACACGTACTGTGGAAAAGGCGTATGTCTGCTTACAGGGATCATGGTAGGTTCTTCTTGTTTTCAGGTAAAGATGTCACTACTGTGTCGAAGGAAAATGAGGCTTATTTTGTTATTCATCAAAACAAAATCTTGGATTTGGACATTCAATGTCCATTTTACACCATTCTCACACGCATGTATGCTTTTTTACCCTATTTTCAGTCTGTTTTTACATGTAGATGTAGTTAATGGTACCCCTGCATAGCTCACTCATCTGTTCTGCTGCTCAATTCTTCATAAAAGGACTAAGGATGACCTAATGAGTTCATGTTGGAAAGTTAAACCAGTGAAAAGTTCTACCAGAGTTACTTTTTTATTCTTGATTTTTTTCTAATTTATTTTACTTTTTATAGTTAGCATTAGCATTAGCATTTAGCATTATAGCAAGTAATCCCCTCTGTCTCATCACAATCCCCTTAGACATCCCCTCTTTGTAATGTGGGATGTCTGGGGAGATTGTGATGAGACATAAAACATGTCAACAAACACAGTTTTTGTTCCTGGTCTTTAGTGGTTTGAACCTATGAAAACAAGGAAAAGTGCTAGCTTGTCTTGCAAAAGTATTCACACCACTTTTCAACCCAATCTCAAAATACAGGGTATTCAAGTGGGATTTTATGTAGTGCAAAGTAACTGGAAGTACAATGATTACAGGGTTTTCCTGGAAAGTCAACAGTAACTCTACTGGTTAGCAGATATCTTACTTATGAGACCGTCATTAACCATTCATTTTCAAATAAACTTGTAAACAGTTGTGTGGCATCTATGCCTTACAGGACTGGTCACAACCCTCAAGCGCATTGCATGATACAACTACACAGAGGAAGCATGGTTAAACTAGATGCATCACATAAATATTCCACTAATGCTCTTTGTTTATAACTGGCAAGTACAAAATAACCTAGCACAAAATTTTAAAAAGGGATTGAAAGTGGAAATCTTCTACTTCATAACTGGAACCAGAAAATCTGTAGCAGCGTTGGCAGATCTGAAGCATGTGCCGAAAGCTCCCTCTCCTAATCCCTGCTGGCATAACTGGTCCATCCGAACCGTTGTTCAGGCATCACTAACAGATCAGTGATTACCTACTATACACAAACTGATGTAATAACAGATTTTCCTTTATCTTAACCAGTACAAGGAGTATCAAATGGTGTTTACTGTCCAAAAAATCATGAATTATTCTTAATAAATTTGTCTATTACAAGAGCACCTTCAACACGTCCCCTTTATCCCCTACATTCCTTGTGGAAAAAAGTGGAATTCTTTAAATAGATGTATTTATACAAGGGATGTACTAATTGCAGTTTTCTGGGCGATCACCGATTACCGATCTTTAAAAAACCTGATCTGCCGATTTCGATTTTGGCTGACACTTTATAACTGACACTGTAAGGTCACCATATACCTTCAATATTCCAATCTCATTTTATTGAAAAACTTTGAACAATAGCAGTGAAACAAGGCAAACTTTTAACTACACAGTGCTCTCAAATATAAATGAAACCTTTAGAGCATTGCAATTCCTTTTGTCTTTCATTTTTCACATTTTAAAAAGAAACTAAACCTGCACAACAGGTTTGTCAAGTAGATAAGATCAGTGGATAAGATAGGTTTCACATGTAAGTATTGGTCGATGACCGAGCTCCCAAAATTAAGGAAATCTGGGCCAGTCTATCGATTGGTGCACCCCAAATTTATAATGAGATTAAATTAAACACAATTTGGTTCTATTTACTAATTAGGCAACTTCTAGTGGTAATTGGTTGTTAAGGATTTTAGTTGAGGGTATTTGAGTAAGGAGCTGAAATTGAATGCTTTTTAGAGTTTTCACATTTTTGGGAGTTTGTAATGATGTTATGGCTGATTGACATAGTTCTTATGTTACATCTGCCATCATGTTTAAACAACAGGGAGCTGGTTGCACAGCGCTGGTGGTTGCAGTGGTTGCCAGGAAGCTGGAGCTGACCAAGGCTGAGAAGCATGTCCACAACTTTATGATGGACACACAACTCTGCAAACGAGTGAGTTAAATATTATAGCTGTATTAATGGGAGACTGCTGGTATAACTGCAATGTTGAAATATGTTGACTTTTAGTCAGTTAAATCAAACTCTGTAAACTTTTAACCCATGTGAGATTTCTGTTTGTTTTGGATCATTTTATTTTCACATATGAACTCCTGATCATGTACTGGACATCAGAAGATTTAATCAGTAAAACATTTATAAACTGGAAGCACTCCACAATGGCATCTAGTTACACTGTATATTCTCCATGATAACAACCCAAAGCATCACAAGCCTAAAATGTGGATCAAGGAGTTAATTTAAATAAAAAATAAGGCAAAAAATGCACATTTAGGCTGATATTCACACAGTTCCTATACAATTTTCATGTCAAAATTTCATACTTTTAAGTTCATTCTTTGGATTCTGAAAACAAAAGTTTAGCATGAATGTACAGCTAAAATATGGAATTTGCAAAAAATAAAATGGATGGATGGATGGATGGATGGATGGATGGATGGATGGATTTCATGTTTTTCCTGACTTCTCCATATGTATTGGAACCCTTCATGATTTGCTGATATTATTTCAAAGTTCATTTTATATTTATTTAGTCAATTACAACAAAAAGTCATATTGGACTATTTACATTAAAGATAAAAAGGTCCAGTTAAAATCCAGTTATTCAGTGTAAAAATTTTTTTTTAAATATGTAATAATCATCAACAGAAAATAAAAAAGCAGAAAAGAAGAACTAGAAAAGAAAATAAATCATAAAATTGGTGTTCATATTTAAGGGGTAAACTCTTAAGCAGAAAACTCTTGGACTTTTTGTATTTGTTAAGCATTTATAGAGCAGTGTTTATTATACATATTTGTAGAAATGATTCATATGCTATATTAATGTTGTTGCATTGATAGATGATACGCCTGTTCTATTCCGTTAAATCACTTTTTAATCTATTAATTGACTCCTCTGTTCTCACTCCCTATATACATTTTGTTTTCTTTTTATTTCATTAGTCTTGTAATTATTGTTGTATATTACGAAAACCGGCAGGTGATCAGTAATTTCACTGATTAATTATTCGTCATTGAATTATTTATACCATAATTTGTGAAGATGTTGTCAGTTAAAGTCTATGCGTGGGAAGTGATTTTAGTGGGTCTTGTGATCTTTGGGAAAAGAGTTCAATTGTGCATTGTGTTCATAAATCCATTTGTCTGTTTGTTATTATTTGCATTTATCAAGTTACTGTTAAAATCTCCACATACAAACTTAATTTTGTTGGTTATGCCAATAAATTTGCTCTCCAGCCAGTCATTGAAAATGTTTATTTTGGATCCAGGTGCTCTGCATATACAGCCTGTGTTTTAATTTCTATTATTTCAAACAGAAAATAAACAATTATTTCCACAGCAGCTAAGAGAGTAAAGCATGGTGATATTTAGAGATATCATAGCATTATCTATCTTGTGAGGTAGCTGTTGCTCAGTGGGAAAACCAGTCTTCCTGCAACTGAAATCAATTCCAGCTTGGCACTCAACGCAAGTTCAGGTAGCAAGGTAAGAAGTTGCCTTTCTACCTGGACATTGGTTTGTTACAGCATTTAATATGATTAAAAGCACTATAAGTTTGTTACATTTACCACTTATCCATAAATCAGAAAAAAACACAATTATTTCTATTGTTGCTAAAAATATATAACATGTTGTTTATTATAGATACAGTACATTTAGATACACAACTTACCGTTATAAAAATGACCAGCAGCACACCTTTATTTCCTAAACCAAGACTGTCCTTGTTTTTAGTGAACAGGAAAATATTTATTTCTTTGAGGTAATTTAAAGAAAAGCTTAGTAGTCCTCTTTCAGCCAGCTGACCAGCAGTGCCCAACAACAGCTTTGGAAAGGGCAGAGCTGCAATTCTCTATACTCTCTACAGTTGGAGAAAACCTCTGTATCTGGTTTCTGTGGTGTCTCATTAAAAAAGGATTTTAGGGTGCGTTGCTGGTGGTGTAGGGGTTGAGCATGCGACCATATATAGAGCCTATAGTCCTCAATGTGGCTGTTCCGGGTTTGAGTCGGACCTGGCGAGCTTTGTCAAATGTCTCCCCCTCTCTCTCTGCCCCTCTTTCCTGTCTCCCTACTGCCAAAGAAATAAAAACTAAAGGCCCCTAGCGCCAAAAAAATATCTGAAAAACAAGGTTTTTAAAACAGAAACTGTAAGATAGGATATAAGAATTACAGAATTTTTGTAACTGTACACTTTGACACCAGCAACAGAAAACAATAGTCACACACCTAACAGCAATTTCATAGGCAGATATTTGAACCCAGTAGTTCTTTTGCTCACATTTTAAATGTAAGGCTTTGTACTTCCCACATTTTGCAGAAGGCAAAAGGGTAAACCTTTGACATTTCATCAAATGGTTTCCACCAGTTTACCATTATCTTTAATCTCCTGTTTCCCACATGGTTCTGTTCAATCATTCAATCAGCAACTGATACGTTGAAGCAGTACAAATTCTGTGATATTAAATGTCTTTTTTTACTCTTGTGTCTCAGGTAAAGAATACAGCTGCCAATGTACTCAGGGAAACATGGCTCATTTACAAACACACCAAGTTGGTCAAGAAGATAGATCATGCCAAGGTGCGGAAACACCAGCGCAAGTTTCTCCAAGCCATCCACCAGTAAGTCCTGTACTCCCTGTACTCTAATCTGCATTTGAAACAGTTGTTTGCTGCCAATTCAAATCTCTTTGCAGAAAGAAAAAATAAGTTAATTCTATGTGGTTGTCTAACTTGAGGTTCAAAATATTAAGACTTCATAATATCTTATGTTACTAATATGGTAAACAAATGTAGCCATTGCTATGTATTTTCATCCTGTAGAGCTGTTGTTACAGTGTACCCTTCAGGCAGACCTGTGCTTTTTATTGTCATACTCATGTACATGTAAACACTGACAGATGCACACACACACCACACACATTCTTTCTCATGCACCCACACACACTCAAACTATTGTGATGGTCCTTCCTATTTCCCACCCTGCCCCCCTATCCCCTCCAACCCTCTTTTACCCTGCGCTTACAGCGACAAGTGTAATGGTTTCACTCGTTTCGTGAATGTTGTGAGGTTAAAACTCTGTACTGTGTTCTGTCCTTGTTTTGCTCTATCACTGCAGAGCTCAGAAGTAAGTTAAGTCTTCTATGTATCCTTCTCCTACTGTTTCCTCAACATCCTCCTCCTACTCTTTCCATGTCTGCGTTTGACATGCATGAGAAAAAGAATAATAATCTTGGATGCTGAATTGTTTTGGTGTTTTTTTATTTGAGTGTTCCATTTCCTCCCCTCTCCTTCCCATTCTCTCTTGAATGGAATGAGACAAAAAAAGCATCAACATTTTGCCACCAGTGTCAGTAATTAAGGATTGTCTGGAGAGAATGTGTGAAAGAAAAAGCTTCTCTCAGAGAGTGAGCTTGGACCTCTTGTTGGCCAAGATCATACTCATCTACTGCACAAGTGTATGACTAATATAGCTGCTCCCGAGGCTATATTAACCGTCATCAGCAGAACTCATCCTACACTCTTGATGGTTTTGTGATGACATTTTTCCAAACTGTGTAACAAACCGTAGTTACATAAAGAAGCTGAATTGTTTGCTGTTCGTTTAGTTACATTTTCCTCTCTAAAATAATCTCAAAGCTTGATTCATGTGCATAAATTCTACAACGCAGCATGTAAAATAGAAGATAGAAGAATATAATTGTACACAAACGCCTTTAGATTACACATTTTTGGATTTTAGTCCATGTTAGACCTAGGCTGGTATTAGAGGTCTTATTACTATGAGGTAAGGTATTATGGTTTCAAAGCTGCTAAAATTTTCATAAGAGCTATTATATTATTATATATTATATATTAATTATATATTATATATTTTTTTATATACAGAAACATTCAAGGAATATGAATATTAATGAAACGTTTATTTATTTCAGTAACTGAATTCACTTTGTGAAACATTATATAGATTAACTAGGCTCAGATTGATGCTTTCAAACCTTTTTTCTGTTTATTAAGATGATTTTTTGCTTAAAACCAATGAAAACATGACATGACATTTGAGCATTGAATTGATATGGTGATATCTACAGAGGGCACCAGGAAAACAGGACAAGCAGCACGGACAAAGTCACAGGCAGAACAATGGGGAGTAAACAGCAGATACAGCCAGTCTAAAAGAGAATATTGGGCGCATCCAGCGGAGAACAACTAGAACCATGTATCTTACATACTGAGGGAGGTGTGAAGAATGACAAGGGGTGCTTTTGTGTTAATCAGGAGATGGGGAACAGCTGAGGTAGAAGATAACCAGGGAAGGAAAGAAAGGTAGACTAATTAACACTAAGAAACTGAACTAAGACACAAGCTTACCCTAAACCAGGAAGAAAGACAAATACTTACCTAAAGAAAATAAACTACAATGCACAGGGAACAGAACACAGGAATAAACTAGGAAAAACAAACACAAAGAAATAACTAATTGGGCAACACCTTATAAACTTTAATGAACACAGTGAAATGAACAGGAAATGGCAAGACCTTACTAACAAAAATGAACATGGAGAAATTAACCCAATGTGGAGAGAACTAAAGAACATTAATAAACAATAAGGAAATGGTGAGAACAGAGTCATAAAAGAAAAGCAAAGCCTAATTCCTAAGGATCATAAAAACCTGCTTTTTAATCTGACAAACAAGCCTCATCGGAATGCATACCCTAATTTATTAAAAATGATTGTATATTTATTTTTATAGAATTATAGACATTAAAAATATACATTTGATAAATTAACTTGAAAATACTTGATATAACATTAATAACTATGTAAAGTTAGATAACACGAAACCTTAAACAAACTACAAAAACCTAGGAGAATTCTTCCAAAGGTACCTAGGAAAGGTGATTATTTGGTCAATGAAAGACCACCTGAATTTCTCGGCTAAAACAAAAATAAATTGTATAAATAAATGTAATACATTACAATTCTCAAAAAATATATTAAAACATTAAAAAATCTAATAAAAGAAAATTATGTGCAGAAGCAATGAATAAACAAACATATAGGAAAGGAATTTAAGACATCAGTCTGGTAAATCTGGAAATATTTAAGATGTTTTAATGCCTAAAATGGACATTTTTAAATATAAAACATGTTATAACTTTTAAAACCCTGTAATAGAACTAATTTATAAAAAGTGACATCTCACAAACATCAATTTATTTATCCTCCTTATTCCTGGCAGTGCTGCTACAATTGATTGCATTTGCAAGTTCTAGTGAGTAAGTGAACACTGCAGTAAAACACTTTGCTTTAATAGCTAACCATGTGTAGTGAGCTGTAATTTTGATCTGTTTAGCTCAATTTCTTCTTTTTTGTCTATTTTAATAAACACGTGCTTTGGACCTTTTTCAGCAAAGTTTGGACATGTCTGAACATGACTGCCTGCTGCCCTGTTTGTTACACCTATGGAGCCAGCATGTAGTTGTAACAGCTTGATTTTAGCTGCCCTCATAGTGAGTCTACAATGCAAGTTTGATTGAACAATTTTATCAATCATATCAGGTAATCAGAGATTGGTTGCTTCAACAGGCACACTAATTTCCATAGTTTATTGTCAACAGAGATTGGTATTTCTTATCATTTATCAAAGTCATGATAGTTATTGTTTTTCACGGCCAGAAATATTTTGGAATAGCCGATTTCTTTTAACAAGCGGAAACTTTTTAGGAGACTGCATTTATTTTAGACAGCTAACAGAGAGCACAGTAACATACTGTGGAACGTTCCTTGCATCTCAAAAGGAAATTAATACTCAAAGATTTTGGCAGTTTTAAAACCATAGCCTTTTAAAATTTTTGCTCTATATACCTTGATGCTGGAAACCAGATGATGTCCTGTGTCTTTGGTTTGACAGCCATAAGACATAAGGATTTTTAAATGATCTTAAAAATCTAAATAATGAAGCTGTGTCCCTTTAAGATCCAGATGAGTAAGAAGTCAGTAGTTTCTGTGTGCCTCTCTCTCTGCTCTGATAACTCATTTGAACATAACTAAATTTCCTTGAATGGCATCCTGTCTCAGAATTTGCCAAACAGGGAAATTCTTCCCCTCATACAGATGATGGATGCATGGTGCCATAACTAACATAACACATTTTTTAATTCAATGTTCACAAATCCTACAGTGCCATTAACAAATCCGATTAGTGATATAGAGCCACAGAGTGGAAGGCATCACAAAACATGTCAGGTGTACCAGTGGAACTTATTCAGAATGTCTGTGTTGCTGTATTTTCAGCAGTGTCAACAGGCGGTTTATTTCTGACGAGCTTCATCTTTTATCTGTGGCATCCCCTCACACACATCAGCTTGTGAACATATGCACAAACACAGTACAAACTACTGCAGTTCACATTTCATTGTGCACAAAGTCAGTCATAGCCACTGCACGCTTACTGAGTGACCAGTGTGAATACATGAGAACCTATCACTGAGCTGTTTGTAGCACTTACAAAGGGCATGCCATCTTTTTCCTTTCGTTCATGTCTTACTTTTGGATGGAAAGAGATGGGAATGCTTTTTATTTCAAACAGGATTTAAAGGTTTCTCTATGGAAGCATATTGCATTCTTTTGGGGGGAAATTTACCTGTCCAGCATTCAGATACAGTTTCTACAACCTTTCTGACTAGAGGTGGGTGATTTGGCCAAAAAACATTGTAGTTTTATTCTAATAATATCAAGATAATGTCAAGATCTAAACTCATAAATTCACTCTAACTGTGTGATTAGTTGGATACAATGACTAACACTTTAATTTTGTGTCAAATACTTGAATCATAAATTGATTCAATTCAATTTAGTTTTATTTATATAGCGCCAATTCACAACACATGTTGTCCCAAGGCACTTCACAACAGTCAGGTACATACATTCCAATTAATCCTAACAACTGAACAGTGCAGTCGGAGTTAGCTTTTTATTCAAATTGGATAAAAAGTTTTTCTATCTAAGGAAACCCAGCAGATTCTTTTATTCTAGGAAAATTTACAGAATTATTTTTTGAGGGAATGTGAAAAAAATACATGAGGTAGCTTCTGCGGCTAGGGCAGTGCAGTGATGTGAATTTGTTTTTTAAGTATGTTTTAAAATGATCAAATATCCCACATACAAGCATGTGAAATGAACTTCCTCTGTAGGGTTGCTATGGACTCCCCCTCAGAGTTAGGATGAGGATCAGGGGGAGCTTATAGTAGAGCCACTGCTCCTCCAACTTGAAAGGAATCAGCTAAGGTGGATGGGGTTCTGATCAGGATGCCTCCTCTGCGCCTTTATAGGCAGTTTTCTTGTCACCCCCATCAAGAGGTGAGGCCAGGACAGAAAAAGTACCCGCTGCAGGGAGTGTGCTTCCCTTCTGGCCTCACCAGTAGTGAGCTCCCCCACCAAGAGGTGAGGCCAGGACAGAAAAAGTACCCGCTGCAGGGAGTGTGCTTCCCTTCTGGCCTCACCAGTAGTGAGCTGGAGAGAGTTGCTGAGCAGTTGAATGTCTGTGATTCTCTCCCGGGCCTGTCCCAATCTCAGATATCCTAAATTTAGCAATTATTGGTACATTTTAATAAAATCATACAAAAATGTGTTTCAGTTTGAAGGGCATATATCATCATTTTTAAATTTCTTTCCTTTTAATTGGTTATGCAGATTAAGCTAGTTATATTCATTATCTTGCATAAGGTCGAGATATGTATAAAAAGTGTGGATGAAAAAAGGCAATCACAAGGCAGCTGAAAATTAAGCCAAAAGAAGATGAAGACTGATTACTCCTTGGCAACTTTGCATGGATTACTGAAAATAATGACAGCTTAAAAGTACTCATACTTGTACTTGTTGTCTTCCGCTTTATACGGGACCGGGTCACGGGGGCAGCATACTTAGTAGAGACGCCTAGACTTCCCTCTCCCCAGACGCCTCCTCCTGTCCCTCCGGGGGGAACCCAAGGAGTTCCCAGCCAGCCGAGAGACTTCGCACCTCCAGCGTGTCCTGGGCCATGTCCTGAGCCTCCTCCTAGTGGGACGTACCTGTAACATCTACCAGGGGAGGGGTCCAGGAGGTATCCGATATAGATGCCCGAGCCAGCTCAACTTACTCTTTTCGATGTGGAGAACCAGCAGCTATACTCTAAGCTCCGGATGGCCGAGTTCCTCACCCTGTCTCACCCTGTGGATGAAGCTCATTCCAGCTGCTTGTATCCGGGATCTCGTTCTTTTGTACATGACCCAAGGTTCATGCCCATAGGTGAGGGTAGGAACGTAGACTGACCAGTAAATCGAGAGCTTCACTTTTTGGCTCTGCTCTCTCTTTACCATAATTTACTGGCACTGCGTCGTCATTAATGCGGCAGCCGCACCGATCCGTCTGTCAATCTCCTGCTCCATTCTTCCCTCACTCGTGAACACAACCAACAGATACTTGAACTCCTCCACTTGAGACAGGAGCGCCTCTTCAACCTGAATAGGGCCAGCCACCCTTTTCCGGTCAAGAACCATGGCCTGGGACTTGGAGGATCTGATCCTCATCCCAGCTGCTTCACACTCGGCTTCGAACCAACCTGGTTGGTTAAATGCATGCTGTAGGTCTTGGCTAGAGTTGGCCAGCAAGACAACGTCATCTGCAAAAAGAAGATACTGGTCCAGTGTTCCACGGCCAGAACGAAAACCACACTGATCCTCCTGAAAATGAGGTTCGACTATCGGCTGGACTCTCCTCTCCAATACCCTGGCACAGACCTTACCAGGGAGGCTAAGGAGTGTCATCCTCCTGTAGTTGAAACACACCCTCCGGTCTGCCAGTCCAGAGGCACTGTTCCTGACCGCCACATAATGTTGAGGAGGCGTGTCAGCCACGACAGCCCCACAACATCTAGAGTAATGAGATACTCGGGGCAGATCACATCCACCCACGAAGCCTTGCCACCCTGGACCTTTTGCTAAAATTCAAATTCACTAACTACGGTTAGTTTTCTCACAGCATGTGTTTTCAGCCCTAAAGACTCCCAGGTTAATGCTACACATGTAGGAGAGATAAAAATACCAATCTGGCTCTGATAGAAAAAAGAAAATTTGCTGCTACAGCTGATTGTTGTGGGTATACATGTAGGAGGAACATTTGGAGAGAGATTGTATTGATTGAGCATTGTATTAATTTAATAAAGCAATCTTCAGACATCATCTTGTACTATCAGATTAATTAAAACAAAACATTATCTTAGCTGTGAAACTTTAACTCCACAAACAACACTCAGCGTAACCTTGATAGTCTGGCTGCTGACTCTCCTGGAGCTGTCTGTCATTAGTGTGGCATGAGCTGTGTTGTGTCCTCATCCCTTAGCTTTGTAAAAGTCTGCCCTCTACACCTTTATACTTTATGCTACCTTGTTATGCCAATAAGCATTTATACATTCATTTAAAATATTCCTGTTAAAAGGGTCTTTTTTGCAAAAACAATTTTTTTCTGTTAACAACAGTACTAAGTGGCATTCTGTGGTTCTAGACATCATATCAACATCCATGAATAATAGTGCATTGCACGTTTGACAGACACTTCTTGATTTCCACTTTTCTGACTCCTAAAAGATGATGAAATGTGCCCTTTAACAGAACGTTTGATGCTTTTATGAAGTTAGGTACTAACTGAGCCATTTATCAATAATATTATTCCTTTCTTGAAATTCCTGCTACTTTTCTTCAGTATTATAAGGACCACATTTGTATTGTTATTGTGTATTTACCTCATAAATCAATAACAATGTTCAGGACTAACATACCATTTATACTGTTATTTTGTTGTGTTATACTGTTTTTCCCTGGAACTTCCGTAGTATAGTCTTTTCTGCTCCAACATGAAGCTAAGCAGCTCTGATGTAGTGGTTTTCCACCAGCATCTCCTGTGCTTAACTAGGGCTGGTGCTAGAGCTGGTTCTTAACTGGCCTTATCAACGACTTCCTCAGAGCCAGCTCGGAGCCTTATCATGACGTCACTATAAACATCTAATCCAGCACTGGAAAATGGACATTTCCCAGTGTTTGAAGCAGAATAAAAACTTTCTGACAATATTAAAAGGCCTAAAATGTTTACAAACTAAGTCAGAAGTAGCATTTACAGATTCAGAAGATTTTATCATCTGTGAGCGCAAGGTCTCAAGGTCAAGAATCAATTTCAGGATGGCTACGCTGAGGACTATAGACTGCATATATGGGACGCCTGCTCTACTGCTACACCATGCAACACCCCTGCTATGAAGTCTTTAACAAACTCATGTTTTGCTCCCGACTATGTTTGCGTGTTAAAGGGTTAACCAAAGTCCTATGCTAAGGCCTGCTCTCTATTTGTTGTTGCTTCAACGTTGTTTGTTCAGACTGTCATTTTTTCCTGCAGTTCAGTGAATTGTGTGCACATAAAACCTGGGATGGGCATTATGGAATATTGTCACTTTCTTTCTGGTAATTATTGCGATAACAGTACAAGTGATGCTAAAAAAGTATTAAAGAAATCCACACAGTCTGTTTCGGTGGTAGACTTCAGAGCTACAGTGTCTAACAAAAGTTAGTACACCCGTCACATTTTTGTAAATATCTTATTATACTGTATCTTTCATGGGACAAGAGTGACAATATGACACTTTGATACAATGTAAATTAGTCAGTGTACAGCTTGCTTAATTATGTACATTTACCATCAAACTGTCTATTCAAACTGTCTAACTCAACACACAGCCATTACTGTCTAACCTGCTGGCAACAAAAGTGAGTACACCTCTAAATGAAAATGTCCAAATTGTACCCAATTAGTAATTTCCCCTCCCCTTTTTCATGTGACTCATTACTATTACATGGTCTCAGGTGTGAATGGAGAGCAGGTGTGTTAAATGTAATGTTATCAATCTCATAATGGTCACTGGAAGTTCATCATGGCACCACATGACAAATAACTCTCTGAGGATCTAAAAAAGAATTGTTGCTCTACATAAAGATGACCTATGCTATAAGAAGATTTCCAACAACTTGAAACTGAGCTACAGCAAGACCATACACGGTTTAAGAGGACAGGTTCCACTTTGAAGAGGCCTCATCATGGCTGAACAAAGAAGTTGAGTTCACATGCTCAGCGTCATATCCAGAAGTTGAAAATAGACATATAAGTGCTGCCAGCATTCATCAAGAGTTAGAAGGGGTGGGTAGGTCAGCCTGTCAGTGCTCAGACCATATGCCGCACACTGCATCAAATTGGTCTGAATGGCTGTTTTCCCAAAAGGAAGCTTCTTCTACAGATAATGCACAAGAAAGCCCACAAACAGTTTGCTAAAGACAAGCAGACAAAGGACGTGCATTACTGGAACCATGTCCTGTGGTCTGATGAGACCAAGATAAATTACTAGATTCAGATGGTGTAAAGCGTCTGTGGCGACATCCAGGTGAGGAGTACAAAGACAAGTGTGTCTTGATTACAGTCAAACATGGTGGTTAGAGTGTCATGGTTTGGAGCTACATAAGTGCTATTCGGTAGTGTAGGCTGACATACTGAAGCAGAGCATTATCCCCTCTCTTCGGAAACTGGGCCGCAACCACCCTCAAAAACACCTCCGAGATGACCACAGCCTTGCTAATGAAACTGAGGGTAAAGTTGCTGGACTGGCCCTATCGATCATCTGTGGGCCATCCTCAAATGGAAGGTGGAGGAGCCCTCTAAATCTAGAAAATAACACAAAATACTGACACTTTGGGAACAGTTTGGACATTTTCACTTAGGGGTGTACTCACTTTTGTAGCCAGTGGTTTAGACATTAATTGCTGTGCGCTGAGTAATTTTGAAGAAACTTTAAATTTACAGTTTCATCGGATCAAAGTGTCATATCTTCAGTGGCATCCCATGAAAAGATATAATAAAATAATAACAGTAGTGTGAGGGGTGTACTCACTTTTGTGAGATACTGTATAACTGTTCGTCACTGCAGACAAAGTCCTCCAAATACAAATCCAGCTCTTTTTCTACCCATTATAAAATGAGCTATTTCAGGACACCGGTTTTATTAGGTTGTTTTATTTTATCACTAAACCACACTAAAAGACATCATAAGTTCTAATTTACTGTCAAGTGTACAAATCACAATTATTATTACAAAACAAACATTTGCATGAAAATGATTAACCAAACAGATTGCATCAATTCTCTGACTTCAATCAGCCCTCCTAGGTGAGCATGTAGCAACAGTAGAGAGTTATTTCCACTATCGTTGACGTTGCAGCAATCCCTCATACTGAGCATGCATGTAGGAACAGAGGAGAGGAAAAACTCCCTTTTAACAGGAAGAAAACTCCAACAGAACCAGGCTCAGGGTGAGCGTCCATCTTGCACGACTGACTGGAGAGACAGGGTTAAGAAGAGCCGAGTGTATCATCTATACAAAGAGAACAATAAGTTGTTGACTGCAATAGCCAAGCCTCCAGAAAGGTGTCACAGCTAAACACAGAGCCAGACCAGGTGTAGCTTCTATGAAGAGAAAAAATAGAGACAACAAAATTAGACAGTAGTGTGAGAATGTAGCAGAGAGAGTGAAAGTGGTCATTATGTCCTCCAGCAGCCTAAGCCTATAGCAGCATAACTACAGAGATGGCTCAGGATAACCTAAGCCACTCTAACTATAAGCTTTAGGAAGGAAAGTTTTAAGCCTAGCCTTAAAAGTAGACAGGGTGTCTGCCTCACAGACTAAAGCTGTGAGCTGGTTCCACAGGAGAGGAGCCTGATAACTAAAGGATCTGCCTCCCATTCTACTTCTAGAGACTCTAGGAACCACCAGTGAACCTGCAGTCTGAGAACGAAGTGCTCTGTTAGGAACATATGGAACAATCAGATCTCTGATGTATGATGGAGCTAGATCATTAAGGGCTTTATATGTGAGGAGGAGAATTTTAAATTCTATTCTGGATTTAACAGGGACCCAATGAAGGGAAGCTAAAATAGGAGAAATATGATCTCTCTTTTTAATTTTCATCAGAACTTTTGCAGCAACATTTTGGATCAGCTGAAGGCTTTTAACTGCATTTTGTGGACATCCTGATATTAAAGAATTACAATAGTTCAGCCTTGAAGTAACAAATGCATGGATTAGTTTTTCAGCTTCTTTCCTGGACAGGATAGTTCTAATTTTGGCAATATTACAAAGGTGAAAGAAGGAAATCCTAGAAACTTGTTTAATATTGGATTTAAATGACATTTTCTGGTGAAAAATAACACCAAGGTTTTTTACTTTATTACCAGAGGTCAATTTAATGTCATACAGGTTAAGTGATTGACTAAGCAGTTTCATTTTCACAGACTCCGGTCCAAAGATGACAACTTTTGTCTTGCCTGAATTTAGAAGCAGAAAATTTAAAGTAATCCATGTTTTTATGTCTTCGAGACATGCTTGTAGTCTATCTAACTAGTTGGGCTCATCAGGATTCATGGATAAATAAAGCTGAGTATCATCTGCATAACAATGAAAATCTTTCCCATGCTGCCTGATCATTTTACATATATATAACTTTGGCACGAACCTTGTCCCAAAAATCAAACGATAATAGTCTGTAAAGATTTTCTAGATTTCAGAGTAAATAAGTAAGAGTAGAGATGGGAATCACAAGATACTTCGTGTCATGATGATTTCTACATAATCCTCAATATCTGCAGTATCACATTAGAGAAATTATTTAATAAACAATAAGCTGCACTACAACCCTATAATGATCTTTAATAATAATGTCTCATTAAAAAAACCAAATGCCTGTGAAAAGTTGAACTTCAGGGACATCTTGTTATTATATTGCACTACGTTTTTTTGTACTATCTGGTGTTATCCCGCTAATACAGTAAAAAAAAAAAAATTTCTGGCTGGTTAACTTCCTGTAAGGTTTCATTCAGTCATGTGTTCAGTGCATCCATAAGAGAAAAGTTAGTAAAGAAGCAATGCAAGCTATGAAGTCTGTTTATGGTGACCTAATTTATCATTTCAACTGTTGATAGTTGGAGAATCTTGTCACTGAAGAGGACTGAAGGTGTTTTTCACTTCCAATATTTTTATTCAACATTTAGGAAATTGAGACAAACATGATTCAAATTCACCAGGAAAGGTTATGAAAATACAGTAAACTTTTAATGGTAAACTATTAACTACTTTATTTACCAAAGAAACCCTCTGACTTCTCAGAGGCTTTATTTTGCCATTTTCTGCTTCTTCCCTAAAAAGTAGATAGAAAACCGCCCCATCGCCCACCCCTGTTTGTAACAAGACAGATAAGATATCTCAGAATAATAACTTTCCATCATTTCAACAACACCTGCTGATGTCTTATGATGATTAAAAATGTTAATTGCAAAAATAGATCTTGTCACAATCTTTAAAATCATTTAAAATGAGTGTAGTATGCTTCTGTAACTCTGCATGTTTTGGTTGGCAGTTTATTTACCAAGACCGAGTATGCTTGCTTTTATGCACATCTCTTTGTACTGTATATGTATATATACAGTTTTGCAAAGTATATGTATGCACATGTTTGAAAGACATTTTTGTAATGCATGCATCTCATTTGAGTCTGACTGATATGAGAACACTGCTAATAAAATGTATTTTCCTCCTCTTCCTTTCTTCTTTATCGGTCTTTTCTCTCCCCTTCTTTATTCCTTAAAACCACATATCTTCTCCTTCCTGCTCTCTTTTCTCCACATTTATCATTGCATCCTTCTTTCTCTACTTTGTCTTCTGTCTTTCTCCTGTTAACATCCCCCCTTGCCCCCACCCAGACTGCGCAGTGTGAAGATGGAGCAGAGAAAACTCAACGATCAGGCTAACACTTTGGTGGACCTTGCAAAGGCAAGTCTTCTTTGATTTTGAAGTAGCGTGTAATTTATACGCTAAACTGCCCATATCTTAAAGTTCAACTGACTGTTTTATATTTTGTTGAAAATTAAAAAATGGAAAAAATGTATGTACTAAAAAAAGGCTAATTCACAACTTTTCTACATTTCAAATACAGTAAGATGCAAAGTTACAGGAAAGTGTTTCTGTAATCTTTTATAAAATAAATCTGCAGTGAGTGTGAAGTTTAAGAATAGATAAATCATCAGTAATCTGTAAAAAATTAGAAGTGGTAGAGATGCAAAAAAGTTGCTCAGCAAGGAAAATAATGGTTTGATTGCTGTAATGCAATAAAGGTTTTTCGATCTGCCATTTTTTGAAAAATATAAAAAAAAAAAGCAAATTACATTGTTTTAAATTAATACTCCTTTTACATATGTTTATTATCTTTTCAGAGTTGCCTGTCTCTTTTCATTTCAAAAACAAACTTCTTGATTAAATGAAAATTATTTGAAATCTAAAATTGCCAGGGGTCGGATTACCTTTAGCCCAAACTGTATTTAGTCCTTTGAGTTTAAGTTTAAGAATGTAATTGAACATAAAAATACATACATACAGGGGTTGGACAATGAAACTGAAACACCTGGTTTTAGACCACAATAATTTCTTAGTACATGAAGATGTTGGATTATTTCAGACATGCTTTATTCACAAAATAAATAAAACATTATTGTGCCGAATGGGAACTTATCTTGAGATTTTCCAAATTTTATCTTGCATTTCTCTGAGAATATTCTTAAGTAAGAAAATCGATTCAGTGATTGGTCCTTGCCTGGGGTTTTCTACATATATCACCCATAACCAGCTTTGCTGCACAGCAACATGTTCTAAACCAGCACTGAGACTGACGCTTGAGATTTGGTCCTACGCTTCAGTTTAACTTTTAATGTTTTAAGTCCATTCTTAAGAGTATTTCTGAAAAGTTTGATACATAAGGGTCCTTATTGCTAAGGTAACAGGACCAGCAGGGAAACCTAGAATATCCCCATGATAATGGGTGATCCCAATGTCTTCTTAGGTCCGAAGGTGTGTATACATGTATATATACATGGGTTGGACAATGAAACTGAAACACCTGGTTTTAGACCACAATAATTTAGTAGTATGGTGTAGGGCCTCCTTTTGTGGCCAATACAGCGTCAATTCATCTTGGGAATGACATATACACGTCCTGCACAGTGGTTAGAGGGATTTTAAGACATTCTTCTTGCAGGATAGTGGCCAGGTCACTACGTGATACTGGTGGAGGAAAACGTTTCCTGACTCGCTCCTCCAAAACACCCCAAAGTGGCTCAATAATATTTAGATCTGGTGACTGTGCAGGCCATGGGAGATGTTCAACTTCACTTTCATGTTCATCAAACCAATCTTTCACCAGTCTTGCTGTATGTATTGGTGCATTGTCATCCTGATACACGGCACCGCCTTCAGGATACAATGTTTGAACCATTGGATGCACATGGTCCTCAAGACTGGTTCAGTAGTCCTTGGCAGTGACGCGCCCATCTACCACAAGTATTGGGCCGAGGGAATGCCATGATATGGCAGCCCAAACCATCACTGATCCACCCCCATGCTTCACTCTGGGCATGCAACAGTGTGGGTGGTACGCTTCTTTGGAGCTTCTCCACACCGTAACTCTCCCGGATGTGGGGAAAACAGTAAAGGTGGACTCATCAGAGAACGTTACATGTTTCACATTGTCCACAGCCCAAGATTTGCGCTCCTTGCACCATTGAAACCGACGTTTGGCATTGGCATGAGTGACCAAAGGTTTGGCTATAGCAGCCCGGCCATGTACAGGTCCTTCTCAAAATATTAGCATATTGTGATAAAGTTCATTATTTTCCATAATGTAATGATGAAAATTTAACATTCATATATTTTAGATTCATTGCACACTAACTGAAATATTTCAGGTCTTTTATTGTCTTAATACGGAAGATTTTGGCATACAGCTCATGAAAACCCAAAATTCCTATCTCACAAAATTAGCATATTTCATCCGACCAATAAAATAAAAGTGTTTTTAATACAAAAAACGTCAACCTTCAAATAATCATGTACAGTTATGCACTCAATACTTGATTGGGAATCCTTTTGCAGAAATGACTGCTTCAATGCGGCGTGGCATGGAGGCAATCAGCCTGTGGCACTGCTGAGGTCTTATGGAGGCCCAGGATGCTTCCTTTAGCTCATCCAGAGTGTTGGTTCTTGAGTCTCTCAACGTTCTCTTCACAATATCCCACAGATTCTCTATGGGGTTCAGGTCAGGAGAGTTGGCAGGCCAATTGAGCACAGTGATACCATGGTCAGTAAACCATTTACCAGTGGTTTTGGCACTGTGAGCAGGTGCCAGGTCGTGCTGAAAAATGAAATCTTCATCTCCATAAAGCTTTTCAGCAGATGGAAGCATGAAGTGCTCCAAAATCTCCTGATAGCTAGCTGCATTAACCCTGCCCTTGATAAAACACAGTGGACCAACACCAGCAGCTGACAAGGCACCCCAGACCATCACTGACAGTGGGTACTTGACACTGGACTTCTGGCATTTTGGCATTTCCTTCTCCCCAGTCTTCCTCCAGACTCTGGTACCTTGATCTCCGAATGACATGCAGAATTTGCTTTCATCCGAAAAAAGTACTTTGGACCACTGAGCAACAGTCCAGTGCTGCTTCTCTGTAGCCCAGGTCAGGCGCTTCTGCTGCTGTTTCTGGTTCAAAAGTGGCTTGACCTGGTGAATGCAGCACCTGTAGCCCATTTCCTGGACACGCCTGTGCACGGTGGCTCTGGATGTTTCTACTCCAGACTCAGTCCACTGCTTCCGCAGGTCCTCCAAGGTCTGGAATCGGCCCTTCTCCACAATCATCCTCAGGGTCCAGTCACCTCTTCTCGTTGTGCAGCGTTTTCTTCCACACTGAGGTGCCTTGATATAGTACTCTGGGAACAGCCTATTTGTTCAGAAATTTCTTTCTGTGTCTTACCCTCTTGCTTGAGGGTGTCAATAGTGGCCTTCTGGACAGCAGTCAGGTCGGCAGTCTTACCCATGATTGGGGTTTTGAGTGATGAACCAGGCTGGGAGTTTTAAAGGCCTCAGGAATCTTTTGCAGGTGTTTAGAGTTAACTCGTTGATTCAGATGATTAGGTTCATAGCTCGTTTAGAGACCCTTTTAATGATATGCTAATTTTGTGAGATAGGAATTTTGGGTTTTCATGAGTTGTATGCCAAAATCATCCGTATTAAGACAATAAAATACCTGAAATATTTCAGTTAGTGTGCAATTAATCTAAAATATATGAATGTTAAATTTTCATCATTACATTATGGAAAATAATGAACTTTATCACAATATGCTAATATTTTGAGAAGGACCAGTATATTAACCCTGTGGAGCTCCCGACGGACAGTTCTGGTGGAAACAGGAGAGTTGAGGTGCACATTTAATTCTGCCGTAATTTGGGCAGCCGTGGTTTTATGTTTTTTGGATACAATCCGGGTTAGCACCCGAACATCCCTTTCAGACAGCTTCCTCTTGCGTCCACAGTTAATCCTGTTGGATGTGGTTCGTCCTTCTTGGTGGTATGCTGACATTACCCTGGATACCGTGGCTCTTGATACATCACAAAGACTTGCTGTCTTGGTCACAAATGCGCTAGCAAGACATGCACCAACAATTTGTCCTCTTTTGAACTCTGGTATGTCACCCATAATGTTGTGTGCATTTCAATATTTTGAGAAAAACTGTGCTCTTACCCTGCTAATTGAACCTTCACACTCTGCTCTTACTGGTGCAATGTGTAATCAGTGAAGACTGGCTACCAGGCTGGTCCAATTTAGCCATGAAACCTCCCACAGAAAAAAGACAGGTGTTTCAGTTTCATTGTCCAACCCCTGTACATGCACATAGATTTTCATGATTCACTTATAAAATATTACAATGATAACAGCACATTCTCTTTCAATTGTTGCAAAAACACATATGGTAAGACTGGCCACCACTGCTGGCTCTGCAGAACAATAAGTGCGTTCATAATGGAAACCCTTTTAATTACATAAATGGATCTTCTCAATCAAATGCAGAAAGCATTAAAAACTTTATCTGGCTATAAATGTACTGGAGAGGCTGATTGTTAAATCTATGAGAAGATATAATCTATGCTGACACGCTGAAACTGTGCGGCTCCAGTTCTTTCTGCCTCTAAACAGTATTTTATTTTCAGTGAGTAATGAACTTAGTTGGGTGTTTGATCTTATGATGAACATGAACCGTTTTTTGCTAAGTATGAGGGTTTTAATATTAGTTCATGTTCAACAGGTTTTTGAATATTAAATTGTAAAACAACTTTTTCTTACCTATTTTATTCTAGTTTCTTTCTCAGTTTTCTCCATATCTCTGTTCTCCTGAAACACATTTACTTTCTCTTCTTCGTTAGACCCAGAATGTGATGTATGATTTGGTGTCGGAGCTGCAGGAGAGAAGCGAAGAGCTGGACAAGCGCATCGGCACATTGGAGGACAAACTAGACTCAGTGGCGGGCAGCCTGCAGGCACTGCCCTGCCTCATCTCCCAAGCCATAACCCAACAGCAGCAAGACTTCCTGGACGGCTTTGTTCACCGCTTTCGACCTGCCTCTCTAGCGTCAGAGCGTTCCGAACGCTCAGAGAGATCTTGGACTTCCACCACCCGTAGGCGGCGCTCTCCCTCCACAGCACCACACACGTCTTCTGACAGTGGATAACCTTGACAAACCCTCTGTTATCCCCTTATCAAGCCACACATTTTCCAGAAAAATCCTTCACCACATTCTATCCAATCCAAAGCTGTCCCTGCATCCACTGCAAGTCCATGTCTGGACTAATAATGAATCCATATCTTGACCTATGACCTAATGCTCACCTCTATTCTCTTTCTCTCTCTCTCTCTCTCTGTCTGTCTCTCTCTCTCTCTGTCTCTCAGTCTCTCCCTTTTTTCCTTCTCCCACATCAACCAAAAAAAATCCAAAACCTCCAAAATCCAGTTCCTCTGTGACTGAGCCTCTCAGCACAGTTCTGGATTAGAGCTACTCGAATAGAAAAGCAAAGGCAAACAATTAACAGAAAAACACAAATGCATCCAAAAAATGTCAAAGAGAAAAAAAAATTTTAAATGACAGATAAAGTAGAGATATGGTTTATGTTTTAGCCATTGTATGGCTGTTCCTGTTAGCTTTTTTGTAAAAGCCCTTGTATAGTTAAAAAAATGACTGAGTTCAGGGTCGCTGGGGTGAGAGCTGGCTATCACACCGGAGAGTCCTTAACCACACGGGAGGATGTTGGTCTGTGGAGCGGAGGTCCTCGGGTCACCTGCTGGCCCTCTGAGGCCATGGAGGACATCTCTCCACCCATGTGTCCGTTTCTCTGTTTGTCCAAGGAGAAGAGCGAGATAAACCATTTGATTCCCTTCACAAGAGACAAGTGTCATGGAGTCTTTCTCATAGTTTAGGGTGAAAGCTTTAGGAGAAACCTTGAAAACCCTGACTTCAGGTTAGTGTCTGAAAATGCACTTAAAGGAGAGGAGAAACTGTCACATGAAAGAATTGCAAAGAGGGTGCATATGGCATTACTATAAGGTAGGAAAAATGTACTCGTTTGCCAACTTCAAGGTATCAGCTTCCTTGTTCTTACCAAGGAAAAAAGAGAGCAACTATCTTTTTTAGTTACATATTGACATGTGATTTTTCAGTGCCTGAATGTATAAATAGTAGAGGGTTATTTAATTACTAATTTCAAAGCTTTTTTACAATGTTAACAGTCTGAATACAGCATTGCATTCCTTTTTCAGATACATTCCTCTCCAAAAATGTAAAAAAACTGTCTTAATGTAATGCATATCATTGCCTCCATTACACTGCAACGCCAAACATATATATTTTTTTTATTTCTACTAACAGTAACAAATTAAAAATTCAGAGATTAATTTAGAAAATATTTGTTAGTCTAACAGAGAGCTCACTTCTTGCTCATTGCTGCCCACCATGATGAAAAATGAAGTAGACTACCTGTCTCACCAATAATTAGAGCTTCCTGTGGTCTTTTGGAAACGGCATGGCTTGAATCGTGCTGTTATACAGCCACACAGCCACACATCACTGGTCGAACTGAGAAACAAACCTGGCTCTTTTGCATGTTTCTGTTGAACAATAACAAGAGATCACACTTTTCCTGGGTTGATAATTCACAATTTTGATTGATTATGTTACTTCTTTGTCTGTTGCTTTCTATCCTTTTTTAAATACATTTTTACTTTTTTAACTAGGATATCTAGCATTTTAGATTTGCAGATCTTAGTGAGCTGCAGCAATGTTAATTCTGTAATGCATTCCCTGTTTAAAATCTGAGGTGAAAAAGAAAATCAGTTACAAAAGAATATTTAAAGGGTACAATAAAAGTGTTGGAGCAACTTACAGAACAGTGAACTGATCCCTCTTCCCCTGAGAAAAAAACAATTTGTTTCTACCTGGCTTTCTTGCTGACTGTCTGACTGTTATCACTCCGTCTGAACTGTAAATATGAAATTAAAGTTAGATTAGCTTAACTTACTGGTTAGATTTTGAAAACTAAGCCACTAAATGGCATTTTTGCAATGTGCAAAAAGTTTACTTTCTGATTTTCGCAGAATTTGAAATATAAAAGTCAAATTTATGTTATCATTCCCTACTATGAAACAATTCTTAAACAATGGTTCATCTCCTAGATTGCAAAAACCACAGAAGAGATCACAACAAAATAATTAAATTGCAAGCTCCAGTGAATCTGTGAGCAAAGGAAAGCAACACTTAAACAAATTTGTTTCTTTGCCAATATATATTATGCTTAACATAACATGTAGAGACAGTGGCCTTTGAACAATAGGAACATCCCACTGAACAATAGCTGTGACTTCAGTGTTCAGACCAGGCATAGCCCCCATCAAGATGCTACTTAAATGTTAAAGAGTTCATGTGGATTTTTTAAGTCAGGTTCTGCTAAGGTATCATTGTTAATAGTGCTATTACCTGCGGTAAAAATGTGTTAATTACTAAGATCTTATTGGAAAGGTAAAGATATACTTGTATTGGTGGACACTCACAGCTAATAAATTACACTATGTTAGCAGATCTCAGAACACACCACTATTAAATTTGATACTTTGCGTTTTTTTCCCAACAAACTTACAGCAACATGACATTATTCTACTACAGATAAGGAAACTGATAATAACTTTGCAGAACTTCACTTTAAACGAATCTGAACTAATCCTTTAATATTAAGCTTTTGTGGAACCTTTGGAACGTCATGATTTTGTCAAAGTCTGGACCACCATTACTTCATTAATTTTAGTTATAGAACGTTGCAAAAGTCTTCAGTATACACACACACACACACACACACACACACGCACACGCACAGGTATATATACACTGCTCAAAAAAGTAAAGGGAACACTCAAATAACACATCCTAGATCTGAATGAATGAAATATTCTCATCGAATACTTTGTTCTGTACAAAGTTAAATGTGCTGACAACAAAATCATACAAAAATCATCAATGGAAATCTAATTTATTAACCAATGGAGGCCTGGATTTGGAGTCACACACAAAATTAAAGTGGAAAAACACACTACAGGCTGATCCAACTTTGATGTAATATCCTTAAAACAAGTCACAATGAGGCTCAGTATTGTGTGTGGCCTCCACGTGCCTGTATGACCTTCCTACAATGCCTGGGCATGCTCCTGATGTGACGATGGATGGTCTCCTGATGGATCTCCTCCCAGACCTGGACTAAAGAATCCGCCAACTCCTGGACAGTCTGTGGTGCAACGTGCCTTTGGTGAATGGAGCGAGACATGATGTCCCAGATGTGCTCAATCGGATTCAGGTCTGGGGAACGGGCGGGCCATTCCATAGTTTCAATGTCTTCATCTTGCAGGAACTGAGGTCTAGCATTGTCCTGCATTAGAAGGAACCCAGGACCAACGTCACCAGCATCTGGTCTCACAAGGGGTCTGAGGATCTCATCTCGGTACCTAATGGCAGTCAGGCTACCTCTGTTGAGCACATGGAGGGCTGTGCGGCCCTCCAAAGAAATACCACCCAACATCATTACTGACCCACTGCCAAACCGGTCATGCTGAAGGATGTTGCAGGCAGCAGATCACTGTCCACGGTGTCTCCAGACTCTGTCACGTCTGTCACATGTGCTCAGTGTGAACCTGCTCTCATCTGTGAAGAGCACAGGGCGCCAGTGGCGAATTTGCCGATCCTGGTGTTCTATAGCAAATGCCAAGCGTCCTGCACGGTGTTGGGCTGTGAGCACAACCCCCATTTGTGGACGTCGGGCCCTCATACCATCCTCATGGAGTCAGTTTCTAACCGTTTGTGCAGACACATGCACATTTGTGGCCTGCTGGAGGTTATTTTGCAGGGGTTGTTGCCCTCCTACAGCCTCCTCCACATCTCCTGGTAGCGCCTCCAGGCTCTGGACACTACGCTGACAGACACAGCAAACCTTCTTGCCACAGCTCACATTGATGTGCCATCCTGGATGAGCTGCACTACCTGAGCCACTTGTGTGGGTTGTAGAGTCCGTCTCATGCTACCACGAGTGTGAAAGCACCACCAACATTCAAAAGTGACCAAAACATCAGCCAGAAAGCATAGGTACTGAGAAGTGGTCTGTGGTCCCCACCTGCAGAACCACTCCTTTATTGAGTGTGTCTTGCTAATCGCCAAAGATTTCCCCCTGTTGTCTTTTCCATTTGTACAACAACATGTGAAATTGATTGTCAATCAGTGTTGCTTCCTAAGTGGACAGTTTGATTTCACACAAGTTTGATTTACTTGAAGTTATATTGTGTTGTTGAAGTGTTCCCTTTATTTTTTTTAGCAGTGTATATACCTGTGTGTGTGTATATATATATATATATATATATATATATATATATATATATATATATATATACACACACACACACACATATATATAAGCTCACAGTGATCAGATGTTGGTCTAGTGATGAAGTGATGAAGAGTTGACAAGTTTAAGCCCCAGCCTAAACTTGTCAACTCTTCATCACTAGACCGACATCCGATCACTGTGAGCTTAATGGAGAAACTCTGGCCATGTGTGTCTGTGTGTGCGTATATATATATATATATATATGGTCACTTCTACCTATTCTCTATACTATCAGCTAATTTAGACTTATATGTCTAATTTTACTTCAGGTGTCTACGAATGTTTTAGACCATATTAAGCCCAATGGTAGACAAGACATCTGTTAAAAATTTAGTAGCATTTTTTCCACAGTCTTCCAAAATCTGAGATCATGGCTCGTATTTATCAAACTTCTAAAACTTTTCAGTGTTGAGAATTTCAGAAAGTCACTTCTACTTCCAGACTTAAGTGTAAATGGAAGTTATCAAAATTCTTAAGGCTAAGAATAACTCTTACTCTCCCGGTTATTTAAGAATGCTCCAGAGGTCTCTCAACTGGTTAGGAGATGCCAGTAGGGGCATGTGATGGAACTGAGAAGACAGAGAAGTATGCAAATCTCCCAGGATGGATAAAATTATTTAAAAAGGTTATTAATCCTCAGTTTATGTGAAAATAAATAAATGAAAAATGAAAACCTTGCATTTCAGATAAATGTTCTATCATCATTAATGCAGGATCCTGGGTACACTCCACTCCAGAAATCGCAGCACTGTCCTCTCCATGGCTGCAGTGATGATGCAGCATTAAATTTTGTGTTTCTATACACAACTAAGTTAACCACCCCCTGTTTCAAATGTATCACCAAGAAATGAATGGAACAAACAGGAAATTGCTTGTGTCTAATTTACTACATGAATATGTTGGATTATTTCAGACATGCTTTATACACAAAATAAATAAAACATTATTGTGCTGAATGGGAACTTGTTTTAAGATTTTCCAAATTTGATCTTGCATTTCTCTGAGAATATTCTTAAGTAAGAAAATTGATTCAGTGATTGGTCCTTGCCTGGGGTTTTCTACATATATCAGAATCAGAATCAGAATCAGCTTTATTGCCAAGTCCATGCATACAAACAAGGAATTTGACTCCGGTACACTTTGCTCTTTTGTTCTGTTTTTGCATTACAGAATATACAAATTTACAATTTACAATGTACAATATACAATGTACAATGCAATATTCTGCATTACAGAATATACACATTTACAATTTACAATGTACAATATACACATATCTAATAGAAAAGGTGCATTTGCAACATCTGTATGCTGTTGTTCTGTACTCTATTGAATGTTCATCAGAGAAACAGCCTGGGGGAAGAAACTGTCTTTGTGGCGGCTGGTTTTAGTGAACAGTGCTCTGTGGCGGCGGCCTGAACGTAAAACTCTAAACAGTTTATGTGCAGGGTGTGTGGGGTCTGCAGAGATTTTGGCAGCTCTTTTCTTGACCCTAGACCTGTATAAGTCCTGGATGGAGGGAAGGTCAGCTCTGATTATTCTCTCTGCAGACCTGATTATTTGTTGCAGTCTGGACCTGTCCTGTTTTGTGGATGAGCCAAACCACACTGAGATGGATGAAGACAGGACATACTGAATTATGGCAGTGTAGAAGATGACCAACAGCTCCTGTGGAAGGTTGAACTTCTTGAATTGCCTCAGGAAGTAGAGTCTCTGCTGGGCCTTCTTTCGAACAGTGCCTATGTGCGAAGACCATCTCAGGTCCTCAGAGAGGGTGGTTCCTAAGAACCTGAAGTGGTCCACGGCCGATACAGTGTTGTTGAGGATGGTGTATGGGGGTGGTGTTCTCCGAACGTCCACCACCATTTCCACAGTCTTGAGTGGGTTCAGTTCAAGGTAGTTCTGACCGCAGCAGTGTACCAGCCGATCCACCTGCTGTCTGTATGCAGACTCATCACCGTCCTGGATCAGTCCAATGACAGTGGTGTCGTCTGCAAACTTAAGGAGTTTCACGGACGAGTCCGATGATGTGCAGTCATTTGTGTACAGAGAGAAGAGGAGTGGGGATAGAACACACCCCTGCGGGGCACCAGTACTTATTGATCTGGATCGGGAGAAGATGCTCCCCAGTCTCACCTGCTGCTGTCGGTCTTTCAGGAAGCTGTTGATCCACTGACAGGTGGAGGCTGGGACGTTGAGCTGTGTTAGCTTCTGGTGGAGGATGTCTGGTATGATAGTGTTGAAGGCCGAGCTGAAGTCTACAAACAGGATCCTGGCGTATGTCAATGGGTGGTCGAGGTGTCGCAGGATGATGTGTAGACCTAAGTTAACAGCATCATCTGCTGACCTGTTTGCTCGTTAAGCAAATTGCAGGGGGTCCAGCAGGGGGCCTGTGATGTCTTTCAGGTGCTTCAACACCAGCCGCTCAAAGGATTTCATGACCACAGACATCAGGGCTACAGGCCTGTAGTCATTTAATCCTATGATGGTGGGTTTCTTGGGAACCGGGATGATGGTGGATCGTTTGAGGCAGGAGGGGACGTCACATTTCTCCAGTGACTTGTTGAAGATCCTTGTGAGGATCGGAGCAAGTTGATGTGCACAGGCTTTCAGACATGATGGGGAGACGTTATCAGGTCCTCCAGCTGTCTTTGTTTTCATGCGCTGAAAGAGCCTGTTTACCTCTTCCTCGGAGATCTTTAGTGCAGGCAGAGGATCTGATGGTGGGGGGTTGGTTGCTTTATGGGAGGAATTTGTTCCTGAATGGGATGTAGAGGGGATGATTTGAGGTGTGAATGGCTTCTTGTCATGTCTGCAGTAGAAGCCATTCAGACGGTTGGCCAGGAGACGACTCTGTTCAGGATGGGTGGAGGGGCTCTTGTAGGCAGTCAGGTTTCTCAGACCAGTCCATACAGCTGAAGTGTCACCAGTAGAAAGGCTGTTCTTAAGCTTCTCACTATATCACCCATAACCAGCTTTGCTGCACAGCAACATGTTCTAAACCAGCACTGAGACTGATGCTTGAGATTTGGTCCTACGCTTCAGTTTAACTTTTAATGTTTTAAGTCCATTCTTAAGAGTATTTCTGAAAAGTTTGATACATAAGGGTCCTTATCGCTAAGGTAACAGGGCCAGCAGGGAAACTTAGAATATCCCCATGATAATGGGTGATCCCAATGTCTTCTTAGGTCCGAAGGTGTGTATACATATTTTTTTCCTTTCAATGCAGAGGACCAGCAGCTCCAATCCAAGCTGTCTCCAAATGACAAAGCTCATCACCCTTTCTCTGAGCCTAAGCAATTCATTTCAGCTGCCTGTGTTTCAGTCTGCTGGCTTCTTCAGGCCACGACCTTCAGCATGCACTGGAGCAAATATGTTTGAGGCCATGGTTCTCAAATGGAAAAAGGTGGAAGGTCTGCTTCAAGGGGATGACTTTAAGTATCTTTGGGTCTTGTTCACAAAGGATGGTAGGATGGAACAGACAGATTAGGGCTTCATCTGCAGTAATGCAGGTGCTGCTCCAGTCTTTTTAGGTGAAGAAAGAGCTGAGCCTCATAAAGCAAAGTTTTGGATTCACCAATCTGTCTATGTTCCAACCCTCACCTATGACCATGAGATATGGGTCATAAAAGGAAAAGATCCAAGATATAAGCAAAGGAAATGTCTGGGTTTCCCTCCTGGACCTGTTACACCAGCAATCTGATCTCGAATTAGTGGAAGACAATGGATAGATGGTGTCTCAAATATTATTCTCCCGGACATGATCCATGTCTCAGGACCATCTTACCTTTTAGACCACGGGAGTCATTTTTTTATTGCTAATCCTGTTCAGCCAGTAACTGAACCTGCCTTTGAATAACCTGAATAATAACCATGATAACATTTCAACCAATAGCATTCCTTCAAGTATACCACATTCATATAGTAATAGTAGATGCACCAGTACATTGAGAGCTTCAGCTTTCAGATCCATTCCTTCTTTACCACAACAGACTAAAGCAGCAACCTTATTGCAAACAAAGCCCTACTCTGTCTATCCTTCATCATTCAGCTCCATCCTGCCATGATGAGCCACTTCCAGCAGGGAAGGATGTGAAAGTTAGTTTTGGTGTGAGATGGCTAGCAGGTTAGGGGGGTTGGGCGCGCCAGTCCAGGGCATCATATCTTTACCCCAAAAACGCTCAGTGGGTAGTGATTTGTACATCTGGCCATCAGCAGACTATTTTTCTACCTACAAGTCTCCATTTAACACAATGCACCATGTTTCATATAAAAAAAAACTGACTGTGGTTATATGCAGCACCTTTTTAACTAGGTTGCTTATTTAACCAGTGGCAGCTGGGGCTGGCTTTATATTTACTGTGCAGACCTGTTGCTTGGTAACTCTCAGCAGGAAAGCAAAATATGGTCCAGTTCTTTGAGCATTAAGGGGTACAGAATTTGTCCTTTCACCTGCAAAAATTCATGACTGATGTTAGCTTACTGTTCAGCTAGCATCTTGTTTAACAAAAGGATGGTGATATTAAAAAATACATTTTGACCATTAAATCTAATAGCATTTGTTTCCCTTAGTCCTATATATCTCCAAACTGCTTCATTATTAAATGAGTCCAAGTCAAATCATGTGACAGTGAACATGCCCACTCTTCTTCAGTCTTGACTGACTTCATTTAAGTGTATTTTTTTAACTTGAGTTTTTTGAGTGGAACTTAATCAACCAAGATTGTCGGGGTTTTTTTCTTTTCAACTTGAGCTAATGAACAATGACCCTTTGCTGTTGCCTCTTCCCGTACATGGCTACCCTCCATTCCAATACTGAAACTATTGAACACATCACGATTCATGAAGGCTTATGGAAGATTACCTGTCATGAAGGGGGGACTAAAATTTCCACACCTTTGTAAAATCTAGAATCAGTACAGGAGCATTTTATTTTCTTGCTTCACATAAATGACCAGCTGCAAAAGTCCGATGAATGGTAAAAAACTGAAATGAAACAGAAAAGAGCTAGGTAGTGTTCAGTTTTACAGATACTTTGTAATATTCAGTTATACCACAAACACAGATGGACTGTAATCCTTGGAGATAGGATATTTTGAATGGATTCACTGACTATTTACTCACAGACATTACTTTTTTAGCTTAAAGGAGCAGTTTACAGTGGGAAACAGTGTTATGCTAATTTGACATCATTGTAGATGTTGAAAGCTTTACAGTTTAGGAAAAAAGGAAAAGGAGCCAGGATCAGTGTAGTTGGGTCCAATAAACAGCATTACGCACGCCATGTTGATACACTGACTGACAAATACAGTTCAGCACCAAGGTAAACCCACAGGAGGAATGTTCTGATTTGGACATAACTTGGCAGAGAAGTGACCAGTGATGGCATGGATTTGACTAAGTTTGCAAAGAGCCCACATTTCTAGAACTGGCATCAGGGAACATAAATGGTAGTGTCTTGAATATAGAGTGATATGTTACAGACGGTTACCACTGTCAGTTAGTCAAAACAGCTGATAAAGATCAACAAACAGGGTTTCAGACTCAGACTTACTTCACACTTACGTTGCAAAAACAAAGACTTCGTCTTACACTCGTGCCCTAAATGCTACACACTTGACTTAGATTTGTGTACTTGGACTTGATTCCTATCTTAATTTCATGTATTCACTCTCCTTAGTGAGAAGGAATAGTGAAAGAGTGGACTATATAAACACAAGGATTAACAGATGTTAAGTAAATTATCACAAAGGCAAAGCAAAAAGCACTTTGTTTAATTCCTTCAGAAATTCCACATGAACAGGTGTTTTAATCTTGTATTTTTCCTTAAATTCAATTTATTGTTTATTTATAGGGTAAATATTGCACTTTATCAATTTTAAAATAGTTTAAAGCAGTCCCTAACCTTTTTGCATGTTGAATTAACTGTTAAAGATTAAAAACAAATTATTCAGTGTTGTTTTGTTCAATTGGGCCCAAGGACCAAGAGTGTAGGATTTGAGATCCTAACCTCCAGCAGTGCAGTGTTAAACTCAGACTAAATGGCATGTCTTTAATGAGAAAATGTTTATTTCCATTATTAGAGACTTGAGAGTTGAATTGGACCTGCCCTTTATAGATTTGAGACTTCACTTGTGCTTTGAGTGAAATACTTTAGAGTTGACTTAAACTTGTCCCTCAAAGACTTAAGACTCAACTTGGAGCTTAGGCAAAATACTTGAGACTTGACTTAGGCTTACCCTTTAGAAGTTTGACACTTCACTTGAGCTTTTGATAAAAGACTTGGGATTTGAGTTAGACTTGACCTATAAAGAATTGAGCGCTGGGTGAAAGACTTCAGAGTTGAATTGGACTTGCTTCAGAATGACTGAAGACTTGATTTGGCTAGACCATTAAAGACTTGATACTTGCCCCTCAAAAACTTAAGCCTCAACTCGAACTTTGGACAGAAGACTTTAAACTTCACTTAGACTCCCCTTTTAAAGATTTGAGACTTCGTATGAGGCGCTGGCACAGTTGTAGAGCGCACGGCCCATGTATAGAGAGGCTTTGATCCTCAATGCGGCTGTCCCCTGTCTGTCTACTTTCAAAGAAAAATGACAAATAAAGGCTACTAGTGCCACAAAAAAATCTTAAAAAAAAGAGACTTCAACTGAGCCTTGGAAGACTTGAGACTTGATTTGGCTACGCTATTAAAGACTTGATACTTAACTTAGACTTTGGGTGAAAGACCTAAGATTTGACTGGACATTGTGCAAGAGACTTGACTTAAACTTATGACAAAAGACCCGAGACCTGACTTGGACCTGTGAAAAATTACCCTTGAACATCTCTACATCAGAATGAGGCCAGGTGGTGTTATTGTAAATTTGCCATGCAGGCAAGGCATCTAGATGCCAGAGGTTAAAAAAACAGCTTGACTTTCTGCATGGTTTTATAAAGAGTAAGGTCCGATTTGGGTCCAATTTTAAATTATGTCCAAATCAAAACATTCCTTCTGGATACTAAACATGGTACTTAACTGTTTCACTAGTAAATGTATTTAAATGACTTAAATGAAGACAAGCAATGAGAGAATATTTGATCCATTCTAGACTACGAAGAAAGGCGATAACATTGAGGTTATTTATTTTGTTGAAATGGTTAATTTTGTTCATACACACCTAAAGAAATACCTGTTAAAACACCATTCACAATCTGAAACCTCTCAATTCTCCTCTGCAAGAAGGAAAATATAGTATTTTGTTGTGAATGTGGGACTTTTATGATGTTATTCCCATGACTGTCGATGAGTGAAAGTATCCCAGACTCTTCCATTATCCTGACAAGTAGGTTTCCTTGTAGAAGAGGCATCAGTACATACCTCAGCTGAATAACAACAGATAACAAATCCCAAAAGGAGTTAAGCTGTAACCCAGTCATTGTTCTGTGTACGCTGCCACATGATGCATAATGTACATTGTAGCACTGGAATAAATCAACTTTTTTTCTGGATGGCAAATAGAATAACTATGTCTCTAGTATATTCGTCACTGTTTTATTAAATTTGCAGGTAAACTTTGTCTCAG
The DNA here is from genome assembly GCF_021462225.1 of Girardinichthys multiradiatus. Taxonomy (NCBI): domain Eukaryota; kingdom Metazoa; phylum Chordata; class Actinopteri; order Cyprinodontiformes; family Goodeidae; genus Girardinichthys; species Girardinichthys multiradiatus. Next base: position 4,974,795 of record NC_061799.1, read on the forward strand.
CAAAGATAAATTTAACCCATTAAAACCATCTTCAGCTATGGCTATCACCCTATTTTCTTTGCTGTTAAACATTAACCTTTATTTTGAAATAACCATTTATGCTTTATTTCACATTTCCCTTCCCATGAGGATGGGAAGTACCAAGTGTCACACTTGAAAGGATGGTTGGCAAAATGTGTTGACAGATACAGACATCACAGTTTTTTCCCTGTGAAACTGTGAAGCAATCCTGAAACATGATTACAGAAAAACGTATTGATATCAACATAAACACTGCTCTAAAGGGCGCACAGCTGCCGGGACGTGGTTCCAGGATGAACTGTGAAGTACAGATAACACCCACATTCACACACAGGGCCATTAATGTTCAAATAACAAGCTACTATTCATGTCCACATGCACAAACAAGGCTCAGCCTGGTTAATTACAGCCAATTCCGCAGGGATTTGGCAGGACACCGATATCCCGCAAGAGTGGCAGAGTCATTCACCCTCTAGTAGTTGCTACACAACCCCATGCAGACACATGCTGCAGGAGAAACACAGGGAACAGCTCAACTGCATCTGAATGACTACAGGCTAAATAAAAAACCTTCTTGCTGCTACAAGATGATAAAGATATCTGAGACTCTGAATGTGTACCAGCAGATACAAATATTTTTCCCAGTGCAAATAAAAATATCACCCCAGTTACAACAGATGCCCAGTCTTGATAATACACTGAGGAGGTAAGCCTTCTATAGTTTTCTTTTGTAACAACAACAAAATTGCTTAGTTATGAAAGGCAAGAAAAGAGACATTAAAGATAATATTGAATGTTTTATTTGTACTTCTTGCTAACAAATCAAACACATCTGGGTAATTAATTATTGGTTTCTACTGCAGGATTTTACAAAACACAAGAATTTTAAAAAGTGCACTGAAAGATAAAATGTTTTCTGTTGTGTGCATTTGAGTTGATGACATAACAAGAGGCAGAAGAATTAGCCATTAGTAAACTATGTTTACAGAGATATATTGTGATGCTAAAGCAAAGAGAGAAAGTGACAATGATTTTCTTTGACTAGTACAAATCTGTTAATATCTTCCATCAGATTGGTGCATATTTGCCACTCGTAAAATAAGTAAATGATGTATTCTGTTTTTATTATTTTAGAAAGTTACATAATTTCCAGTACAGCAGGACTGTTTATAGTGTGAACCCATAACAACTTTGCTTGAAATGATTGCTGATGATCTGTCATAATGAAATCTGACCATTGCAGTCTGTCTTGGTATTCTCCACCAAGAACTTCCATGTTGTTTGTTGCTGTCAATTTCCCTGGCACCTAAAAGGTCTTCTTACATGTGATTGTAATGTTCTGCTGCATCAGTATGAAGTACAAACAAAAATTATTTTTAATTAAAAACTTGTGCATCGTGAGCAAACAAGAAAAACGCAATTTTACGTATTTAGAAGAGTTCTGATCAGTTGCCTCATGCCTTATGTGATGTCACCACAGGCATATGCGGTTGGAAGGCCTTTTTGGGGAGGGTAAATTGATTTTACACAAAAGTCTGGATAGTTGCTATAAAAGTCCAACCACACAGTGAGAAAATGCAACGCAATGTAAGCAGGGGCCTGAATACTGAAGAACAACATGTGAAGGAGTTGGTATCTGAGCATCCTGAGGTTAATCTCACTGTGAAAAGATCCTTTGGGAACAGCTTGCGGCAGGCAGGAGGGAAGTTTTTATTAATTTATGAAATTTATCATGAACCGCATTTCTCTCTCAGCTTGACCAAAAGGGAGTAACAGACAGTTACATATGTTTAATACCCTGCATACCACTTTCAGCCAACGTGGTTAGGCATACACTTGGGAAAATCAGAGAGAATGGGTGTATTGATTTAGTTTTTTTGCGTTTTAATGCACACTGCCTACTGTTGGAGAGTGGGTGTGAAGGACCTTTTTATTCCACCAAAGCTCTTTTCATTGTAATTTGTTTTAGCACCCAACATTAACTGTTTCTGTGTATTTGTCTCTTTAAAGCTTGTAGTTTCCTATCCATCCCTCTCTCAGAGAGATCTGAGGCAGAATAAACAAATACAAATGTGCCTCTCTGTTGGAAGCTGCCACAGTTTTCCTGCGTCATTTAGCTGTGAAAAAAGCAGAGGGCCTATCCATCTAAGCATCTAAGTATGTGACTTGACTTTTAATTTAGAAGTGAACAACCCAGAGTGAGCGTGTGCATGTGTACACACCTGTGTATACAGGTAAATTCCTATGATCCTTGACTGATTGTCGTTCACATGACAGAATCATTTCAGCCAAGGCCAGAAAGTAAGATCTATGATCACATCTTGCATTGTGCTGCACAGTAAAACTGACTAACTTTTTTTACATAAACAGCCACGGATATTTGCACTGACAATTTACATCACTCAGCTTCATCTGCCAATGCTTAATGATCCACTACACCAGCACTGAATGGGACTGAGACAAGCTGTGAAGTGACAGGAGACAATGACCTTTCAAGGTAAGTACCAGTAGTAAGCAAAAGATGCTGTTAAATGTCAGAAATGACTGCAGAATTTTATGAAGTATATCACACGTTTTATTAGAACATTTTAAACTAAACGACAATTGCAGGTAAGTTCAGGTTTGTAAGAAAATATACAGGGGTCGGACAATGAAACTGAAACACCTGGTTTTAGACCACAGTAATTTATTAGTTTGGTGTAGGGCCTCCTTTTGCAGCCAATACAGCGTCAATTCGTTTTGGGAATGACATATACAAGTGCTGCACAGTGGTCAGAGGGATTTTAAGCCATTCCTCTTGCAGGATAGTGGCCAGGTCACTAGGTGATACTGGTGGAGGAAAACGTTTCCTGACTCGCTCCTCCAAAACACCCCAAAGTGGCTCAATAATATTTAGATCTGGTGACTGTGCAGGCCATGGGAGATGTTCAACTTCACTTTCATGTTCATCAAACCAATTTTTCACCAGTCTCGCTGTGTGTATTGGTGCATTGTCATCCTGATACACAGCACCGCCTTCAGGATACAATGTTTGAATCATTGGATGCACATGGTCCTCAAGAATGGTTCGGTAGTCCTTGGCAGTGACGCACCCATCTAGCACAAGTATTGGGCCAAGGGAATGCCATGATATGGCAGCCCAAACCATCACTGATCCACCCCCATGCTTCACTCTGGGTATGCAACAGTCTGGGTGGTACGCTTCTTTGGGGCTTCTCCACACCATAACTATTCAGTAACAGTAAAGGTGGACTCATCAGAGAACAATACATGTTTCACATTGTCCACAGCCCAAGATTTGCACTCCTTGCACCATTGAAACCAACGTTTGCTATCTTGGTCACAGATGCGCCAGCAAGACGTGCACCAACAATTTGTCCTCTTTTGAACTCTGGTATGTCACCCATAATGTTGTGTGCATTTCAATATTTTGAGCAAAACTGTGCTCTTACCCTGCTAATTGAACCTTCACACTCTGCTCTTACTGGTGCAATGTGCAATCAATGAAGACTGGCTACCAGGCTGGTCCAATTTAGCCACGAAACCTCCCACACCAAAATGACAGGTGTTTCAGTTTCATTGTCCAACCCCTGTATATGTGGAAAAAGTAGTGGATACAATATATACAAATTGATGAATTACCAAAAAAAAAAAGCAAAAATGAAAATTCACAAATACAGATACTTCACCTGTGGAACAATCTACACCAGTGTTTTTCAATTCTTGTCCTGATGACCCACTGTCCGGCATGCTTGACGCAGCTTGATTACAAACTGGCAATTAACAGGATTCTGCAGAACTTAATGTTATGCTGTGGTGGTTGTCGAAGCCGTCTCTGCTTCCCCGGGTCCATTGATTTGGGCACAAGTTTCAAAAGAGTGAAATAAACACAAAGTACAATCAGCTTAAGTTCGCCTCTGCACAGAGTGAGAGAGATGCCCCAGCCAACACCTGCGAGCAATAACTCTGCTCTCTCTCTGCTTCCAGCTCGTTTTATTAAGTCTCCAGGGTGTGTTCAACATTTCCTTTTTTACATATATCATATCACTCAGTTGTATAGCATAACAGTTCCTTTTGTCCAAATAAGGAGTGCTTCCTGTTGTTACTTCCAGCAAGCTCATCTTCTCCTGTCTCCTTCACTCCCATCCGCTACTCCCCTCTCCTTCACCAATTTATTACCTCTATCCACACATTCCAGTTACACAAATAGATAGTTTATATTCTACAACCCCCCCTTTTGAACTCTCATAAGAGTTCACACCCTAAAATGTCCTTTAACCAAGTACTTCTAAGAATAAGTAGAAATAATTAAAAATATTACTGTACCACCTGTAAAACGAGAAAATCATTAAGAAAACATGCATCCATCTTATTATGCATCCATGAATTCACACTCTGAGTCCTCATCCTGGTTATGGTCAATTTGCAACAGTGGCATCGTTATCTTTGGATCCCTCCGCTCAATTGTGGAGGTGATGAGGCGCACCATCAGAGAATGAATGCATGGTACACAACAACATCCACAGGTCACCATTATAGCTACAAATACTGCAATAGAAATCATCAAAGACATTATCAAACCCTTCCAGTGTCCAAACATGCCTGACATCCACTCCTCCAGGGGATTATCAATTCCAGAATGTTCATGGATGGTGGCGGAGAGGGTCTTAAGTCCCTCTAAAGCCTTTGACACTGAACCATCCGGTGCAGTGTTATTGGGAATAAAAGTACAACACATATCTCCAAACATGGCACACACGCCACCCTTTTCAGCTAACAATGCCATCCTATTTTGTACTGCCATGAGGGAAGTTGGGGCCAATTGTTCAGATAAACTTTCTACAGCGTCTCGAGTTAGATTGGCCAGACGCAAAACATTATACTGAATATAATTAATGCGGTCTACGTTTTTGTTGGGGGTTACTGGGAACAAGGCAGCTATAATAGGGATGTTTTCAAATCCAGCTGATATTTGGTCCGCAAGTTTATACTCATTTGGGACTCCTCGTGGAACTCCAACTGCATCTATATAGGGGAACCCTGACTCAGGTCAAAAGTGGTTGGAGCGATTCTTCTCATAATATGTGTTCTCCTCCTACGAGTGAGTGCCAGTGCCTTATTTTGTTGATATGTCACAGAGGTAAAATTAGGGCCAATTAAAATCAACGGGGCCTGCAATCTGACCACTGCACATACTCCTATGGTGTTATTTGGTATATTAGTGAGACGTCTATGTCCTCCGCAGTAGTAATATAATTGCACACAGGTCGCCCCTTCGCGCAATCAGCCTGTATTATGGGGCTACCACATAAATACACATCATATCCCCTCCAGGCCGTCGGATTTTGCCTGCAATCTATGACTTCACACAGGTCAAACTGAAAAGTGGTAGTTGCCCCTAACATGTAATTTAGTTCTAATCCCCCATAATATTTAACGTATACGTCCTTGGATGGAGTTACCCTAGACCTTTTGGACACCTTCCCGGAGTGGTTTTCAGAACATGTCTGGAATGGAAGTTCACAAAAATACCCTAAGATAAACGTAACAATGAATACTGAGAGAAACACACCACCTATGATGAAACTCCTAGAGAGTCTAGTTCCCTTGCTTTGGGTACTCATTTTTCTTAAAACTTATGAAACTTAAAATATAAACATATAAAGTTAAATCATAACCTGAAAAAAGATACAAAAAAATCAAAATGTAGTATAAAATATAAAATGTTTGCCGAACAGTGTCTTCTGGGGTGGGAGGGAAACTCTACCACTCCTAGTGAGACGGAAACTCAATCACTTCCGCCTCTTCTTCTGCTATTCTTCTTCTGTCTTCAGCTCTCAGGGCAGACTAACCCTGGGCTAATTTCTCTCACCCGGGGATTATTCTGCCCCTTCTTGGGTGAGAGACGTGAGATTGTTTTTTCCTGTGTTTTCACTCAGATCTTCCTGGACCTGAGAAAGGGATCGTTGAGGTGGTTCTGCTCCTGCACACTGGCTCCAGTGATACCAAGTAGCACCTTTGCCCTTCAGCCTGACTGCATGGGTTGTCCTGTGACCTGAAATGGACCGGTCCACCTTCTGACCACTTTCTTTTGATGACTTTCAGGAGGACCCACTCGGCTTCCGAGGTGGTGATTCCAACCCTGGTCTCTGGTTCTGCTGGGATCTGTTTGGAGAAAGCTGTAACAAGACTGTGGAGAGATCTGTAATAATCACGATGAGACATAGATTGTTCACACTCAGTGAGAAACGGTAACCTTGTTTGGGGGCCTGGAAATGGCCTCCCTGTTTGCAGCTCATGTGGGGTCAAACCATGTTTCTGATTTATAGAGCTCGGTACAGACATCAGAGCTAATGGTAAGGCAGTAACCCAATTCATTTTGGTATGTGCACAGATTTTAGCCAATTTGGTTTTAAGGGTTTGATTCATTCTTTTAACCTTCTCCTGTGACTGTGGATGGTACACAGTGCCAAATGAGTGTTTCAGTCCCAGGAATTTTTCCACTTCCTTTAGATCCTCATTTTTGAAATGTGTTTCATTGTCAGACCTTATTTTAGCTGGAAAACCGTGTCTAGGGATATAACGATTTATCAAACACTTCACCACAGATTTGCTGTCTTCCTTTTTTGTAGGCCATGCCTTCGGCCATCGAGTAAATGCATCCACACACACCAACAGATATCTGAACCCATTTACTCTCTCAGTCATGTCTGTATAATCAATGATAACCTCTTTTCCTGCTATTGGGTATACTGGAAACTTTCCAGGTGCTGGCTTCAAGGTTGGTCTAACATTGAACTGCCTGCACATCTCACATGAATTAATTGAATGCACTGCCATTGGTTTCAAAAAAGGGTGCCACCAGTGTTTGAGATTTTTCAACATTTGCGTTGTTCCCACATGTCCTACTCCGTGTGCTTCTTCTAGGGCTACTTTGGTAAGACCTGGTGGCAAGATGGGACGTCCGTCTGGGCTTCTCCAGAGACCACTATGCTCCTAGTTCCAGAGCAGCTATTACTGCCAAAACGTCTGCTCTCTGCGCTGATTGTGCGTCTGTCAGTTCCTTTGCCTGTACTGTGACAAAATCTGTCCCTGTGTCTTCCACCACCGCGTATGCTGCCTTAAGTCCTTCTGTGTCATGTCTGAAGCAGCACCCGTCTGTGTACAGGTTTCGGGCGTCTGTTAGGGGTGTACTTTGTAGATCTGGTCTGATTTTTTCATTGAACTCCACTTTTTCTGCGCAGACATGTGGTGTACCGGTAATTATTCTATCTGCCATGTTTATTCCTTCATGTGTGTATGTGATGTTTGGGGCCTCCAGCACCTTACTCAGCCTCTGTTGTCTCAATGGTGAGAGTGTGAAAGCCTGAGAGTTCACAAAGGCCACCACACCATGTGATGTCAATATGTTAAGAGGATGTCCCATCATTATGTGAGCTGTTTTTTTGGATTATTTTAGCCATCCCTGCTGCGTGTCGGGTGCATTCATGATGTCTTTGTTCAATATTGTCCAACATTACACTTATGTACATTAGCACTGTTCTTATTCCCCCTTTTTTCTGGAACAGCACACCATTTGCCGTGTGTGCTGTGACAGAAACATCCAACTGGAAGGGCAACGTGTAATCTGGGTGTGCCAAATGTGCAGCTTGCGAGAGGCTGGTTTTTAAGTTAATGAACGCTTCTTCAGCTTCTCTGCTCCATTCAAGCGGGGCAGTGAGGTTTCTCATGCCCTGTTTTTTGACAAGATCTCTAAGGGGTGCAGTGAGGTCAGTGTAGCCAGGCAAAAAAGATCTGCTATACCCTGTGAGTCCTAGGAAAAACAACATGTCCTTAACCAGGAGTGGTTTTGGGTGGGACAAAACTGCAGATTGGTGAGCTGGGGACATCCCCGTGCCAGGTTGGGAAACAACTCTGCCCAGAAAGTCAACCTGGCGTCTGCAGATTTGGAGTTTGGCTTTGCTAACCTTGTAGCCTTTTTTGGCCAAATACGACAGGACAATTGCTGTTGCCTCAAGGCATTCAGCCACAGCGGGTGTTGCGAGGAGAATGTCATCCACGTACTGAATCAGAGTGGTGTTTGGTGGTAATGGGCAATCTTGGAGAGAGTCTTTCTGAACCTGATTGAAAATTTCTGGAGAAAGCGCGAATCCCTGCGGCAAACGAGTGTATCTATACCTATGGGATTTATAGGTAAATGCGAAAATGTCCCTGCATTCCTCAGCTAAAGGAAGGCAGAAGAATGCGTTGGCTAGGTCAATGCAGGTAAACCAGCAATGCTCAGGGTTAAGATTTGTCAGAGCAACATAGGGATTGGGCACGGGAAGGGTAGGGGTGGCCAAAGCTGCATTTATGGCCCGTAAATCATGTGCCATGCGCCATTTACCCGTCCCTTTTTTCTCCACTGGCAGAATGGGTGTGTTCCATGAAGAGGAATGTGCGGACTCTAAAACACTTGAGTTCCAGAGGCCTTCCACTGTATCTTTAATGCCTAGTTCTGCTGCTGGTTTGTGAGTGTATTGGGGCTTCCATATTGGTTGGTCGGTGGTCAACTGAAAGGTAATGGGGGAACATTGAATCAGGCCTACATCTGTGGGCCCCTCTGCCCAGAGGGTGGAAGGCATTTTTTCCACAATAGCAGCTGCCAGCAGATGGTCTGTTTTTTCCCTACCATGGTGTCTGTCTAACTGAACATGCTCCAGCGTGCCCACATCCGTGGAGTGGTTGAAAATGCGATAAGTGTTCCGTGAGGGCGAGTAAAAAAGGTTGGGGGTTGCCAAAGGCTGCCAATCCTGTAGGTTCAGGGAGCGTTTTAACACACCTTCAAGTTCACGTGCTTCATTACCTGGGTGCAGAGCCAAAGAGACATGAGGCACGCCATCAGACCACATCCCAAACCACGCTTCCTGCTCTTCAGCCAAGTGAACCTCGGCCACCACTCCTTCTGGTGCTACATAAATGTCTGTGGTGACAATGTCCCAGTGCGTACCCTCTAACTCATCAGCAAAGCTTTCCTGGTAACATTCACAATTATTTCTATCATAAAACAAGGTGACATGCGGGGGCTCAGGAGGAGGTACATAGGGTGCCAGAGTGGAGACCCAGGATTTCCACGGATGGAAAGCCGAGAGAATGCCTCTGTGCGCGGTCGTTTCAGGTTGCAGCAAAACCCAGTATATGTCAGCCATTGAGTCCTGCAGTGGCTGGAGGAGGTATTGTCCATGTGAAAGAGAAGTGTTATTGCCACAAAATAACTGGGTGCCATTGGGCAGGTGAACCTGCAGTCCATCACTCCCGCATAAAATGGTTGCTCCCATTTTTATCAACATGTCTCTACCCAGTAAATTTACTGGTGTGTCAGTGGAGACTAGATAACTGTGATTCAGTGTCTGTCCACCAATTTCAGTCTTTAAGGGCTTGGTATATGGCAGGACCTGTTTTGCCCCCGAGAACCCCATGACAGCTGTAGTCCTGGTGGAGAGTGTGTTTGGAGGAGCCTGTTTGATGGTTGAACATGTGGCCCCAGTGTCCACCAGAAAAGGAAGGCTATTTCCGGACACAGTCACAGACAGCAGGGGGTCCGCAGTCCCGCTGTCTTCTGGGGTCGTTGGGGACCTTCAGTGGTGCTCAGGCCAGAGACTAGGCTCGTCCCAGGCTGGTAATTGGAGTTGTGGTCCGCGTGTGCCGCGTGCTGGGCCACCTCTGCCTCTGTATGGACGGGCTGGAGGAGCCATGGCGGGACCATAACACCCATATCCTCCGGGTGGACCATTCTTATGGGGGCAATCTCGGGCCCAATGTCCAGGCTCATTGCAGTAGTAACACACATCAGCACTACCCAGTTTCCTCTGCGGTCTCTGGAATCCCCTTGCTCTCGGCCCTCCCCGTCCCCCAAAACGACCAGCATGTCCCTGATATGGGACCGGGGCCTGATGCCACTGTCCTGCTGTTTCCCGATTTCAAGGAAATGGAGGAGCCTGGGGGGGCTGAGACACTGCACCTTCATACATAATTTTAGGTGTTTTACCCTCCTTTTTCTTTTCCCCCACCTTCTGTTTAGCTTCTGCTAATTGCATTTTCAGGAGCTGAGTTTGTAACGTTTTTAATTCACTCTCCTCATTTTGTTTTGGCTCTTTGACTTTAGATAAATGATACATCAGATGGCGCTCCCATACTCCAGTCTCTGCCCCAGGTAGGTCGGGATTATCTTCCATATTAGTTTTAGCCTGCAATGGTAACCCTCTTAAGACAGCATCCCGGAACCAGTCCCTTTGGGGACCAGCTCTGTCTGGATTAGTTCCTGTCTGTGTTTGCCACATGGATTTGCACTGATCTCAATATTCTCTAGGATTTGTGTTTGCATTCCACTCAAATTTTGGAATGGTACGTCCTCTGGTTACTGGATACATTTGTCTAAGAGCTATGCCTATGAGAGTGGAATAGAAGGTAAATGGGTCCCCATCTGGTGTTGTTGTTATACCCGCAACAAGCTCTATGTCCCTACAGCTGTGTGGCTTCATGCATCGTCCAGCAATGGCCCTGTAATCACCTAGAGCTAAAGTGGTGCCTGCTGTCAGGGAGTTCAGTGTCTGTAACCATATAGAGGCACCTTCTGTGATAGGGGGAAGTTTTTCACATAAAGTGGTGAGATCTCCCAGTGTGAATGGCTTGTATCTGTTTCCTCCAAATTGTTGTTGGAACAGTGGACCCATATAAGAAGGTTTGGGCTGGGTTCGGGGTCTCATGTTATAGCCATGTCCAGCAGGGGGAGGAGTAGCCTCAGGTACTCATGGCATTGGGGTTGAGGGAGATGACATAACTTCCTCATTTTCAATTGGTAACTGATTCTGTACTGTAATAGGTGGTGCCTGCATAGTAGCGTCATAATAAGTTACTGCAGTCATTGGTTCTTCTTTTACCCATTTCCCTGACACTGACATATTAACTGAGCCCTCAGTTACATCTGGTTTCAGAGGTGTGACCAATTCCATATCTCTAGGTGAATGGGAAATAAACGGGGTGGAACACTTTATTGGGCCAGAAGCTGGCTGCAATTTGTCCCCGTAATACCCGGTCAGCAAATGGGTCAGTTAGTAGAGCCTGTCAAATGAATGAACCTCCAAAGGACAGTGCAGACCCTGCAGTGGAATGTGAGCAGAGAGAGGCGAGGGCTGAGGGGGAGGGAGCAGGCGGTGATGGGCCAGGAGGAGACTGTCCATTTACTGGCGGCAGATCACACACACTCACGTGTTCCCCAGTAACTTGCAACGTGGGGTATAAGCCTGCGGGGGGAGAAGTGGGGGGCGTGGTGTGTGATAGAGTGGGCTGATATGCAAGAAGTGCATATGATGGCGGCATTTCAACTGTACTGCTATCCTTAATCTGTCTGCTTTTCCTGTCTCTTTTCTCAGTCAGAGCATGGTCACTACTTTGCCACAGCAAACCCATCTGTGACCAACATTTTTTGTCCTTTTCTGCTTTGTTTGTAAGTTCCTTCCACTTTCCTCTTCCCAACCACCTGCTGTCTCTACACTGTTTGTCAGCCAACTCTTTCTCCTGTTTTGACTTTTTCATCTTCAACCAGAACCACTTGCCAACATTCTCTCTATCTGTCTTGCTTTTTCCATCTTTTGACAATTCTTCATTTATTTTAGAATCCGTTTAACCAACTTCTGCTCCTCTTTATGTTCATGTGATTTTTTAATAGCAGCTTTCATTATTAGCAGCTGGTTCTCTATGCTCTTCCATGGACCATTCTGTTCCTCTCCACTATTATCTATTTCTCTATAAAATTCACCTTCCATCTTATGACAACAATTATCCTTTTTTTCTAAAAGACATATTAAATGCGTTATCTCAGTCACTCACTCATTCAGTTCTGGCCGACCGGGACGTATGGCACGCTATGTCCCGAGTTCCTGGTCTAATTGAAGGTTTTCTAATCGACCCTCAAGACACCAGAACACATCCACCCCCCAGGAGCCTGTTTTCAGTGGCTGGTCCTTGTTATCACCGTCAGGTTACCAGACTGAACACTTATCCAGTCCCTCGGGCCTTTCACACCATTTTTTTTTTAACCCGCAATGGGAGCCGCTCGCTGCTTGGCGTTCTTCCCCACTTACCAGCTTTCATTCACTCGTGTTTTCCTAATTAGTCTGTTCTTGCCGGGGTGTGTGTCCAGCTCACAGCTCATTCATTTAAACTGTAAATCTTGTCTGGTCTTGCTGGGGTGTGTGTCCAGCTCACAGCTCATTTATTTAAACTGTAAATCTTGTCTGGTCGTGCTGGGGTGTGTGTCCAGCTCACACCTCATGGCCGGTCTTACAGTTGTAATAACTTCTGTTCACGGCTCTTAAGAAAAACGTGTCGAACTCACAGGATTTCCTATTCTTACGGTGTTATTTTTCACCGTTTATAATGTTTTATGTGCTTTAGTACTTATCAACACAGAGAAATATCTCCGTTACTCATCAGCATTCATACACAGTGTATTTGCCTGGTCTCGTTCTCAGTTATATGTATAATTCAAGGTTTCTCAGTCCCCCGGGCCTCTAACCCAACTTAATCATACTCCCCCGTCGAGGACATATGCTGAACCGTCACGTTCGAGAAACTACTATATTTTTTCACACAACACCACCACTAAGTCTTGTAATTCTCTTAAAACAACATCCTATTCAGCAGTTTAAATCCTAGTCAACCTTTATGACACTCTTTTTCTTAAATTTTAGCAGACTCAGACTTACTAAGACATCGGACACAATATTAATTTAGCCTATCGAAAATCCAAAAGCAGAGTTTGATAAAACAGGTTCTGCTTACCTTTTCTGTAGTTTTGGCTAGCCTGTGTCCGGTGTCTGTTGGTCCTTGTCAGTGATCCCAATTTTCACCTGTTTTCCCAAATCCCGGACGACGCCCCCAAATTGTCGAAGCCGTCTCTGCTTCCCCGGGTCCGTTGATTTGGGCACAGGCTTCAAAAGAGTGAAATAAACACAAAGTACAATCAGCTTAAGTTCGCCTCTGCGCAGAGTGAGAGAGATGCCCCAGCCAACACCTGTGAGCAATAACTCTGCTCTCTCTCTGCTTCCAGCTCGTTTTATTAAGTCTCCAGGGTGTGTTCAACATTTCCTTTTTTACATATATCATATCACTCAGTTTTATAGCATAACAGTTCCTTATGTCCAAAAAAGGAGTGCTTCCTGTTGTTACTTCTAGCAAGCTCATCTTCTCCTGTCTCCTTCACTCCCATCCGCTACTCCCCTGTCCTTCACCAATTTATGACCTCTATCCGCACATTCCAGTTACACACATAGATAGTTTATATTCTACAAGGTTATGTGGTCAGATATGTCGGAGTAGGTAAGTGTCTGGAAGCAGGACAGTGGACCCTAACGTCCTTGGTAGGGGACCACTGCACCGTAGTGGCGATTCTTACATGAATGCTGCCCTGGGCAAGCCATTTAAACATAGGGTCCTGTTTGCCCCTTGTGGATGTCTTTTGTTTTTGCTTTTTTTCATCCACTATCCAAACAAACACGGCCCTTTGTGAAAAGATAACGGCTTCCTAATACTTTTTTACTGGTTGTGCCACCCATGGTGACAAGTGCCATTGAGCATTTGCAGTTACTAGCAATGAGTCTTTTACATCATTCTGGGAGAATTTTGGCCATCTTACAAAAAGTCCACTTTTCTCCCCTCTGTCCTTAGTCTTGGGATTTCTGCATTATGGCTCCCTCTTTGGTTTGCTGGATTCCGTTAGCCATAGATTTGTAACATTTTCCAGGCTGATAGATGCCCATGGTGTTGTCTCTTATCTGTTCTTGAATTTCTTTAGATCAGAGAGTGGTGTGTAGCTTTTGGCGATCTTTTGGTCGCAAAAAACAAAAACAGCAAAAACAGAAGAAATCTGTAAAGGGGCAAATACATTTTCACACCCACACAACCTCAAATGATATGAAAATAACTTTTATTTTGAAAAAACTAAAAATTAAATTTTCTGTCATTTCATGATTTTTTTTAAAAATTTCACAAATAAAAACTCTCTTTGGACACTTTTATGTTTCCCAAGAAATTCTCCAAAAGCATTAATAATACTCTTATTGTGTAAATAAGAAAATAACTATGAATGTTTTCGGGGGTAGCTCCCCGTAGCAGTCCTTCAGCAGAGCCCGTGCAGCCGGGGCCTCAGGTCAGCTGGGTGACGGTATGTAGAAAGCATAGTCCTAGATCCCAGCCCACAGGTCACCACCAACCCCTGCATTTCTAACAGATTTTTCCCGCTCAGCGACACACCCGCTGAGAAGCCAACTCTGGTAATTGGCAGCTCCATAGTCAGAAACATGGCACTAGAGACACCAGCGACCATAGTCAAATGTCTGCCAGGGGCCAGAACGGGCGACATCAAATCCTACCTGAAACTGCTGGCTAAGGATAAGCGTAAATACAGTAAGATTGTAATTCACGCTGGCGGTAATGACACCTGGTTACATCAATCGGAGGTCACCAAAGTTAGTGTTGCTTCGGTGTGTATGTTTGTCAAAACAATGTCAGACTCGGTAATTTTCTCTGGTCCCCTACCCGATCTGACCAGTGACAACATGTTTAGCCGCATGCTGTCATTCAACCGCTGGTTGTCTAGGTGGTGTCCAGAAAACGATGTGGGCTACATTGATAATTGGCGAACATTTTGGGGAAAACCTGGTCTGATCCGGAGAGATGGCATCCATCCCACTTTGGATGGAGCAGCTGTTCTTTCTAGGAATCTGTCCAAATTTATTAGTTCTTCAAACCTCTGTCAACCCAGGGTTCAGACCAGGAAGCAGGGTCGTACGTTAGTACTCCTCTCTGCAGCTTCTGTTCTGCTACCCACCCATTACCCTATTAAGACAGTGTCTTGCCCACGGCCAAAATTGAATAGATTAAAAAAGTATCTAAAACGAGGAAATCAGGAAAATCTAATAAAAATAAAAACTATGGCCCGGGGTTGCTGGATAGTGCCCCTCCCAGTGGATGAGAGGGTCGTATCCCTGCGCCTTCGAGTTGGGGAGAGGTCTCTGACTATCATTTCAGCCTACGGGCCGAGTGGTAGTGCGGAGTACCCGGCCTTCTTGGCGTCCCTGTCGGGGGTGCTGGATAGTGCCCCTCCCGGGGCCTCCATTATTCTGCTGGGGGACTTCAACGCCCACATGGGAAACGACAGTGACACCTGGAGAGGCGTGATCGGGAGGAATGGCCTCCCCGATCTGAATCCGAGCAGTGTTTTGTTATTGGACTTCTGTGCTAGTCACAGATTGTCCATAATGAACACCATGTTCAAACATAAGGGTGTCCACCAGTGCACTTGGCACAAGGACACCCTAGACAGGGGGTCAATGATCGACTTTATTGTCGTATCATCAGACCTTCGGCCTCATGTTTTGGACACTTGGGTGAAGAGAGGGGCTGAGCTGTCCACTGATCACCACCTGGTGGTCAGTTGGATCCGCTGGGGGAGGGGAAAGCAGGACAGACTTGGCAGGCCCAAGCGCATAGTGAGGGTCTGCTGGGAACGCCTGGCGGACCCCTTGGCCAGGGATGTATTCAACTCTCACCTCCGGGAGAGCTTTGACCAGATTCTGAGGGATGTTGGAGACATAGAGTCTGAGTGGACCATGTTCTCCACATCTATTGTCGATGCTGCTGCCCGTAGCTGCGGCCGTAAGGTCTGCGGTGCCTGTCGCGGCGGCAATCCCAGAACCCGGTGGTGGATACCGGCAGTAAGGGATGCTGTCAAGCTGAAGAAGGAGTCCTATCGGCTGTGGTTGGCTTGTGGGACTCCTGAGGCAGCTGACGGATACCGTGGGGCCAAGCGGGCCACAGCCCGGGCGCTGGCAGAGGCAAAAACTCGGTCCTGGGAGGAGTTCAGTGAGGCCATGGAGAAGGACTACCGGTTGGCCTTGAAGCCATTCTGACTAACCGTCCGGCACCTCAGGAAGGGGAAGCAGTGCTTCGCCAACACTGTTTATAGTGGGGGTGGGAGGCTGCTGACCTCGACTGAGGACATTATCGGGCGGTGGAAGGAGTACTTCGAGGATCTCCTCAATCCTGCCATCACACATTCCGTGGTGGAAACAGAGGCTGGGGACTCGGGGTTGGACTCCTTCATCACCCAGGCTGAAGTCACCAAGGTGGTTAAAAAGCTCCGCGGTGGCAAGGCTTCGGGGGTGGATGAGCTCCACCCTGAGTACCTCAAATCTCTGGATATTGTGGGGCTGTCATGGTTGACACGCCTCTTCAACATTGCGTGGCGGTCATAAGAAGGGGGATCGGAGGGTTCAATTCAATTCAATTCAATTCAATTCAGTTTTATTTATATAGCGCCAATTCACAACACATGTTGTCTCAAGGCACTTCACAACAGTCAGGTACATACATTCCAATTAATCCTAACAATTGAACAGTGCAGTCGGAGTTAGCTTTTTATTCAAATTGGATAAAAAGTTTTTCGATCTAAGGAAACCCAGCAGATTGCATCCAGTCAGTGACTTGCAGCATTCACTCCTCCCGGATGAGCATGTAGAGACAGTGGACAGTCACTGGCGTTGACTTTGCAGCAATCCCTCATACTGAGCATGCATGTAGCGACAGCGGAGAGGAAAAACTCCCTTTAAACAGGAAGAAACCTCCAGCAGAACCAGGCTCAGTATGAGCGGCCATCTGCCACGACCGACTGGGGGTTTGAGAGAACAGAGCAGAGACACAAAAAGAACACAGAAGGACTGATCCAGGCGTACTTCCTATGGGAAGGAAAAGTAAATGTTAATGGATGTAGCTCCTTTAGTCGTTTCACCTAGAAAGAAAGAACAGATAAACTCTGAGCCAGTTTTCAAGGTTAGAGTCTGAAAGAGAGCACATATAATTAGTTACAGTAAAAGCTCAGTCAATTTACATGTCTAGGAGAAAGAAAGGGTTAAACACTAAAAGACAGGGCTATGTGGATCATCGGTAGAGGGTGAGCATTAAGTTGTTGCCAGCAGAAGCTCGGACGATTCCCCTCTCCAGAGAGGTGTCACAGGCAGACACAGAGCCAGTCCAGGTGTAGCTTCTAGGAAGAGAAAAGAGAGAACAAGGTTAAAAGCTGAAATAACAGCAAATAATGCAAAATTGGAGAGTAGTGTGAGAATGTAGCGAAGAGGGTGAAAGTGGTCGTTATGTCCTCCAGCAGCCTAAGCCTATAGCAGCATAACTACACAGATAGTTTCAGTTCAGATTATTTAGTTAAACGGCGCTTATTTACAACAATGTTGTCTCAAGGCACCCCACAAAGGGTCCCACTGATGGTCATTGTTATACTAAAAACCACAAGGATTGGGATACCTCTCTCTGTCAGACTGATCACAACCATCGGAAAAGAGAAGGGGTCACACAGGTAGCAGAAATGGAGGGTGTGTTTGCACCTCAACCATAACTGAGCCGGTTTAGGCTAAACCTGACTCCCCCTTACTCCAACCAACAGGGAGGGAAGAAGACGGAGGTAAAAAATAAGGAAGATAGCTCAGGATAAACTAAGCCACTCTAACTATAAGCTTTATCAAAAAGGAAAGTTTTAAGCCTAGCCTTAAAAGTAGACAGGGTGTCTGCCTCACGGACGAAAGCTGGGAGCTGGTTCCACAGGAGAGGAGACTGATGACTGCCTCCCATTCTACTTCTAGAGACTCTAGGAACCACCAGTAAACCTGCAGTCTGAGAACGAAGTGCTCTGTTAGGAACATATGGAACAATCAGATCTCTGATGTATGATGGAGCTAGATCATTAAGGGCTTTATATGTGAGGAGGAGAATTGTAAATTCTATTCTGGATTTAACAGGGAGCTAATGAAGGGAAGCTAAAATAGGAGAAATATGATCTCTCTTTTTAATTGTCATCAGAACTCTTGCTGCAGCATTTTGAATCAGCTGAAGGCTTTTAACTGCATTTTGTGGACATCCTGATAGTAACGAATTACAATAGTCCAGCCTTGAAGTAACAAATGCATGGACTAGTTTTTCAGCATCACTCCTGGATAGGATATTTCTAATTTTGGCATTGTTCCGGAGATGAAAGAAGGAAATCCTAGAAACCTGTTTAATATGGGATTTAAATGACAGGTCCTGGTCAAAAATAACACCAAGGTTGTTTACTTTATTATCAGAGGTCAATTTAATGCCATCCAGGTTAAGTGATTGATTAAGCAGTTTCTTTTTTAAAGAGTCCGGTCCAAAGACGACAACTTGTGTCTTGTCTGAATTTAGAAGCAAAAACTTTAACGTCATCCACGTTTTTATATCTTCAAGACATGCTTGTAGTCTATCTAACTGGTTGGGCTCATCAGGATTTATGGAAAAGTAAAGCTGAGTATCATCAGCATAACAGTGAAGATTTATCCCATGCTGCCTGATAATTTGACCTATTGGAAGCATATATATAGTAAAGAGAATTGGCCCAAGTACTGAACCCTGTGGTACTCCACAATTAACCCTGGAGTTTAAAGATGATTTATCATTTACATGAACAAACTGGAATCTGTCAGACAGATAAGATTTAAACCAGCCTAGCACTGTGCCCCTGATCCCTACAGCATATTCCAGCCTTTCTAAGAGAATATTGCGATCGACTGTATCAAATGCAGCACTGAGATCTAACAGAACCAGAACAGACACAAGTCCATTATCTGAGGCCATAAAGATATCATTAGTGACTTTCAGCAGAGCTGTTTCAGTGCTATGATGGGCTCTGAAACCTGACTGAAACTCTTCAAACAGGTCATTGCTGTATAAATGCTCACACATTTGATTAGCAACAATTTTCTCAAGAATTTTAGATAAGAATGGAAGATTGGATATAGGTCTGTAATTTTTCAAGTCATCTCGATCAAGCGAAGGTTTCTTAAGTAAAGGTTTAATTACAGCTAACTTAAAAGCCTGTGGTACATATCCATTTACTAAAGATAGATTGATCATATCTAAAATGGGGCTGGTAATCAGAAGGAACACTTCCTTAAATAATTTGGTTGGGATTGGGTCTAACATACAAGTTGAAGGTTTAGATGAAGCTAATATTTCTGATAGCTCAGGAAGCTTCACAGGATCAAAACAGTCCAAACACAAATCAGGTTCTGCAGTTATTTCCAATGTTGTCTCACTTGCTGAGGATGAAGTAATCATCTTCAGGAGTATGTCAAAGATTTTCTTTTTAATAGAATTAATTTTATTTAAGAAGAATCCCATAAAGTCATGGCTGCTAAGAGCTAAGGGAACGGATTGCTCAACAGAGCTATGACTGTGTAAGTTTAGCAACTGTACTAAAGAGAAACCTAGGGTTATTCTTGTTCTCTTCTATTAATGATGAGAAATAAGCTGTTCTAGCTTGGCGAAGTGTCTTTTTATACAACAGTAGGCTATTTTTCCAGATTAAGTAGGAATCCTCTAGGTGTGTAGAGCGCCATTTTCTTTCCAATTTTCTAACATTGTGCTTTAAAGTACGCAGCTCTGAATTAAACCAAGGAGCTCGCCTCCTATTAGTGATTACCTTCTTTTTCAAGGGGGCTGCATTGTCTAATGCATCACGCAATGATGAAGAAACACTATGAACAAAAGAATCAATTTGTGAAGGGGCAGAAACAGAATTATTGCCTTCTATTGTGCTTTTCAGTGATAATGAGGAAATTAAAAGTGGAACAGATTCTTTAAAGGTTGTTACAGCATCGCCTTATAATGATCTACTATAATGAAATTTTCTTTCAGGTGTGGAGTACTCGGTTAAATTAAACTCAAAGGTTATTAAAAAATGGTCAGACAGGACAGGGGTATGAGAGAATATTGTTATGTCTTTAAACTCAATGCCATATGTCAGCACAAGGTCCAGAGAATGAAGACAAAGGTGGGTAGGTTTGTTAATGTTTTGATCAAAGCCAATTGAGAGATAAAAGGTCTGAAAACTGATCTAAAAATTGAGAGTAAGGGCCTGGTGGACAGTACAAAACAACAAACAGAAGAGGTTTTAGTGCTTTGCAATTTGGATGAGGAAAACTAAGGATTAAATATTCAAAAGAGTTGTAGCTATTGATTGGTCTGGGACTAATCAATAAATCAGACTGAAAGATGGTTGCTACTCCTCCTCCTCGCCCAGTAATACGAGGAATGTGAAAATTTAAATAATTAGTAGGTGTTGACTCATTTATAGTAACATAATCCTCTTGCTGCAGCCAGGTTTCTGTGAGGCAAAATAAATCAATCTGATTGTCACAAATCAGGTCACTAACTAGCAATGTCTTTGAAGAGAGAGATCTTATGTTCAGTAAGCCACATTTAATTGTTTTATTTTTCTTTTCGGTCTGAGTTGTGTTTATTTTTATGAGATTTTCCTGATTTCCTCCTTTTAGATTATTTTTTAATCTATTCAATTTTGGCCGTGGGCGAGACACTGTCTTAATATGGTAATGAGGGGTAGCAGTTCAGACTCTGCAGTGAGGAGTGTTAAACTACGACCCTGCTTCTTGGTCTGAACCCTGGGTTGTCAGAGTTTTGGAGAACTAATAAATTCGGCCAGATTCCTAGAAAGAAGAGCAGCTCCATCCAAAGTGGGAGGGATGCCGTCTCTCCGGATCAGACGAGGTTTTCCCCAAAATGTTCGCCAATTATCAATGTAGCCCACATCGTTTTCTGGACACCACCTAGACAACCAGCGGTTGAATAACAGCATGCGGCTAAACATGTCGTCACTGGTCCGATCGGGGAGGGGACCAGAGAAAATTACAGAGTCCGATATTGTTTTGGCAAACTTACACACCGAAGCAACACTAACTTTGGTGACCTCTGATTGACGTAACCGGGTGTCATTACCGCCAGCGTGAATAACAATCTTACTGTATTTATGCTTATCCTTAGCCAGCAGTTTCAGGTAGGATTTGATGTCGCCCGTTCTGGCCCCTGGCAGACATTTGACTATGGTCGCTGGTGTCTCTAGTGCCACGTTTCTGACTATGGAGCTGCCAATTACCAGGGTTGGCTTCTCAGCGGGTGTGTCGCTAAGCGGGAAAAATCTGTTAGAAACACAGATGGGTTGGTGGTGACCTGTGGGCTGGGATCTAGGACTATGCTTTCTACGTACCGTCACCCAGCCGGTCTGAGGCCCCGGCTGCGCGGGTTCTGCTGAAGGACTGCTACGGGGAGCTACCCTCGGTGGCTCCACGCTGGCTAAGGGGCCTCGGCTATCTGCTGGTTTTTCAACAGCGCGGAGCCGGGCCTCCAATTCCGACACCCTTGCCTCCAAAACTACAAAAATACTACTTATTACACATACCATTATCACTAAAGGAGGCAGAGGAGTAACTGAACATCTGACACAGAGAGCAGGAGAGAGGAGAAGACTCACAGAGAGGAACAGCAGAACGGGTAGCCATGGTGGAGCTAAAGCTAAGCTAGCGACCCCTTACCACTACTAGAAAAACCGTGTAAAACACGGAGAGTCCCCAAACGTTAAAAGTAACAACAGAAAGTAAGTGTTTTAACGTGCTTATGTATTAGAACAAGTAAGAGATATCACAGTAGAGAGAAATCAGATCAAACGAGAGAGCTTCACACACCAAACAATTTACCAACAGCGAAAACAGGAAGTGACGTTACCCAGAGCAACAGAGCATCCAATCCAGGGTGTGTTCCAACTACAGGGGGATCACACTCCTCAGCCTACCTGGTAAGGCCTACGCCAGGGTAATGGAGAGGAGAATCTGGCCGATAGCCGAACCTCGGCTTCAGGAGGAGCAGTGTGGTTTTCGTCCCGGCCGTGGAACACTGGACCGGCTCTATACCCTCTACAGGGTACTCGAGGGTTCATGGGAGTTGTGTCTGTTCTGGTTCTGTTAGATCTCAGTGCTGCCTTTGATACAGTCGACCATAATATTCTCTTAAAAAGGCTGGAATATGCTGTAGGGATCAGGGGAACAGCGCTAGGCTGGTTTAAATCTTATCTGTCTGACAGATTCCAGTTTGTTCGTGTAAATGATAAATCATCTTTAAACTCCAGGGTTAATTGTGGAGTACCACAGGGTTCAGTACTTGGGCCAATTCTCTTTACTATATATATATTTATCCAATAGGTAAAATTTTCAGGCAGCATAGATTACATTTTCACTGTTATGCTGATGATACTCAGCTTTACTTATCCATAGATCCTGATGAGCCCAACCAGTTAGATAGACTACAAGCATGTCTTGAAGACATAAAAACTTGGATCACTTTAAATTTTCTGCTTCTAAATTCAGACAAGACAGAAGTTGTCGTCTTTGGACTGGAGTCTGCTTATTCAATCACTTAACCTGGATGGCATTAAATTGACCTCTGATAATAAAGTAAAAAAGCTTGGTGTTATTTTTGACCAGGACATGTCATTTAAATCCTATATTAAACAGGTTTCTAGGATTTCCTTCTTTCATCTTCGGAACATTGCCAAAATTAGAAATAACCTGTCCAGGAGTGATGCTGAAAAACTAGTCCATGCATTTGTTACTTCAAGGCTGGACTATTGTAATTTGTTACTAGGATGTCCACAAAATGCAGTTAAAGCCTTCAATTGATTTAAAATGCTGCAGCAAGTGTTCTGATGAAAAGAAAAAAGAGAGATCATATTTCCCCTACTTTAGCTTCCCTTCATTAGCTCCCTGTTAAATCCAGAATAGAATTTAAAATTCTCCTTCTCACATATAAAGCCCTTAATGATCTAGCTCCATCATACATCAGAGATCTGATTGTTCCATATGTTCCTAACAGAGCACTTCGTTATCAGACTGCAGGTTTACTGGTGGTTCCTAGAGTCTCTAGAAGTAGATGCAGATCCTTTAGTTATCAGGCTCCTTTCGTGGAACCAGCTCCCAGTTTTAGTCCATGCAGCAGACACCCTGTCTACTTTTAAGGCTAGGCTTAAAACTTTCCTTTTTGATAAAGCTTATAGTTAGAGTGGCTTAGGCTATCCTGACCTATCTGCCTTATTTATTACCTCCGTCTTCTTCCCTCCTTGTTGGATGAAGTAAGGGGGAGTCAAGTTTAGCCTAAACCGTCAGTTATGGTTGAGGTCCAAACACACCATCCATTTCTGCTACCTATATGATCCCCTCCAATGGTTATGGTCAATCTGACAGAGAGAGGTATCCCAATCATTGTGGTTTTTAGTATAACAATGGCCATCAGTGGGCTCTAGATGGACAAACTGTCTACTTTTAAGGCTAGGCTTAAAACTTTCGTCTGTGATAAAGCTTATAGTTATGGTGGCTTAGGTTATCCTGAGTTATCTCTGTAGTTATGCTGCTATAGGCTTAGGCTGCTGGAGGACATAATGACCACTTTCACCGTCTTCACTACATTCTCACACTACTCTCCAATATTCCATGATCCACATGGCCCTGTCCTCCAGCAGCCTAAGCCTATAGCAGCATAACTACACAGATAGTTTCAGTTCAGATTATTTAGTTAAATGGCGCTTATTTACAACAATGTTGTCTCAAGGCACCCCACAAAGGGTCCCACTGATGGTCATTGTTATACTAAAAACCACCCTTTCTCTCTCCTAGACATGGCAATTGACTGAGCTTTTACTGTAACTAACTGTACGTGCTCTCTTTCAGACTCTAACCTTGAAAACTGGCTCAGAGTTTGTCTGTTCTTTCTTTCTAGGTGAAACGATTAAAGGAGCTACATCCATTAACATTTACTTTTCCTTCCCATAGAAAGTACTCCTGGATCAGTGCTTCTTTGTTCTCTTTGTGACTGCTCTGTTCTCTCAAATTCCCAGTCAGTCATGGCAGATGGCCGCTCACACTGAGTCTGTTTCTGCTGGAGGTTTCTTCCTGTTAAAAGGGAGTTTTTCCTCTCCACTGTCACTACATGCATGCTCAGTATGGGGGATTGCTGCAAAGTCAACGCCAGTGACTGTCCACTGTCTCTACATGGTCATCCAGGCAGAGGGAATGCTGCAAGTCACTGACCGGATGCAATCTGCTGGGTTTCCTTAGACAGAAAAACGTTATAAATAACTTAATCTGACTGCACTGTTCAATAATTAGGATTAATTGCAATGTAGGTACCTGACGTTTGTGAAGTGCCTTGAGATGACATGTGTTGTGAATTGGCGCTATATAAATAAACTGAATTGAAACTGAATTGTTTCAAGAATATCTATTAAGAGTAGCCTATGTAATTTAGATGTTGAATTACAGATGATTAAAGATTTCCAATTCCTTCAAAAATGTGAAATACCCCTTTAGCTCAGTGCTGAACTTTTGCCATCAATTCCATCAACCACCAACGGTGCACTGGTTTAGTTTTTTCCAGTGCTAACACGTTGCACAACACAGGGGGCGGCAAATCGCAGTTGATTGGAGTTTTTCCTTTTCTTTTTTTTCAGTGGGGGCATCAGTATCGCCACACTATGGGCTAGGCAAATTGTTCATATAGAAAACCACTTCTGACTATACTAGCTTATATGTAGAATACCCAATTAACCTAACAGTACAGCAAGATATAATCTATAAACATGGTAAAAAAAAAACTTTTTTTTTTTTTTTGGAATTCTTATCTCATTGGTTTCATTGAAGATGGTCTAGTAATACCATGTTCATATTTGCTGTTGATATTTGCTCCTTGAACCGCCACCTTAACGTGGTGGAGGGGTTTGAGTGCCCAAATGATCCTAGAGGCTATGTTGTCTGGGGCCTAAATGCCCCTGGTAGGATCTCCCATGGCAAACAGGCTCTAGGTGATGGGTCAGACAAAGAGTGGTTCAAGAATCCCTCATGAGGACCAAAATATCGAGGCACGTGACGTCGCCCGGTACGGCGGAGCCGGAATCCCACCCTGGAGCCAGGCCTGGGGTCGGGATTCGTTGGAGAGCGCCTGGTGGCCGGGTTGCTCCTCGCGGGACCCGGCCGGGCCAAGCCCGAACGAGAGATGCGAGGCCATCCCCCAGTGGGCCCACCACCTGCATTGGGAACCGTGAGGGACCGGTGCAAAGAGGATTGGGTGGCGGACGAAGGTGGAGACCTCAGCGGCCCGATCCCCGGATGCTTAGGCTGGCTCTAGGGATGTGGAATGTCACCTCGCTGGGGGGGAAGGAGCCTGAGCTTGTGCGGGAGGTCGAGAGATATCGACTAGAAATAGTCGGGCTCGCCTCCACGCACAGCGTGGGCTCTGGAACCTATCTCCTTGAGAGGGGTTGGACTCTCTTCTACTCTGGAGTGGCCCACGGGGAGAGGCGGCGGACTTGTGTGGGTTTGCTTGTTGCCCCCCAGCTCAGCCGTCTCGTGTTGGGGTTTACCCCAGTGGATGAGAGGGTCGTAACCCTGCGCCTTCAGGTTGGGGAGAGGTCTCTGACTATCATTTCAGCCTACGGGCCGAGTGGTAGTGCGGAGTACCCGGCCTTCTTGGCGTCCCTGTCGGGGGTGCTGGATAGTGCCCCTCCCGGGGACTCCATTATTCTGCTGGGGGACTTCAACGCCCACGTGGGGAACGACAGTGACACCTGGAGAGGCGTGATCGGGAGGAATGGCCTCCCCGATCTGAATCCGAGTGGTGTTTTGTTATTGGACTTCTGTGCTAGTCATGGATTGTCCTTAATGAACACCATGTTCAAACATAAGGGTGTCCATCAGTGCACTTGGCACCAGGACACCCTAGGCAGGAGGTCGATGATCGACTTTGTTGTCGTATCATCAGACCTTCGGCCGCATGTTTTGGACACTCGGGTGAAGAGAGGGGCTGAGCTGTCCACTGATCACCACCTGGTGGTGAGTTGGATCCGCTGGAGGAGGAGAAAGCCGGACAGACTTGGCAGGCCCAAGCGCATAGTGAGGGTCTGCTGGGAACGCCTGGCGGAGCCCTCGGCCAGGGATGTATTTGTGATGGAAATTCTTTCAGTAGGCATTCCACAATGTATGACCTTTGGGTTACCTCACTCCCCTGAACCTCTGTGTTATTGGAGAAAGCTGTAAAAGTCATTATCAGAAGTTTAATGGTTAAGGCCATTTTTTAGGGTGATGCCTTTGGGAGAGTAGATGGTTGTTCCTAGGTAACCTTGTCACCTTTGAACCCGAGAAGGGTCTAGGGTCGTAAAACACAGACTCTTTGCAGTTGAGATAACACTGTCATGTTCTTCACTTCATCCTCCGGCACCTGGACTCCACAGGAACCTATGCCAGGATCCTGTTTGTGGATTTCAGCTCTGCCTTCAACACCATCGTCCCAGCTCTGCTCCAGGAGAAGCTGAAGGTGGATAACTGACTTCCTGTCTGACAGGGCGTGAGGCTGGGGAAGCACATCTCTGACTCCCTGACCATCAGCACCGGTTCCCCCCAAGGCTGTGTTCTCTCTCCTCTGCTCTTCTCCCTGTACACCAACAGCTGCACCTCCAGTCACCAGTCTGTCAAGCTTCTGAAGTTTGCGGACGACACCACCCTGATCGGACTCATCTCTGATGGTGACGAGTCCGCGTACAGATGGGAGGTGGACCATCTGTTGGACTGGTGCAGCCAGAACAACCTTGAGCTCAACGCTCTAAAGACAGTGGAGATGGTTGTGGACTTCAGGCAGAACCCAGCCCCACCTGCCCCCATCACCCTCTGTGACTCCACAATTGACACTGTCGAATCTTTCCGCTTCCTGGGAACCATCATCTCCCAGGATCTCAAGTGGGAGCCAAACATCAGCTCCCTCATCAAGAAAGCCCAGCAGAGGATGTTCTTCCTGCGGCAGCTGAAGAAATTCAACCTGCCAAAGACTATGATGGTGCACTTCTACGCAGCCATCATTGAGTCCATCCTCACCTCCTCCATCACCATCTGGTACGCCGCTGCTACAGCCAAGGATAAGGGCAGGCTGCAGCGTGTCATTCGGTCTGCTGAGAAGGTGATTGGCTGCAGTCTATTGTCGCTCCAGGAACTGTACACCTCCAGGACCCTGAAGCGGGCAGGGAAGATTCTGGCTGATCCCTCCAACCCCGGTCACAGACTCTTTGAGACTCTCCCCTCTGGCAGGAGGCTGCGGTCCATCCGGACCAAAACCTCACGCCACAAGAACAGATTTTTCCCATCTGCCACCAGCCTTGTTAACAAAGCCCGGAAACCACACTGACACTGAACCTATACTAAACTTTTCTTTTGCCTCTCTCACACACAAATACACACATATATGGGATTTGAGTTCAACATCTACGTTTTTGAGTCTGGATTTTAGGAACCTGCCCTTCCCATGGCTACTCCACCAGAGACGCTTCTCCAGCACGGTCTGAAAGAGAGAGATCTGCCTTCCTGTTGAAAATCGCAGTGTGACTTTCTACAAGAAAAAAAAAAAAAAACTCAGAAGAAGTCTGGACCCTCTGAGATGGACAACGATCCATGCTGTTTGCAAGAGCCAGAAGAGTGATACACTGGATTTATATTGAAAGCATCTTATGCGGGCAGAAGAGAAACAGGCCGGAGCAAAGTTTCTTCTTTCTCCCTCCTGGAGAAGTTAAAGTGGACAAAGAATGATTCAATGTCTCACCAACAGACCTGGGAAGGGCCTGGGTTGTTTTTTGGACTGATAGAGGACTGTGTGCCATGACAGTCTGACTCTGGAGCGATTTAGAAACTGATGGGGGTAACGTACAAACACACACACATTTGCATACATTGTTTCTTATTTTCTGCAACGAAGAAGGCTTATTAACCGCTGCTCATGTGACACGCTTGCTTGACGTGGACAGATATAGCGGGTTAAAATATTATTTTAGAGTCAGAAAAGTATCTTTAAAAGGGTGATAACTTAGTTCATTTGATACTTTCCGGTTAATTCTTTTAGAGAAACAAGTTCTCTTTTGTCGTGGAATATTCAGGGTCAATTATTCTAGTTATTAAAATTATTAAAAGCAGAGGAAGTTACAACATCTCCAAAACTCAGCAGTAACTAAGTGTTTCTATGTTATTCTCAGGACAGATCTCATGAAGGAGCATTTTTAAAACCCAGTGCATGCGTAAAACCTGATGGGTTTCTCCTTCAGGTATTATTTTCTGTTGTCAGATTTTGTATTCCATAAATCTAATGGGTAGAGACCTCATTAAAACAGGCTTAGTTCTACTGCAGATGGTCTTCATACAGTCTCTGACACAGTACTTACAGTGGGGTGCAGTTTTTGTCCACAAGTGCTAACTGACGCTTATGGAAGGGAAGGTACAAATTCATTGTTTTTCACACCAGCTGCTGGGAAGAGGTTATATTAGGTTTTTTCTTCCCTCTTCTGATTCATGCAGCATGTTGATTTACACTGTACCTTATATCAGGTCCTGACAAAAACTATGAAAGGTTTGGTTCTGCAGTTTCCTTTTTTCTCCCTTTGGAGAAGGAAAGGACACCTAATCAGTTCTGTGTTGCATAGGAATATTAAAACACTTGTTGTTTTCTAAGATATCACCAGCTAAAAACTTTTAAAACTTTTGAGAGTAATTGGTTTTGTTAAACACATTTCTCTTGGTAAAACAAACCTTTAAAATGAGTATGACAAATTGGGTTATTTAGAAAGAATCTGATTGGACAGTGGTACCACACAAAAATTAAACTAATCTCATGTTTCCTAAAAGACTCTGCATGAAAAGGCCTTCAGAACCGTGGAGTTATTTTCCACCACAGTAACAAGTTTTGTTAAGCATGCTTTTTCTTTATTTTAAAACAGATCTGGTTTTTGTTTTGTTTTTGGCTTTTTAGCATAATGATGTCTGAAGCTTCTTATGAACTGGGTTAGAAGCAAATATGATCTGAGGTAAATTAGGAGCTGTGAACTAATAATTTTAAATCTGATTATTGTCCAAGCAGAAACAATATATTTAGCCAATCCTTCAATCTCTGCAGAAAGTTAACACCATTGTTCAATGCAGTAGTACTCAACTTGTGGTTCCTGGACTCCTGAAGCCCGTAAGCCATAGATTTTGAGTCCATAAAATTATAATATTTAATTAAAGGTAGACCGATTACCTATTAAAACAGATCTAAGCCAATGATGAGTTCCAGTCATTTGGTGTCTTTGAAATGCAATAATACTCAAAATTTCTACTCTGGGGAACACAGATTGGGGTTGAAGAGTTTAGTTTTGGAACCAAGGTTAGGATTTTTATAACAGAATCAAGACAAGTAAAATCCTTCATTTTAGGAAAAGAAAAGAAATAAAGGCCCTCTCAATACTAAAGAGGATGGACGGCTTAAACTCCAGTCTCCTTGTTTGATTTCTTAGGGTTTAAAGATTAAAGGAATACATATGAGTACAAAGGTACACAAGGTGATTTCAGATTACTAAGAGATAAAATATTGGAACATTTATCAGCATTTGGATTGTAAAAGAGGGGTTCTACTAATAAGTTTTCCCCAACTCTCAAAATTTAAATAGCCAAATTAAAGAAAATGATGTTTGTTCTTTTTGAAACACTATGTGGGAAAAAGTCCAGTTTGGAGACAAGCTTCTTATCTTAATTTCTGATTAAGTCAAACACTGCAGTTTTTTTGTTTAGTTTGGGTATAACATAAAAATGTCAATGCTGACTTTTCTAATTTCCCCTCGGGGATCAATAAAGTATCTTTGAATTTGAATTCAATTGAATTAAAATATTTCTTTGCATTTAACCTGAAATTCTGCAATACAGCTGCGATCAAATTGAGCCGAACAAAAAGAGAATTATGACAATAACTCTCAGGATTGTAGTTATTATTATAGAGTTACAGTACAAAGAATTAGCAAAAGGTTTAAGCATCAGTAAATTTGGATTAATTTAAGAGAAAACTGTTGCTGTGCTTCTAAATACTTTGAGATTTTTTGGACTATGTGCACTCATTTAAAAAAAAAAAGGATCCTGAAGATTGTCATAACAACATTGATCAATTATAGCATTAAAAGATGTGGCTGAGAAAACATATTCTGAAAAGAGATTGTTAAAAATTTCTTTGAATTCTTGAAGCTTCAAATTTGGCCATTTGTTTGTCTTTGATGTTTTGTCTTTGTTTTGATGGAATGAATGTTTGTTATATATGTTGCATGAAACAATAATCCATGTTTAGAATAATGTTTCTAAATCCCAGATTGATTAAAACTTTGAGTTTTCAGGAGAGTTAAGAAGCAGCTTGTTTCTGAGGTAGGTGCATGTTAATAGCTTTGCAGTTTAAGGTTCAATAATATGGGATGGGATGAAGAAACTGTGGGTCCCGCCCATAGGCTGCCAATCAGAGGTTAGTTCTGCCTGACTCCGCCCACCTACCAGGTTGGTTCATGCCTTTGTTGTCATGGTAACGCTCAGCACCTCCCTTCCTGAGTTTTAACACTGTTTAAGAGACAATAGAATCAAAATGCTTGTAGTGATTGTTGCCTTAAAAACATGTTTTTTTTTGGATGTAGGATGGCTTTTAGATTTATGTGTTTTACTATTAAAAGGTTAATGAAATAGTTTAAACTAGTTTGAAGAATTAGTTTTGCATGCAGAATCATTGGTGATTTATTAGATTGAAAGTTTCCCTGGTACCATTAAACTAGCTGACAGTTCAAGATATGCAAAAGTAAGGAATATATTTTTGATAAAGAATCAGAGTCATGACTTTATATTTGGTGGGAATTATTTATTAAATTCAAATTGTAGTGTTTATGCATCTGAATTACATTAGATGTCCATTAATCTAATACTCATCTTTGTACAAGACAAATCAGGATGATATGTGACTAATTTCTAAGTGAGACATTGATAAACTGAATAACTAAAGTTTGTGTTTTGTTGTTAATGGAACTGAATTGCAGTTAAAAACATCTGGATTTTTTTTTATGTTGCTTTCGTTAAATTCATAGAGACACATAGTTATGTCAGAATTCATTTCTTTGGTTCTAGGTTATGTGATCTTGGTTACTAAAACATTTTTGTACAAACTTTTTGCTGGATTGTCTCATGGGTTGGACCCTGCGCCAGAAGAGGGGAATGTCAGAATAAAGTAACATGGGGTTCCAAAAGTTGTAGCACTCATGGGAAAAAGGGTAGCTCATACCTCCAGTGAGGACTTAGTGACAATGCGAGAGAGACGTTGTACTTTATTTATATAAATGGTGCATAGCTCCCTAAGACCACATTATGAAAACCTCTCTGAAATTATGGTGTTGATTCTTTTGTGAAATTTTATATCTCCACAGATTAGACCATTTTTGAAATTCTTTTTGGGTTTTCTGAAACTATGAAATATTGACCTGTAATCAGACCTTCCTCAAACATCATGTCACATTTTTGATATTCAGAATATTTAGCTAATGGTCACTGCTAGTATATCAGGTGAAGTCAGAAGATCAATTCTTTGGATTTTGTTGGATGTTTTGATGAAGTTCATGTAGTTAAGCACTTAGGTTTGAGAATGGGACTTTGAATTGAAAGTTAGCCAAGTGTTGTGAAGGCTCTACCTATTGTTCTCACTTATATGAGATTGAGACAAAGGACACAGGCAAATCTCAGTCCTTTTGAAGTGCTGTGTGGCAGGTCTCCTAATTTGGACATGGGGATATTGCCAAGAAAATTTTCTTCCACATCTTTGTGTGAAGGTAGGATGTTGTTTTACTGTCAAAACCTGTCCACTGTGTTTTCTCAAGTTTCACAGATGGGGAAGGCTGCATTACCAGAAACAGCCACTTCCACCCTCCAGTCCTTTATTCCTGGGGACTGGATTCTGGTCAGAGAATTTAGGAGAAAACACAGGAAGTCCAGGTGCTGGAATGGCCCATATCAGATCCTACTAGACACCCAGGAAATCTGCAGGAAAGCTCTAGCTCCTCCAGCTTCATCTGGCTTCCAGGACACAAGTCATCTTCTAACTGGATCATCAACGGCTTGAAAGGTGTGAGGACAGCGGACCACCACAAGACAAAGAACTGTAAGCTGATCACTGGCGAGTGATTGAAGAGGTGGTTGAAGAACACTGTTCTTACAAGGGCACAATAATCCCTTGGGCAGTGCAACGTTATTTCAGAATCTACTTAAGGCCATCACATTGCCTGAAAGTTAGAAATCATAAGGTCATTTGCCTCACTGCACAAACACCACAGTGAGAGATTCTTTCCTCCCACTTTGACAGCGAGACTGACTCTGAGGAGGATATCTCGGATGCTTTTATCTAACTTTTATGTTTATTGCTTGATATTTATCATTATGGTATTATTACAAATTTTAATGTGTTCATTTCCACCGTTGTTTAGTTGGACTATGGAAGCCTAACTTCCAGCAGGTTAGAGTTCCTGTTTCTAAATATATTTCTAGAGGAGCTTCCTACGACCACCCACCTGTATCAGACTGGTAACAGGGCAGCTTGAGACAGCAGGATTTTTTGTTTTTTAAGTTGTGTTTATAATTTGTTTTCTTTGGGAAAAACTGTTTGCTTTCAGTACCAGAAGAAAGGACATTCCACTTCAAGGTCACGATGCAGTTATATGGAAGATGGTTTGTTCTGATGCTAATGATTGGTATTGCAAGTATTTTTATAACTCTTGTGTTCATTTTGGGAAAGGTACAGCAAAGACAATGTGTGGTTAATCTGACTAATAATATTCATCAGCGGATTTGAAGAGAGATTCATCACTTATCTGACTACTATGATCATACTGATAATGTTTGGTGGCAACTGATGTATCAAAACTGTGAGGAATTATAGTGTACAGGAAAGCAGACATGCTTGTAGTTTTTCTAGTGAGATTAATTTAACGTGTGCGTCTACAGGAACTCTTTATAGAATTCGGGGTATTAGAAATCCGATTAAAGATCCACATATTTGTATTATACAGGAGGACAGTACACCTTATTTCCTTGGGAAGCCAGTAGGTTGCGAAGCTATTATATCTGTTTTATGTGCTTTAATCAACAGACATAAATTTGAGTCATGTCCTATCAGAACTGATCCTTATACTATTTCTGAATCTTTGGCTTCAGATCCCTTTGTGTTAACTTTTAATCTTACAGCCTTACCGGACGGAGGTTAGTTGTATGGCCAGGCAGGTAAATTAACCAGGGTTTTGTTCCTTTTCCTTTATGAGATGGGTACTCATGTCCTCAGAACATGGGTTGGATGTGTGGAAATAGATTATATCTGTATCTGCCTGCTACTTGGTCTGGAGTATGTTATTTGCAAACTAGAATGGCTTTGGATTATCTGTTAGCTGAGAGGGGTGATGGTTTTGAAGAATTTTCCTTTAGTTGTGATTATCTTGTAATCAGAATAAAGGAGTGTGATGGAAATTCTTTCAGTAGGCATTCCATAATGTATGACCTTTGGGTTACCTCACTCCCCTGAACCTCTGTGTTATTGGAGAAAGCTGTAAAAGTCATTATCAGAAGTTTAATGGTTATGGCCATTTTTTAGGGTGATGCCTTTGGGAGAGTAGATGGTTGTTCCTAGGTAACCTTGTCACCTTTGAACCCGAGAAGGGTCTAGGGTCGTAAAATACAGACTCTTTGCAGTTGAGATAACACTGTCATGTTCTGGTATAAATACTGTGTGTAAATGTTGATCGGGGCTCTGTTTCACTGACTAACCTCAGTGTCAGGGTCTTCAAATGCTGAATGCCTTTGAATAAAACTTATAAAGACAAAGTCCGGATTTTCTCTTGTTATGAGTCAACTTCTACCCACTTTGATAAAAACATTCCACAACATATTCAACTCCCACCTCCGGGAGAGCTTCGACCAGATCCCGGGGGATGTTGGAGACATAGAGTCCGAGTGGACCATGTTCTCCGCATCTATTGTCGATGCTGCTGCCCGTAGCTGCGGCCGTAAGGTCTGCGGTGCCTGTCGCAGCGGCAATCCCAGAACCCGGTGGTGGACACCGGCAGTAAGGGATGCTGTCAAGCTGAAGAAGGAGTCCTATCGGCTGTGGTTGGCTTGTGGGACTCCTGAGGCGGCTGACGGGTACCGTGAGGCCAAGCGTGCTGCGGCCCAGGCTGTGGCAGAGGCAAAAACTCGGGCCAGGGAGGGGTTCGGTGAGGCCATGGAGAAGGACTACCGGTTGGCCTCGAAGCGATTCTGGCAAACCGTCCGGCGCCTCAGGAGGGGGAAGCAGTGCTTCGCCAACACTGTTTATAGTGGGGGTGGGAGACTGCTGACCTCGACTGAGGACATTATCGGGCAGTGGAAGGAGTACTTCGAGGATCTCCTCAATCCTTCCATTACGCATTCCGTGGTGGAAACAGAGGCTGGGGACTCGGGGTTGGACTCTTTCATCACCCAGGCTGAAGTCACCGAGGTGGCAAGGCTTCGCAGGTGGATGAGATCCGCCCTGAGTACCTCAAGTCTCTGGATGTTGTAGGGCTGTCATGGTTGACACGCCTCTTCAACATTGCGTGGCGGTTGGGGACAGTACCTCTGGACTGGCTGAAGGGAGACTGGAGGGTGTGTTCCAACTACAGGGGGATCACACTCCTCAGCTTCCCTGGTAAGGCCTACGCCAAGGTATTGGAGAGGAGAGTCCGACCGATAGTCGAACCTCAGCTTCAGGAGGAGCAGTGTGGTTTGCGTCCCGGCCGTGGAACACTGGACCAGCTCTATACCCTCTACAGGGTGCTCGAGGGTTCATGGGAGTTTGCCCAACCGGTTCACATGTGTTTTGTGGACCTGGAGAAGGCATCCGACTGTGTCTCTCGTGGAGGGTGCTCCAGGAGTATGGAATCGGGGGCCCTTTATTAGGGGCCATCCGGTCCCTGTACGAGCGGAGCAGGAGTTTGGTCCGCATTGCCGGCACTAAGTCGGACCTGTTCCCGGTGCATGTTGGACTCCAGCAGGGCTGCCCTTTGTCACCGGTCCTGTTCATAACTTTTATGGACAGGATTTCTAGACGCAGCCAAGGGCCGGAGGGGTCTGGTTTGGGGACCAGTGGATTTCGTCTCTTCTTTTTGCGGATGACGTGGTCCTGCTGGCCCCCTCTAGCCAAGACCTACAGCATGCGCTGTGGCGGTTCGCAGCCGAGTGTGAAGCGGCTGGGATGAGGATCAGCTCCTCCAAGTCCAAGGCCATGGTACTCGACCGGAAAAGGGTGGCTTGTCCTCTTCAGGTTGGAGGGGAGTTCCTGCCTCAAGTGGAGGAGTTTAAGTATCTCGGGGTCTTGTTCACGAGTGAGGGAAGAATGGAGCGGGAGATCGACAGACGGATCGGTGCGGCTGCCACAGTAATGGGGGCACTGTGCCGGTCCGTTGTGGTGAAGAGAGAGCTGAGTCGAAAAGCAAAGCTCTCAATTTACCAGTCAGTCTATGTTCCTACACTCACCTATGGCCATGAACTTTGGGTCATGACCGAAAGAACGAGATCCAGGATACAAGCGGCTGAAATGAGCTTCCTCCGTAGGGTGGCCGGGCACTCCCTTAGAGATAGGGTGAGGAGCTCGGCCATCCGGGAGGGGCTCGGAGTAGAGCCGCTGCTCCTCCACATCGAGAGGAGCCAGTTGAGGTGGCTCGGGCATCTATACCGGATGCCTCCTGGACACCTTCCTTGGGAGGTGTTCCAGGCACGTCCCACCGGGAAGATGCCCAGGGGACGGCCCAGGACACGCTGGAGGGACTATGTCTCTTGGCTGGCTTGGGAACGCCTCGGGCTCCCCCTGGAGGAGCTGGAGGAGGTGTCTGGAGAGAGGGACGTCTGGGCGTCTCTGCTGAGTCTGCTGCCCCCGCGACCCGGTCCCGGATAAGCGGAAGACGACAAATACGAGTACGAGTATTGTGGAATAAAACTAGGTAAGCATGTTAGTTTGGACTGTTTTAAGTTCATTAGGTTTTCATTTATCCAATGGCTCAAAAGATATTCATTCAGCTTATGATCTAGTTTTTTTAGTGCTAACATTAGCATAATAAGTTTGCAGCGGTCATGCTGCAAACCTATTATACTCTTTTACTTAAGAAAACAGACAGACCAGCTGTTTCGCCATCGCTGGCTTATTATTCAGCTTTAAAACATGGGAAGAATGGGTGTTGGTCATTTCATTGACCATCCTGTCCAATGCAATTTTACTGGTACAAAATGGAAGTTGTCTGGGGCCAAATAGGTGGGTATAAATGAGGGGTACAACCTGGAGAAAGAGTGAATAGAACAAGTTTTCTTATCAATCATCTGGATTAACTGAAATTGCCAGGAGGTTGTTTTTTTTTTTTTAATATCTCACGTTTCTAGTTTCTCACATTTCATAACAAAGTAACCCGCAGATGCATTTAGTATTTTTTTCAAACCAAATATTTAACATGAATTTAATTGTCAGTAATCAAATATTTGAAATACAGAATCAGATTCAAGATTTTTTTTCCCGCAAAAAGATATATATTTATACCTGAGCTTTATATGTAAACTACATGCCCTACATTTGGGTATTGTGTTCCTCATAGTACTAGCAGGACAGATGCCTCTGCCAGCAGAGGAGGACATGCAGGGGAGCAGCAGTTGAGTGAGCCCCGGGCCAAGGCTACTGATGGGTCTCTCTTGAGAGAGTGGGTTGCATTATTCACTTTGGCTGTTTTGTATCGACAATGCATATGGTAATCTTCATGAATGCAAGTTTTCCAGAGGGGCAGTGGGGAGCGGACTGCAGATGCCCTTGCCCCAAGCTTAATGAAAACCCATGCTGTTTTTGGAAGGATCACTGGCACAGATCAGCATTGGATTATGCAGTATGAGTCTTTGGGCCAGTCACGTGTACAAGGGTGATATTCTATGTTAAACTGAAGATATGTAACTTACTGCTTTTGTTTTTCTTTGTAGACTTATAGGCTACACGTTACTGTATCATCATGTGCTGCCATTTAGTCATTGGAAACCTCAACTCCATTAAAACTCATAAAAACCATGAAGGTATATTTTTGTGAAATTTGCTGCATTCATTTTTCTTTTTAGGTAAGTATGTACGGCCAAAAGACAACAGATATAAAACTATGATACTGAATGTAGGAAGGAGTCAAATTGAATAGACAAACTAGAGTGACTGTGAGATGGTGGAAAAGAAACTGTGAAACACAGAAGCTTGCTGCCCTCTAGTGCCACACAGCCAGCTTCCTGTGTCATATGATATAAGCCAGCTGAGATGGGAATGAATTATTCATAAATAAAAGGATGATAAAGAAGTATTTCAGAGATGGGAGATATGAGATGTGACTGATAATA
Organism: Girardinichthys multiradiatus; assembly: GCF_021462225.1. Lineage (NCBI taxonomy): Eukaryota > Metazoa > Chordata > Actinopteri > Cyprinodontiformes > Goodeidae > Girardinichthys > Girardinichthys multiradiatus. The sequence continues at coordinate 5,011,994 of NC_061799.1, forward strand.
TGTATCTTGTATACACTTTTGTCTCTAAGAAAAAGCCTAATCTTCTGCAGAAGTTGCTTTTGTTGATAGTTCAAAGTGATATTTTTAATACTTATGAGTACTAATAGACCTCCTGGGCTTTTATATTTACCCTGTAGGCTATGAAGCAGATAGACAATTATTTTTCCCCCCTTTTTCTTATCAGGAAAACAGCATTAATATTGTCTCCAGGTTGTATAAAATGCATCCAGGCCTTTCACTTTCTGGTTACATCAGTTTTGCTCCCTGCTGCATCTCTTCCTTTTTGTGAATGTCAACAATTTGAGCCTGTCTGTCTCTCCCATAGATTAACCACGTAGAGTCAGCCGGCAGCTGCACAACCGTGTTGAAGGCTTAATGATTAAGCGTTTCCTCCCCTCACAGTTCCTCACATACCTTGGCTCATTGCCTTTCGTGGGTTAAACCTGTAGTGAATCAACTAAGTGACTGGGTCTGGTGGACAGGGCAGCCATTTTGCTGTTTTCATAAGATCTCCTGTTCCTTTAAAAGTAGACACGTATCATCTGCATGTTCAGAGAGCTGTAGTAAAACAGGCAAGGTAAGCTGTTCCTTTTTAAATCTTTTTGTTGTATTCCTGTGAGTCACAGCTAAGCTCAAGTTGCTGCTGTATAGTCTAAGCTGTACTGGAGGCCTGCTGTGCTCCTTCTCTGATTTGACATAGCAGAGGTAAGGACATATTTGAAATGTTGTTCTCTAGGTGTGATTAGTGGGTTTAAAGTAATTTTGAACTGTTTCGATCCATGTGTTACAAATCACAGACTTTTGGAGTTAACCATTTACAAAGAACACTGTGGCACTTGCCACCGCTCAGCTCTGTTGTGGTCATACAGTGCTGTGTAAAAGCATTCGTATCATGTGAACTTTTCCATCATTTCATTATGTTATGGCTGCAAAAATCAATGTATTTTATTGGAATTTTATGTGATAGACTAACACAAAGAAAAGCATTATTGGGACATGGATGCAAAATGATAGATTTATTTTTCAAAATTCTTTACAAATAAAAATGAAAAAAGTGTGGTGTGGATATGTATTTGTCCTCCTTTACTCTTATATCCCTAAATAAAATCCAGTGCAACAAATTGTCTTAAGGAGTCACTTTATTAATAAATAGAGTCCAGCTGTTTGTAATTTAATCTCAGTATAAATCCAAATGTTCTGTGAAGGCCTCAGATGTTTGTTAGAGAACATTACTGAACAAACAGCATCATGAAAACCAAGGAACACAGCGGACAGTTCAGGGATAAAGTTGAGAAGTTTAAAGCAGAGTTAGGTTCTAATCCATCATCTAAAAATGGAGTATGGTACAACTACAAACCAAACAATACATGGTTATCCAGTTAGGTTAACAGACCAAACAAGGTGAGAATTAATCAAAGAATAAGTCAAAAGGCCCATGGCAACTCTGGGGGAGGTACAAGGATCCACAGCTCAGGTGGGAGATTATTATAATATCATTACTATTTGACAAGACAACTCCATGAATCTGGCCATCATGGAAGAGAGGCAAGAAGAAAGGCATTTTTTGAGAGAAAGCCACAAGAGGTCATCTTAAAGTTAGCCACATGTCATTATTGTACACAGTTAACTCAGAACAATGATCCCAAACACACAATCAGAGCAACAAGGGCATGGTTTAGATAAAAGCATACTAGCAAGTTAGAATGGCCGAGTCAAAGTCCAGGCCTAAATTAAATTGAGAATCTGAGGCAATATTTGAAAAATTGCTGTCCACAGACTCTCTATCTAGTCTGAGTGCGCTTGAGTTATTTGCAAAGAATAATTGGCATAAACATCTGCCTGTTGATGTATAAAGCTGGTGGAAACATACCCCAAAAGACTTGCTGCAGGGAAAGTTGACTCTATAGAGTATTGATTCACGAAAGCTGAATGCATATGCATTTTGACCTTTAAGATGTTTCTTTGTAAAATTAAAATCATGCACCTTCTACCTTCCACTTTAAAATTTTCCATTACTTTGTATTTTTATTTATTTATTTATTTTTATTTCAGTTTTATTTATATCGTGCCACACATAATATAATTCATCACACATGTTGTCTCAAGGCACTTTACAAAGTCAATTCAATAGAATCATACAGATTTCAAGTAAGGTAGATTCAGTTTATTATTCAAATTAGTTAAAAAGTTTTTCTGTCTAAGGAAACCCAGCAGATTGCATCCAGTCAGTGACTTGCCGCATTCACTCCTCCTGGATGAGCATGTAGAGACAGTGGACAGTCACTTGCATTGACTTTGCAGCAATCCCTCATACTGAGCATGCATGTAGTGACAGTGAAGAGGAAAAACTCCCTTTTAACAGGAAGAAACCTCCAGCAGAACCAGGCTCTGTGTGAGCGGCCATCTGCCACGACCGACCGGGGGTTTGAGAGAGCAGAGCAGAGACACAAAAAGAACACAGAAGCACTGATCCACGAGTACTTTCTATGGGAAAGAAAAGTAAAACATTAATGGTTGTAACTCCTTTAGATGCTTCATCTAGGAAAGAAAGACAACTAAGCAGATGAACTCCGAGTCAGTTTCCAAGTCTAGAGTATGAAAGAGAGCACATACAGTCACAGTAGAAGCTCAGCCAGTAGCTATGTCTAGGAGAGACAGGGTTAAACACTAAAGGACAGGGCCAAGTGTATCCTCTGTATAAGGTGAGCATTAAGTTGTTGGCAGCAGCAGCTTGCCCGTTGCCCCCCTCCAGGAAGGTGTCACAGCTAAACACAGAGTCAGGTCAGATGTAGCTTCTAGAAAGAGAAAAAACAGAGAGGAAACATAAAGTTAAAAGCTAATAACAGCAAATAACGCAAAATCGGAGAGCAGTATGAGAATGTAGCAGAGAGTGAAAGTGGTCATTATGTCCTCCAGCAGTCTAAGCCTATAGCAGCATAACTACAGAGATGGCTCAGGATAACCTAATCCACTCAAACTATAAGCTTTATCAAAAAGGAAAGTTTTAAGCCTAGCCTTAAAAGTAGACAAGGTGTCTGCCTCATGGACTAAATCTGGGAGCTGGTTCCACAGGAGAGGAACCTGATATCTAAAGGATCTGCCTCCCATTCTACTTCTAGAGACTCTAGTAACCACCAGTAAACCTGCAGTGTGAGAACAAAGTGCTCTGTTAGGAACATGTGGAACAACCAGATATCTGATGTATGATGGAGCTAGATCATTAAGGGCTTTATATGTGAGGAGGAGAATTTTAAATTCTATTCTGGATTTAACAGGGAGCCAATGAAGGGAAGCTAAAATAGGAGAAATATGATCTCTCTTTTAAAATTTGATCAGAACTCTTGCTGCAGCATTTTGGATCAGCTGAAGGCTGTTTGTGTTGGTAGATCACATAAAACCTTAATAAATTTTAAAAAAGGGATCAATACTTTTGCAAGGCACTGTATCAGAAAGGTTTATGGTACGTTTTACAGAGCCTCAAATTCCTCGGGTTAACAAATGAGAAACATTCTTAAAGCATGTGACCATTTTACTGGTGCTAATTTTAGAACTCTATAATCATAACCGTCGTACAGTGGTTCCTTTTCTTGTCTCATAAAGATTTTAAACGTGCCCACAGTATGAAAAACTGGAGCGCAAAATTCAAGAGACAAGAACATGGGGATGAAGACAGGCCTTCCCCTCACAACAAGACCTCCATCAGTGATCCAGCAGTGCCTGTGTGGGTTACTCACACACCCCCACCAAACAATGTGACAGATGATAGTGATGAAGACAGCATGTCCATCAGCCAGACATCCAGCTCTCTATCTGATACTGAAAAGGAGAGCAGTGACAATAAACGGAACATGAAAAGCAAGCTGAGATCCCTCATTCCTAAATCATTGGGCGGGATAATCCACAAGCCCACAGGAGAAAGTGACTGTGAAACCACCAGAACTGGGATCCAGATCCTTCCCAATGGGACCAGGGTGAGCCCCCCTGTAAGTCCCTTTCTGGAGCGCAGGAACTGGGATGAATCATCAGGAAACTCCTCCAAGGAGTCACAGAACTCTTTGCCAAGACGAATGCCCCCACAAGATTATTTTTGTCAGAGCCTACAGGAAGAGTCCCTGCTGACCAGCATCCACCCTGTGGAGTATTATGCTGCCAAGGTGGAGGTTTATCAGCAGAAGTACTCCTATTTGAAATCATGGCCTGGTTTACTCAGGCTTCTGGGTGGGCTGCAGCTCCTGTTTGGCGGCATGGTATTTGCATGTATCATTGCCTATATTCAAAAAGACAGTGAGTGGTCCAACACCTATGGACTCTATAATGGAATAAACAACAATGGGCTTGGCCTGTCTGGGTACAGTTACAGAGGACCTATGACTCCCTTCATTTTAGCTGTTGCTGGAGTCACCTGGATCATTACTCTGAGTCTCTTAGTGATAGGAATGACTATGTATTATCGCACCATCCTCCTTGACTCTTCCTGGTGGCCCCTGACAGAGGCTTTCATCAACGTGGCTCTGTTCCTGCTTTACATGGCAGCAGGGATCGTATATATCAATGATTTGAATCGAGGGGGGCTGTGCAACATGACAATTGGGCTTAACCCCATTCTGGCCAACCTGTGTCGAGTTGAGGGAGGCCAGATGGCAGGAACAGTGTTTACCTTTATCAACATGATCATGTATCTGGGAAGTTTTCTGGTATGTCTCAAGATGTGGAAGCATGAAGCTGGTCGGAAGGTCAGACAGAACTTTAATGAACAGGTAAGCCTGCAGTACCTTTTGATATAAAAGGTACAAAGGATGAAATGCTATCCATCTGCTTTGATATGAGGGGGGTTTTTTTGCTTCCTTGCTTGCATGTAGGTATGAGAAGGAAGATTTCTTGCATAATTTTCTCACTTTTTTCATATCAATTGTAACAGAAATTCTCAGCTTTAAAAATGAAATTATGGCAAATCTGTTCTTGATGATTAGCAATAAATTTTATTTTCTGATCTTGATATCTAAGCTTTTCCTGACAAATAATAATATCCATGGAAGCTAAAGTCAACTTAAGTTTGGGCTTTCAAAGAATGAATTTTTGCTTTCTTTTTTCAGGGTGCAATGATAATACATCAAACATCTTGAATTATGTCTGCAAAGGAGAATTTAATGTTTGAGCTTAAATTTTTTGTGGATTTACTGTAATCCACAACAAACACAGGGTTAAAAGTATACATACAGAATTACACTGTGTTTGCTCACTCATCTAAATCACTGAATTTAAGTGTTGCAATCTCTCCTATGACCACATGTGTATAAAATCCAGCAGCTACATAGACTGCTTTTGCAAACATTTGACAAAGAATGGGTCACTCACAAGAGCTGGAGGTGAACAATACCTTGCTATCAACATAGAATGCCACCAGCACAATAACCCAAGTTTTGAAATTTCTTCACTACTAAATATTCCACAGTCAACTATTAGTGGCATTACCCTGAGGTGGTAGACCATGTGAAATCACAGAGTGGGTGCAGAGGCATATAGTTTACAAAGGTCATCAACTTTCAGCTGAATCAACAACTACAGAACTTCACACTTCATGTGGTCTTCAGATTAGCCCGATAACAGTGCATAAAGAGCTTCACAGAATGGGTTTCTGTGGGCTAGAAGCTGCATCTAAGCCTAATAACATCAAGTCCAAAGCAAAGTGCTGGATGCAGGGTAAAGTATGCCATCACTCTTGAGCAGTACAAACCTGTTTTCTGGAGTGACAAGTCATGCCTCTTTCGCTGGTAATCCAATGAATGGGTCTGGGTTTGGTAGCTGCTAGGAGAATGACACTTGCCTGACTGCATTATGTCATGTTTTACATTTGATAGAAGGGGGGGGGGGGGGGGACTGACATTCTTGTCCAACATCAATATCTGACCTCACAGAGCAGTTTCTGGAAGAATGGAGATAAATTCTCCTAAAACTTTTGGAAAACCTTCCTCAGAAGATCAGAAGCTAAATACCACCCTATGGATAAAGAATTTGACGTCACTCGAGTTTACATGTTTGTAAGGACAGATGAGTGAATACTTTTGGTAGTATCATGTAGAACTCAACACTTTAAAGTTTAATGCAAAAACCAGTCATATTGATTATGAATAATGTATTTGTTAAAGAAGACAGTCTAGAACTCAGACAATACAAGCCTATTGATGTATACTCTCACATAACGAATTGTTCAATTATATAAAAAGCATATCTTAGAATATAAATACACATTTCGTTAAACATTACAATTTTACAATTATATCATATTATTCTGTTACAACAGTCCCATCATGCCAACCACATGATATTGTCATGTCATGTCAGCTGATATTGTTTATGTCAAGTAAACCACTAAATATCTCAAATAAAACAAAACCCTTTCACATCAGTTTCTCTGCTCCTCTTGCAGAGGTTTTCTTTTTAACTTGATAGTCCAACACTTTGATCTCTTAGAATCTTGTATATTGTAATTTATATTAGATCATGCAATTTGTTAGTTCATGTTTCAGAATAATGTATATTTTTCTCCTTTTCTCTTTGTTGCAGGGTGAGTCTAACCAGTCTATTTCACTGAATCCCCAAAGAACAAGACACATATCATTTAGGGATGAACCAGATAAGTCTCAGGATAAAGATGACAACTATCAGCGTGCACCTTCCCCTGATGTCCATAAATCAACTGTCAGTCCAAACAGATCTACTATGTCCAATTATACACCTAAAGTGCATGTCATTGCAGACTATATAATGTATGTTCAGGCCTACACAAAAAAGATTTTTCTGTATCAATAGCAATCAAGTGTACAGCATGAAGACAGAATGAATTTGTATTTTTTATTTGCAGTAAATATCCAGAAATCAGATCTGCAGAGGAACGGGAAAAGTACAAAGCTGTTTTCAATGACCAGTATCAGGAGTACAAGGATCTTCACGCAGACATCATTACAACCCTTAATAGGTTCAGGGAGCTAGATGCTATGGTGGAACAACTTCCCAGGAAAGGGAAGAGCTTGGAGGTAGAAATGATGTATTCCATTCTGTGTTTACGATTTTTAGTACAAACCACATCTGAGATCCTGCGTAAACCAGGAATTCAGTTTGGATTGCAATACTAATCCTGTTCTTGTTTTCCTTACAGGATCAGCAGAGGATTCGGAATATTTTAAAAACCTATCAAGATAAAAAAAAAGTAAGTGGAAGAAGCTGCTTCACAAAATAGGAAGTTGTTTCTCTTTAGTGAGACCACCTGAAACTACAGAAAAAATGGTTGCCTGTTTGTATAAGCATTTACACCCAGGTAAACCTCTTAAGCCCAAAGGGGTATTGTGAAGTTTGAGCTCAAAATAACATGCACAAATCTAACTGACTTTTCTGAGAATTGACATAATCTATCTAAATAATCATCAAAACAATAATTATGTTTTTCAAATGGGAGAGATAATTCTGGCCTTCCTTTGCTGCTGCTTGAGTAGAACCTGGGTGGATTGCGACAACATGTATTTTTTGGAATCTGTGAGCTCTCTGCTTACAGCAGACATGCTGGTTGTGTGTAGAAGCCTGTGGAGAATAGCTGAGACCAAGTTTTGCGGTCACGTCATTTTGTGGAGTTTGTTTATTTTCTGACTGAACTGCCTTTAGTTTTAATTGTTTTTGGTGTTTGAAGAAATGGTTTATATCAGCTTTTAGCCAAGATTCTAGTTCTGTGGATACCACATATGTTTATGTTTAGCTAATAGAACTTGCAGAAAAGAAAGTAGAATAAAAGAAAAGTTAAATTCTGCCCCCACTACTGGGGGATGGGCTTAAGAGGATGAACTGCCCCGTTAAAAAAAAAAAACTCCTCCGGGATGTCATATTATATGACATTTTATCCGAACTCATTGACAGAAGAAATCAGGTGATGAAGGGGAAGTAGAACTGAGATATGAGAAGATTAATTTTACAGCAACAAACTGTAAAATGTGATCTTTTTTCTTTTTTTTTTTTTTACAGGATCCTGCTTTCCTTGAGAAGAAGGAACGCTGTGACTACCTAAAAGCTAAATTAAGGCACATTAAAAACAGAATTATGGTTTATGACCAGGAAACTGCAGTCAATCAGCGAACATGACAAAGATTACAAAATGTTGCCATTTATTGTATTCTTTTGCATCTTATTGGTTTGTACTCTAGGGGCCGGATCTTCAAAAGCTCTGCATGTACAAAACTGCAAGCAAGCCTGTTTGTGTCAGCAAAGCTGATCTAGATAGAATGACAGATGAAGGCGAGAGAGAATCTTCTTTACATGTGCCAACAGATTTGGGTTGTCAAAAATAAAAATATTAAAATAGATGAGAATGGAGGATTTCTATTTAGGATTATCTAAGCTCTGATTTGGAGCCAATTACAAACAAAAGCCATGATATTTCTCCTATGGTAAAACTTCTTGCATCACTTTATTCAACATCATTCCAGCGTAACTTCGCTGATCATCTGCTGACCTAGCACAAAAAATCAGCAATGCAGTTTAACAATCCCTGCATATTTCTAGCAGCACGGCAGAGGATCTGTTTTCTCTTCCTCTAGTTCCAGCCAGTAGTACATGCAATTTCCTTATTTAAACAGGGTGGTCTGCACCGGTTTTTTGCCTGCTATCCATTGCACAAGCAATCTTTGAAAATCACAAGCAACACGCCCACATATTGCATGTGCAATTGATTTATAGCACACGCAAATTAGCACCCGCTATTTGCAATCTTTGAAGATCAGGCCCTAGATGTGTTTTACATAAGGTTTTTCACTGCAAATAACAATACATGTCCCCTTACAAACATCCTTCGGTCCTTATATTCATGTGGTCTCAGAGATAAAAAGGGCTGAGGTATGACAACAGTTCAGTGTAAGCAGTTTTATTATTATTATTATTATTATTACTATTTCAGGTGATTTTAAAATCTTTCCATTGTCATCTATTTGGAATTTGTTTTTTATGTTGTACATTTATTTCTTGAGACTATATTTTCCTAAATAAACTATCCCTCTTTAAACCTGCCATTAGATTAAATACACTAACAGGAGTTAGTTCCCCAGATAAAATAAAGGTGAAAATTAGGTACTTTCAAACAGATTCTACAAACCTGATCAATATTGAGCCTGCTATATTTCTACCGAAATACTCTGTCAAATCAATTATCTTATTTCAGCAAAACTCTTTAAAGCTGCAGTTGGTAACTTTTTAAAAGTTTATTTTTTACTTTTCTGTTAAAACTGTCGCTATGTCCTGACAGTACAATATGAGACAGATGATCTGAGAAAAAACCAAGCTCCTCTGGGTCCTCCCAGTGGACCAATTGTCATTTGCAGAAATACACCGCTCCTGGTCAGAAACGACCAATCACAGCCAGGAGGAATGTTTAAGCAGCGCTGCTCACTCCCCTTCCCAGAACAGTGCTACCATCTTTCAAGCTCAAGATTGCCGATGTGCTGCAGTTGTGCTAATGGTGCTGTGCTAATGATTTGTGGAATAAGTTTGTAGTCAAATTATGGTGTAGGCCATATTCAATGTAAAGCATATCATTAATGTTTCGTTCCTATTAGTGAATGTGCCATAGCTGTTTATCCACCGTCATCGGACCTGCTTACTGCGTTCAGGGCAGGCTCCACTGCGGGTGAGGAGCTGTGTGAGGAGCTGTGGGTGATCGCTAGGCTGTAGCACAGCAGAGGGACCTGTATGGTGTGCTTGTTCCAATGTTCAGGCGAAGTCTACGGTTTGTCAGAACTTCCTATTGCAGCTTTTACCTCAAGAAGCAATATCACCTGTATTAAGGTAAAAACTTGTGCTAAAACTGTTAAAACAGTAAAACAGACTAGGCTATGGAATAGAGGTTTTTCAAAGTCTGCAGTGGTGGGGACCAGCCAAAAGAGGTTCATGGAAACTGAATCTGTTACAGGTGCTTGATCAGGATGGTGGACTGCATTGAAGCAAACCTTTGATGAAATCTACCTGTTTCTTACTTTTAACTAATTTGCATTTTATGACTTACTGAGTCTCTCAATATTTATGATAATGTATGCAAAAGGACTTAAATCTATTGCTGTGTTAGACTAAACTGTCCGGTTGCACACTTTTGCCACTGACAGCTCTGTTTCCTTACACCACAACATTAATGGAGTCAGACCTCAACTGGGGCCTTCCTGCGTGGACGTATTAATATTTCTTTATGTGTATGTCATGGTTTTCTCCAAGTACAGAGCTTCCAACCACAGTAGAAAAACATGGAATCAGACACTCTTAGCAGGTATGGTATGAGGTAGTATAGGTTCTCTTGTTTGGGATTTGTAATGCCTACACTAGTGTTTCTTAACCTTGGTTAACCTTAACATGAAGGCCCACTGTCCTTCATGTTTTGAATATGTTTCTGCTCTTACATACATGACTCAAATTATTTCATTACCTCCTCTGCATCCCATTAAGTACCCCAGAAGCCTGTTAATTGCCCATTCATTTAAGTCAGGTGGTCTCAGCAGGAAGGCAACTGAAACATGTTGGACAGTGGGTGCTGAGGATTGATGGATTAGACTATATTTGAGTGAATTTAGAGCATGTAAAACTGGAAATAAATTGGACTGGTTTGTTTTGTAAAGTGCCTTTAAGTGACTTTTGTTGTGAATTTGTGCTGCATCCATAATCATTCCTAAATTAAATTGCCATTCTCAGTCTCATAGATAAATATTATGATGGTCAACTGACACTGCATTCTTTGTGACAGACATGACAAAAAAGCAGAAAGACATTGCATAATTTGCATGAGTTGTACTGTTTGTGTTATGAAAGTAAGTGTTCAGTGTGTTTACAGTTTTTTATCCACATAAAAAAATACTCACATCAATAAAATAAATCCGTCTGTTTATCATTTATTTGTTTTTTTCCAAGAATTTGTTTTATTTCTACTGTATTTTCAGAATAGAACTATAGCCTTCAGCACCTGTTTCCACCCTTACCTGTGTGGAACCTTTGTTGAATACAAACTGTGACCACGTCAATCACAGAGCTGTAAAGCCATAAAAATGGAGTCCAGACCTTTACTCAGTTTATTTATTTTTTTTTGTTCATTCAATCATTGAGGAACTCCAGCAGTTGTATTGTCATTGCAGGCGTGTTCCCAGGCTGAGATTTTCCCCTTCACACATTCCTGTTGTCTTATAATCCTGTTTTTGTCAGGATCTGTCTGTGTTTGAGTCTGTTTTAGTTACTTAACCTGGTCTGATCTTTTGTTTACCTTCTGATTCCTGTAGCATGTCCCACACCTGTCTCTAGTTTTCCCTGATTGTCTGGTCTTGTCGTTCATTGGTTCCCCCTGCTGTTCCGTTTGTGTCTATGTTCCCTGGTTGCCTTTGTTCCCTGTGGGTTCGTTATCATGTGTAATGTTACATCTGGTTTCTGGTGTCCTGGTCTGGTTCTGTTTTCCCTGCCTGGTTCAAGAGTGAGAGTGATTAAACCTCAAACTTACCTGCACAAGTCTGGCTCCAACGTCCTTCTTCTGCACTTTGGTCCTACCCAAAACTGCACATCATGACACTACGAACCCACCTGATAATGGACCAAGCGAGAAGTTTAGAGGGTGCGTTTAGAAGAGGAGAAGTGATCGCTAGGTTGTTTGTGCACCTCCTCACTTCTCCCAGCTCACCATGGCAAAGATTAGAGGTGTGAGGGGGGGTGAGATTAGGGGTGTGAGATTATGCCTGTGAGGGGTTCGGGGACGGACGGCCTTCACTTCCGGTTCCTGTTCCGGAGGAGCTCGAGAACGAGCTACCTCCACTTCTGATTCCTGTTCCGGAGGAGCTCGAGGATGAGCTGCCTCCACTTCCTGTTACTGTTCCGGAGGAGCTCAGGCAGGAGCTGTCTCCACTTTGGTTCTCATTCCGTTCCATTCTGTTTTGGGTGCTTTTTTGTTTCTGGCCCGCCATCCGTTCACCCTTGTCGGGTATATTTTGTTTCATGGACTCTGTGGGCATCTGGAATCCGCCCTTAAGGAGGGGCTAATGTCTGTGTTTGAATCTGTTTTTGTTATGTAACCTGGCCGGATCTGTTGTTTACCTTCTGTTTCCTGTAGCATGTCTCACACCTGTCTCTAGTTTTCCCTGATTGTCTGGTCTTGTCGTTCATTGGTTCCCCTCTGCTGTTCCGTTTGTATATATGTTCCCTGGTTTCCTTTGCTCCCTGTGAGTTCAATATCATGTGTACAGTTACGTCTGGTTTCTGGTGTCCTGGTCTGGTGTCCTGGTCCTGGTCTGGTTTTCCCTGCCTGGTCTGTGAGTGAAAGTGAATAAACCTCAAACATAGCTGCATACGTCTGGCTCTGGCGTCCTTCCTCTGCACTTTGGTCCTACCCACAACTTCACATCATGACAGTTTTGTTTTAAATGTTCTTGTTTTACTATATTTTCATTTAATTCTCGTTCATTAATCACCCATTTAGAATGTTCAAAATATTTTTTATGTTCATAGATTTAAAAAAAAATTTAATTAATAACTAATACGATTTGTTTAATTTATTAGTAAAACTTATAACAACTTAAACACTAACATATTAACCTTCTGAACAAAGTTTAAATCAATTTTTTGTAGAGCAACTTATTTAGGTACTCGGCACTTTGATCAGTAACGAATGAAACACTGAAATAAACCAATCACTAACCGTTAGAACGAAGAATTATAGAAAAGTTCAAGGTGGCAGCAGGTTGGAACGGCTCTGTTACTTTTCATTCTGATTAATTATTTTTAAGAACTCAAATTCCTCTTGTGGTGATAAAATAGATTTTCTTAGATGATTATCCACTCTGGTATCTGATGCTGTGCAGCTGGAAGGATTTTTGCTGATACTTTTTTACTTTTGGACATTTGTTATGATGCATCACCAGGGCAACAGGGTAGTTTTTTACAACTGGGAGCAGCTGATTAATATCCCAAAACCTCAAATAATACTTCAGCTACAACCCCAAATAGCTGATGAGTTGAAAAGGAGTTGCCATGGATGCAGAGCAGGAGCAAAGAGAAGAGAGATAAGGAAGAAGTTCAAACCATCTCTTCCGTCGATTATGATGGGCAATGTGAGATCGTTGGAACACAAGTTAGATGAACTCCAACCCATACAAATGACCCAGCCAGAGTATTGGGAATGCAGAATTATGTGTTTTACTGAGACATGGCCGCAGGATCATATCCCTGACTCCAGCATCTCTCTGCCAGGCTTTCTGACCATGCGAGCAGACAGAGATTTAAATAGGAGCGGCAAACGCAAGGGAGATGGACTGGCAGTACTTGTGAACAACAGATGGTGCCATCCAGGAAATGTTACTGTGAAGTGTAGTCTCTGCAGTCCAGATATTGAACTGTTAGCAGTAAGTTTCCATCCATAATATTTACCCAGAAAGTTCACCAGTGTTTTGGCAACAGTTTACATTCCACCTTTAGATGTTGCCAACACTGCATGTGATGCCATCAGCTCAGTTGTTACTAAGCTACAGACACAACACCCCCAATGTGTTTGTGGCAATATGTGGTGTTTTTAACCACGCTTCACTCTCTGCTACACAATGTTTCAACAGTTTGTAAGCTGCTGTACCAGAGAAAACAAAATGTTGATTTGTTTTATGCAAATGTCAAAGACTCATATATCTCTAAAGCAAGACCTCCTCTAGGCAAATCAGATCACAATCTTGTTTTTCTCTGCTCGAAATATAAGCCCCTTGTTCAGAGGCAACCTGTACTAAAGAGAACTGTGAGAAAATGGTCACAGGAAGCTGAAAAAGGGATGTGTGGTCAGGGATGAAGAAGATCACGGGCTTCAAGCAGAAGGACAATCGGACCGATGGATGTCTGGACAGAACCAATGAACTAAACACATTCTTCAGTAGGTTCAGTACAAAAACAAGCTCAGCATCCTCCTCTTCTGCTCATAGCCAAACAGTCATCCCTCCCTCCTTTGACCCATAACTTTCCTGTCACACCTCAAATGTTTTATCTTCCACCTCAGCCATGGACCCTTCTGCTTTTACATGTACATGCCTTCACCAAAATCAGGCGATGCTAATGCTCCCTTTGTCTCCCCCTTCCACCTGTGTGTCTCAAAAAGTTAGGTGAAGAGGCAACTGGAAAGGCTGCAGGTCCAGATCATGTCAGCCCTAGAGTCCTGAAGGCCTGTGCAGAGCAGTTCTATGGGATTCTGCAGCACCTCATCAACCTTAGCCTGGCCCAGAAGAAGGTTCCAGTGTTGTGGAAGACATCATGTCTTGTTCAGTCCAAAGAAAACTCACCTATCATTCTTTTAAATATATTTTTTTTCAGCACTAGTGGCCTTTATTTTCATTTTTTTGACAGTAGGCAGACAGGAAAGAGGGGCAGAGAGAGGGGGAGATACTCGGCAAATGTCACCAGGTCTGGGACTCGAACCCGGGACGGCCGCCTCGAGGACAGCAGCCTCCGCACACGGTCGCGCCCAACCCCTACACCATCAGCGCAGCGCCCAAACTCACCTATCATTCTTCAATGACTATGCAGGTCCTTCTCAAAATATTAGCATATTGTGATAAAGTTCATTATTTTCCATAATGTCATGATGAAAATTTAACATTCATATATTTTACATTCATTGCACACTAACTGAAATATTTCAGGTCTTTTATTGTCTTAATACGGATGATTGTGGCATACAGCTCATGAAAACTCAAAATTCCTATCTCACAAAATTAGCATATTTCATCCGACCAATAAAAGAAAAGTGTTTTTAATACAAAAAACGTCAACCTTCAAATGATCATGTACAGTTATGCATTCAATACTTGGTCGGGAATCCTTTTGCAGAAATGACTGCTTCAATGCGGCGTGGCATGGAGGCAATCAGCCTGTGGCACTGCTGAGGTCTTATGGAGGCCCAGGATGCTTCGATAGCAGCCTTTAGCTCATCCAGAGTGTTGGGTCTTGAGTCTCTCAACGTTCTCTTCACAATAGCCCACAGATTCTCTATGGGGTTCAGGTCAGGAGAGTTGGCAGGCCAATTGAGCACAGTGATACCATGGTCAGTAAACCATTTACCAGTGGTTTTGGCACTGTGAGCAGGTGCCAGGTCGTGCTGAAAAATGAAATCTTCATCTCCATAAAGCTTTTCAGCAGATGGAAGCATGAAGTGCTCCAAAATCTCCTGATAGCTAGCTGCATTGACCCTGCCCTTGATAAAACACAGTGGACCAACACCAGCAGCTGACACGGCACCCCAGACCATCACTGACTGTGGGTACTTGACACTGGACTTCTGGCATTTTGGCATTTCCTTCTCCCCAGTCTTCCTCCAGACTCTGGCACCTTGATTTCCGAATGACATGCAGAATTTGCTTTCATCCGAAAAAAGTACTTTGGACCACTGAGCAACAGTCCAGTGCTGCTTCTCTGTAGCCCAGGTCAGGCGCTTCTGCCGCTGTTTCTGTTTCAAAAGCGGCTTGACCTGGGGAATGCGGCACCTGTAGCCCATTTCCTGCACACGCCTGTGCACGGTGGCTCTGGATGTTTCTACTCCAGACTCAGTCCACTGTTTCCGCAGGTCCCCCAAGGTCTGGAATCGGCCCTTCTCCACAATCTTCCTCAGGGTCTGGTCACCTCTTCTCGTTGTGCACCGTTTTCTGCCACACTTTTTCCTTCCCACAGACTTCCCACTGAGGTGCCTTGATACAGCACTCTGGGAACAGCCTATTCGTTCAGAAATTTCTTTCTGTGTCTTACCCTCTTGCTTGAGGGTGTCAATAGTGGCCTTCTGGACAGCAGTCAGGTCGGCAGTCTTACCCATGATTGGGGTTTTTGAGTGATGAACCAGGCTGGGAGTTTTAAAGGCCCCAGGAATCTTTTGCAGGTGTTTTGAGTTAACTCGTTGATTCAGATGATTAGGTTCATAGCTCATTTAGAGACCCTTTTAATGATATGCTAATTTTGTGAGATAGGAATTTTGGGTTTTCATGAGCTGTATGCCAAAATCATCCGTATTAAGACAATAAAAGACCTGAAATATTTCAGTTAGTGTGCAATGAATCTAAAATATATGAATGTTAAATTTGCATCATGATATTATGGAAAATAATGAACTTCATCACAATATGCTAATATTTTAAGAAGGACCTGTAGACCTGTTGCCCTGACATCCCACATCATGAAGGTACCAGAGAGACTCCTGTTGGCCGTCCTGAATAAGCAAACAATAAACTATCAGGACCCCCTTCAGTTTGCTTAATGTGGTGGAATTGGAGTTGAAGATGCCATCATATACTTGCTTCAACAAACCCATTGTCATCTGAACAAACCCAGCAGCACTGTGAGGATCATGTTCTTTGTTTACTCCAGTGCATTTAACACAATTCAACCTGATTTGCTTTGTCAGAAACTCCAGAAGACTCAGGTGGAGGCCTCAACAATCTCCTGGATCAAAGACTACCTGACAAATAGACCACAGTTTGTGAGACTGAAGGGTTGTGTGTCTAACCAGGTAGTCAGCAGCACAGGAGCACCACAGGGGACTGTACTCTCACCATTCCTTTTCACCCTGTACACCTCAGACTTCCAGTACAAGACCGACTCCTGTCATCTGCAGAAACTCGGATGATTCTGCAGTCGTGGGGTAGATCAGAGATGGACAAGAAGCTGAGTATAGGGAGCTGTTGGACCACTTTGTGGCATGGTGTAGAAACAATCATCTCATCTTGAACGTGAATAAAACAAAGGAGATGATTGTAGTTTTTAAGAGAAACAGGAATAAGTCAAACACTATTTCCATCATGGGAGAAGAGGTGGAGGTGGTGGAGGAGTATAAATACCCCTGTGTTCACCTGGACAACAGACTGGAGTGGAGATGCAACTGTGAAGCCGTCTACAAGAAGGGACAGAGCAGACTGTACTTCTTGAGGAAGCTTAGGACCTACAGGTCCTTCTCAAAATATTAGCATATTGTGATAAAGTTCATTATTTTCCATAATGTCAAGATGAAAATTTAACATTCATATATTTTAAATTCATTGCACACTAACTGAAATATTTCAGGTCTTTTATTGTCTTAATACGGATGATTTTGGCATACAGCTCATGAAAACCCAAAATTCCTATCTCACAAAATTAGCATATTTCATCCGACCAATAAAAGAAAAGTGTTTTTAATACAAAAAACGTCAACCTTCAAATAATCATGTACAGTTATGCACTCAATACTTGGTCGGGAATCCTTTTGCAGAAATGACTGCTTCAATGCGGCGTGGCATGGAGGCAATCAGCCTGTGGCACTGCTGAGGTCTTATGGAGGCCCAGGATGCTTCGATAGCGGCCTTTAGTTCATCCAGAGTGTACACGGTGGCTCTGGATGTTTCTACTCTAGACTCAGTCCACTGCTTCCGCAGGTCCCCCAAGGTCTGGAATCGGACCTTCTCCACAATCTTCCTCAGGGTCAGGTCACCTATTCTCGTTGTGCAGCGTTTTCTGCCACACTTTTTCCTTCCCACAGACTTCCCACTGAGGTGCCTTGATACAGCACTCTGGGAACAGCCTATTTGTTCAGAAATTTCTTTCTGTGTCTTACCCTCTTGCTTGAGGGTGTCAATAGTGGCCTTCTGGACAGCAGTCAGGTCGGCAGTCTTACCCATGATTGGGGTTTTGAGTGATGAACCAGGCTGGGAGTTTTAAAGGCCTCAGGAATCTTTTGCAGGTGTTTAGAGTTAACTCGTTGATTCAGATGATTAGGTTCATAGCTCGTTTAGAGACCCTTTTAATGATATGCTAATTTTGTGAGATAGGAATTTTGGGTTTTCATGAGCTGTATGCCAAAATCATCCGTATTAAGACAATAAAAGACCTGAAATATTTCAGTTAGTGTGCAATTAATCTAAAATATATGAATGTTAAATTTTCATCATGACATTATGGAAAATAATGAACTTTATCACAATATGCTAATATTTTGAGAAGGACCTGTATAACATCTCTTGGAAGAAACCTGCATAATATGTGCTACAACAACATTAAATTTCCCTTTGGGATGAATAAAGTATTTTGAAATTTGAATTGAATTAGATATCATCTGACTGAGCCATCTCTGTGTTTAACTTCCACTCAATGGTGAAAGCCAGCAGGAATTTGAAAACAATATGCCAGGAGTCAGATGTTCTCTCCGGGTTTAGCGAGCCTTGAGAATGCGATCAGCTGACAGCCGGCAAGGTGAACTGGCACTAAACTCAGCAGGAACAAACATCAAAAACACAGCTACATTTCCACCTAAAACATAGAAAAAGTACATTTTGTGTACAGAAATAGGGATGTAACAAAGTTTTTGCCATTCTTCTATTTGTCATTGCCACTTCCATTTGAGCAAACTACTTCGTTTCGTAGTGAATCATGTTATAGGGTGGGCTGGGATATACCAGACCCATCCTTCAAATCTGGGGAAAAGAAGGATGCATTTGTGGACGCATTTGGAAGAGCCTTCGGAGTTGGCAGAGCTTTCATTGTTTCACTAAGGTGTCATCGGGCTACAAATGCAACCTTCAAGAGTGTAGCCTCTGAATTTGGACACAGCCAATGACAGACCAATTTGTGCTTGGCACAGAGGCACCGTTTCCCCTTTATAAGCATCCCTACCCTACACTTGTCATTCTCATGTGCCTTTCTTCCATGCGACAATGCAAGCCTGCAGTGTGGTGAGATACCTCACACAGTTTTCAAAGAACCAAGGTTATCCTAGTAACCAAAAGTTCTCTTTTAAACCTCACCCCGTATCTCACTGAGGGAAATATAGCCAACACATGCTACGAAGCATAACAGCACCCTGGACTAAGACATGATGATTCACCATCCTAGCCCACCCCAAAGGGCTGGTGCCGAGCTAAGACCCCACACTAAGAACAACATCCACAGGGACAGCATCCAGTCGCATCCAGGCGTTAGAATCTATTGAAAGTTGTGGGCAACTAGCAGCTGCACAGATGTACCCGACAGAAACCACAAGGTAGATACGACTCTGGTAGAATGTGTCCTCAGGCACTCTACTTAAAAATATGATAATAAAAAATAAAATAAAAGTTAATGATAAAATGATTGATAAGAAAATTAAAGAAATGTAGGATGATTTATTAACCTTATCCAGAAAAACAGGATTTGGATGTAGCACTACCTTCCACCAGAGAAAACTGCAAACATGAAGCATGCACAGAGAGCATGCAAGTCACTTAGCCTCCTGGCCGTTGATAGGGCCACCAGCAGGATTGTTTACAGGGACAGAGAACTTAAGTCTATACGCTCAAAAGGCTCAAATGCCAGCTCTGAGAGGGCTTCCAGGACTACATTTACATTCCATGATGGGAAAAGGGGCCCCGCTGTTTGACACAGGCGACAAGATGCAGAAGATGCTAACCCACCACTGCATCACCAAAACCCACAGGGCATGCTGAAATGGCAGTTAAATAAACTTTGATAGTCAAAAAGGCTGCATAGTAAGTATAACACCTCAGGAGCCAAACACGTAAATCTAAGAAAGTTTTACTCAATGTTGATGCAAGGAGCAGCCTTCTTGAAATTCTAACTGAGGATAGTTGGGGGGGTTGCTCCCACTTTCCAATTGAGACGTGCCACTTGAGGAGCGATCCAGTTGAAATTCACGACTAGGAGCTCAGAAATGTCCATTTCCCAGTACTACTGAACTGCAGCAATATACAGACCGATTCGATAAATTAGAATATTGTTGAAAGGTTAATTTATTTCAGTAACTTATTTCATTAAATGAAACACATTATAGAGATTAGCTGCACAGAAACTAAAAATGTATGTTTTATACCTGCTTAAAGGTTGTTATTTTCAAAAAATGCTTAATCTGACAGTCTTCATTGGAGCACTGATCTCATTTATTGAATATGACTGTATACTGCCACCCCATCCTTCACAGTTGGGATGGTGTTCTCAGGATGGCAAGCTTACTTCTTGTTCCTCCAAATGTAACTGTGGTCATTATGGCCAAAAACTTCAGCTGGAGATTCATCAAACCACAGGACATGGCTCAAAAAATTAAGCACTTGTCACTGACTTCATTTGCAAACTGTAATCTGACTGTTGCTTCTGGAGAAAAGGCTTCGTCCTCTCTGATTGGCTTTTCAACACATGTTGCGCTTAATGACACCCTCTTTCCAGCTTCAGCCAGCATCTTCTAAAGGTATTTAGCTCTCTCACCTTTTGTGGTTTATTTGTATAATTCACACCAAAACACACTGTATTTTCCAATTCAGGGGCTGGATCCTTCGAAGGCCGTATTTGTAGGCCAATTTTGTCACAGCGCAGCAACAAAGGCTGTCCCAATTCATGAATCCTACCGAGACTCTTTCAAATGCGGCCGACATGTGTCCTTCTTTTGCCCAATTTGAAGGAAGGGTCGTGAGTATCCTTCGCGGTCCATCATTTCCCATGATTCTTTGCGGGTCGAAGCGGACTGGTCAAGCAGGGGCATCCATGGCAGACCACAGCGGTAAAAGATGTGATTAAATTGTGAAAAATTACACTTTCTATGACACAAATGAACTTCTACAATGTTTTTAGTGCGGGAATAAAACTGTAGACATGAAATATCTGCTTGATTTATCTAGACATCGCTTAATTTCAAACATGCTTGACGTTTTCGGAGTTTTCCGCTCCCGCCGTAGTAACTGTCGGCTTGCCTCGCCAGCCTTCCCGGCAGTCAGGCTAGACCGTCCCAATTCGCAGCTTCTCTCTTCCGGTCTCCGTGGTTTCAGCGGTCAACGAAGGACTCGGCCCACGTAGACCGGGTCCTTCGAAGGAAGCAGCTCCTGAATTTGGACATACATGTCTCCTTTTTAAACACTAAAAGGGCTGAACATTCATGTTTTTTTTTACTGGCATGTAATTTACAGGGGTTGGACAATGAAACTGAAACACCTGGTTTTAGACCACAATAATTTATTAGTATGGTGTAGGGCCTCCTTTTGTGGCCAATACAGCATCAATTCGTCTTGGGAATGACATATACAAGTCCTGCACAGTGGTCAGGACTTGTATATGCCTACAGTGGCTAGGTCACTATGTGATACTGGTGGAGGAAAACGTTTCCTGACTCGCTCCTCCAAAACACCCCAAAGTGGCTCAATAATATTTAGATCTGGTGACTGTGCAGGCCATGGGAGATGTTCATCTTCGCTTTCATGTTCATCAAACTAATCTTTCACCAGTCTTGCTGTGTGTATTGGTGCATTGTCATCCTGATACACAGCACCGCCTTCAGGATACAATGTTTGAACCATTGGATGCACATGGTCCTCAAGAATGGTTCGGTAGTCCTTGGCAGTGACGCGCCCATCTACCACAAGTATTGGGCCAAGGGAATGCCATGATATGGCAGCCCAAACCATCACTGATCCACCCCCTTGCTTCACTCTGGGCATGCAACAGTCTGGGTGGTACGCTTCTTTGGGGCTTCTCCACACCGTAACTCTCTCGGATGTGGGGAAAACAGTAAAGGTGGACTCATCAGAGAACAATACATGTTTCACATTGTCCACAGCCCAAGATTTGCACTCCTCGCACCATTGAAACCGACGTTTGGCATTGGCATGAGTGACCAAAGGTTTGGCTAAAGCAGCCTGGCCTTGTATATTGACCTTGTGGAGCTTCCGACGGACATTTCTGGTGGAAACAGGAGAGTTGAGGTGCACATTTAATTCTGCCGTGATTTGGGCAGCCGTGGTTTTATGTTTTTTGGATACAATCTGGGTTAGCACCCAAACATCCCTTTCAGACAGCTTCCTCTTGCGTCCACAGTTAATTCTGTTGGATGTGGTTCGTCCTTCTTGGTGGTATGCTGACATTACCCTGGATACCGTGGCTCTTGATACATCACAAAGACTTGCTGTCTTGGTCACAGATGCGTCAGCAAGACGTGCACCAACAATTTGTCCTCTTTTGAACTCTGGTATGTCACCCATAATGTTGTGAGCATTTCAATATTTTGAGAAAAACTGTGCTCTTACCCTGCTAATTGAACATTCACACTCTGCTCTTACTGGTGCAATGTGCAATCAATGAAGACTGGCTACCAGGCTGGTCCAATTTAGCCATGAAACCTCCCACACTAAAATGACAGGTGTTTCAGTTTCATTGTCCAGCCCCTGTATTTCAGCAGATGAAAGAGGCCTATGAAATTTAGACCCAGGAGGATCCAGACTTACGGAGGTTCACAACTGTCCTCTTGATATATTGCCTGATTTCTTTTGATTTTTACATGGTGTCACACACTGAAGCAATCTGTTTCAGCTGTTGCTTTAAAGTAGTGTGTATTAACCAATCAGAAACTTACAAAGCCATGGCATCATCATCTGGCCTTTCCCAAAGCCATACTAATCCTATGTACACATCTACATTTTAAAGAAAAAAATATCTAAACGAACTTATTTCATTATTCATTTATTGGCAAATAGAAAATGTTTTGGTAATCCTAACTTCAGTAAATTACAATGAACATCAGTTAAATAAAATAATTTATAGTTTAGTTATCTGAACATTCGGAGCTTAAGAGATCTGCATAGAAACTGAGTGAATTTTTCATACAGCCGGAGCAGGAGCCTGTCAGAGAGCCGGTGGGAGGTGGAGGGTGCACTGTGTTCCCGCAGGTTCCGGGGAGGAGACCAGTCTGAGTCCGGCCCCGCACGTGTCTGTTGCCGGGACCGAGGTAAAGGCGTGTTTCCGCCGTCAGAGCGGACACTGATTAGAACTGCAGCGTTTACAACACCTGTGACCCGGCTGGTAAGTGCCGTTTCACTCTCGATTTAAAGGTTATGCAATTGTTCATTTAGTTTATCATAAGGTTCTGATAATACAGTCAATACTTCTTCCGGGCAGGATATCAGAAAGTGAAGCTATTTCTCTTTACTAAATAAAGTATTTCCTAAATAAAGATCTAAGAAGCTGGAGAAGTGAAACATTAGGCAGTCAGTCTCGGATGTTTTCATGTCAAATTCGAGAGACGTGCAGTTTTCTGAAGATACACTATTGATCAGCAACCCCAGAGTTATGACACAGCTGACTGGTTTTATATTGGAGCTTTTTCTCTCCCATGGTTGGCTGACTCCCAGCGGGGGCCTACAGAAGGCAGCATAGGGGGCAACACCGTTGCGTTTCTCCCCCTGGGGTAAACAACAGGCATGGCTGCCCAGCTCTGCCTCCTCTCTGCTGTCTGTCTGAATAATTAAAACCTGCTGGGTTGAGTTATTCTGGAGAGATAAAGTGCAGGTCATCGTTACTGGAGAGAGGGTAGCGATGATTGAGAAGCAGTGAGGTGAATTCTGTGCGCTTATTTGTGTGCTTCTAAGACATAAATATGATGCCTAAATCAATTTAATATTACCCCAGGCTGTTTCTCTGCTGAACATCCAATAGAGTACAAAACAACAGCATACAGATGTTGCAAATGCACCTTTTTATTTATATATGTGTATATTGTACATTGTAAATATGTATATTCTGTAATGCAAAAACAAAACCAAAGAGAAAAGTGTACCGGAGTCAAATTCCTTGTTTGTATGTACGAACTTGGCAATAAAGCTGATTCTGATTACCGTTTACAGTACCTTGCATAAGTATTCATACCCCTTCAAACTTTTTGTTACTACAAACCTCAATGTATTTTTTTGAGATTTTATGCATTGACCATTTTTTGAAGTTAAAGGATAAATATACATGGTTTTAAATTAATTGGTTAATTTTCTAAATAATGATGTGAAATGTAGAGCTGCATCATATATCTATTGGCAGGCATCATCACAATATCAGTGTATGAAGTATCACAATAGCAAAGGATTGTTTGGATACAATATTTGATAGGATGTTATACTTTAGTTGTCATGGATTCTTGCTATGCATATCAATAATATATTTTGCAATTTGAATAGACTCCATCTGACCTTAGCTGACTGTACTAGCAATTACCATTGCCCTGTGAAAACTCCATCACCATAGTGACACAGTCTTTCTGGAGCATTGCGTTGTAGCGAGGCACGCCACACTTTTCAAATCTTTACTTTCAGATAATCTTGATAACTATGTATATTATTTCTTCCACTTAGTATTTGTATATAATAATTATATATAATAATTATGCACTACTTATGGTGGGTTCCATTTGTACTCAGAAGTCGGGATTTCCATCCTCCGAGTAGGAAATTTCAGCTGGAACGCCCCTGGAAGTTGAAATTACTAGTCAGATGGTTGGGGCAATACGACCATACCCAACTTACATATTCAACATGGCTGCTACTCGCATCAGCAGTAGTAAAACGTTCTTACTTTGACTGTTTTATATATTATTTATGTAACATTTTAGTCAATTGCACACATATTGATGTGTGCAACTGAATATTTCATGCATTTAAATAGTGTTTAAATGCACGAAATATTGTGTAGAACAGTGTTATCATCATTGTTTTTGTTTTAAGACTGCTGTTGCAGTTGCTAGCAATACGAACAAAAACAAGCAAGAAACTGGAACATTATAACTCAGAGACGACTTAAACTCCGACATCCCAGTTCCGACTTCTAAGGCTAATGGAATTCACCACTAATGTTGGCCTGTCACATAAAATCCTAAAAACATACTAGTAAGTTTGTGGTTGTAAAGTGACAAAATGTGAAAAGGTTCATGGCATATGAATACATTTGCAAGGCTGATTATTTTTGACCTAAGTTTCCACTTTGTTCCAGGTAAAATTCCAGCAACGTTCTCTGACATATGTACGAGCCTCGCTACTATGACAGCCCCCCTGTGTACAGTCCGCCATACAGCACTACCTCCCACAATTTCCACCCTCCAAGAAGCGTCCATTCCCCCCAGAGCCAGTATGTCTCATACGCCCACAATCCTCCTGATTCCTACCATATGGAGGGGCAGCCTCAACACTTCTACAGGTGGTTCTCTCCTCCAGGTTTTGTAAAAACCTTCCAAGGAGCCACAGCCCTCATGTGCTTCATTATCTTTGCCTGTGTAGCTTCAACTCTGGTGTGGGACATAAATGGGTTTGGGTACGGGGGATACGGTGTTGGGGACATGGGCTCTGTGGGTGGAGCAGGCTCAGGATATTATGGAGGTAGCTATGGCTATGGCAGCTCCTATATGACACCACAGTCTGCCAAGGCAGCAATGATTTCTATGGCTGCCATTAACTTCCTGGTTTCACTGGGTTTCCTGGTGGGAAGTTTCTCACAGTCCCGGATGATGCGTGGCTGCAGGTTTTACCTGATTATTTTCATCTGTGATATCATCCTGGCTGTGCTGCAGGTGGGTCCGCAAACAAAACACACAAACTCTTAATCAGAGGCTGGGCACTTTCTAGAAATAGGTGTGGAGCTGTGTTCCAGTATGAATGACAAATCAATAGACCTATGCCCAGCAATCCTTAACATCACCAACAGTGATGCCAACGGCCATTGTTTGGCTGTCACACCTTGGTCTTATTGGTATTTACATTAATACTAATGAGTTAGATTAAATTATTTTTATGACAATATCACTTATGTGCTTAAGCTACTTTATGGTTTTGATATGCCAATGACCTGCAACAATTAATCAGTTAGAGATCATAACTGGCAAATTTCCTCTTGATCAGCTCTGATCAGTGACCTGCAGGTCAAAAACAGAAAAGTCAAGTCTTTTTCTCCGTATTCATTGGATGTATTAGAATGAGGCCTTGCCAGGCTGGTTGGTTTGTAAACACATTAACCAACTGTATGCACTTTGACCCAATTTTTAGAGTTTAGTAAAAATTAGATAGAAGTAAGACATTTTTCAAAGCATATTACCTTCACATTTATGTGCTTTACTCCTTAGCAAGAAAAATTGGAATAGGCAGGCCAGAGCTCTAGGAAATTTGTAAATCGCTATCAGCCACAAAGAACCTGATTGGTGGATCTCTGAAAGCAAACATCATCACTTTTCTTAACTTAGAATTTCCAAGTCTTTTAACTTTAAAGGAAAATACTGTTTGATTTAATAAATTGAGAAGATAATTACATGATTATTCAGCGTAAGCTCATAATGCAGACCAACCTCTTTCAAAATAAAATAAATATATGGTTCTTCCATTTATGACATAAGTATTGATTAGTGCAGCTTTAAGCTTCATCAATCCATTTTCTAACATTGCCCCAGGAAGTAGTGATAGACTAAAACTCTTGGTTTCAGATACGTATCAAACTAAGAATGGTAGGATTAGCAGTTAAATACCTTCTTAACAATGACCAGCCACTTTAACGTCTTCCAGTCAGGTTTCTGTGCTCACCAAAGTGCCAAACCTAGCATTGTCAAGGTGTTCAATGACATCTGCATAAATACAAACTGTGGAAGAACCACAGTGATGGTGTCCCTAGTTCAGATTATGACAAACAACAGTATAAGTTACCAAAGCTATGCAGATGACACACAACTGTACATTATAATGTCACCAGCTGACTATAAACCTATTCAAGCGTTGAGTAGATGCAGAAATAATCAATGTGTGGATGTGCCATAATTTTCTTCAGCTGAATAAAAACAAAACTGAAGTCATTATTTTTGGACCAATAGATGAGTGTTCAACAGACAGCACACAGTTTCAGTTATTACAGCTAGAAACCACTGATAGTGTTCAAAATCAGGGTGTAGTGATGGACTCAGACCTCAACCTTCAGAGGCACATAAAGACAATCACAGAGTCAGCCTTCTATCATCTGAAGAACATTTCTGGGATTAAAGGACTAATGTCCCAGCAGGATCTTGTAAAATGTATCCACGCATTTATCTTTAGTCAAATTTATTACTGCAACAGTGTCTTCAGAGGTCTGCCTAAAAAGTCAATCAAACAGCTGCAGCTGATCCAGAACGCCACTGCCCCTGTCCTCACTAGAACTAAGAATGCAGAGCACATCACCTGGGACATGTCATTTGAATACCATATTAAACAAGTTTCTAGGATTTCCTTCTTTCACCTCCAGAACATTGCCAAAATTAAAAATATCTTGTCCAGGAGTGATGCTGAAAAACTAATCCATGCATTTGTTACTTCAAGGCTGGACTATTGTAATTCTTTATTATCAGGATGTCCACAAAATGCAATTTAAAGCCTTCAGCTGATCCAAAATGCTGCTGCAAGAGTTCTGAGGAAAATTAAAAAGAGAGATCATATTTCCCCTACTTTAGCTTCCCGTCATTGGCTCCCTGTTAAATCCAGAATAGAATTTAAAATTCTCTTCCTCACATATAAAGCCCTTAATGATCTAGCTCCAGCCTACATCAGATATCTGATTGTTCCATATATTCCGAACAGAGCACTTCGTTCTCAGACTGCAGGTTTACTGGTGGTTCCTAGAGTCTCTAGAAGTAGAAAGAGAGGCAGATCTTTTAGTTATCAGGCTCCTCTCCTGTGGAACCAGCTGTCAGTTTTAGTCCGTGAGGCAGACACCATGTCTACTTTTATGGCTAGGCTTAAAACTTTCCTTTTTGATAAAGATTATAGTTAGAGTGGCTTAGGTTATCCTGAGCTATCTCTATAGTTATAGGCTTAGACTGCTGGAGGACATAATGACCACATTCACTCTCTCTGCTACATTCTCATACAACTCTACAATTTTGTGTTATTTTATGTTATTTCACCTTTTTATCTTATGTTCTCACTCTTTGTTTTTTCTCTTTTTAGAAGCTACATCTGACCTTCCTAGAGGGGGCATCAGCCAAGGTGCTGCTGCCAACAACTTAATGCTCACCTTCTACAGATGATGTCCTGTCTCTCATTGTTTAACCCTCTCTCTCTCCTAGACATAGCTATTGACTGAGCTTCTACTGTGACTAACTGTATGTGCTCTCTTTCATACTCTTTCATACTCTTGAAATCTGAGACTTGAAATCTGGCTCGGAGGTAATCTGCTTAGCTGTCTTTCTTTCCTAGATGAAGCATCTAAAGGATGATTAATGATTAAAGGAGCTACATCCATTAACATTTACTTTTCCTTCCCATAGAAAGGACTGCTGGATCAGTGCTTCTTTGTTCTCTTTGTGTCTCTGCTCTGTTCTCTCAAACCCCCAGTCGGTCGTGGCAGATGGCCGCTCACACTGAGCCTGGTTCTGCTGGAGGTTTCTTCCTGTTAAAAGGGAGTTTTCTTCTCCACTGTCACTACATGCATGCTCAGTATGAGGGATTGCTGCAAAGTCAATCCAAGTGACTGTCCACTGTCTCTACATGCTCATCCAGGAGGAGTGACTGCTATAAGTCACTGACTCCATGCAATGTGCTGGGCTACTTAGACAGAAAAACGTTTTACCAATTTGAACAATAAACTGAATCCAACTGCACTTTTCAATAGTTAGGATTAATTGGAATGTATGTTCCTGACTTGAAATCTGTATGATTCGATTGAATTGACTTTGTAAAGTGCCTTGAGACAACATGTGTTGTCAGTTGGCGCTATATATAAATAAAACTGAACTGAACTGAATTGAATTGAATACAATCAGTTCGGGTTCTAAAGTCCTGACACTGGTTCCCTGTATCTCAGAGAATAGACGTTAAAATACATCTATTAAGAATTGCTTTATTAACTGAAACATCTTTAATTTTAGTCTGTAGTACAAATTGTCTTTACCTACCTTTAAAATGCCACTGCAATGCACATTGTTATGTGTTTTATTAATTTTCTTTGTTTATATTATGTAAAACACTTTGAATTGTCTTGTCGCTGTAACGTGTTCTTCCCTTGCCTTAGGATTAGGACCATTGTAGGACTTCTCTAGTTCTGTGATTTCTGGTGCCAGCTGCATTTAAGAAGTTAAGGGAATTGTTCAATCCGCTGTGATTAAATCTGCCTGTTCTGTTTTATAGGGCATCATCAATATAATCTTCGTGATAGGGGTAAACCCGATGTCTCAGAGCTCACAGAGCATGCTGTATAACCCCATGTTGAGGATGTGTCAGAACATCCAGGGGACCCCAAGCCTGAGCGGCAGCGTGGGGGCTGGTTTTCCTGGAGGGTTTCCCATGTACAATCAATACCTGTACCACTACTGTTACATGGATCCTGAGGAGGTTGGACTCCATTGTGTTCTTTTGTAGTTTTTCCTTGTTCACACCTAATCATATTTATTTTATTTGATTGAAAATCATAATGTATAACCCTCTTTGTACAGGCAGTGGGGTTTGTTTTGGGCCTGTTGGTGGTTTTGGTTCTATCTCTCTCTGCTTACTACGCCTACAAGACCCGCAGCAAGATTTGGCGCCACGGAAACCTTAACATTTTGTGGGATGTGGCATTGGTCAGGGCAGCAGAGGGGCATGATGTGCTGGACTGGGTGAGTGCATCTCTCTGTTCTGATTAATATAACAGAATATTCTTGTTTTCACCTCAGCTTTTGTCAACTAAGCAAAGAAATAAAGGCAAGGCCCTGTTAGCACTAGGTCTAGGATTGCTCTTATTCATCCAGTGGTGGTTCGTCTTTCCTGGGAAAGCCTCTCCTTCTGCACCCTAAAATAGTGACCCCTTTAATGTCATGTCTTGTGTTTTAAAAAAGGAACATTCAATGCTGAGACACAAAGATTTGGTAATAGATAGAGTTAAACATGCTACTATACTGTCCAGACCCCATAACAAAACACAGAAATTAATCGCCAATAGAGACTCAGCTAACAACATCTGTGTCATTAACCAACAGTGGTGCATGGTCATATTTTATTACAGTTCTGACTGTGTACAACACAGTGTACAACATTGACTGGCAAACAAAAAATCGGTGTAGTGCTGCAACTGTGCTGTCCTGGGCATATAGCCCATATCAATAAACAGCATTGTACACTGCTGGAAACAAATATAAATACTGAGTGCTGAGCATGTTTATTACATGTAGTAACCACTGCATTCACCAGCTATCAAGCCGTGTTGAGTCAGAGAATACAGCTGGCTCAGCCCAGTTTCACTCTGACTGATCATTAACCAGGGCAGAGATAACAGCTGCACTTCACTCATTTTAGAATGGACGGAGAGCAATACATCGTGTTTATGACAGGAAGCAGATCAGAAGACCTTTATAAAGTAACAGACTGCATGGTTACTATAGCAACTTGAAGTTTCACCTTGCTTGTGTAAGTGATCACCCACACAAACATTTCCTACATGAGGTTGGAGTATTTGGGACTAGGATTGGGAGGATCAGTTTCTTGGATGTACCATGTATTGTTCATTTGCACTGTTGCAATTTAAAGGAGATGTGAAAAGTAACATGCTTTTCTGGTCTTCCGTGTTCATTTCTGTGTCTGAAAGTGCTGTAAGCTCAGTCTTCTGATAAAACCCCTTAATAACCCTGCACATTTAACTGAGGCAGTACTTTAGATCATGTTGATCTAAATGATTGTTTTCATTGGGTTTTTTCTTTGCAAATGGTGGACTCTGTTTACTAATTAGGTGATTCTGAGGTCAACTGGTTGCACCCAATTTTACTTTATTTATATCAGAGTAAAGGGAGTTAAATAACCGCATGCCATCTTTTTTTATTTTTATTTGTATAAATAACTGAAAGCCATGTATAATTTTCTTCAGATTCCATTGAGCCAGCTTTTTTGGTTGCTCAGATACAGTCAGTCAGTCAGTCATTTTCTACCGCTTATTCCATAGTGGGTCGCGGGGGAGCTGGTGCCTATCTCCAGCAGTCTATGGGCGAGAGGCGGGGTACACCCTGGACAGGTTGCCAGTCCATCGCAGGGCATATTCAATTCAATTCAGTTTATTTATATAGCGCCAATTCACACTACATGTCATCTCATGCACTTCACAAAAATCAGGTACATACATTCCAATTAATCCTAATCATTGAACAGTGCAGTCAGATTCAGTTATTTTTTCAAATTGGATAAAACGTTTTTCTATCTAAGGAAACCCAGCAGATTGCAACCAGTCAGTGACTTGCAGTATTCGCTCCACCTGGATGAGCATGTAGCGACAGTGGACAGTCCCTGGCGTTAACTTTGCAGCAATCCCTCATACTGAGCATGCATGTAGCGACAGTGGAGAGGAAAAACTCCCTTTTAACAGGAAGAAACCTTCAGCAGAACCAGGCTCAGTGTGAGCGGCCATCTGCCACGACCGACTGGGGATTTGAGAGAACAGAGCAGAGACACAAAGAGAACAAAGAAGCACTGATCCAGCAGTCCTTTCTATGGGAAGGAAAAGTAAATGTTAATGGATGTAGCTCCTTTAATCATTTCACCTAGAAAGAAAGAACAGATAAACTCTGAGCCAGTTTTCAAGGTTAGAGTTTGAAAGACAGCACATAGTTAGTTACAATAAAAGCTCATGTCATGTCTAGGAGCGAGAAAGGGTTAAACACTGAAAGACAGGGCCAAGTGGATCATGGAAAATTGGAGAGTAGTGTGAGAATGTAGCGAAGACGGTGAAAGTGGTCATTACGTCCTCCAGCAGCCTAAGCCTATAGCAGCATAACTACAGAGATAGCTCAGGATAACCTAAGCCACCCTAACTATAAGCTTTATCAAAAAGGAATGTTTTAAGCCTAGCCTTAAAAGTAGACAGTTTGTCCATCTAGAGCCCACTGATGGCCATTGTTATACTAAAATCCACAATGATTGGGATACCTCCCTCTGTCAGATTGACCATAACCATTGGAAAAGAGAGGGGGTCATATTGGAGGCAGAAATGGAGGGTGTGTTTGGACCTCAACCATAACTGAGCCGGTTTCGGCTAAACCTGACTCCCCCTTACTCCATCCAACAAGGAGGGAAGAAGACAGAGGTAAAAAATAAGGAAGATAGGTCAGGATAACCTAAGCCACTCTAACTATAAGCTTTATCAAAAAGGAAAGTTTTAATCCTAGCCTTAAAAGTAGACAGGGTGTCTGCCTCATGGACTAAAACTGGGAACTGGTTCCACAGAGAGGAGACTGATAACTAAAGGATCTGCCTCTACTTCTAGAGACTCTAGGAACCACCAGTGAACCTGCAGTCTGATAGCGAAGTGCTCTGTTAGGAACGTATGGAACAATCAGATCTCTGATGTATGATGGAGCTAGATCATTAAGGGCTTTATATGTGAGAAGGAGAATTTTAAATTCTATTCTGTATTCATCAAGGAGCCAATGAAGGGAAGCTAAAGTAGGGGAAATATGATCTCTCTTTTTTCTTTTCATCAGAACACTTGCTGCAGCATTTTCAATCAGCTGAAGGCTTTTAACTGCATTTTGTGTACATCCTAGTAACAAATTACAATAGTCCAGCCTTGAAGTAACAAATGCATGGACTAGTTTTTCAGCATCACTCCTGGATATAATATTTCTAATTTTGGCAATGTTCCGGAGGTGAAAGAAGGAAATCCTAGAAACCTGTTTAATGTGGGAGTTAAATGACATGTCCTGGTAAAAAATAACAGCAAGGTTTTTTACTTTATTACCGGAGGTCAATGTAATGCCATCCATGTTAAGTGATTGAATAAGCAGACTCCAGTCCAAAGACGACAAGTTCTGTCTTGTCTGAATTTAGAAGCAGTTAACCCTGGAGTTTAAAGATGATTTATCATTTACATGAACAAACTGGAATCTGTCAGACAAATAAGATTTAAACCAGCCTAGCGCTGTTCCCCTGATCCCTACAGCATATTCCAGCCTTTCTAAGAGAATATTGTGATCAACTGTATCAAATGCAGCACTGAGATCTAACAGGACAAGTACAGACACAAGTCCATTATCTTTGGCCATAAGAATATCATTAGTGACTGTCAGCAGAGCTGTTTCAGTGTTTCGTTATCCGATGAGCTAACCCCTCCCTCCTACTTCCCCATGTCTAAAGGGATTGCTCAACCCAGCTCTCCATCTAACGGGTCCGGACTTCCCTAAACCTGAAAGATCTTACTAAGCAGGTTTACTGAAAGTTCTGTTCAAGCTGGTGTCGGGAAATGACTCGCCTAGCCTCTGACAGCCTTCATCCAAAAGTCTCGCCCTTCTTCAACTGGAGGTCCGGGCAACCGAGTAGCCTATTGCAGTCATCCACAACTTCGACAGTCACTTTTGTTCACGGCTGCTCATTCCCTAATTTACAACTGGCTCTTGGTATATGGGCTAGGTTAATTTTAGTAGCTCAGCACGAGCCCCAAGGGCACTGTTTTAACAAACTTGACTAAGGCAACCTATAAAAACCTCCTAAAATATCTTAGAACCAGGCAACAAGACTTTTTACCACCAATGAAAAACCAAAAATAAGGTTACTCAATTAATTGAATGTCCACGATTTAACTAGAATTGTATATGCTTTCTTTAATTAGCAACGCTTATGCAGGGGTCAGTAACAGCTTCAATTCGGCAACATGTAATAATTTCAATAATAGAAATAAATCAATCAATTCAACCTGTCTTATCCTGATGCTGAAACTAATGAGTTTGGAAAGGCTTCGAAGACGGAGGCTCATCCATGCACCTGATGGAGACGGTTCTTCTTTTAACAACGAGTGATTTCTTGAAGGGAATACGACTTAATCTTCAGTTTTCTTCCTTTAAGTGGCAGGTACTGATGCTCCAGGCTTCAATGGTTAAACAGGATATTTGTTGTCATATGTCTCCGAAGACAGTAGTTTCCAGAGCCAGCTTTTTTGGTTGCTCAGATACAGTCAGTCAGTCAGTCATTTTCTACCGCTTATTCCATAGTGGGTCGCGGGGGAGCTGGTGCCTATCTCCAGCAGTCTATGGGCGAGAGGCGGGGTACACCCTGGACAGGTTGCCAGTCCATCGCAGGGCATATTCAATTCAATTCAGTTTATTTATATAGCGCCAATTCACACTACATGTCGTCTCATGCACTTCACAAAAATCAGGTACATACATTCCAATTAATCCTAATCATTGAACAGTGCAGTCAGATTCAGTTATTTTTTCAAATTGGATAAAACGTTTTTCTATCTAAGGAAACCCAGCAGATTGCAACCAGTCAGTGACTTGCAGTATTCGCTCCACCTGGATGAGCATGTAGCGACAGTGGACAGTCCCTGGCGTTGACTTTGCAGCAATCCCTCATACTGAGCATGCATGTAGCGACAGTGGAGAGGAAAAACTCCCTTTTAACAGGAAGAAACCTTCAGCAGAACCAGGCTCAGTGTGAGCGGCCATCTGCCACGACCGACTGGGGATTTGAGAGAACAGAGCAGAGACACAAAGAGAACAAAGAAGCACTGATCCAGCAGTCCTTTCTATGGGAAGGAAAAGTAAATGTTAATGGATGTAGCTCCTTTAATCATTTCACCTAGAAAGAAAGAACAGATAAACTCTGAGCCAGTTTTCAAGGTTAGAGTTTGAAAGACAGCACATAGTTAGTTACAATAAAAGCTCATGTCATGTCTAGGAGCGAGAAAGGGTTAAACACTGAAAGACAGGGCCAAGTGGATCATGGAAAATTGGAGAGTAGTGTGAGAATGTAGCGAAGACGGTGAAAGTGGTCATTACGTCCTCCAGCAGCCTAAGCCTATAGCAGCATAACTACAGAGATAGCTCAGGATAACCTAAGCCACCCTAACTATAAGCTTTATCAAAAAGGAATGTTTTAAGCCTAGCCTTAAAAGTAGACAGTTTGTCCATCTAGAGCCCACTGATGGCCATTGTTATACTAAAATCCACAATGATTGGGATACCTCCCTCTGTCAGATTGACCATAACCATTGGAAAAGAGAGGGGGTCATATTGGAGGCAGAAATGGAGGGTGTGTTTGGACCTCAACCATAACTGAGCCGGTTTCGGCTAAACCTGACTCCCCCTTACTCCATCCAACAAGGAGGGAAGAAGACAGAGGTAAAAAATAAGGAAGATAGGTCAGGATAACCTAAGCCACTCTAACTATAAGCTTTATCAAAAAGGAAAGTTTTAATCCTAGCCTTAAAAGTAGACAGGGTGTCTGCCTCATGGACTAAAACTGGGAACTGGTTCCACAGAGAGGAGACTGATAACTAAAGGATCTGCCTCTACTTCTAGAGACTCTAGGAACCACCAGTGAACCTGCAGTCTGATAGCGAAGTGCTCTGTTAGGAACGTATGGAACAATCAGATCTCTGATGTATGATGGAGCTAGATCATTAAGGGCTTTATATGTGAGAAGGAGAATTTTAAATTCTATTCTGTATTCATCAAGGAGCCAATGAAGGGAAGCTAAAGTAGGGGAAATATGATCTCTCTTTTTTCTTTTCATCAGAACACTTGCTGCAGCATTTTCAATCAGCTGAAGGCTTTTAACTGCATTTTGTGTACATCCTAGTAACAAATTACAATAGTCCAGCCTTGAAGTAACAAATGCATGGACTAGTTTTTCAGCATCACTCCTGGATATAATATTTCTAATTTTGGCAATGTTCTGGAGGTGAAAGAAGGAAATCCTAGAAACCTGTTTAATGTGGGAGTTAAATGACATGTCCTGGTAAAAAATAACAGCAAGGTTTTTTACTTTATTACCGGAGGTCAATGTAATGCCATCCATGTTAAGTGATTGAATAAGCAGACTCCAGTCCAAAGACGACAAGTTCTGTCTTGTCTGAATTTAGAAGCAGTTAACCCTGGAGTTTAAAGATGATTTATCATTTACATGAACAAACTGGAATCTGTCAGACAAATAAGATTTAAACCAGCCTAGCGCTGTTCCCCTGATCCCTACAGCATATTCCAGCCTTTCTAAGAGAATATTGTGATCAACTGTATCAAATGCAGCACTGAGATCTAACAGGACAAGTACAGACACAAGTCCATTATCTTTGGCCATAAGAATATCATTAGTGACTGTCAGCAGAGCTGTTTCAGTGTTTCGTTATCCGATGAGCTAACCCCTCCCTCCTACTTCCCCATGTCTAAAGGGATTGCTCAACCCAGCTCTCCATCTAACGGGTCCGGACTTCCCTAAACCTGAAAGATCTTACTAAGCAGGTTTACTGAAAGTTCTGTTCAAGCTGGTGTCGGGAAATGACTCGCCTAGCCTCTGACAGCCTTCATCCAAAAGTCTCGCCCTTCTTCAACTGGAGGTCCGGGCAACTGAGTAGCCTATTGCAGTCATCCACAACTTCGACAGTCACTTTTGTTCACGGCTGCTCATTCCCTAATTTACAACTGGCTCTTGGTATATGGGCTAGGTTAATTTTAGTAGCTCAGCACGAGCCCCAAGGGCACTGTTTTAACAAACTTGACTAAGGCAACCTATAAAAACCTCCTAAAATATCTTAGAACCAGGCAACTGGTGGTTCCTAGAGTCTCTAGAAGTAGAATGGAAGGCAGATCCTTTAGTTATCAGGCTCCTCTCCTGTGGAACCAGCTCCCAGCTTTAGTCCGTGAGGCATACACCCTGTCTACTTTTAAGGCTAGGCTTAAAACTTTCCTTTTTGATAAAGCTTATAGTTAGAGTTTTAGGCTTAGTTTATCAGGGAGGGATCCTTCCTCCCTCCCTGTTGGATAGAATAAGGGGGAGTCAGGTTTAGCCTAAACCGGCTCAGTTATGGTTGAGGTGCAAACACACCCTCCATTTCTGCTCCCTGTATGAACCCTTCTCTTTTCCAATGGTTATAATCAGTCTGACAGAGAGAGGTATCCCAATCCTTGTGGTTTTTAGTATAACAATGACCATCAGTGGGACCCTTTGTGGGGTTCCTTGAGACGACATTGTTGTAAATAAGCGCAGTTTAACTAAATAATCTGAACTGAAACTCTCTGTGTAGTTATGCTGCTATAGGCTTAGGCTGCTGGGGGACATAACGACCACTTTCACCCTCTTTGCTACATTCTCACACTACTCTCCAATTTTGCATTATTTGCGGTTATTTCAGCTTTTAACCTTGTTCTCTCTATTCTCTTCCTAGAAGCTACACCTGGCCTGGCTCTGTGTCTACCTGTGACACCTTTCTGGAGAGGGGAATCGTCCGAGCTTCTGCTGGCAACAACTTAATGCTCACCCTCTACCGATGATCCACATAGCCATGTCTTTTAGTGTTTAGCCCGTTCTCTCTCCTAGACATGGCGATTGACTGAGCTTAACTGTAAAAACCTCTATGTGCTCTCTTTCAGACTCTAAAAACTGGCTCAGAGTTTATCTGTTCTTTCTTTGTAGGTGAAACGACTAAAGGAGCTACATCCATTAACATTTACTTTTCTTTCCCATAGAAAGTACTCCTGGATCAGTGCTTCTGTTCTCTCAAACCCCCGGTCGGTCGTGGCAGATGGCCGCTCACACTGAGCCTGGTTCTGCTGGAAGTTTCTTCCTGTTAAAAGGGAGTTTTTCCTATCCACTGTCGCTACATGCATGCTCAGTATGGGGGATTGCTGCAAAGTCAACGCCAGTGACTGTCCACTGTCTCTACATGCTCATCCGGAAGGAGGGAATGCTGCAAGTCACTGACTGGATGCAATCTGCTGGGTTTCCATAGATAGAAAAACATTTTATCCAATTTGAATAAAAAGCTAACTCTGACTGCACTGTTCAATGGTTAGGATTAATTGGAATGTATGTACCTGACTGGGCTGCACGGTGGCGCAGTTGGTAGCACTGTTGCCTTGCAGCAAGAAGGTCCTGGGTTTGATTCCCAGCCTGGGGTCTTTCCGCATGGAGTTTGCATGTTCTCCCCGTGCCTGCGTGGGTTCTCACTGGGTACTCCGGCTTCCTCCCACAGTCCAAAGACATGCCTGTTAGGTTAATTGGTCACTCTAAATTGCCCTTAGGTGTATGAATGAGTGTGTGCTTGGTTGTTTGTGTGTTGCCCTGCGATGGACTGGTGACCTGTCCAGGGTGTACCCCGCCTCCCGCCCATAGACTG
Source organism: Girardinichthys multiradiatus (assembly GCF_021462225.1). Classification (NCBI taxonomy): domain Eukaryota; kingdom Metazoa; phylum Chordata; class Actinopteri; order Cyprinodontiformes; family Goodeidae; genus Girardinichthys; species Girardinichthys multiradiatus. The sequence goes on from NC_061799.1 coordinate 5,049,857, forward strand.
CTGGAGATAGGCACCAGCTCCCCCGCGACCCACTATGGAATAAGCGGTAGAAAATGACTGACTGACTGTTGTGAAGTGCCTTGAGACAACATGTGTTGTGAAATGGCGCTATATAAATAAAACTGAACTGAAATGAAAACTGAATTGGTACATATCCATTTACTAAGGATAAATTAATCATACCTAAAATGGGGCTGGTAATCAGAGGGAACACTTCCTTAAATAATTTGGTTGGGATTGGGTCTAACATACAAGTTGAAGGTTTAGATGAAGCTAATATTTCTGATAACTCAGGAAGCTCCACAGGATCAAAACAGTCCAAACCCAGATCAGCTTCTACAGTTACTTCTAATGTTGTCTCACTTGCTGAGGATGAAGTAATCATCTTCAGGAGTATGTCAAAGATTTTCTTTTTAATAGTATCAATTTTATTTAAGAAGAATCCCATAAAGTCATGACTGGTGAGAGCTACGGGAATGGATGGCTCAACAGAGCTATGACTCTGTGTAAGTTTAGCAACTGTACTAAAGAGAAACCTAGGATTATTCTTGTTCTCTTCTATTAATGATTAGAAATAAACTGTTCTAGCTTGGCGAAGTGTCTTTTTATACAACAGTAGGCTATTTTTCCAGATTAAGTAGGAATCCTCTAAGTGTGTATAGCGCCATTTTCTCTCCAATTTTCTAACATAGTGCTTTAAAGTACTCAGCTCTGAATTAAACCAGCGATCCAGCCTTTCATGAATAATTACCTTCTTTTTCAAGGGGGCTGCATTGTCTAATGCACCATGCAATAATGAAGTAACACTATGAACAAGAGAATCAATTTGTGAAGGGGAAGAAATGTATGTATTCCCATTTTATATTAAATTTATTTGTTAATGTACTGTAAATGATTTCTGCAAAGTGACAGAGGTGAAGTTTTGTGGCTTTTTTCCATTAAATACAATGTATTTGTCATTAATTAATTTTAGTCTTAATTAGATGTATTTATAACAACCAGGACATGTCAAAAATCATCTCAGGGTACTTCCCAAAACAAGTTAACTGGTTTTAAAAAGCAGTTACATGCAATCCTATTCAGGCCAAAAATTCCTTTTCATCCAGTTCATTTCAGTGCAGTCCCACTGAAATCTAAAAACATATTGTCAAATTCAATCCATATTTGATTCAATATAACCGTATTAACATTTGAAGTTATATCTTAGAAAGCAATTAGACAGCTTGTTATATTGCACATGTTGAGAAGACAGTTCAATACAGCGTGATGTTGTAACTTTTAAATAGCACTATATATGTGCTATAAAGGTATGTAGAACATCTGATGGCTAGCAGTGAAGCGTTTATGGCTCAAAATGTTTTTATTAAAAATCTTTTCTAATCGCTCATTCCGCTCCGGAGCTTCAGTCTGCACCTTGGTCCAACACATTATGACAAAGTGTTCATGTAATTCTACCAAGTCAGTTAAACAGGACTACAATGGCAACACAAAGATCCTATGTATTGCTTCTATTTATTGCTACATACTGTTCCTTTGATTACTTATAACACTTATAATCTCAACAGTATTTTAATCTGAATAATAATATAGTGCGCTTATGTTAATGTGTTTAGGATTTTACAAAAACATTAGAAGACTAAGACACTTACAAAGCGAAGGAGCGTACTGAACCAGCTTATTTAGCCAGGCCTCAGCATACATTCTGCCTATTGTGTAGAAGGTGCTTGCCTTGCAGGGAAGCATATATAATGTAAGGGTCATGTATAATGTATAAAAAGGGTTGAGTTGCATCTGTGTTGCTGTGTGAAATCCCACAGAGTGGGGTGGCACTAAATGATTCAGCTTGTGAAGGTTCCTTGTCAGATTATTTTCTGAGTCACAAAAACAAGTTTAAACCAGTAAGGGAAAAATAAGCAATGTGATTTAGAAAACTGTACATTGCTATTTGAATTAAAGATAGAATTAATTGTTAATGAAATACAGTGTGTTTTCCTATAGTAGCAGGCCTGAAATTCACAGAACTACATTTGTCACTGCAGTGGATCAGCTTCCATGGATTATTTTCCCCACACTGAGCATTATCCTGTGACTCCATATTCATAAGATCTGTTTCACCAACTCCCTTTCCTCCCACATCAGACCGAACCCTGTTTGACTACACTGCGATGCAGAAATAGGTCAAAGACGAGAACTCTTTAATATTGCATTCTACAGTAAGAGGGAAGATCATATCAGGCAGACTGTTGCAGCTTTGAAGTGAATGTTTTTCCTTCTTAATGGTAAATTATATTGGAGTTAAAACTCTTTTTTAAATTTCTTTGTGTGGTTTCAGAGTTACTGTGCCGCACATGTTCTTCTCTAATGATTGCAGAATTTCTCTCCTTTGTTCAGGCTTTTAGTGCATTCACGGTGATATGGAGACGTAGTTACTTTCACACCAATAATACGCATGTCTGGTCAGACGCAGTAGGGGAATTTGTTTTTGTGTGTTTCCTTCTAGTGAATTAGCTCTGTTGGTTGTTGAAAAGATTTAAGGTGAGACCTAGGGGAAGGGGAGAGAAGAACTTCTGCTCTCTGGGGCTAATGGATGTCAGATCCATCATTCAACCTTACACTGGGGATAAGGCACTAGTGTGTGCATGCGTGTTAGGGTATGGGCTGCTGTCTTGCTAAATTTCACAGCTATCTTACTATTTTTCTCAGCCATTATGACTGATTTAGTGTTGTTTTAGGCCAAGGACATACATCTGATCCCCTAGAAGGAATTCCAAAGACATCCAAAAGTTGCTGCAAGGCAAAAGTTACCTCTTTTTCCTTACAGATTGAGGGTCTTGGGTTGAAATTGTAGCTGGGGGCCTTCAGGCTCGAAGTTTTCATGTTCTCCCTGGGCTTTCATGTGTTTTCTTGGGGTACTCTGGCCTCCTCACAAAGTAAAAAAACATGCAGTTTAGATTCATAGGTCACTCTGTTCAGGGTGTGTACCTATCAGGGCTCATAAGCAGACCCATAGAAGGTTCAGAAGTACTAAAATAAATATAGACAAACAACATCCTTAATAGGTGATTCTGGGGATTCCTATCCTTAGTGATAGGGCTGCATCTGTGAAGTAAAACTTTGCAGTTGATACAACACTCAAATGGAGACAATTAGTAATTAGCTGATAGTTGGACTTATGTTTTGTCTCACCGATCCCAAACCAATATTCATATTGTGACCTTTCCAGAGCTCTACTGGGCAGCTCAAACCGTACATTAATTTTTCACTTACTTGCTCAAGGTCAGCTCATTGGGGTAACAAACCCAGACATCCCTTTCCCCCTAGACACTCTCTATCTTGTTTTTGGAGATCTCAAGGTGTCCCCCTCAAGAGGCATTCCATTATTAAGAAAATGCACCCAGTAATAGCCATAGTAATAACATCACTATGGTTCTGGATGATTTAAATAGTCATCAGAAATACACTTTAACAGGTCATTACTATAGCTATAATTTTATTTGGTGTGTGGCGGCCATATTGGATTTTAACCCTAAGGCAGCTGAGGAAGTTCAGACTTCTGGGCCCTTTTAAGCAGATTTTATTCTGACTTGCAAATCACAATTTCTGACTTTCTGACAGTGAAACTGTGCACCGTTAAACACAAAACAAGGCAAAACATTCTACTTGGGTAGTTTCATCTTGTTGCTTGTTAAGATGTTATCAAGGACCTGTGTTCAGAACAAAACTTAATGGGATGTAAAATATGAGTCATAATTCTGTTCATTTCATATTTTGGGTGTTTTCAATTATAGTCTATGTTAAACATATAACTTGTAACACAACTATATGCCTGTCGGGCCTTTTATTGTTTAATTTAGGATAATAGAGTTAGGTTCAGATAACTGAAAGACATGAATGGTTTGCATCTGTTATCACTATAGTTGATTTTTTATTGTCCATAAAAACAGAATCAGAATCACATTTTACACATAATCTTATAAAAATTAAGGAACCACAGACTATGACAATGAATTGTGCAGCTTCTGCATGTTGTTGTTAGGTGAATCATGTCGGAGATGCACGCAGCACCCAGCAGGCACCAACAGTTGTTGTGTCAGAGCGAGCAGAGCCTATCCTGAGGGCGGAGAATACTGTGGGCTTCGGCAATGGAACAGTCAGCATCCAGAGTGAACAATACAATAAAAGCAACAGGTGAGCTGGAGCAAATAGTCTTTAGGTCACTGTGTGGTCAAAGAGCAGGACACAAGAAAGCTTGAGACAGTCCTGTACCTTAAAGCGGTGGGGACACTGTCCAATATTTAGTTTATAAAATCTGCTCAAACAAAGACTGTGTGATAGTAAAAATGCCTGTTTTATTGTTGTTAATAAATTAGTCTTTTATCTTTAGTTCCTGCACAGGCAACAGCATCAGCTGCGATGCTGAGGCTCTGTGTCAGAACACCAGAACCACCGTTTGTTCTAGAAGCTCCTGTGAGACTGACAGTGGGAGAAAACCCCCTCTGCATTACATGAAGAGGCAGCAGAAAAAACTCAGTGAATCCATACCTGCAGCTCAGGTGATGATCGAGTCCCAATATGAAACTGGTCACACCTCAGAGGACACTGGTAATGAGCTGGAGTGGGACCAGAAAGATTACCTGTACAGGTGGGTCAGATGTCTGCTGCAACTTCATGCTGCAGTCACTGCGGCAAGAAAGTTTGACTTTTGTCTCACTTAACTTGATAAATCAGGGAGAAAATGACAAAAAGAGTCTCCATTCATATAATAATAATTATATAATTTCAGGGGAAAATACTGCAATAGAGATTCTAATCACCATAACCATAGTCTTTATGACACATTAACTGACTGTTAAAGTGATTTTCATTTCATGCTTGAGATGCTGATGAAAAGCTCATTCTCCTTGGATCTGCCTCACTGACAGTAAAACAGCAATAATCCACTCATGTGCTGAAATGTATGTGTACCATCAGGTTGTATCCAGCAATAACTACAGACGAGCAGCGCCGCAGGTACAAGAAAGAGTTTGACTCAGATCTAGCCCACTACAAGAGCCTCTGCTCTGAAATGGACGACATCACTGACCACATGCACAAACTGAGCAGAGAGCTGGACATGTTGGATGAAGGCTCCATGAAGTACCAGGTAAACAGTGAAAGAGAGGAAAAGTGCTGGACTGACTGCAAGTAGATGGATTATTCTGTGCCATCCACTGAACATACATACAAAAACCAAGTCAATAGAAGAGTCAGAATTATTGTACAGTGCCTTGCCACCATACAACCACAAACTTCAATGTATTTTATTAGGATTGTTTTATGACAGACCAACCCCAAGAGGTACAAACCTGAGAAATGTGGTGTGAATGTATACTCAGCCCTTCTGATTCAATACTTTGTAGAAGCACCTTTTGGTGCCATTACAACTAAAACTCATTTGGGGTTTGTCTGTACCAGCTCTGTACATCTAGAGGCTGAAATGTTTTAGCCTCTCCAAGAGCTCAGAGGTGCCCTGGTCAGGATCTGGGAGGAGATCAGAATCAGAATCAGCTTTAATGCCAGGTTTGTAAAGACAAACAAGGAATTTGACTCCGGTACACTGTCTATAAAGTCTACCATCATTTCCACAGTCTTGAGTGGGTTAAGTTCCAGGTGGTTCTGACCACACCAGTGGACCAGCCAATCCACCTCCTGTCTGTATGCAGACATCCCAGGACACCATCCATCATCTCATAATGGTCCGAACACGAGTGATTTAAATGTTACCCCTATGTAGAGGTGCATTCAGGATTGAAGTGATGCAAAGGACACATTTCTGGTGATGTGAGCGGCGCGAATATGCCAAATAGAGCGAAGCGAGAGCAAAACTCATGATGGATATGAAGCAAATTTTGCTGGAGTTGGAAAAACTGAACTTTTCTGTCAATTCGCGTCACATCTGTAGCCTTCTCTTCAGCACAAAAGTTGTCATACAAGTATGAAACTCACAGCAGTTGCTCAGGGTACATCTATGTTTATGTAGGGAATTATATTTTATTTATAAGTGTTTAAGTTTCCGATGCATATGTCAACAAGCCCTATTTCTAGGGTGCCGATCAGCCGTTATCAAAAACTACGTAATTATTCAAATCTTATGGCTACCACGCTACATTTTGTTGTCATATCAGCTCTTGCCTGTATTTTGGCAATCCTCGTCCATATGTTTAGGCACAAAAATGTTTATTATATTTAGAGGATGTGGACAGTACAATTTGGCCGGTTTTCTATTGAGCTGAGATTTATTTACTCACCAAAAACAGATGAACAGGCATTCTGCAGCGGGGATGCAGCGCCTGTAGCTGGTGTCCCGGAGGCTTATTCGTCCCCCAAAGGAAGGGCAGAAGTTCCTCAAACTGGGTGCTGGATAGACGGAAGTACCGCTGAAGCAACCATGATCCAGACGCTGCTCCTGGAGTAGGTAGTGGTACTCTCCAAACTGGTTCCATCTCTGGAAAATCTGGTGAACCCAGGGACGTTGGCCCCCCACGGCGTTGTTCGGTTTTCCATAAGTAAAGCACCATGACTCTCTGCATGTTGAGTTGAAATCGGCAAGCAGCAGATAGAAGCTCCTCCTGTTTGATGATGCGGTGAAGCGAGTGGAGTGTTGTCGCCTGTAGGCCACGCAAATTGCTGGCGAAATGTCAGACGAGCAACAGCATGCGCATGAGACAAAAATTCGCTGGAATCACGTTCTGTCTGAACGCACCATAAGGAGCATGCCCAGACGTCAGACATGCATACAAGCATGTGGGGGCCATACAAACTACTGAGTACCATGTTGAGTTGCTGCAATGACATTTCAGCAAACTGGACTAGCCTGCTAATGTCGCATTTTTTGTTCCTAACACAGCCATTCCATATCAGTATGGATATCCACCTTTTTTTTTTATTGAGATCTAATGTGTTTTTAAAGTGGTTATTTTAGGTTCTTAGCAGTGTATTTACCTATGCCATACTTCCTATTTTTATAAATTTACAAACATTGAATAACATACAGGTCCTTCTCAAAATATTAGCATATTGTGATAAAGTTTATTATTTTCCATAATGTCATGATGAAAATTTAACATTCATATATTTTAGATTCATTGAACACTGACTGAAATATTTCACGTCTTTTATTGTCTTAATACGGATGATTTTGGCATACAGCTCATGAAAACCCAAAATTCCTATCTCACAAAATTAGCATATCATTAAAAGGGTCTCTAAACGAGCTATGAACCTAATTATCTGAATCAACGAGTTATCTCTAAACACCTGCAAAAGATTCCTGAGGCCTTTAAAACTCCCAGCCTGGTTCATCACTCAAAACCCCAATCATGGGTAAGACTGCCGACCTGACTGCTGTCCAGAAGGCCACTATTGACACCCTCAAGCAAGAGGGTAAGACACAGAAAGAAATTTCTGAACAAATAAGCTGTTCCCAGAGTGCTGTATCAAGGCACCTCAGTGGGAAGACTGTGGGAAGGAAAAAGTGTGGCAGAAAACGCTGCACAACGAGAAGAGGTGACCGGACCCTGAGGAAGATTGTGGAGAAGGGCCGATTCCAGACCTTGGGGGACCTGCGGAAGCAGTGGACTGAGTCTGGAGTAGAAACATCCAGAGCCACCGTGCACAGGTGTGTGCAGGAAATGGGCTACAGGTGCCGCATTCCCCAGACCTGGGCTACAGAGAAGCAGCACTGGACTGTTGCTCAGTGGTCCAAAGTACTTTTTTCAGATGAAAGCAAATTCTGCATGTCATTCGGAAATCAAGGTGCCAGAGTCTGGAGGAAGACTGGGGAGAAGGAAATGCCAAAATTCCAGAAGTCCAGTGTCAAGTACCCACAGTCAGTGATGGTCTGGGGTGCCGTGTCAGCTGCTGGTGTTGGTCCACTGTGTTTTATCAAGGGCAGGGTCAATGCAGCTAGCTATCAGGAGATTTTGGAGCACTTCATGCTTCCATCTGCTGAAAAGCTTTATGGAGATGAAGATTTCATTTTTCAGCACGACCTGGCACCTGCTCACAGTGCCAAAACCACTGGTAAATGGTTTACTGACCATGGTATCACTGTGCTCAATTGCCCTGCCAACTCTCCTGACCTGAACCCCATAGAGAATCTGTGGGATATTGTGAAGAGAACGTTGAGAGAATCAAGACCCAACACTCTGGATGAGCTAAAGGCCGCTATCGAAGCATCCTGGGCCTCCATAAGACCTCAGCAGTGCCACAGGCTGATTGCCTCCATGCCACGCCGCATTGAAGCAGTCATTTCTGCCAAAGGATTCCCGACCAAGTATTGAGTGCATAACTGTACATGATTATTTGAAGGTTGACGTTTTTTGTATTAAAAACACTTTTCTTTTATTGGTCGGATGAAATATGCTAATTTTGTGAGATAGGAATTTGGGGTTTTCATGAGCTGTATGCCAAAAACATCCGTATTAAGACAATAAAAGACCTGAAATATTTCAGTTAGTGTGCAATGAATCTAAAATATATGAATGTTAAATTTTCATCAGTACATTATGGAAAATAATGAACTTTATCACAATATGCTAATATTTTGAGAAGGACCTGTACATCTTCTTTCCACATCACAATCATCTTTCCACGTCACAATTATGTGCTAATTTGAGTATATTACATAAAATCTCAAAACATTAAAATGCTTGAGAAGCGCAAAAAAACAGAAAAAGGTTAAAAAGGGGTGTAAATATTTTTGCAGGGTATTTTTTGTGGTGATTAACATTAGATAAATCAAGACTGTACAATATTGGTGTTAGAGATAATCTGTTTGTTAACATAAAAAAATTTGAAAAATCCAACTGGAACATTCCTTTGTTATGAATTGCAGGGTGTGGCAGATGAGTACAACGGGCTGAAAGACCTTAAAAAGGTAAGAAGATCAAAGATCTCTCAAAGTGACACTATTCATTAAAACGTTTACCTTTGTAAACCACCACTTCAATGCCAAAGAAAGAAATTTAATGTTGGACAAAAAGAGGCAACATTCCTTATGCAGGTGTAGAGCTACTTTCAGAAGAACACTTGTCACAATCCTGAGGTGTTAGGTATGGTTTTCAGTTGTGTTCATGTTTTTCTGCACGTTCTTTGTTATGTTCTATAGGTGTTGCCATATTGTTGTTTTTGCCACTGGGTTTTGCCATATACAAGTCCTTCTCAAAAAATTAGCATATTGTGATAAAGTTCATTATTTTCTATAATGTCATGATGAAAATTTAACATTCATATATTTTAGATTCATTGCACACTAACTGAAATATTTCAGGTCTTTTATTGTCTTAATACGGATGATTTTGGCATAAAGCTCATGAAAACCCAAAATTCCTATCTCACAAAATTAGCATATCATTAAAAGGGTCTCTAAACGAGCTATGAACCTAATCATCTGAATCAACGAGTTAACTCTAAACACCTGCAAAAGATTCCTGAGGCCTTTAAAACTCCCAGCCTGGTTCATCACTCAAAACCCCAATCATGGGTAAGACTGCCGACCTGACTGCTGTCCAGAAGGCCACTATTGACACCCTCAAGCAAGAGGGTAAGACACAGAAAGAAATTTCTGAACGAATAGGCTGTTCCCAGAGTGCTGTATCAAGGCACCTCAGTGGAAAGTCTGTGGGAAGGAAAAAGTGTGGCAGAAAACGCTGCACAACGAGAAGAGGTGACCGGACCCTGAGGAAGATTGTGGAGAAGGGCCGATTCCAGACCTTGGGGGACCTGCGGAAGCAGTGGACTGAGTCTGGAGTAGAAACATCCAGAGCCACCGTGCACAGGCGTGTGCAGGAAATGGGCTACAGGTGCCGCATTCCCCAGACCTGGGCTACAGAGAAGCAGCACTGGACTGTTGCTCAGTGGTCCAAAGTACTTTTTCCGGATGAAAGCAAATTCTGCATGTCATTCGGAAATCAAGGTGCCAGAGTCTGGAGGAAGACTGGGGAGAAGGAAATGCCAGAAGTCCAGTGTCAAGTACCCACAGTCAGTGATGGTCTGGGGTGCCGTGTCAGCTGCTGGTGTTGGTCCACTGTGTTTTATCAAGGGCAGGGTCAATGCAGCTAGCTATCAGGAGATTTTGGAGCACTTCATGCTTCCATCTGCTGAAAAGCTTTATGGAGATGAAGATTTCATTTTTCAGCACGACCTGGCACCTGCTCACAGTGCCAAAACCACTGGTAAATGGTTTACTGACCATGGTATCACTGTGCTCAATTGGCCTGCCAACTCTCCTGACCTGAACCCCATAGAGAATCTGTGGGATATTGTGAAGAGAACGTTGAGAGACTCAAGACCCAACACTCTGGATGAGCTAAAGGCCGCTATCGAAGCATCCTGGGCCTCCATAAGACCTCAGCAGTGCCACAGGCTGATTGCCTCCATGCCACGCCGCATTGAAGCAGTCATTTCTGCAAAAGGATTCCCGACCAAGTATTGAGTGCATAACTGTACATGATTATTTGAAGGTTGATGTTTTTTGGGCTGCACGGTGGCGCAGTTGGTAGCACTGTTGCCTTGCAGCAAGAAGGTCCTGGGTTCGATTCCCGACCGGGGGTCTTTCTGCATGGAGTTTGCATGTTCTCCCCGTGCATGCGTGGGTTCTCACTGGGTACTCCGGCTTCCTCCCACAGTCCAAAGACATGCCTGTTAAGTTAATTGGTCTCTCTAAATTGCCCTTAGGTGTATGAATGAGTGTGTGCATGGTTGTTTGTGTGTTGCCCTGTGATGGACTGGCGACTTGTCCAGGGTGTACCCCGCCTCTCGCCCATAGACTGCTGGAGATAGGCACCAGCTCCCCCGCGACCCACTATGGAATAAGCGGTAGAAAATGACTGACTGACTGACTGTTTTTTGTATTAAAAACACTTTTCTTTTATTGGTCGGATGAAATATGCTAATTTTGTGAGATAGGAATTTTGGGTTTTCATGAGCTGTATGCCACAATCATCCGTATTAAGACAATAAAAGACCTGAAATATTTCAGTTATTGTGCAATAAATCTAAAATATATGAATGTTAAATTTTCATCATGACATTATAGAAAATAATGAACTTCATCACAATATGCTAATTTTTTTAGAAGGACCTGTAGTTCATTTCCTTTTGCTCAGTATTGTTAGGTGTAATTTCGTTCATTATTTTGTGTTTTTCTTGTGATTCTGTTACATTTAAATTGTTTTCTGTTAGATTTCTGCGTAACATTTCCCTGAAGGTTTCTTCATGGCTCCATTGATGCTTATTTGTCTGTTTTCCCCTTCTCCGGTCTTGTCTTCTGTCTCAGCTGCTCCACATATCCTCTGATTTCTCTGCTTGCTCTTTGCCTCAGCTGCTATTCATTCCCTCTGATTAGCTCTTCTGGTTTGCCTCTGAGTTCTCTACCCCTGCCTCAGTATATACACTTAACAGTTATCTTTGTTCTTCAATGGTTCCTTTCTGTTTTACTGACGTCTGGTCCGCTTCTGCTCCATGCCATATTTCTTCATGGTTCAAGTTGTTGCTGCTAGTCTGCTTGACTTTGTATGTTGTTTTAATTTCATCAATTAAAAGTTCTAATCTTCACTTTAAGTTTGCGTTGCATTTGAGTCTTTACCACCTGAACATGACACACATTTAAAAAATGGGTTCCTGTTTGATCTAGATCTACAGCAGCTCAAGAGTTTGTGATTAAAATGAAAACATAATAAATATAGAAATTAGAAAGATGCAATTACTTGGTTACATAAAAGCCAGAATTTACAGCATGGCACGAGGTTTACAGGATAAGGAACTGGGTGGGATGTAACAGAAGATACTAGAAAGGAACAATGAAACCAAGGAGCTTAAATACAGAGAGGTGTGATTAGAGGGTGAGTCTAATCAGGGGAATACTGAATAGTTTTGAGAGAGAGTACTAAGCAGGGAACTGAAGAAAGCAGAATAATAACCACAGAGAACACAAATGGAGCTGAACTACACACAAAAGGGTCTACAAATCAAAAAGGGAAAAAGCCTAACACTAATATAAGAGAATAACCGAGATGCCCAGAGAACAGAACACAAGAAATAACCAAGAAATTCGACAAAAGGAACAAATTAATATGGAAAGACCCCAAAGCTAAAAAAAAAAAACAATTGAATATGGCAGGATCTAACTGTTAATAATAAACAACCAAACCAGAAATAATCAGAAAACCAAAACACAAACACCCATGGATCATGATACAAATACTTTTACAAAATCAACAGCCAACTGTATTATTTTCTCTTGTATATCAGAGTTTTACTCTCTTTTATTGACTGTTGGATGTTCCTCCAGCTGCCTGATAACACTGTTTAAAATGTCCTCATACTGAAATAAATTATAAATAAAGATGATCAAACTGTTGCTCTCCCTAATTTACAAAGTCCCTACATTTGGGCTGGGTGAAGCTTGTTTGAGCTTAAACTCCCTTAGACAAAAAAAACAACAAAAATATCTCTTGTGTCACTGCAGGGTGTCTGTTGTTACTATTGATAATGTTAATTGTTTTAATCTCTTATTACCTTTTTTCCAGACTGACGACTATCAGACAAAGAGGAGACAAAGCAAAGAACTCAGAAGAAAACTTTTTCACATCAAACATCTGGTAAAAATCTATGATCAAGGTTTTTGTTAAAGAAAGGACTGAAAACACATCTGCCTCTTGGTCCCTTTAGGAGTCACTATTTGAAGCTGTTGCCTATGTACTTTGTAAATTATTGTGGTATAGTTTAATCTTGTACATTGTCTGGTATATTATTTCAAATTATACATATGTATGTGTGTGTATATATATATACACACACACACACACACACACACACATTCACCGGCCACTTTATTAGGTACACCTGTCCAACTGCTCGTTAACGCAAATTTCTAATCAGCCAATCACATGGCAGCAACTCAATGCATTTAGGCATGTAGACATAGTCAAGATGATCTGCTGCAGTTCAAACTGAGCATCAGAATGGGGAAGAAAGGTGATTTAAGTGACTTTGAACATGGCATTGTTGGTGCCAGACGAGCTGATCTGAGTATTTCAGAAACTGGGATTTTCACGCACTACCATCTCTATGGTTTACAGAGAATGGTCTGAAAAAGAGAAAATATTCAGTGGGCGTCAGTTCTGTGGGCACAAATGCCTTGTTGATGTCAGAGGTCAGAGGAGAATGGCCAGACTGGTTCGAGATGATAGAAAGGCAACAGTAACTCAAATAACCACTCGTCACAAACAAGTCATGCACAAGAGCATCTCTGAACACAACATGTCAAACCTTGAGGCAGATGGGCTACAGCAGCAGAAGACCACACCGGGTGTCATTCCTGTCAGCTAAGAACAGGAAACTGAGGCTACAATTCGCACAAGCTCACCGATATTGGACAATAGAAGATTGGAAAAACGTTGCCTGGTCTGATGAGTCTCAATTTCTGCTGCGACATTCAGATGGTACGGTCAGAATTTGGCGTCAACAACATGAAAGCATGGATCCATCCTGTCTTGTATCAATGGTTCAGACTGGTGGTGGTGGTGTAATGATGGGGGGGATATTTTCTTGGCACACTTTGGGCCCCTTAGTACCAATTGAGCATCGTGTCAACGCCACAACCTACCTGAGTATTGTTGCTGACCATGTTCATCCCTTTATGACCACAGTGTACCCATCTTCTGATGGTTACTTCCAGCAGGATAACGAGTCATGTCATAAAGCACAAATCATCTCACACTGGTTTCTTGTACATGATAATGAGTTCACTGGACTCAGATGGCCTCCACAGTCACCAGATCTCAATCCTTTGGGATGTGGTAGAACGGGAGATTCACATCATGGATGTGCAGCCGACAAATGTGCAGCATCTGTGTGATGCTATCATGTCAATATGGACCAAACCCTCTGAGGAATGTTTCCAGTACCTTGTTGAATCTATGCCACGAAGGATTAAGGCAGTTCTGAAGCCAAAAGGGGGTCCAACCCGGTACTAGCAAAGTGTACCTAATAAGGTGGCCGGTGAGTGTGTGTATATGTATGTATGTATGTGTGTATGTATATGTGTGTGTGTGTGTGCGTGCGTGCATGTGTGTGTGTGTATACATGCATGTATGTGTATATATAAATGTATGTATGTATGTATATATATATATATTGTGTATACATACATACATTGTGGCTTTGTAAAACACACCCCAGAAAGTTAAACAATAAGGAAAAATACAGCCATATTATAAGGTAAAATGTTTATTGTTCTAAAATATCTTTTTGAAGTTACTTACCAAATATTTTACAAAATATTTAGATTGAATGTTATAATATATTGTATCAATGTAATTTTGTTGCTTGAACATTAAACAGTTTAGGATGTAGGATGTTAATTCTTAGTGGAGGTGGGCAGCCCTGACTATTTGAAGTGGTATTTATACTATAAACATTTAATGTACTACGATTTAAACGTATCTAATTAAAACATCAACATGTCATTATTCTAACAGTTCTAATATGTTTTACATTTCAATCATATATTATCACATTATAACAATATAAATATTGTGAGACCTGAGAGTTTTGTCAACTGGTTTCTCTAAATTATCCGTAGAAATGTGTGTGTGTGATTGGTTGTGTCGCCTGTGATAAACAGGCAACCTGTCCAGTGTGTACCCTGCCTTTCGTCTGATGGAAATAGGCACCAGCCCCCTAGTGACACTCAAAGGATAAACCTGTATACCAAGGGATGGATGGATTAGATATTGCTGATGCTAAAAAATCATTGCAGCTTGGCCCCAACAGCAGAACTGACAACTGAAACAGGGGAAAGGTTTCTAAAACTCTTTCATGAAGGTAAATTAACAAAGAATATGGCAAAGTCTTTGTCTTCCGAGTTTGTTCAAGTGTTGAGATTATAAAATGAAAACGAACAGGTAGAAGACATGAAAGCACCAGGACAGAAAATTCTAATTAATCTGCCTGAAAATTAAAAATGCACAATAAAAGGAGCGAAAGACAAACAGGCAGAAGCATGAGTTGAATGCTGAATCCCATTATCCTCATCGCTTTACCACCGAGTTCATTCAGTAGTTAAAATAGTCCACTGCGGATTGGGACACTCATTGAAGAAGGCGATACTTCATTGGTTCTTGTTCATTTCTAGAACTGAAACATATGCAGCTTAATGTTTCCTATATGCGTCGGCTGTCGATTCTACAATTAACTTTGGTATACATTTTCACACGAAAAACAATGATATAATGCCAGTAATAACCTTGTAAAAATATATCTAGTGGATTTAAAATGTATTTAGATTTTTCATTATATATGACTATAGTAACAAAAAATATAAACCTTGGTATACAGTACTCCAAAATAGCAGCCTTTAGGTGTGCCAGTCTTCATATATACTTGAAGTATACTGATAAGTAGTCTGATATCAGTAATTTAAAAAGTATGTCAACATGTAATATGCCTATTACTGTTATTCAACAAAGCACTAGAACATATTAATGTAGACATAACAGTTTTCTGGTGTTTGTTCTTGAGATCATACATGTTAAACATGCAACTCTTCCCCGTTTTCCCTTTGCTTTTTGAGGAAAAACTACAGTTGATGTCAAGCAGAAATATCACTGCTTACCTCCCTGTGCTCAACAGAAACAAGTGGGGCACCTTACTCCTAAAAGAGTATGGGGGAAATAGGGGTGAGATAAAGTCCGTAAGCAAGGTGCAAGAAACCACCTAAAAGATAGGGCATTTATAGAAGGAAACTGTTGTAGACCATCACGAACACCAACACAGACAGCAACAAGGCTCCAGTGGACTAAAGCACAGTTTCCATGGACTGTGGCTGATTGGATAACAGTGATATTCCGTGATCAGCCCAGGATCTGTATTGGTCACGGAGGGGTGTCATCACAGCGAACCACATAAAGATACCTGCATGAAGCAAACAAGTACATTTCAGCAGTCAGTGGACAATGCAATTTAAGACACTTCACTTTCCATCAATCTAAAGTAGCTTTGTTGATAGTTTCTACAGAGAAGGCCGATCCTCTCATAGCAATGACCAGCAAACAGTCCAGGATCCAATCAAACTGAATATTTATGATAGAAATAGAAAAAAAAGATGCATGTTAAGGTTTCACAATACAAAGCTAATCTAGAACTGCTAACAGAACTAACTGGTGCCTGATTGGTGGAAATTTCTTTTATATAAACTATTGGTTCCTCTGTTTTATCTGTGAAAGGTTTCAGTAAATTACATTCTGGGTCCTTCCAGCAGTGATCTAAACTGACTCCATGGCTGGTTTTCAGAACCAAAATATATGAACAACGCATGACACAAATGAATGTAGTGGAATATCTGATAGATTTACCATACAGTTTGCATGAATACACTTGAGTTTGTAGTCACATGTTGCAGTGTTTATTTGGCATTCATCATACAGATAAAACTACAACATTTTCTGAAGAAGTTTTGACACGATGTCATGTTTTAATAACAACCATATACAGGAGATCTGGAATCTTAAGAAACCCATTAACAGAATAAAACAAAAAGCAGGGTCTGTTCATCTTCAACTCTCTAAGACAAGGCTGAGCGTTTAAATAACATTCTACAGGCCCAGCAGTAGATCAAGAAGCAGTGTTACAAACTGTAGAATTGTATAAATGAATGCTTAGAAAAATCCAGAGAATGTGCAGTTTTGTCCTCTATTAAATAATTTGTAAACCTGCTTCTTGAATTAATCATGTGAGGTAAATCCAAAAGGACCAGGGCCCTCCTTTTCTTCAGCTCGACTTGAACAGTGGGATGTTTTTAAGCATCGATTTTCCTCTGATCGCAGCCTTCCCACCACATTTACATTAGTTACGTCACATAATATGGCAGAAGATCTAATTCCAGGTGACAGCATGAACAGCTCATTACATTTGCTTACTTCATGTTTGAGCTGAGGTATTTTCATCTACTTGTAGAAAGAATGCATTTAGGAGCTATGAGTTAAAGGAATACTTTAACGTTTAAATCAAACTTGAATAATAGTGTAAATCAGGGGAAAAAAAAAACTCAACATAAGAGCTTCAAAAACACCTGAACATGCAAAAAAGGAAATGGCATCAATATTTATATATATACATATTTTAACACATTGTTACCCCAGATGTAGCACTCTGCCTTACAAAAGTATTCACACCCCCGTGTTTCCATATTTTGCCACGTTACAACAAATGTTCATCTATTTTATGTGATAGACCAACACAAAATATATATATTTTTATTAAAATATGAAAAAAGTATTGTGCATTTTTTCAGCCCCTTTATTCGGATACTCCTGAATATAATCCATTGCGACCATTTCATCTGGTTATAAATGCAGCTGTTCTGTCAGGGCCAGAGGTTTGCTAGAGAACACTGAAGGGAAAAACAGCATCATGAACACCAAGGAATATGTTAATCTAGCCTTTATAGAAGAGTGGTAAGAAAAAAGCCATTATTGAAAGGAAACCACAAGAAGTCCCATTTGTGTTGTGCCACAAGTAATGTAGGAGACACAGCTAGATGTGGAAATGGGTGTCCTGGTCAGATGAGACCAAAATTGGCCAGTGTCTGGCTGCAGCCTTCAATGCTCTGATTTAAAGTAAAATTCTGACCAGAGTCCAACTGAGAATCTGTAGCAGCACTCCGTCCAACACATCTGAGCCTGAGCTAGTTTACAAAGATGAATGGGCAAAAAATGTTTCTAGATGTATCAAGCTGAAGGACACGTTCCCCAAAAGACTAGCAGCAGCCATTTTTATTTTAAATGTGACGATATTGTAATGTTTTCCTTTCACCTCACAAACATCTGCTTCATTGTGTTGATCTATCGTAGAAATTTACAAATAATTACATTAAAGTTTGGATTTGTAATGCAACAAAATGTCAATGGTTGTGAATACTTTTGCAAGGCATTTTATGAAGGGACGTAAACTTTTTTTTTTTTTAACAGGTAAAATCTTTTGATCTCCTAATTTTTATTTATTTGTCATTAAGTCCAAATTCCATGTCGGCCTTATACATCTTATTCAAAAAACGGTATCCAAACAAAGCAGAGTAAACAATACAGAGACAAAACTCATTTTCAAAAGGACAACAAATACAAGACAGTGAGCTCCTGAGCCACAGGGAGCCCTAAATTCATCGTCCTCGATATCAAGGCAGTTGTCAAAAAGAAGGCGGTTTCTGGTGAACAAATCTTCCAGAGGTTCATGTTTAGGAAATATCGGACTAAAGCATTCTGATGTCTGATGAGGTATTAGTCTGTTCCCACTGGAGCCTTTTAACTTTAGTATTCTTCAACGATAGCAACAGTGAGCCCAGTGCACCAGTCGCTTCTCTCCTCCTCTGGTTTGTGTTTATTTTGACAACAATCTGAGGACAACATAATAAACTTTGGTCTTATTTCATCTCGTTTCTTCTTCTGCAGCGCTGACAAAAAGCAGTGAATTAAAAGGTTTAAGCAGCTCTGCTCTGTCTTAGTTAAACCCGTTCCCGGGTCATGATGCACAGTACCGAGTGTAGAGGAAAAATGGTTCCGCGCGTGCTCAGTGACAGGACAGTTTTGTCCTCTACATGAAACTGTAGCAGGGTGCTGTTGCCCTCTACACGAGGCTGAGTTTAGTCAATATGACATGCAGGCGGTGACATGACTGACTGTAGTGGCCATACTGGACCCCAGCGTGAGGAGCTGGTTTCTGGCACCAGACAGACTGGGTTGGCAAGAAAACGGCACCAGCCTGGCACGAGCTACTCTCTTCTCTGGAGGCCCGGGTAGGGGGGCTGGAGCCTGTTTCATGAGGGGGGATTGAGAGGTTACAGTACAGCACGTATGACAGCCAGCTGGCACTGCAGCTTGACAACCACACAGATGGATAGTGATGAGTCAGGAGGTTTCCTGTGGGTCCTTGTCGTCACTAATCCCAGACGGAGACCTCGTCCGTCACAGAGCTACTGTCCCGGGACATACGGCCAGCTGATGGAGCTTCCGGAGAGCTGCATGTCACGGATCAGCGTCTCGATAGGGGTCTTTCCGACCAGGCGCATGAAAAAGAGCTGGGAGATAAGGTTGGCGGGGACGGCGCGCAGGGCGGGTAGGCGCAGGAGCAGGCGGCCGAAGCGCTGTGGCTGACTTGGGTACTGCATCCGCTCGTACTCCGTCAGAGCCACCTGAGCCTTCTCCTGCAGGGACTCCACGTGGACCGGGTCTGTTAGACCACAGGCATCTGAGAGGGAGGAGGAGGGAGAGGCAGTTATTTAATAGTGTGGAAAGGTTACATAAAGAGTTATGATGAACCGAGAGAAAGGCTGAAATACCAGTAAATGAGGACATCTAAAACCTAACCTCATCAGTCTGTCCTCCACGGAGAATATAATCAACCCTTTGTACCCAAACAAAAACCTTTATTTAAAAACAGTTTCGTCAACACGCCAAGAGATGGCACTGTAGCAGATAATGTCAATAATTAATATTTATTTTATTGCAAAGCATGTAGTGCCCCATCCTTGCAGCAGCACTCACTGACACTTTTCTCCAGTAAGATGCTTCCTCTACATCCCTACTCATGCAAAACCAAAGAGGAAGTGACAAACCTGCAAGCTCTATTCAAATCAATTCAGTTTCTTTATATAGCAACTCATTTACAACACGCCATCTCAAGGCACTTTAAATTAAAGAAAAAAAGTCAATTTAAAGTAAATCTATTCCAATTGATCATAGAAACAAGGCAGTCAAGTTCAGTTTATTATTAAGATTGGTTAAAATGTTTTCCATCTAAGGAAACCCAACAGATTGCAGCAATTATGAACTCTAAGGCAGTTGTGTCCAAATGTTTTTGTCATGTGGACCAAAAACCATCAAGTCAAAGGTACTCATGGTCCAAAAAACAAAAATCACAAAAACTTATATTGTGATTTTTTTACCTGCTCAACAGTTAGCTAAGCATGCAATATTTTTAAATAAGTAAAGTAGCTAGATTTCTTTTGCTGTGTTTTACCAAGTTTAATAAATGAATTGAAAGCAGATTTGGGTGTGCCAAGGTCTCTGGATAGATCTGGTCTTATTTACTATAAAATTAATGAGAAGACAAAAAGTATGGTTATTAAAAGATGAATATTTTGCATTGTGCCTAACATTTAGAAAAATAAAATAAAAAGTCTCCACCTGCATCTACCATGACTTAATTTGCATCATTCTTAAAATGCAGTTGTGGGCAGCTTTAAATGAGTCCAGGGGCCTCAACCCACATCACCTCTGGTCTAAGGGGGAATAAGAGATTGTGGAACGAGTCTGACGTAGTGACATCATTCAGGTCAAAGAGCAACATCACAGTAAGCAGATTGAGAGAGAGCAGAGATAAATCAGTATGTCTGCCTGATGTTATTTGGTGATGGCTACCTTTTAAACCGTAAACTGGATGCAAAGTTTAAACTTGTGCCATTGGAAGTTTCAGATCAGTGGTTGTACTTTAACATATCTTCACATGTCCATTCACAGAGCAAGAAAATGAAACCTCAGGAGAGAATCTCTTACAAGTAGCTGGCTTTAGGCTGTGTGAACAACAACAATCACCTGGTGAGAACAGTGCGATGGCCTTGAGGCAGCTGTACTCGGCAGAGTCCACCTGCAGTCTCATCAGCTTCTCCACCTGGTCCTGGAACATCCTCACCTGGTCCATGAAGGACACCACGCGCTCAGCGGACATAGGCGAAGAGTGGAAGCCCGCTGCTGCCAGCAGGGGTGCCATGTGCAGTGGCAGAGACGACTGGGCCGCGTTGAGGATAAAAAGCTCGCTCCAGCTCAGCCTCAGCAGCGCCACCTATGGATTAGAAGAAAGTTAACTGATGCAGCATGGTTTTCCTCTTTGTTTCAATGTGACAGCCACTTGTTTATAAGTTTTAAAGGAACAAGCTTTAAGGAATACATTAAAGCCTTTAAAGCCTTAGCTACTCTTCAATGTTTTTATCTCGTGTTCATCAGATCTAAAATGTCCTTTTATGTTAAAAGGAGATATAATGTGCTAACCTGGTCTGACACAGGCAGCTCGGGGAAATATGGAATATTTCTGGCCCACTCCACCGTGCTGAAGAGCAACCGGGCAGCCAGCTCACAGATGTTATCTATGCCCATGGCATTGTCCGGACCGGCCTGCTGGTTGTACTGGTGTCCATATCGACTGTTGGGGTAAGGCTCGGCTCTTAACAGCTGGGATATGAGCTCAGACACTGGCTGACCCCCGCTGCCACCACCTCCTCCTCCGTTGTTGTTATTGTAGAACTCGCTGCCGCCGATGCCACTGGTGCCACCTATGGGTGTGATGGAGGGACTGAGGCTTGGCTGAGGTGGGATACGCCCGCGTTGAACTGCTGTAGTTTGGATGGGGGACAAAGGGGGAAAAGGGGTTGATGGCAGACCGGAAGAAAGAGGAGTTGGACAGGGGAATAAAATCGGAGGGGGGAAGCAGAGAAAGATTTGGAGGGTGAAACAGGAAGCAGGATTTGGGGAAGGGTTGAGAAAAAACAAAATGTTAAGAGTTGAATTATGTCACTTATCAGCAAACAGGCGTAGGGCAATCAAGATGCTCTTCCTGGAGATCAAAATGAGGCATGTCTGAAACCAGACTGGTTCTTTTAATGAAAGCTTGAAGCATCAACAACAAACTTCATGTGTTTGTGCTTAAACAATGTATTGTAAAAGATAAAAACTTTATTATTATACACAATATCAGTAAATATAATATTGGATATTGCTATCAGCCCAAGTTTTCATATCGGTCCAACCCTTTACAAATCTGAGCAAAACAGTTTTAAAAAATCGTTATACATTCTGTCTAAGCTCCAATGTCGTTGGTGTCAGAGAAGGAACGTTTTCTATGACACCAAAGCTGAGAAGGGAGGGTGGATTACTGACGTTCAGGGATACGAGTTCATGGGGCAAGCTTAGGCAAGCACAAGCTCATCCTAGAGCGAGCCACAGAATCCTAAATAAGTACCCTGCAGAGACGCTGACCCCTGACCTCCCTATGGAGGTGGTGCAGCAAAGAGAATTTTTCCACAGGGAGCTGTAATGTGTCTCATTAGCATGCTCTATGATCTGTGATTATGAAGAAAGAAACAACTAACACCCAGAGAGCGTGGGTGTGTGCCAAACCACTATGAGGAAAACTAAGACATGGTCAGTACGATGGCGTTATATATCAGGACATAACAAAACTGATCTGGTCTTTAACCTGCTCTCAAACTGCTGAATGTGAGGTGTGCAAAAACAACACATTCCATACTGCCAATATTTCCTAAAGAAAAACAAAGACGACATAGAATGGCTGTGAGTGTAATCACAAGATTTGTAACTGAAAGTAGCAGCCAGGGTCTCCTGATTTAATGTACTTGATTATGTGAGACCACCTCTATAAAAGCAGGATTTTTGTTCGCCTGAAGCATATAGATGCATGTTAAACGTAATTCCTGAAGCCCATACATCTAGAAAGGTCTTTTTCAAACTATTATCGTTTATAACTGTACACTAGGAAAGATTATTTACAAATGGTAACCATTCAAGACAGGTAAATTTTCCCTGAGAGGATATCCCAGCAAATTCACAGCAGCACCAGGCTATGCAATCTTCAAAGCAACTGCAAAAACCCAAAGGTTCCATCTTAGATTCTACAGGCCCAGGTTAGCTTGCTATATGTTAAAACAGGGGTTCTCAAATATTTCACCCTGTGACCCCCAAAATTACAGCACCAGAGACTGGGCCCCCATGAAAATACATAATAATTTGATTACACATTAAATTATTTAACAGGGCATTTATTGGTATATTTAATTATTTCATGATAAATTTGTCCCTTTTGGCCCTCCATACCCTCAGCGGTCACATTACAACGATTGTGCAAATCATCTCGTGACTTCTCCCACTTGGTGTTTTGCAGGTTTTGACTAGAAAACAACATGAAAAAGTGTTGCGTGTTTTCTAAGGATCACAATCTTTCCACCACTCGTTCTGAGCTTTAGCATCCCATCCACTACAAATATACACCAAGCATGGGCCATGAGGGCAGTAAAATTCTATCCAGCATAGACCCGTCAAGTTTTCTCTAAACAATTCAGCCAAGCACAGCATACCAATTATACACTATTTGGAAAATTCACATGTGTATTTTTAAATGTATTTAGGTTCATAAATGTAGTTTTACTTGTAGAGTACAAGCTTAATTACCAAACAGAGTCTCCAGAATGGACAAAATGGATCCTTTCTGATTAATTCATCAAGTTAAATGTTTTTGCAGCTTAACACATTCAGTCATGGAGACAGCCACTAGATTAAGCGATTTTATCCACATCCTGCCCTCTTATTCATGCCAGACCATACAGGTCTGTGTGGCATTTTTCCCACCCTTTACAAGACAAGGTGCTGGATGAGTAAAGGTACCTTCCCATTTTATGTTCTAAAAGCAGCTTCTATAAGTGATGAGTTGTTTCCAGTATGACACCTAAATAGTAATCCCAATTCGCCCCATCCGGACTCCTCTTTTCCTGAAGATCAGAATGGATGGGAGCTAGCCAGCGGTACCGGGTAGTTACCTTCTTTTCTCATGCCGACACGGAAACATTTCTTCAAACGGCAGTACTGGCACTGGTTCCTGTGGTGCTGGTCAATTTGACACTCCCTGTTGGACCTGAGAACCAGAAGAAAAATGAACACGATAAATGTGGATCCTGGTATATCAAAGATGTACAATGGCAACAAATTTTTACTACTTCATGTAATGAGACAGCACGCTTTGAAGAAGGATTTCCCCATCCACTGTTACCCAGTGTAACCTGGAACACATCAACTCTGCCAAACAATGCGTCAGAATGTCACCTGGTTTCCACGCAGAAGGAAATCCTACACATTTCTGGATTATCCAGTTGAAGCCAGGCCAAAATTAACATACCTGATAAAGGTCAAAAATGTGAAATGTCATTTCACACTGATGTCCAATATATTACAGAAGAATGTAGCTTCTTAGCAGGACTTGCAGAAGAAGTAGAACTTGACTGCATGCTGTGGAGGTAGTTCAGTCATTTGATTCGGTTGTGTTAGACCAGGGACACATCTAGAAGTTGCATGGCACCAACTTCTGTGGACCGGAGCTTGAAACCACAGCTCTGAGGTGTAATGCTTGAACATTTTTCCTCAGCTGTGTGGAGAACAGAGTAACGCAATACTGCTCTGTCCCCCACATGTTGTGGCACACTGCCAGTCAGCTGGCTGAAAAAGGCTACCATGCTTTTCCTTATATGGAAGATGAATTTACCTGTATAAAAATATTTCTGAAGAGAGTCAATGTGTGGAAACTAAAAGACGTTCTTGAAAGTAAAGCTGACAGTGCTAGCACGTGTTGTAAGGCAGCCATATTCAGACTGGAAACACAAGTAGAGAACACAGCAAATTAGCCAATATTATGAGCTTGTTTTACTTGTGTTACTCTATGAAGAGCACCAAGGAGATAACAGGTGTTCATTTTTTTTGCTTTGCTTTAGTCTGTGTATGAAAATTAAAACAGCTGTAATGGTACAGATGTGAACATGACTATATATCAAAACGGTAAATTATTTTAGCAGAAGAATAGTAATAATATGTTTCAATTGAAATTTCATCATGTCATATATTTTATATTGATTTTCTGTTTAAATACTGTGATAGTGTTGTTTTTACTCAAGGTTATATTGTGAAAACTTCATCTATCAGCCATGCAAGGTACCAAGATAAGCGGCTGTGAGATACCTGGTTTCTGTACCTAAAGATCTCCTGACGTTGACACAGGCTGTACACTCAACATGTATTCATTCTCCGGCAAGCCATACGGAAAAAAAACATCCAGTTCACCATAACTCAATATGTTAAACAGGATCATGTGTAGAAATTATGACCTTTTGTCCCAAATGTGTTTCATTCATCTTGAAAACATGCTGTACTTTTCAACATGATATAAGAACCACCCGCAAGACTACTGCTACAAACGCATGCCACTTCCACTGTAGTTTTCATGCCAGTGTGCAGTATGCATAAAGGCTGCAAGTGTCTACAGCCTGAAACCAACACTTCTGTCACAGTCAGATTCATTATTAATTCATTATCAAAGCAGTTTTTCCATTTAACAGAATGTAGCTCCATGTTGTCCTTTCCTAGTAAATGACTGAGTCATAAACTACCACAGTTACACATCCAAAGTGTTCTACAATCTTCAAGTTGTCAAATAAAGCTGAAACTAATAATGCCAAGAAAAATAAAACCATCCTAGTCCACTTTCATACACATTACCCGAGACTTTTTCAGCTTTGGGGTGTAAGGCGATAAAGCTAATCATTAGATGCACCCTTAAGGTCAAGACCAAAATGATGCTCTGAACTGGAACATTGTGAGCACCCGCTGAGTTTCTATTCTCCATTGGAAAAAAATGAATAGTTAAAGGGCAAAGTAACAAATTCCCTGCAGCTGAAGGTGACCTTTTTCTTCCCTTTCCTTTTCTCTGACTAACACGTCCAAAAACAATGTGGCTGTGCAGAGACTTTCTTAAATATCCAACACATATTAATTAATCCTGTATATTCTTTAGATCCAGTGGCTGACCTTAAAAATCTTCATCTAATTTTCTAACATGATGGTAGACAGCTGAGTCAACCCCTGGCAAAAATATGGAAATCACTACTCTTGGCAGAATGTTTGGGCAGCTGCTATAGAAAAAAAAGAAGACAAATAATAACACATATCACAAAACTGTTATTAATAGCATATTATATTCAAACAGTGTAAAGCAAAACATTGAGGAAAATACTCTAAATTTCTTTTAATAAATGCTTGGACTGTTTAAGTTCCAGCTTTTTGGTGGCATTCGCCAAACCCTGCTTTTGGTTGATGGAGTGAGGAAATTGTGTCTGTATTTCCTGTAGTGCTAATGACTACCTCTGCCCTACTCCTTTACCTGAGATCCAGTCCCATATTGTCACCGTCTGTGGAAATCTGTGTCTTCTTTATACGTTTCACTGGGATGCCATCCATTTTAACACCTCTTTGACCAACACAGACTGGCAATTACTCCCTGAATTTAGTTTTTATCCAGTGGTTTTGTGTGTTTTCTTCTGCCAATTTCTTACAGTTCAGTTACAAAACACTGACATCTTTATCCACACTGTGGATTTCCCTTCTTGTATTTCTGATTTTAATCAACTTAAAAAAGGTGAGCGTAAGGAAAAATGTTTCTATCCTGATATCTGGCTGGCTCAAAGTGCATGTTAATGAGTTACTTCATGTTATGTTTTTCAAAGCCAGAAAGTTTCACCATTAAATTCAAGGATTTTGTGCCAAATGTATCAGGATGTTATTAGTGATTTCCTTGAGCAAGTCAGTATCAATAAGAAACAATACAACTCCCATGATGCCTCATGTCACCTGCATGTGTAGCTGAGATTACGCCTGACGCTCCTCTTGAAGAAGCTCTTGCAGCCCTCGCAGGTGAACACGCCGTAGTGTTTCCCGCTGGACTTGTCCCCGCACACCACGCAGTCCACTACGCAGGCCTTGTCCTCGTCCCCGGCCTCCATGTCGCTGCCCCCCGCTTGCGGAGAGCCGTCCTCCTCCTCCCCCCGCAGGTAGCCCTTGTCCCCCAGCCCGTTGGTGCCCCCGTTGGGATCTCCCCAGCCCCCACTCACCATGGCCATCGCTTGGTTACCGAGTCAGCGCGGAAGAAAATAGGGCCAGGCAGCCGAGGTTTCTGGATGCGGTCATAAAAGCCCAGAGTCAGGACGGTGGTGTGTGTGTGTTTTCTCCTCTTTCCCCACACTTGTTTAACCTCTTCAGCTACTCTCTGTCTGCATTAGATGATTAATTCAAGCCAAATATGAGCAGAGCTAGTGAAAGGTCTGCAAGCTAAATAAGCAGTGCGGCCAACGGGACAGACCGTTCAAGCAGCAAAACTGAGGCCGTTTGATAGTAAAAAACAAACAACAAAAAAAAACAGTAGCTTAGTCTCCGCCCCCTCCACTTTGACCTGGAAACAGTGTGGAGCCACTGGGGCAACTTTTAGGTTGGCATTCCTTTGGATTTGAATGTCTCTGTTGTCCTTCGGTTCGGCGTCTTTGTGTTGTTATGTCAGAAAGAAGCAACACTGCAGTCCAACAACCTTTAACAGAAGATGCAGAGTTTAGAACAAAGAGCGCAGAGAGACAAGCAGGTTAACAGGCTGAGAAGTCAACTGTTGTTCTGTCTCACCAGCAGTAATGGCTGAAAAACGACCTCAGCGCAGCTCGCCTTAACATGCCTGGGGAGCATTTGACCGCCCCTCTTAAAGCAGCCCACACCACATACAAACATCGGTGTTCTGCATTATTCTAAACATAAATTATGCGATCTTACCTCAATACAAATAGTGAGCCGAAGGTGTTTGGCTTTTCTAGCTGAAGAACAAGAAAGCCGCTTTTTATTTAATCGCGTTAGATCCTCTATCCATCCAGTGAGACCGAGAGCACTGCTCTCCTGTTCCGCTGCGATCCACTTTGAAGCACAAGCAGCATTGTGAGGATATTGCACACACACACTCGCAAACGTCACTGTTCGTCTGATCGCGGGCTCCTATCTCCTCTTTTTCCCTTGTCTCAGCGACACCGGCTGCAGATGATGCAGCGGCGGATGAAGGCGACGCGGACCGCCCGCGGCTTGCGCTCGCATCCAAAACACTCAATCAGATCACGCACACCAGGAAGTGCACCCGTTCCCCTTGCTGCTGCCTAGGTCGGCTCGGCTCTGACGGGATCCTCTGGGCTATGTCCTTCCTCACAAAGAAAAATAAACAAAATCAGGTTAAAGGAGAGCCTCTTGCTCAGCTCTAATTCCTCTGGATGCTCTCCAGGCACCCATGCAGACTTCCCCCTCAGTCCTTTGTCAGTGCTTGTCCACCAAGAACTAATGACTTGCGGCCTAGTCGTGCATGCTGTTTTTCCTCTGTGTGTAGGTGCGTGTGAAGCCTTTTTCCCGAGGCGGAGGGGGGTTTCAAGAAATGGGTTCTCCTCTCCCCCTCTGCCTCTCTCTGGTGCCCAAATCAGATTATGATTTGAAATACCCCAGAAGCAAAACTCTGTTTGGGTTTCACTGCATTTAACCTCCCTCTTCTTCTCACTCCTTTTTCTCCTCTGTGTGTTTTCCTCCAATCTATTTGTGTGTTGGAGAGGGATCCAGCAATTAGAGGCAAAAGGAGGGTGCATGTGTGTATGCAGAGGGGGAGGGGGCAGTATATGTGTTTGTGTGTGTGCTCCCAGGGATTTGACACTGCTATTCAAGCCCTGTGGTTGCCATGGTGCTGGCTGCCTTATATGGCCATCAGAGTCAAAGAGCAAAAGAGAGTGGGCTGTGTGGGTCAGCATACATGCACAAACACACACACAGATGAAGAATGTGGAGGATATCTTTTCTCAGAGTTTCAGAAAGCATGACCCCAAAGGCCCGAGAAACCAGTCCAACAACACCAGATTTCTGCAAAACCCTGCAACGAGAAAACACAACCTCCTGCTGTTTGTCTTCTGGAAAGCAATGAAATGTTGTATGTGAATGCTTCAACATGAGCTACAGTCTAATCAGAAAGGATGCTGAACTTTATTTCTTAACTCCCACGGTGGCATATCATCTGCTGCTTGCAGATGTGTGAGCGGACCGCTTCCCTCCGGCTTGTTATGAGAGAAAACAAAGGTTATCACGTCATGGCCGGCTGCATATCTCTCAAAAGACCCTCTGTCTCAGCACTTCGTGAAGCGCGTGGTGATTTGTGTTTGAGGTGAACCCGAGAGGTCAAGCTGACTTTCACACACTCTTTGCCATGGTAAAAGCCCAGGGTCAAATGCAGATAAAGGGGAGGAGAAGATGCGCAGCAACTCTGGATAAAAGCTTCAAGAGACAAGTGATGAATCTCCTTGTAAATGTACAGCTTATTGGGCTGGAAGAGGAGCCCTCAGATATGGACACATGACAGTGGCAGTACCATGAACAATGCACTATGTGTATATATATATATATATATATATATATATACACATATAAACGATATCAGTCAAATGTCTTTTTAAAAGTACCTCCACCCACAGCCACTTTTAAGGCATTCCTAAATCCAAACCTAGTTTCATCCCCCGCAGAGCACAATGCGAAGAGAATCATTGTCCAATCTATTGGGCTGCTAATAGGTCATCAGGGGGTTGTCTGTGTGTGTTAACTGCAGAAAGTCTGTTTAATTAGGCCTCTGTGCATGCTTTTGTCACTTCTTGTCGTGAAAACATTTAGGGTTGCCAAAGACACAGTAGTTGTAAACGACACACTGTGTGTGTAAGGAGACTGCATATTTTGCAGGACTGTAAATTAGATTTTAAACCAGGAAACAAAACTGGAGATACATTTTGCACATTTTGAGGGGTGCAGATTATTTTGCCCCTTCTGCATTTCATGCTTTACTGATTTTATATATTTTGTTGTTGTTGTACACAACTTATCAGGTACAAGAAAGAGCTGCTTGGCAGCTTAGGAGGGGGATGTTTCATACTACCCATGTGTCAATTAGTACCAGTGTTGGGGCTGTTTTATACGCTGTTTTAAATTTTATGATTTGAAAGCCTATAATCCAGTCAGTTTTAAAAAAGGGGCTATGCAATACCAATAAATATTACTTCCCAGCAGAGAAAGCTTATTTTGATCTGATCAGGTTTAAAACTGGGACAAGAACCACAACCAATGGCAAATGATCCACTTAGAATTTCAGAAAATATACACAAATTAATTATGAGATTTGAGTCTTTTAATGATTATTATTTAACTACCAAGAGAGAAAAAAATTGATGATGCAATGTGTAGGTATATTTGTAAGTAGGTTGGGACAAAATAGGGGACACACATCTGCAAAGGGGCGACTTGACCTGGGGCACATTTAAAGAGAAACTAAGGTTATCTTCCCATTATAGCACTGTTGCTGTCATTGGCCTCATTTTGACTTTGTTAACCTGAACCCTTTATCCTTCATGTTCTCTGTTCATCTGATGTGACTCCACTCATGTCAGAGAGCTACCTGGATGGCTCTGGTTAAAATGTAAATAACATTAGCCAAAATAAGCTCTGCTGTCAGCTAAGACAGTTTAGCAGCTTGAGCTTTGTTTTTTTATGTTTTTTCAGAGAACTGAAACCTCTGAATATGGGTCGCAGGGTTTCTTCCCTGTGCCACTGCTGTGCCCTGATGCTGAGCTTTTTACGGGACCGTGGTATTAATGGTCCTTTCTCATGCCACGACTGGTAGGCTTATAAAGGGTTTGTAGCCTAAATAACTGAGATATTATCGAAACACCAGCAGTTCTGTTGATTGCTTATTTGACACCCCACTGTGTGTCATGGTTACATGTTTATTTTTGCATATGGTAACTGTGATCCAAACACTCAGGACAAGTTTTAATCCCAGGTGGAATGTGTTGTTGTTAGGCTCCTACACTTACACTAGGTCCAAACAGGCCCTAAGGTAAGTTTGCTCAATGACCTGAAAAAAGCTGGGATTATTTCTGCATTTGCATCTATTCAGCAATCACTTCCACCCTAGTTCAGGTAGAGGCAGCAATACAGCTACAGAGATCAGTACAATCTCATCCTTATGTCATCCATTGCAAAACCACAACAAAATAATAGAAGATGGAGAGGTTTTGTTGCTGCTGACTTGATTTATCACTGCTTTGTAAATGGGTTATTTCTACCCTTGCTTAACAAATTTGAAGAGGATTCAAAACACTAATGTTTGAAAAGTAGTCAGATTGTTTGGTGTCTTTGAATATGGTGACTCGTTCAGTTTTCTAAAAATTTTAAACATTGTCACTCAAGGCCCAATTTGAAGCCGAATTACGTTTTCCATTTGATTGATAACATGGAGATGATGAATATAACTCTAGTGCCTTTATGCAGATCACACCATGCTTTACTCAATTACTCTAGCACATGCTACGGATGAGCTTTCCATAGACCTTCATCTTCTTCAGATATCCCATTATGACTTAAAATTGGTTCTTAATATGAAGAAAACTAAATGAATGTTGTATTACAGAAATCACACCCAGATCAAAATATTAATATTTCTACCCGAGGGATGTAGAAAAACCCAATATCTCAATATCTTCTCATTACCAGTACAATATCAATACATTTCTTACATATTTGTTGTAGCATATCATATAAATTATAAAATTCTGGTTTTGACTTTTAGAGCACTGCACGGGCAGGGTCCACCCAATATTTGTGACTTGATTTAGTCTTACACTCAGCCCATAGGCTGAGATCCTCATAGCAGAATCTTCTGATGGCCCCTCACACTCGCTTTAGGATCCGAGGAGGCAGATCCTTCCAAGCTTGCTATCACTGTACTCTGTCGATGCTTTTAAAAAGCAGCACTAGACCTCCCAGAGCCGTCAATTTGACGGTTTTGAAAGTTTGACATGCCATAACTCTGGTTTATTAAAATTGTTATTATAATAGTTTTGTAAACCGACTTGACCCACATGCAGGAAATGCTCAGGAGAAACAGGAAAGTTTGTAAATAAGTTTATTGGATACAGGAATACTGGATGCTCTGGTACGTGGCGGGGCTGTGAAGAAGAAGCGAGCAGTAAGTAGGAGTGAAACTAAGAATGAATTAATGAATAAGTATTTCCTTACTAGGCTGGGTGAGTTCTCCGCCAGGAGGAGAGGGATACAGACTGACCGGAATGAGCACACAGTGCGGTGAGTACGAAGGCTCCAAACCAGGAGTGTGCAACAGTGAGTGGTATTACGGTGCCGGAACTGGGTCGCTTGAGAACGGTGGAGAGGATGGACAGGTTCGGTGGAATCGATGTGAGGCAGGAGACACTTGGCAGCAGCCAGCAAGGTCAGTCCAGTAGAACAATGACAACGTGGCATCTGAAGCTCAGGTACTCCAAAGGTCCGAGACAAACTGGGCTTAACAAAGCAGTTCGACAATCCAGCCTGGGTAGTATCCAGGTAGCCTCGATCTAGCATACAAGAAGACAAAGACTGGTTAGCAAAAGTCAAACGAGAAATACTTAACTATATGTGAGAAGGCTGGAGCTCTACCACTGAAGGCTAACACTCGAGCGGTGAGATGCGGGCTACCTGCTGCTTAAATACACCAAAGCTCATCAGTGAAGATAGGGAAAACCTGTCACCTCCACCAGCACTCTAGCACCTACTAAAAACCAAGCACACACACACACACACATACAAAACCAAGCCGTTTGCCCACCACGACACTTATCTTCCTGGCATCCTGACTTTTTCTAAACCTGTGTTTATTCCTATGTCTCTATTTAAAAAAAATAATGAAGTAAATAAAAGATCTAAGTATTTCTACCTCTAACTACCACAGCCGCTATTTTGACGGCCCTATCATTTACATTGATATTTTCGCGGCTGAGTATACATGTGAGCATTGCCTAGCAACCGCCACTCTAGAACGCAGTCTGATGGTGCGTTCACACCGAATGCGGATTCTGCGAATATTTCGCGTCATTTGTGTGCTTTTGTCCACTTGACATTCCGTGTGAATGGCAACAAGCGGCGACGCTTCGCCGCGTCATCAAATAGGAGGAGCTTCTATCTGCTGCTTGCTGGTTTCAACTGAACATGGCGGACATGGATTTCACGGACCTAATTACGGTGTTTTGCCTGTGGAGAGCCGAAAAACGCCGCCGATGTCGACGTTCCTGGGTTCACGAGATTTTTCAGGGACAGGAACAGTTCGGAGAGTACCACCACCTACTCCAGGAGCTGCGTCTGGATGTCGGTCGATTTCAGCGGTACTTCCGTCTATCCAGGACCCAGTTCGAAGATCTGCTGTCCTGCGCTGGGAGACGAATCGGCCTCCGGGACACCAACTACCGGCGCTGTATCCCCGCTGCTGAACGCCTGTCCATCTGTCTTCGGTGAGTAAATAAATCTCAGCTCAATAAAAAAAACAGCCGATTCTTAATGTCCACATCTCCTAAATATAAAATATTTGAGCCTAAATATAACCAGGCCAGGTCCTTTCTGTACTTGTCTCCAGTAAAAGTAATTAGTTGAGTCATACAACTCTGGCTTGCCGCACACCGCCACTATGATCTGGTCCTCCATCTTCACGGACAACCACTTCTTCTCCGGTGCGGTCTTTCACCCTATGTCATAGCCACATCCAGTCCCTGATTGGTTGACGCGACGCGTATTTAGGAAAAAGTTAAGATTTTTTAACTCGTCCATCGCGCCGCTCCGCTCCCGCTTCGCTCGGCACGCCTTCCGCACTGCATCCTTCGTCTTTTTCGCACCGCCTCGCGTCGCTCCGCTTCTGAATGCGCCTCTACATAGGGATAACATGTAAATCGGCCACTCCTATTGCAGAATCCGCGTTCGGTGTGAACGCACCATGAGAAGGAGATTGTTGGCATCCTACAAATGGCTTCCAGAAGGATATTTTCTGCTCAAGAGGCATTGGAAATGCTTCAAAAATTACATGATTGTGATTCTGGGGTCGAGAGGGATTCTGACGGCTCTAGGTCAGCATTCAGTTCCAGTGACAGCAGGTCAGAGAGTGAGCCTCCCCTGGCTAAAAAACACGAGTCGTCCCATTAGCAGGAGCTTGTGGCGCATTATTTCAAGGTAGTAAAAGACTAGCCTATGTAACAATTTTATCATTTTAGGCTATAGTTTACAGATTAGCAAACTAATAATATATAAACTACAGCAACAGTGCCACAATCAGCTCAGGTTCAGAGAAAGGGAGACGAGCCAGGTGCCCAGTGCCCAGCTATAAACCCAGCAAACCAGCTCACTAGCAGGAGAGAAACTAAAAAACAAGGTACTAATAATGGAAAAATAAATAAACAATAAGTTAGGTCATAGATATAGTAGCCCAGTGACAACAATCTATTCTGCGCTTTACAGCGTTTTCATCGCAAGACGAGCGCACAGCTGGGAAGGAGGAGGAGATTGGAAAGGATGGGACTGTGTGGACAGTGGTAGGGGAGGAAGAAAGTAGAGGGAGGCGTCCGAGCCAGAACGCGTTGACAGAGCGCCTGATCCAAGATGCCCATACCGTGTTCCTCTGCTTGGTGGATGCCGAAATGCTTATCCACGTTCAGGGCAGCAGTGTAGCTGAGGCCCGCAGTGTTTTAGGAGATGATTTTTCCTCGGACATGAGTGTGGATGAGCTGAAGGCATTTTTAGCACTAGTTTATGTCTGCGAAGTGAAAGGGGTGCGTAACATGGAGCTGTCCAGCTTTTGGTCCGATTAGTAAAGCTTTTTTTTTTAAATGTAGCCACTACTCTGTATTATTTTTCAGTTTTTTCAGTACTATTTATAAATAATAATAAAACATAATAGATTTTGATCAAATACTATTATCAATTCTTGTCAAAACCATAATTTTATACCGTGCAAGAAAACCTGTAGCATTCTGACCGCACGTAGTGCGATGACGTCATCACCGCCCTGGCATCCAGAATGCCCGCCGTCAAATTGACAGGCTTGGGAGTTCTAGTAGTGTTAGAATTCTGGGAGTTCTAGTGTTAAGACATTCTGTGTTTAACAATTCAATTCAATTCAAATTCAAAAATACTTTATTAATCCCAAAGGGAAATTAAATGTTGTTATAGCTCATATTATGTAGGTTTCTTCAAAGAGCCGTTGTAGATGCTGATGGCTGTGGGCAGGAAGGATCTCCTGTAACGCTCCGTCTTACAGCAGATCTGAAGAAACCTCTGACTGAAGACACTCTGTTGCTGTAGGACAGTCTCATGAAGAGGATGCTCAGGGTTCTCCATAATGTTCTTCATTTTATGAAGAATCCAAAAAACAAGCATTTTATCATCACTGGTCGCTGGACTGCTATGATGTTATGCTGTCTTTATTTTACTTTTATTTTATCTTGCTTTAACTGTCATTTTACTGCAAAGCACTTTGTGACTACAGTCCGAGAAAGGTGCTATATAAATAAAATGTACTTACTTGTACTGAACCAGTCATTGTGTACAGTATAAATGAGTTTCTTGTCCCCTGTAAAGCCCAGGGAAATGACAGCACTGTTATATTTTTATGTTCAAAGCTCTACTGGGTAGACTCCCTTTAATTTCACAACATTCTTAACACCTTCAAATACAGTGTGTTTCTCAAGATGGCTACACTTTAGAGTGTTCAGAGTTTTTCAGAGCTTGGTAGACCGGCATTCTCACATTTGGCAACTTGGCCATGAAATAATCTTGGAATATACTAAGGCTTAATGCTTTTGTCTCTCTGGGAGAGTTCAAAGCTCTTTTCAACTCAGATTTGTAATGCCTGTTCAATTCAATTCAATTCAGTTTTATTTATATAGCGCCAATTCACAACACTGTTGAATAAGTTATTTTTTTTTATCTTCTGTTTGGATTCAAACCTAATCTATACAGCGGTTGGAGACCATTGCTCCAACCCTTACTAAAGTAGAGTGGATTTCAAGCTTTGAAAAATGTCTTTTTCCTTAGGTAGTAGAAGGTCATATCCCGTGGCTCACCAGCCACCCAGAGTAGTTTTTGTAGCCATATTTTCTCCACTCAATAAATACCTAGCCTCACCTCCACCTTGTTGTCAGTGCTTTCAATTGTTTTTTTATTAAGGTCAGGTGGGGAATAGGCTTGCTAACAACCTAAATTTCCATGATGTAGAAGCAGTGAAATAAATTTAAGATTGCTTATGGCAGTGATAAAAATGCGGAGTATTGGAGCAATCAGACTTGTTCTGGGTTAAGAGTCCCAACCCAAAGGTTCAGCTTCGTCACTAAAGTACTACTTCCTTACTAAAGCTACTAAAGCCATTTTCTGGGTTAACCTTCCAATCTGATCACTGTAGTTAAACCAGTGGTGTGGTTCAAAAACCAACCTGGTTCTTGGAAAAGTTTCTTACCTGTCAACCTGTTCTATTCTCTGACAAATAAACAAAAATACACAGCCTACCAGGGTCACTGATGTTATAGACCTCTTTCATAGCATGTAACTAGATTTTAACAGAGCTTTCCTACCCTGTAATGAAAATGTACATTGACATTTAATAATTCATGTACTAGATAAGATTAGACAATTTCTTTCACATTACATGCCTTCTGAAGCAGGAATGGTGTGACCTTAGAACTAACAGCCGGGAATTCTGTTGCTCCCAGCAAAGAAGAAATGAATGCAAGGAAGCAGAAATGTCCTTCAAGCAGCTATTGCTACAGTGTCCAGCATTCCACCCACACATGAAAACATGGTAGAAAAGATCTGACAGCAGATTAAAAGACTGGAAACACCAAAACTTTGAAACGGAACACTAATTTATCAGCATATGGTACTCTTGGATTATTAGCAGGAGATTTTCTTCAAAGAGATTGAATGTTCTCTGGAGCTAGTTTTAGTTGCAAAACCAAATTTGGCCTTCAGTTTTAAATGCCCCCTAAACGTCAAACATGTTAGAAGCTTTTTACACACCCAAATCAATCGTTTCCAAAGCTGTAATTAGGCAGGATAAACAAGGACAGCAGTATTCATCTGAATGTAAAACCAGAATGTAATTCCATGTATGCACCTAATAGCTTGCTTTATTTCTTTTCTTCATTTATTATTTATTAGTCATTTTCTTTGTTGCAGCTATTTCTATATTTAGTTTCCCTGGGTACTTGCAGTGGCAGTGAGTGTAAAACATGTTAAATAACTTATAGTATGCATGTTTGTATGCATCACTTTAATGGGTCTGCTCCTATCTAAGCGCCAAGGCATCACAGTTATGAATTAGCCCCCCATTCCTCTGTTCAGCCGGCTGCTTTGCCCTTTCACCGATGTGGAAGGTCTTAAAGAGGAACATAATTAACAGGTCTTGGCTGTAATTTAAAGCTGTGCTTTACGGGTGACCGTACCTGAAGGGGATCATTGTATGTTTGAGCTTCAGCTCTTTCAGATCCCCTGTATGAATGCATGAATGGATTTTGTTGATAATTCAGAGCCAATGACAAACAGAAAGTTTTTAGAGTTCTACTGAAAACATTGACGAATAAAAGAATCCTCAGCTATCCACTTTTTTACATTTGGAATTGTTCCAAGGCTTTGAAACAAATGAACAATG
This sequence comes from Girardinichthys multiradiatus, assembly GCF_021462225.1. Lineage (NCBI taxonomy): Eukaryota > Metazoa > Chordata > Actinopteri > Cyprinodontiformes > Goodeidae > Girardinichthys > Girardinichthys multiradiatus. Next base: position 5,087,066 of record NC_061799.1, read on the forward strand.
AATTTAAAGACTTCATATCTCCTGGTTATTTTGGCCTGATATCTGATCTCTCTTCCACTCAAAGCATTGTAAATTAGAGCCACATTCCTCAAGTTGCACTCGCTAATATGCACACATTCATGCACCAATACGCAGATCAATGGGCAACTTGGGGTTAAGTGCGTTGCCCAGGTACACATGAAAACAGGAGAAAGCTGAAACCTACAACTTTCAGGTTGCAGGACGACTACTCTTCCCATAACGTCATTTGAGTGGATTGGTTTTCAGACACAGACCCGGTTTGAAAGCATAATCTACAAATTGTCTGTAAACCTTAGGTCAGGGCTTTTAAAAACCTTAATATTAGTTTGATTCACCCATTTTGTTGTTTGCTTGGAATGAGTGTCGTCTTGAAACACCCGTCTGTCTCCCAAGCTTAAACCACCAAACTGTTGATTGGAAATAAAATTAAAGAATTTTGAGCTATTCCCTCACTTTTTGTTATTCCATCTGCTTTGTATGAACTAGTACGACTGGCAGCATGATGCTGCAAAACACTTACTTGGCAAGTGGTTGATTTCTTTTAAGATTTAGTTTGTAAATCTAAATTTTGTATGTTTGACTCCTCCAAACATAATTCTTGTCACTGAGGTCAAACATGTCAACCTCTGTCTTGTCGTGCCATTGATAATTTCTCATGAAAGAATTCAGCTTGTTTGTATGACCAGTCTGTTAAACTTGAGGGTGTAGATTCTGATGCAGGGGCTTCTTTGTTGGCTGATATTCTTTCACTCTGTGGAAAACTGGCTTCACTGTGGCCAGTAACACTGGTGTTACGTGTGTCTCCAGTTCATGGCTGGCTTAAGTACTGCTGGTTCCTTAGTTGTTCCTAAAAATTCAAATAAATTTTCTTTCATCTGTCGGGGACGTTTGGGTGAGATGGTTGGAAGTTCCACAAGGCAGTAAATCAATCTGCTGAGTGAATCTTGAAACACACTTTTACGGGTGGTCAAAGGTAGTTTTTACATATCGCATAGCTCTTCTCAGTAATTTCAGTAATTCAGTCTGTCTTCCTGTCAATCAAATTTGTATTAATTCCAAACCTTTACCAATTTTGGGTTGTTAGGGTTTTTTAAGATTAGGCTTGAAGGGTGGATCATTCAATCTCATCTGTTGGCTTTTCTAGGCAGGTCTAAATACAAATCACGCAAGTAGTGATTAAGTTAACATTTTAGCCATTTAAGGGAACCTTTTCATTTTTAATGTTCTGCCAGCTCTCTCCCCGGGATGTCCCCCAGCAACCAATGAAACTCAATCTCAGGGTGCTGGCAGCGCCCTCTTAGCTGCATCAGCATGCGGAAAATAGGACTTCTTTACTCACAGTTGTCATGAAGAGCCCATGGAGCCCTCTCACAGGCGTGGTGTTGTCACGCTCTGATGGATGTCAGATGTTTAGACTTGCAGTGACAGCTTCACCCATGAGACCATAGTGACCTGTGACCTCAGAGGAATGGGCAAGCCTGGTAACAAAAACAGAGGCCTTTTGTGCAGGTCAGAGGGAAAACATCTGTTGCACTGAAGACACAGAGACATTGAGGGATTAACCCTTGAGTATTCTATTTGGTCTTTTCAACCAACTTAGATGAGAGGTGTTTAGTGGGAACATCTAGAAAGCCACTGTACAATAAATATTTTTTTTCACCCTGTAGCGACCCAGCTCTGTCTCTTAGGCTAGCAAGAAGCTGAATTTCAATTAAAATACAGATAAACACAATGTGAAGGGATGAGTGGTTTGACATGACATCTTATCACAGCACCAGAGGGGGTAATCTACATATCTTTGATTTGTAATTAGATTTTAAGAAAACAAACGATCCAAGCAAACTGAACATCACAGGATCTCAGGTAGAACTTATCTATTTGTTTTATCTTACTCTGTAAGAAAGGTATATGAGTATTTTTAGCCTTTGTTCAGACACTGAGTTGTGATTTTGCATATGTACAACTGGATGTTGATTCCAAGTGGGGTAAATAACCTTAGAACACATCTAACTTTTTTTCAGTAAATATGTTTGTAATATGGGTTTTGACACAGAATTCACACCAGATGATGGTAAAAAGTAAAGGAATCCATACATGCAAAGAAAGTAAAGTTGAACACAGTTAATGTTTTTTTTGTATACCAGCAGTGAGTTCTTTGGCTGTATTTTTGGGATCTTTGTCTTTTAAAACAAAAAAAAGACGTTACCCTCATTTTATCTTAAATGCTTATCAAGAATGTCCTGCTACATTTCTCCATTCATCCTTACATTGATTACATCAGTATTATGCCAGTGCAACATGCTGAAAAAAAAAAAAACAGATTTTCCACCTCCAAAGTTTACTAAGATGTTTTTGGGGTGATCTGCAGTAATTTGTTTTTCCAATCACGGCATGTGCAATGAAAGGCAAATAGTACTGCTTGATGTCATCGGACTATGTTCTCCCAGTAACGCATTTTAAGCAAGTTTTAACATCCTTTTCTTCACAAGTGGAGCCTTGTGCAGTGGCTGGACAAAAAAGTCATTGCAACAGAGTGCATTATTTATTGTTTTCATGGAGAAAAAAATTGTTCCAGATCTTCACAAAGCTCTCTTCGAGCGGTCCTTTGCTCTTGGGAAAACTTTTCTGATTATTTGACTCCTCTGTAAGAAATCTTGTGAGTAGCATTTCACTATAAACTGATTTAGCCAGTTTGCATTCCAATGATGCTCTTTCAACTTTGGGATTAGGTCTTCATAATGGCCCATTTAAACATATGGAATTTTAAGAACATGTCTGTCACCAAAGCTATGTTTTGCAAGAATTAAGTTGCAAAGGTTACAGTTGCTTTTAACAATCATTAGCTTTTTGTGCGTTATCCTGGTGATGAAAAAGTACTTATGGGCCAGCCCATTTGAAATAACCAGCTGATATTGCTGATGTGGAGCAGGAATGCTGTCTCAATACTGGCAGATTTTAAGTTAATTCCTTGGCTTTCTATGCCTTTATTTGGCACCATATAGTCTATTTGTCTTTGTTCCATCTGGTGGTGGATATTGGTATTCACCACTTTAGCCGATCTCCTGTCAACCTTCAGTAAAGAGACTCCTTTCTTCAGGCCAGGACCCTGATACACACACATTTGTGACATGGGTACCCAAATACTGTAAAGCAAAGCACCATTAGGCTAAACATCACTGAATGGAACCATTTTGGGATCATTCCACTATTACTGGGGAATATTTTAATCATATGTGTTGGAGCTGTGGGAGAATTCATGTATTACAAAACAGAAGGGCCTACACTGTAAATTCAGGCCATTTGCATGCACTTGATATTTTTACTGAGACAAGTAAAAAAAACTAAAATGTTTTTGTCAAGAAATGGCTATTCCACATACAATAAAAACATGTTAAGAAAAAAATCTAAAGATGCAAAAGCAAGTAAGAAGCATCAGGCAGGAGAAGGTGGGTTTTTTGCTTTTAAAAGGAGAGTCTAGAGTTGTAGGATGTGCACATAAACTGCTGAGCAGCTTGCCAGCTGGAGCTACAGTTGCCATAGTAACTAGCAGAGACTTCAGGAAGTATTGCTCCCAGTCCACACATCACCAAAGAAATGATCAGGAACCCTCCTAATAGCAGTTAAGACACGTTGTGTATTTATAAACGAATGTTGTAAAATTACTCATTTCACAAGTGATAAGAGCTGGACAAGACAAAAATGCTGTTGAGTTCAAAAGGGTTTGTGTATTTTATGTCAATAACATAAACAAGTAAATAAAAAAAATAAATAAATAAATTAAAGCTTTTACTACTCATCACTCAAAGTAATGGGGCATTTATGCCTTCATGATTTGATGTCCTTCATACTGCTTCAAGATTTTGTGGTTTGTTCCTGAAATTTCAGGACCAGGGTTGTCACAATACTAAAATTTCAAACGTGATACAGAATACTAAGAAAAGTAATGATTTCTGATAACGCAGAAACATTTTTTAAAGGCACAGGGTTCTTTCTAGTTAAGAGCAAAACATATGATTAATTACAATACAAAAAAAAAAAAACTTCCTAATGCATGTTGGGTGTGAAAACTTGTATCTTGTGTTTATCACTCATGAGACTTGTACATTCCTTACTGAACTCAGCATGTGAGCCACAAAGCCAGGCTGAATCAATCGCACCCCTGTGTCTTTTGTTTCTACTTTCCACTGTTATCTTTTCTCACCAGCTCATAAATAAAGACTGGGAACCTCACTCAGTGTGGTTTGCACTGCAGAGTGTGGGCTACCAACTTGCTGAAAGATAACAGAGACTCTGTGTCGTTCCTCTGAGTTGACTAATTAATACCTGACATTAACTTGGTCCTTCGAGCCGGAGAAATTTTAAAACTAACCTAATCTTATCTTTTGCAGTGACTGAAGGATCCCTGGGAACCGCCGACGAAGCGCCACCGCACAGCCACGTCTAGGCTCGGTGGCTGAAAGCCCCGGTGTGTAAATTCGCATCAGGCTGGTGGGTTATTGCTTCGCTCGACGCCGGGTGACTCTGGGGGTCCGGAGAGTCACCTAGAAGTCAGCTCAGAGGTGACACGTTTTGTTAAATATTAAAGAAAAGTTATTACAAGTCGGTTGTAGTGTCTCGCCGTAAGGAGACAGCAATTGGAAAGGTATTATCCCGCCGGAAAGGGATAGAGATAAATTAGGTAGGATCCCGCCGTAAGGGGATCGCAAGTGACAAGTCGTTGGTAGCTGTCCCACCTGAATTGTGGTCCCAATCATCAACAGATGTAGGGCTTATAAAGGGATTTCCACCATATAAGGGTAAACTAATATCTGAAAAACAACCACTGGTCCGCCAATACCCTTTAAAACCAGAAGCTGAAGAAGGTATCAAGCCAGTAATACAAGATATGTTGAAGTCAGGAATATTAAGAGAAGCACCTGACACTACATGCAACACACCTATTTTTCCTGTGCAGAAAGCCAGCACAGGAAAGTGGAGAATGGTCCAAGACCTCTGACAAATAAATGATATTGTAGAGCATGCAGCTCCTGATGTCCCAAAACCCCCACACATTGTTGCATTCCTTAACTCAAGATAAGAAATGTTTTCTGTAGTGGATCTCAGCAATGCGTTTTTCACTGTGTTATTACACGAGGAATCACAGCATCTATTTGGCTTCCAATTTAAAGGTAAAAAATATACCTACACCCGATTACCTCAAGTTTCAGTGAGAGCCCTCATGTCTACACACAAGCATTGAGATACTCAATGAGTACCTGCATAATACCTGAGCACAGTCAGATCCTGCTATATGTGGATGATATCCTTATAGCGTCTGATACCAAAGAACACTGTGAAGAAGCCACAGTAATGGTTTTGTCCTGTCCACCAGACAGGACACAAAGCTTCTAGAATCAAACTGCAGTTTTGTAAGGAGGAAGTGATTTATTTGGGACTGTGTAACTTTTGTGGGGAATGGCTGCCAGACTATGCAGCCATTGTCCAACCTTTGCAATCTATGATCTATGGCAAATACATGACATTAAAAGACAAAATCACATGGACTAAGGAGGGAGAAGCAGCATTCACAGAGCTAAAAAATCTGCTTCAAACAACAGTCACCTTAGCTCTGCCAGATTATAATCAACCATTTACACTTTGTGTAGACGCCAGCCAGGGTTATATGAAAGCACTATTAACCCAACCATTCGGATCCAAAGACAGGCCTTTAGCATTTTATTCTAAAAGTTGGATCCGGTTGCAGCTGGATTTCCAGTCTGTCTGCAGGCCTGCACAGCAGCAGCAGAAGCTGTAAAATAGACAGCTGAAATTGTGCTGTGCCACCTACTTAAACTGAAAGACTCACAACAATCTGCAACAGCTGCAGAAGTTAAATCTTGGCCGAATAGAGGGGCCATAAAAAAAGATGACATTTATCATTTAGAAAATAAACCCATTTTATACATGGGGTTTTCCCATGTGTCAAGAGGTGGGATGATATACCTAGTAAACTATCACTTCTACATGATACATTTTTCTGGCTATGCAAAAAACCTCTGTAGGTCATGCATCATCTGCTGTAAACACAATCCACAAGGGAACATGAGACCAAAAAGAGGCCAGTTTCCAGCAGCAGCACACCCCTTTCATACCATACATATGGATTTCATAGAATTATCATGGTCAGGGAGAAAGAAATATTGCTTAGTGGTCATAGATGCCTTTTCAAAGTGGGTCGAAATATACCCTGCCAAACACTGTGATGTACTCACAGTAGCCAAAAGCCTAGTGACACATTTCTTCCCCACGTATGGTATCCCACAGATTATAAGGTCACATAATGGAACTCATTTTGTAAATAGTGTAATAAAACTATCTTCTAAAGCATTAGGGTTTCAGTTAAAGATTAAGGAAAACAATGGAAGAAACGGGGAGGCCATGGCCCAAATGCCTATCCCTGGTTAAATTATGGATGAGAATAACTCCAAATCAAACTGGTCTTACTCCATTTGAAATAGTACATGGGAGGCCTTTTCCGCTGCCATCAGAAATAGATGACATAGGAAAAGCACAGCAGGAAACATCACTAGCTGAATGGATGAATAAAATGCTACAAGTAAAAGAAGCACAGTTGTCCAGTAGTCTGCCAGTAAACTCTGCTCCTATTCCACATAACAACCTGAGGCCTGGAGACCTGGTCCTGATTAAGACACTCCACAGAAAGGACTGGAGCACCCCTCGCTGGGAAGGGCCATACCGAGTTCTCCTGACCACACCGACAGCTCTGAAAATTGCAGAGAGACCATCCTGGATCCACAAGAGTCACTGTAAGCTAATATTACCCTTACAGGAGCCAAACCAACTGACGGGGTAACAGGGGATGAACGGCTACAAAGGGGCTGGTAACCCATATGGCTCAGCATCTCAAACCGGTGAAGAAAACAACTGACCTGTGCCCAACTTAGCATGGCTTTTTGTAATATGTGGACAGGACTGATAAGCCTGAGCCTAATTCTGGTAGCAGGACTCTTTCTCAGTTTACCGCAGGATCCACAGGATGCGACATCACACAAGAAGAGATGGACACCGGACAGCTCTCATCTTAGACCTCTAAAGAAAGGAGGAGGACATCTGTTTCTGCAGAACTATTCGTATCGTTATGTGTACACAGCTAAAGCACAAAATAAAACAAACTGTTATGTATGTTCTATCATGCCAGTTCATTCCCAAGGCCCTACAGTATATGTGAGAAAAATGAATTTCACAGAAGCAGCCTGTGCCTTCTCAGTAGGACTTTGGGGGTATGCGAAACGTATACATTTTACTGTCCCCAGTCAAAACCTGACTGAAGGAGAAGGCATCCAAGTGGTTGGTAAGGACAACGAAACGTACACGTATTACAACAATTCTCTTGAATATGTAGCATTGATCCAAGTTGACACCACACTGGACCCAAAAACAGATGACTATGATGACACAGAAAAGGATTATTTTACCGAGTTACAAAATAAAGACCATTACTCCTATGATGACATGTTATAAATGAAAATATATTTAACGCCTGAGTGTACTCATAATCGTACTCCATAAAATGACCTTATAGCAGAAAATCGGAAGAAGTTGCTGTTTAAGTGAAATGAGAAAAAGTACAATGATGACATAAACAAGGCTTGTTTTAATTCCCTTACCTTTATTACATTTTGTTTTCTTTGATTTATTACATTGCTTTATTATTATTGTACTCTACCATGGTTGGTGGTCGCCTTGGACGGAGGGGGGGGGGAGTATTTTCCCACAATATTATCTGCTTTCCCATCCGTGGGTTTTTTCGCTCACACAGAGTGTTTTCTTTTTGCTTGTATCTAATCATGACTTTATTCGTGATAAAAGGGAGGGACTGTTGGGTGTGAAAACTTGTATCTTGTGTTTATCACTCATGAGACTTGTACATTCCGTACTGAACTCAGCATGTGAGCCACAAGGCCAGGCTGAATCAATCGCAACCCTGTGTGTTTTGTTTCTACTTTCCACTGTTATCTTTTTCTCACCAGCTCATAAATAAAGACTGGGAACCTCACTCAGTGTGGTGTGCACTGTAGAGGCTGACATTTTTTCGGGAGTCCCACGGGTCACGGGATTCCCATGGGAATCCCGTGGGACGGGAGACAGCATCAGTAAAGATCACGTGATTGGGACGGTACAGGATAAAAAATGAACGGGAGCAGACGGGAGCGGGAGCTAACCAATAGGAGGGAGAACAAACTAGGATCAATTGTCTTTGGAAATGTAAAACTGAGACTTTGTTATAAACTTTAAGAAAAAAAAACTTGGATCGACGCCGCCATTGTGTAGTTTGTTTTCCAAGAAGCATATACTATAATGCGAGTCAAACGAACTACACGACCCACAAGCCAACAGTGCTTCTGCTCGATGTTTTCCACCTGCGTTCAGGATGGAGGGAACAAACGCAGGTGGAGAACTGGACGTGGTAAAATTGGATTTGTAACGTAAAGTCAGAAATAAGGACTTATCTATTAAACTCAGAGCTGACAGTAAAGTCACAAATATTACCGAACTTCAGGAGAGTTGAATGTAGCGGTTTTAACACGCAGTCTGCTGCTTGTAAAACGTGTTTAGTCGTAATCAAGGACACCAATGATTAAGAAACACTTATAAGACAGATTCTGGATTAAATCAACCCTGCATCTCTTCGTCAAACCAAAAGTACCAACATGTGTCAAGTCTCATCTGACTGACAAAATTGCTGCATGTGCGCTAAAGATTTAAGAGGTAAGGTACGGAAGCCCGTGAGGGGACATGGGGAAATTTATTTATTTTGCGTCCTCACACAATACTTTTGCGTTTGGCATTTTGGAACAGCAGCCCAGATGACAAACTGCTTATAAAACAAACAGCACTAATATGTCATTGATATGGTTTATTTGTCATATGCAGGTTAACACGCAGTAAACAATGCGATTAAATGCTTAGGATAAGAAGAACCGTTCAAATCACGATAAAAACAAAAACTAATGGCGTACAAAAAAAAGTACACATCATGCAGCAGTAATAAGCAAACAAAGTGTCACAGATGTGGTTTCGTGCAGTATTATTGTTCAGTAGTTTGTTTGACAGGTTGTGGATAAAAACTGTCTTTTAGTCTGATTGAAGATCATTTTATTTAAGGCTGATTTCAAAATAAAACTCAATAAATCTCAAAACGGGTGTAGTGTTTGTTTCATTTTTGCAGTTATCTGGTTTGGAAACTATCCCACAAAGTATTGCGAAATAACGCAAAGACTATTGCGTGGGGACATAAAAGAGAAAACAATTCCCCCTTGTCCCCTCGCGGGCTGCGTATAGAAAGGCTTCATCAAGGGAAGATATTAAATAAATATGTTGTGAAATAGAAAAAAATTTAATGTACTATTAAATGTACAATTTATTTAATACATCATTAAATATTAAGTGTACCACTAATTACATCATGTCGTCTTTAAAATTATACTTAATTATTCAGTGGCACATTTAATTGCATAATAGTCCATTTCATGATATAATGGTACATTTATTGTTTCTAATGATGTATTAAATAAATAAATGGTACCTTTAATTTAATGGCACATTTAATGTTACATTTCTTTCATGTTACATTTACTTCACTTATGGAACATTCACAACATTTATTTATTTTATGATGATTTTATTGTATTAATTTTGTCCAGTTTGACCTTCCATTCTTGATGCCTGTATAGGAGGTCATGTCAGAATTTGAATCAGGTGTTCTGGAGCAGACACACATCTAAAACTTGCAGGGAAGGGGTCCCTGAGGACCAGGGCTGTGAACCATTGAGCTACAGTTTCTAAATTGTGAAGGTTTTGCCTTTTTGCTCTTTTGTTCAACAAGTACAGTTCTCTTACTAGGTGCATTTTTCATTTGTTCCAGCAACTTGAAACATAAAAGTGATGTCATTGTTCAAAGGAAACAATCACTTAATAAATAAGTTAAATACAACTATGTACATTTTGTTTATTCAACTAAGATAGGCATGGTCTGTTTCCTTGTTTGATATTTTATTATTTCTTCATTATTATTCTTTTTACTTTAACTAGCCTTTACTACAGCTAAAACAGGGACCTAACTGGTCCTTCAAACAAAGAAATTGCCAAAAGACTAAATGAAGAAAACAAAAATGGGAGTGGCACAGGAGTGGGAGTCGTTCTGAATGTGAGCGGGATGGGAGTGGGAGTCAATTTACCAGGAGTGGGACGGGACAGGATTTTTTTCGTTATGCTGGCCTGGGATTGGGATGGGACAAGACAATTTTCTGTGGGAGCGGGATGGGACAGGAGAGAAAATCCACTCCCGTGTCACCCTCTAGTGCACTGCAGTGTGGGCTACCATCTTGCTGCAAGATAACAGAGACTCTGTGTCGTTCCTCTGAGTTGACTAATTAATACCTAACAATCCATTAATTCCTTAAACCAATAAGTAGGGGATAATTACGCTCTTATTTTTTCATGTTGTGTGAATGAGGAGGAGAACCCTGGTGCAGACAGGAGCAATTGATGAACATTTTTATTTAAACAAAGACAGAAAATGTATGTGAGGGCAAAAGGAAAACAGGACGAGAAACACGGAAGGAGTCACAGGCAACACAACACAACAGGGAGAGAATTGGGAAATACTGGCTTAGAAATGGGAAGATCCGGCAAAGAACAATGAGAAAAAGAAAGCTGAAATTCTGAGGGAGATGTGGAAATGACATGGGCCACCAGGTGTGTTAATCTGCAGAAAATGCAAAGCAGCTGCTGCTGAAAGTCAGTGGGGAGACTGAGGAATGGTGACTAATGAACACAAGGACTGAATAGTAATATAAAGACACACTAAATCAGGAGGAAAAGACAAATATCAGCTTAAGGGGAATAAACTAGAATATGAGGGAAATGATGAAAACAAACACAAATGAGATCAAATATATAACACCCAAGGATCATAACACATTTGGGAAAAATATTTAAGTGTCACTTCCCTGTTGGGCATAACAATATACAAGATAACACTTAGAATAAGTTTATAAAAACTTATTCTATTGTTAAATAAGTTTATAAAAGCCCACAAAAACAAACCAGCCATTTCCAGCCGTAGCGTCACAAGACTACATGTGGAGGCACATCTTTGGAGAAATAGAAGCTCGTGGGCGGGTTTACTTTCCTCCACACTTGCTATTCCCGGAAAAGCATGAAAGCCTCTGTCTGATACAAGAAAATCAGAAGATCTAAATCCTGATCAAAGACCGTCAGACGCGACCCAGGCGCAGGTTAAAACCCACAGAGGGTTGTTTCCAAGGAGACGAGTTTCCTCCTTGTTTTTCAGTCGACAGCAACGGTTCCTCATACTTTCCCTGTTTTGGATGGAGGAGAAGGTGACTGTTTTGAGATGATCACGAATGAGTGACAACTAGTTCTTTTCGTTTTTCTTCAGACCCACAACCCATCCTCAAGCCGATGAAGAGAAGAAAGTAATATGTTCTTTTTCTATTGGATCGCATAAGTGATAGGATCACCATTGGTTAATCCAAGGTATTAACTGGTTGCATTAAATATTGGTTGAAGTGTTTTATGCTGGACTGTTTTGATTTGCTGTCTGAATACTGTTGAACTGCAAAGCGTGGTTGCGCTCAAGTTTGGGTGAGTTTGTCCTGCTGATTGCCAATCAGCCAGGAGTTAAAGTAGAACTTTTAGAGGTTTTTCATTCGAAGCAGACTGCAGTCTGCGGTCTGGACTTCATGACCTGGCCACCCCATTGTTCCATCATTTTATTACTCTTGAGGTTTTTCCACCGAGCTCCCGCCTCAGAGTTTTACGACCTTTTGTTTGAGATTTGGGGCTGCTAGTTTCAGCTGTTAGTGGCTAAGGGGCCAGCTGTAGATGCTCACCGCGTAGTTGTTCTGTTCCTCTATCCAAATTAATCCAAATTGCTGTGTTATTCTCATTTGTCCATAAACTGCTGGTTTGATCTTCATAGACACTTCATAGACACTTCATAGATGCATATATTGTTTTTTTATTATTATTATTTTTAGTTTTTTAGAATTGTGCATGCTCAATTAGGTGAAAGTTGCTGACCAGAATAATCAGTTTTAAGAGGGACAATTGGTTTAGTAAATTTCACGTAGATAAAGAGACAGCATTTGTGTTTATTTTGTGTAAAAGGGATTGTCTGTCAAAATACGGTTAGTGTTCCACACCATTCGGTAAAACAGTTGATTTCACAGTGGCATAGTTTTGGCTAATAGCATGTGGGCAAACACAAGCAAGTTGGCTAACATTTACTCACTCCATTCAATGTGTTAATTTAGCCTTAAAAGTGAATTTTAGTCTAAATGCTAATGTTAGCTTAAATGCTAACATTAGCATGTTGGCTGTCACTAGTATGTTGGCTAATATTAACTCATTCCATTGAATATGTTAATTTAGCCCTATAATTGAAAATTAGCCTAAATGTTAATGTTACCATTTAGGCTAGCATTAGCATGTCGGCTATCACTAGCATGTTCCCAGAGAGTTCACCAGTGTTATTTTGGCAACAGTATACGTTCCACCTTCCGCTGTTGCCGACACTGCATGTGATGCCATCAGCTCAGTTGTTGCTAAGCTACACAATTTCTGGTGATTTTAACCATGCTTCACTCTGCTACACTTCCAACGTTTCAACAGTTTGTCAGCTGTCAGCATGTGCCAAAACGTTGGATTTGTTTTATGCAAATGTCAAGGACTCATACATCTCTACAGCAAGACCTCCGCTAGGCAAATTAAATCACAATCTTGTTTTTCTCTGCTCAAAATATAACCCCCTTGTTCAGAGACAATCTGTAATAAAGAGGACTGTGAGAAAATGGTCACAGGAAGCTGAAGAAGCCCTGCAAGATTGCTTTGAGGCTACAGACAGGGACGCACTGTGCCAGCCGCATGGAGAGGACATCAATGCCATGACTGAGTGCATAACCGACTATATAAACATCTGTGTGGATAACATCATCCCCACCAGAACAATGAGATGCTTCCCCAATAACAAACCCTTGATCACCGGTGACCTGAAGGACCTGCTTAACAAGAAAAAAAGAGCCTTCAGAGAGGGAGACAGGGAATTATTGAGGAGTATACTAAAGCAACTTAAAGTCAAGATAAGAGTCAGCAAGGAGGTGTACAAGAGGAAGCTGGAGAGCAAGCTCCAGCAAAACAATATCAAAGATGTGTGGTCAGGGATGAAGAAGATCACAGGCTTCAAGCAGAAGGATGATCAGACCGATGGAGGTCTGGATAGAGCCAATGAACTGAACAGATTCTTCAATAGGTTCAATTCAGAAACAAGCTCAGCATCCTCCTCTCCTGCTCACAGCCAAACAGACATCCCACCCTCCTTTGACCCACAGGACCCAAAGCTGTCCAGTAACACCTCAAATGTTTTATATTCCACCTCAGCCCTAGACCCTTCTGCTTCTACATGTTTACCTTCAACCATATCAGGAGATGCTGATGCTCCCTTTGCCTCACCCTTCCACCTGTGTATCTCAAGAAGTCAGGTGAAGATGCAACTGGAGAGACTGAATCGGAATAAGTCTGCAGGTCCAGATGGTGTCAGTCCTAGAGTCTTGAAGGCCTGTGCAGAGCAGCTCTGTGGGATTCTGCAGCACCGCTTCAATCTTAGCCTGGCCCAGAAGAAGGTTCCAGTGTTGTGGAAGACCTCCTGTCTTGTTCCGGTACCAAAGAAAATTCACCCATCAGTCCTCAATGACTATAGATCTGTTGCCCTGACATCCCACATCATGAAGGTCCTAGAGAGACTCCTGTTGGTCCACCTGAGTAAGCAAACAATAAACTATCAGGACCCCCTTCCGTTTGCTTATCACTGTGGAGTTGGAGTTGAAGATGCCATCATTCCTTTTCACTCTATACACCTCAGACTTCCAGTACAAGACAGACTCCTGTCATCTGCTGAAATACTCGGATGATTCTGCAGTCGTGGGGTGGATCAGAGATGGACAAGAAGCTGAGTACAGGAAGGTGGTGGACCGCTTTGTGGCATGGTGTGGAAACAATCATCTCATCTTGAACGTGACTAAAAAAAGGAGATGATTGCAGATTTTAAGAGAAACAGGTCTAAGTCAAAAACTATTTCCATCATGGGAGAAGAGGGGGAGGTGGTGGAGGAATATAAATACCCCTGTGTTCACCTGGACAACAGACTGGAGTAGGGATGCAACTGTGAAGCCGTCTACAAGAAGGGACAGAGCAGACTGTATTTCTTGAGGAAGCTTAGGACCTACTGTGTTGGCAGCATATTGCATATCTTCTATAGGTCTGTGGTGGAGAGTGTGATCTCTTCTGCCATCATCTGCTGGGGTAGCAGCATCAGAGCCAGGGACTTAAAAAAGCTCAACAAGCTGATAAAGAAGACTGGCTCTGTTCTGGGGACTCCTCTGGAACCTCTGGAGATCATTGTGCAAAGACGGATTCTTCATAAAATGAAGAACAATATGGAGAACCCTGAGCATCCTCTTCATGAGACTGTTGTACAACAACAGAGTGTCTTCAGTCAGAGGCTTCTTCAGATCTGCTGTAAGACGGAGCGCTACAGGAGATCCTTCCTGCCCACAGCCATCAGCATCTACAATGGCTCTTTGAAGAAATCTACATAATGAACTAAAACTTGAAATGAATTGAATGTTGGCTTACATTAACTCACTCCATTCAAAGGGTGTGTCCCAAATCAGGGGCTGGATCCTTCGAAGGACCCGGCCTACACGGGCCGCTAAAACCACGGAAGCTGGAAATGAGCTGATGTGGATTGAGACGGTCTAGCCTCACCGCCGGGAAGGCTGGCGAGGCAAGCCGGCAGTTACTACGGCGGGAGCGGAAAACTCCGAGTGTGAATGCTTACTGCTCCCTGTGTAGCGACAGTCAACAAGTGTCCATTTCCTTTTTTCTTTTGCCTTTGCGATAAACACCGTAGATATTGGCACAGCCTTTATTGGCTCCTCTTGGTTTGTGCCACTGTTGTGGCAAACTAGTGCAAGCGTTCACTGGGCTTTCCCAGTGAACCTTTGAACTCTGGTATGTCACCCATAATGTTGTGTGCATTTCAATATTTTGAGCAAAACTGTGCTCTTACCCTGCTAATTGAACCTTCACACTGTGCTCTTACTGGTGCAATGTGCAATCAATGAAGAGTGGCTACCAGGCTGGTCCAATTTAGCCATGAAACCTCCCACACTAAAATGACAGGTGTTTCATTTTCATTGTCCAACCCCTATATATATATATATATATATATATATATATATATATATACAGGTCCTTCTCAAAATGTTAGCATATTGTGATAAAGTTAATTATTTTCCATAATGTCATGATGAAAATGTAACATTCATATATTTTAGATTCATTGCACACTAACTGAAATATTTCAGGTCTTTTATTGTCTTAATACGGATGATTGTGGCATACAGCTCATGAAAACCCAAAATTCCTATCTCACAAAATTAGCATATCTTTAAAAGGGTCTCTAAACGAGCTATGAACCTAATCATCTGAATCAACGAGTTAACTCTAAACACCTGCAAAAGATTCCTGAGGCCTTGGTGGCGCAGTTGGTAGCACTGTTGCCTTGCAGCAAGAAGGTCCTGGGTTCAATTCCCAGCCTGGGGTCTTTCTGCATGGAGTTTGCATGTTCTCCCTGTGCATGCGTGGGTTCTCACCGGGTACTCTGGCTTCCTCCCACAGTCCAAAGACATGCCTGTTAGGTTAATTGGTCACTCTAAATTGACCTTAGGTGTATGAATGAGTGTGTGCATGGTTGTTTGTGTGTTGCCCTGCGATGGACTGGCAATCTGTCCAGGGTGTTCCCTGCCTCTTGCCCATAGACTGCTGGAGATAGGCACCAGCTCCCCCACGACCCACTATGGAATAAGTGGTAGAAAATGACTGACTGACTATATATATGTATATATATGTATATATACACTGTGTATATATATATATATTTATATATACTAAATATAATATATATTTCATTGATATTATAGTTATCGTTTCTGTATTATTTTCCTAGGTCGTTAAGAGTACAATGCATTTCAGAAATTATAGGAGAGTTGCAAGAAACAAAATTTATTGCAATACAAAAACTATTTACATAAGTGCCTGAATTGTATGACTCAACACTGAGGGAGACAAGTACAGAAGGAGCTTGCACTGAGAAGAGTAATGGAGTGGCATGGAGAGAAGGAACGAGAGGAAGTTTAGTTTCATCCCTGGAGAAACTGCCACATGTATAAAATATGTAAAATCAATTATTGGGGTCCGCAGGTCCAAATTTAGCAGAGCTGTGCTATGTTCAAAAATCATCTGCATTACTTTGAGCTTTATAAATTCTTGTTTATGTAGTGGCAGTCTTTCCAGGGATGGAGCTAAACCAAGGAGGAAATGTTCCATGGAGGAGTAGATCCGCGGATTAATTAGCAGTTCTGGGTATTTTTAATCCTCATTTGAGGTGTGATTATTTTTATTTTTACTGTGACGACAGTGGTAGGGGTTCGTACTGTAAACAGTGGGTTGCTGGTTCAAACCTCCGCTCTCTCAGTCGTGTTCTCGGGCTAGACACCCGCCTTGCCTACTGATTGTGATCAGTCAGCCCGGTGGCGCCGATTGTATGGCTGCCTTGCTTCTGTGGCTACAATGTAGTCTACCACTGTCGGTGTGTGAATGTGTGTATGAATGGGCGGATGACTGATTGTAGAGTAAAGTGCTTTGGGGTCTCTGGAGACTTGTTAAAGCGCTATACAAGTGCAGGCCATTTACTATTTAATTGATGCTAAATACAGTACGTCTTTACCTGTGAAATCTGCAGAAATCTTTAACATAACATTCTTTATGTTATCTTTAACATAATTTGTTCAGGAAAAGAACACATTTATGCTGCAGAGAGATTTCTACTAGACTATAACATAGATTTATTCACCTTAATTAAAAAAGCTTAATGTAGCTAATCAATGCTACCCTGACTGTGGACCAAATTACAATCACTTATTTGAAATGTGATTCTTCACATCATCACTAGCGCTACCAGCCTCCCATCCCAGTGAGTTTAGGATTGCTGCAGCTATGAAACACAGGAACTGATCAGCAAATGAATGAAAGTTGAAGACAGAAATTTAAGACCTTGTGTCAGTACTGTCTTTAGTCAAGTACAACTAAATCATTGAGTGTTTTAAAATGTTTTTTATGGTTTCTTTCATTTTTTTTCTGTGTAAATCATCCATAATAAATATGCAGCCAGTTTAAACAGCTCTACTAAAGGAGAGTTTAATAATTCACAGACTGCCTATGGGATACAGTCATCAATTATTGAAGATACTAGAAATAGTTTAATCTAAAAGGCAAACCAATTAAAAAGTAAAAATTCTGCATACAGTTGTTTATCTTGTTATTCATGTGCTAGGATGCTCTCAATGGCTTCCTTTCATTCATTAAGTTTATGTATAGACTTGTGGCTGCAGTGGTTTTCATTTTCCACCAAGTGGCACTGCGTTCCATCATAAAACTTGGATGCTTGCTTGTGTCTGATTTGTTGCAGGGCTTGAGAGCTCCCTCCATCCCTGTGCAATCAGCAGACATCCTCATTCACGCTGCTCCTAAAATGTGGGACCCTCCACAATTTTTCTTTGTGAAAACATTTAAATAAACAAATGATCAGATTTGCATTTAATTCCTGTAAAAAAAAGACTTAAATCACAAAAAAGAGAGAACTCTTTTTAAAAGAAATACCAGTATGGGGGCAGTCTTCAACGCACTTTGTCACATGCTCAATGCCCAGCCAAAGTGACCTTTGCTGCATGTCTTCCCCCTCTCCACCCCTTTCCTGTCAGCTTACTGTTACTGAAAAATAAAGGCGATGAGAGCAGCAAAAAAAAAAAAATCTCAGTACAACATCTGTAGTAGCAACAGTGTTGAAAACATTTGTGTTCAGTTGCCCCTGTTAGCCTGTAGCTTGGTGAGGTTTCTTTCCATATCAGCTACAGGAAGTTGTCAGGTTTCCTCTCATGAAGTCTTTCACAACATTTTAATAGAATTACATAATCTGGCTCTCTACTCAAGATATTGTTTTGTTAACCTTCTTGCACCTTTTGCTCTTGCTCTCAGAAAACCCCACAGATGGAATTTTCTCAAAGAATTACGAAAACATATTTGTTAATCCATTTTAACCTGTAATGTCTATGACCTGAGTGAAGTTGAATGTTGGGGTGGGAGTAGGTTTTCTTCTGGGGTGGGGGTGGGTGGTTGGCCTTGGGTGGGGATAGGCATTGTTTGGGTCTGGGCGGTTCAGGTTCAGATTCTGGTTCCTTATTTTGATTCCAGTTCCTGATGGTTCTCGGTTCCGATTCTGTCTAGAGGAGGGGTCAGAGGGGTCTGGATGGTTTGGGTGGGCGGAGTGGTCTTGGCTTCTCGGTGGGTTTTGGTTTTGGCTCTGTGGGCTCTGTGCCTTTTGTGGGCTTCGGTGTGGGTTTTTTCACGGGGCTAATTCTGGCTGGTGTATTGGTGTCTGGCATGTGTTCTTGGGTTTGGATACTTTGGGTCTTCTTTCCGCAGGGGTGCACTTTTGTGGGGTGGGAGGCTGATGGGGGCTCATTTACTCAGTGTGGACCGCTTTTGATTTGGATAGTCTTTGCTACATTCTGTCCTCCATTGTATGGTGTGATGTGGTGGTGGTCCTGTGCTGTGCGGCTCTGGCTGGCTCTGGCTGCCGTACTTCTCGGCCTTGAACTGGCGTGGGGTTTGCTTGTTTGTTGGGTGGTTGCTGGTGGGTGGTGTTTGCTTGGGGTTGGTGGTCCCTATGGACGTATGGAGGAATGTGTGGTGTCGCTGTTGCTGTGGTGTTGGCTCAGGAGGAGCTGCAGCTTTGCTTGGCTCTAATGTTTTTGGCTGGCCTGGATGTTGATGGTTCTGCATCTCAGGGGGGGGGTGTGAGCTGTGGCCTTTCTGTGGCGCCCTTCGGATAGCTGGGCCAGCGTCTTTACTGTGGGCACGGTGGTAGGCTGGGTGGTGCGTTGCGGGGTCTGCTTGGCTGCCTGGCTGGCACTGGCAGTTTTGGTTCATTTGTCTATGGAGGGGTGCATGGGCCTAAGCTGGCTGGGGTTTGGATTTAGGTGGGCCTGCCGTTTTGAGTGGGGTGTGGCTTATTGGCTGCCTCGATGTTGGCGTGGGGCATGGTTTGCTCCACTGGCCTGGTTGTGGCTGCACTCCAGTACTGGGCTGGGGGGCATCAGGTACTGGACGCTCTGTTGGCTCTGTGCTATGGGTTTGGGTGTCGTTGGGCATGTTGGCCAGGTGCCCTCCTTTGTGTAGCGTATTATTGTTGCGCTGGGCCGGCTGGTCTTCTGTTTTTTTGGAGTGGGATTGCGGTTTTGGTCATCGCTGCCCACTTCCGACTGGCTACTCTTTGTTAGCGGCTTCTTCGGTCAGATGACTGGGTGTCGGGGCTGGGGATCAGGGTTTGAGGGTTGGTCCCAGTGGGAGTGATGGTCCCAGTTTTTGATTGACTTTCTCAGGGCCCGGTACCTGTCCCTAGCCTTGGGCACGGTGGATGCGCCAGTGCCTCCCTCCTCTGTTGGAACTTGGCAAACAGGGGTGCCTATTGGGGTCTGCCAAGGACCTGGCTCCCTGGGAGAGCATTTTGCCCCCCAGTCCTTCCCTCCCCATCCCAGGACACCTCCCTCCATCTGCTCAATCACACTACCATTCATGTAGGGCCTTGGGGTGCAGGTGCGTCATTGGAGTGCCTCGAGGATTTTCCATCGCCGCGATCTCATGGCAGCCTGGGCCCCAATTTTAATGTACAACTTAGACCCTCTCACTTACATTTTCTCACTAACATTTTCATGACAGGCACTCTTAATGGAGTCCAGAAGGGGAGTGTATTTTATTAATCTCACCTCTTTCAGCACCCCCGTTTGCTGTTTGCCATCTGGGGTTGTCAGGCCGGAAGAAGGAGTGGGCCTTCTGGTTGGGGTCTGGGCTGGGGTTGGGAGTTGGGTCTTGGAGGATCAATTGGTGTCGGGGCTGGGCAGTGTGCGGTGGTGACTGGGAGTATGGCTTCGTTTTGGTGTAGGGGCTGGCCTGCTTGCTCAGTGTGGCGGGGTGCCTCTGGGGTTGAGGTGTTCGGTTGGCAAGGTGCCACTGAAGTAGCCACAACGTGCCTTTTTCGTACAGTTCACTCAACATGTGGATGACCAGGACTGACAACTTCTCTTCCCAAAACAACCACCCTTTGGAACCCCTTTTTCAGAATGGCTCACGTAAGAGGTTTTGTTTTGGGCAGAGAAATTAGTTAACACTGAAATGTTTATTTCGTGATGTTTGATTTTGTTTGTGTTGAGAGAACTCAGCTACTCAAGTGCTAGCCGGCTGTCTGTCCAGCCAATGTGAACAGACATTTCATTGTGGCTAATTATTTGTTCTGTGTTGTGTTTTTAAGTTAAGACATAATTTATTTAAAGGGTGGTTTTAAACACCGATCATCCATTGCGTGCCATCAATGCATATGCATTTTAATAGTGTTTAGTATTTACATGGCTGGATCTGCTTGGGCGTGGACGGCTGCCGGCGGGGCCTGTGGGCTCGTCGCTGCGACTCCCTGGGGCTTCTGCACTGTCGCTGCTGGGTGGTTCCCCTGGGACTCTCCAATGCTCTTCTCTGGGGGGGTTGCGGTAGTCCCGGCGGTGGTTCTCCTGCGGATCCTGTGCTTTGGGGGGCCTTTAGATGTCTGTGGCTCGGATCTCCTCAGTGTCTGTCCAGGGACCATGGGGCAGGCCTGTGGGTCCTCACACTCGCTATTGCATATTTTTGTGGAGAAACCTTGTATACAAAAGCGCATCCACACCCATACTCACAGGTGTTAAGCTTCAGGTCTTGACACATACACAGATGTTCTATTTTGGGCTGCACCTCTCACTAAGTACATTTTACATTCATAAATACCGTGTACTATTTTGTTAAAAAAAAAAAAAAACAGCTGCAGGTGTATAAGCAAGCAGGGTGTAATCTTGTATTCTCTTCATCCTTCTTTCTCTCCTCCACTCTTTCCTCCTTTTCTCCCCTTTTTCCCCATCTCTCTCTTTTTTGAGCTGCTTTTTTCCTTCTCATTTCAGTCCATAACAATTGAAATATTCCCAAAGAAGTTTATAATAAAGTTTTTTTTATAAATATCAAGCAGAGCTTTAAAGCATTAGCTGTGATGCTCTGCTTGTGAAAGTAAATTTGTTGGGCAATTTCTTGGCACTCAGACAACAATTCTGGGCGATACTCTACCGGACAGGACACGGTAAAAAAAAAAAAAAAGGCGTAATTTATTTAAAGTGTGCTTTTAAACACCGATCATCCATTGCATGCCATCAATGCATATGCATTTTAATTGTATTTTTAAGGTACATATTTGAATTAAAGGAGTGATAACAAGCTATAGGCTTTTCTTTGTCAGCTGAAACCACTAATGACTAAAGCTAGTCTGGCACACGTGACCCTAGTTAAGAATCATTATCCATAAAGGTTATTGGTTCCCATGCAAAACAATATTTCCTTAAATATTATTTCACCGATAAAGATAGCTAATTAAACATGATTAAGAGTTTATCCAGAAGGTTGGATTTTATTCACCAAATCATTCTTTGAAATAATATTTTATTAAAATAATGTTTTATCTGATCTTGCATTATCATTGGTGGTTTGAAGGAATACCAATTATTGCTCTAAGTTAGTTCTAGGACTAACTTAACCTCATTTCCAGATTCCTCAAGATAATCCTTGTCTCTAAAACATAAATAACACTGAATGGTAATGTTGCATCACTCTATGGTCATGGTTTTTAACCATCTTTGATTCACTTGTTCAGACTGTATATAGTTTATTGGGTTTCTCTTAGTCATTTTGCTTGGTAGTTTTAGTTTCATTGTTCTAGTATAGTAAAGTTTGTTAATTGAAATATTTTTGAATTTCATTGGAATTATTTTTGTCAATAAATTCTAGTATTTTAAGAAATTGTGTGAATTTATTCCATGTGTGTGCTGAGTTTTGCTGTTCAGTAATGCCAGAGCTTGTTTAACCCTTTTCTCTATTGTCTTAATACCACCGCCTTATTGGGCTGGTATTCGCAGGACAACACTTAACAGACTGAAATATTATTTCATTAAATATTAAATGATATAATCATTAAAAAAAATCTAAACAGTCACCAAAGGTCAACCATTCCACCCACATTAACAAAATCAAACACAAATGATGTCAGTTGATTTTGCAATACCATCACTTTGAAGATTTTAAAGTTTAAGTCTTGCAAAGTTCATCCCCCCAAGACATATTACCTGAAACCAGGGAGCTGGCAACATGAAGCTACCACTATCGTGCTTAACTAAAGGTACTGTGGTCTTCGATTTGAAATCCTCAACGTTCTGTTCGTGTGGCCAAATAGTTCATTTTTGTCTCATCTGGCACTAAAACCTTTCATTTGACAGGTTTCCTTATGTTTTGGTCATGATATTTTACTGCTACCACTCAGTGAAAACTATAATTCAGGTTCATTAACTGGACATAAATTCACTTGGCTTGAAAAATTGTCAAGTGATAAACTGAAGCCTTCATTACTGCTTTTTCAAAAGTGTTCTGAGTTTGATAAAAAAAAAAGAAAAACACTCTGAGCATCATAACCAAAACATGTCACTATGCTTGTTTGGGCAGTGTTGTATCAGTTCATCCATACCAAGAACTAGTTCAGCCATGTTAATATGAGTTAATATGAGTCAATTCATGTTCATAGTTCACCACATAAATAATCTTAACTAAGTTCACTGCTCCAACATGAACTAGGTTTCATTTATTCTCCATATTTTGTCTGAAATAAAGTTTAAAAATGTACATATAGATCATTCACAATATGCATTATCCCATTGCCTAGCTTCTGTTTTATTTTATCCTGTTGTCTTTGTTCACATATAAAATATTTTATAGTGGTTGAAGTACCAAAATTACTGCCTTAATTGACCAATTTAATACTTTTATCACATGAAAACAATACTGAAATTTCCACAGCAGTCCATGCAGACTACTTTGTATTTGCAATCACTTTTTACCCACTTATTTCCGTCTATTCCGCTCAAACAGATTTGCCACCAGTGTGTTGCTTTGCCCTTTAAACACAGATTAATACTGAATAACTGCCAGATATTGAAAGTTGAAGATTTCTTGGAAAAAATTGTAGAATCACTCACTTGCTCCATGTGTTCACTCTCCAGCCAAAGGATAAATAAATGAAAGATTCAGTTCACCAGTATTTATCTTTGGTCACTAAGGAGTTAAAACACCAAGGTGTTCCTCTTAAAAAATAGTTTTCAATTCAGTTCTGTTTAGTTATATTTAAAGCACCCATTTACAAACATATTGTCTCACAGAAAGCCAATTCAGTCCACTCATACAGGTGCCAAGTCAAGTACATACATTTCAGTTGATCCTAGTTATCAAACAATGCAGTCAAATTCTGTTAATATTCAAAATTGTTATTCAAATTGGCTAAAATGTTTTCTATCTAAGAAAACCCAGCAGATTGCACCAGGTCAGTGACTAGCATTCACTCCTCCTGGGTAAGCATGTAGCGATAGTTGGCAGTCGCTTGTATTGACTTTGCAGCAATCCCTCATACTGAGCATGCATGTAGCAACAGTGGAGAGGACCTCAGAACTGATTTCAGTGTGCAGGAGTCTGTTTTTCCATCAACTGTTTAAGAAATGACCACAGAATTACTGTTGCTTCAGTGGGATCAAGATCTGGGAAGTTTCCTGATTTCAGGTTTATAATGTCAGTGTCTGATTTTTGGGCCTCTTTTTGTAACTTTAGGCTTGTGACACTGTGCTCCAACATGTTGGAAAATAAAAAAGGATCATCACCCAAGTGAGCCTGGATTGTATAGATTGGATTGGATAGATGAAATTACTCAGGAAATTTTGATCCCAGTGTTTTTGTGCATGGATTGATCAGGCTGCTCCATTGCATGCAGTTGCACTCACACCCACCAGCTGCCAGTGCTAAGCAAGCTTTGCATTGGTGGCAAGATGATTCTGTACTGTGCTCCTTAGAAGGTGACTGCCTGGGACCTACTGGACGCACTTGGTTGTCCTGAAACCTTCTGCAACTTCTCTTCAACCTCATTCAACTTCTTTCTGATGTAATATTCTTTTCAGGTGTTTCTAGACATGTAATGCCATTTGGATTCTGAATGATAATGGCTGCAGGCCTTTTTTAGTTGCAAATATTGCTGACATACAATGACACTTACTGGTCACTTTATAAAGTACAGTTACATTTATGAAAAATTTAAATGGTTCACGACATTATATCATGAAAGTAGTCCATTTAAGAAAAAGCAATAGTGATTCTCTAATTTCAAACAATTTCTTTAAACAAAAGAAAACAACAGTGGTGGTTGTGCCTCGACAAAAAATGTCAATGTCTCAATAATATATCATATGACCTTTAGCATCAATAACAACTTTACTGTTTTACTTTAACATGAAATAAAAAAATAAGCTGTTGCACTTCTAGCTTTAACCGTATTGAGATCGGATCACAGTTTTCATCTGCGAGATCAGGGGTCTGCATCTGCATCTCCAAAGCAGCAAATGGCCCTGTGATTCACTTAATATATTAAAAGATGAGATAATGCCTTGTATTTTTGTTTCATTCTTTTGTTCTGTACCCCCATGAAAAAACACTTGCCACAACCGAGTAAATTTTGTTTAAAACCGCCACTGAAAACAAGTATTCACAGTTTAAGGATGCTCAATATTTCAAATTGTACAACGTGTCAGCTCTTCCAAACACAGCGGACACAAAGGTAAAATTGATCTTGTTCCTGGGAATCATGTTTTATACAAACACAAGAACAATTGAGCTCTTATTAATAGGATTCTCTGGCTCCATGACAAAACAAACCTAGTATTACAGTGATTCCAGGGACATATAGTTCAGGCTCAGTAAACAGTCTTAAACAGTCTTGACAGGAAACCCTCCCTGTAAACACTCGTTTCATATCCTCCAGAATGACAACACAATAGAGCTCTGGTTCCTAATTACCTCCACTCTATCCAAAATGTAAACTGTACGCTCTGTAAAAAGTAGGACTTGAGTGGGAACAGATGCTCCACACCTTAGTGTGTAGGAGTGGTACAGATAAGGCTTGTTTTTATATTCTGTGATTGATAATAAAAAGTGCCTCTATTCCCATAAACAGCTGGATCGCAGTTCAGGGGGTGAAGAATAAAAATAGAAAACTACTATCCAGGCAATCTGGAAATAATTTAAATGGAAGAACTGCTCTAATTTAGAGCTCTTGTTTCTAGTAAATGGATCTTGGTCAGAGTTTGTTAAAATCTTACAAATCTGTCAAGGACACATGGCTGTTTTTGAGAAACAGGATTGGCCTCCCTCTGTCTTAGTCCTGTGTCCATCCTGGTTTGGCAGATAATGTTTTTCTGCCAGAGGAACAAGGCCTTCCACGTAGAAGCCTTATATTGCACTACAAGGCAATTCTGCATTGGTTTTGCTGTATGTCACTGTTTAACGTGTTTTGGATTCATATCTTTACATCACAACATTATATGAATTCATTGTAATTTAAGTTTTATCCTTCCTTGTCCAAAATTCCTTAACTTTTTATCCAGGCTCCATTAGGTACCTCGTCCAGGGTGTCTCAGTGTAATGGTGCCCTCTATTTGCCATATAGACCATCTATCCAATCCTCTTTGCACCGATTGGGTGGCGGACGAAGGAGACCACAGCGGCCCGATCCATGGATGCTTAGGCTGGCTCTAGGGACGTGGAATGTCACCTCGCTGGGGGGGAAGGAGCCTGAGCTTGTGCGGAAGGTCGAGAGATATCGACTAGAAATAGTCGGGCTCGCCTCCACGCACAGCGTGGGCTCTGGAACCCATCTCCTTGAGAGGGGTTGGACTCTCTTCTACTCTGGAGTGGCCTATGGGGAGAGGCGGCGGGCTGGTGTGGGTTTGCTTGTTGCCCCCCAGCTCAGCCGTCTCGTGTTGGGGTTTACCCCAGTGGATGAGAGGGTCGTATCCCTGCGCCTTCGGGTTGGGGATAGGTCTCTGACTGTCGTCTCGCCCTACGGGCCGAGCGGTAGTGTGGAGTACCCGGCCTTCTCGGTGTCCCTGTCGGGGGTGCTGGATAGTGCCCCTCCTGGGGACTCCATTATTCTGCTGGGGGACTTCAACGCCCACGTGGGAAACGACAGTGACACCTGGAGAGGCGTCCCCGATCTGAATCCAAGCGGTGTTTTGTTATTGGACTTCTGTGCTAGTCACGGATTGTCCATAATGAACACCATGTTCAAACATAAGGGTGCTTTTCAGTGCACTTGGCACCAGGACACCCTAGGCAGGAGGTCGATGATCGACTTTGTTGTCGTATCATCAGACCTTCGGCCGCATGTTTTGGACACTCGGGTGAAGAGAGGGGCTGAGCTGTCCACTGATCACCACCTGGTGGTGAGTTGGATGAGGAGGAGAAAGCCGGACAGACTTGGCAGGCCCAAGCGCATAGTGAGGGTCTGCTGGGAACGCCTGGCGGAGCCATCGGCCAGGGATGTATTCAACTCCCACCTTCGGGAGAGCTTCGACCAGATCCCGGGGGATGTTGGAGACATAGAGTCCGAGTGGACCATGTTCTCCGCATCTATTGTCTATGCTGCTGCCCGTAGCTGCAGCCGTAAGGTCCACGGTGCCTGTCGTGGCGGCAATCCCAGAACCCGGTGGTGGACACCAGCAATAAGGGATGCTGTCGAGCTGAAGAAGGAGTCCTATCGGCTGTGGTTGGCTTGTGGGACTCCTGAGGCGGCTGACGGATACCGTGAGGCCAAGCGTGCTGCGGCCCGGGCTGTGGCAGAGGCAAAAACTCGCGCCTGGGAGGAGCTCGGTGAGGCCATGGAGAAGGACTACCAGTTGGCCTCGAAGCGATTCTGGCAAACCGTCCGGCGCCTCAGGAGGGAGGGGTGGGAGGCTGCTGACCTTCACTGAGGACCTTATCGGGCGGTGGAAGGAGTACTTTGAGGATCTCCTCAATCCTGCCATCACGCATTCCGTGGTGGAAACAGAGGCTGGGGACTCGGGGTTGGACTCTTTCATCACCCAGGCTGAAGTCACCGAGGTGGTTATAAAGCTCCGCGGTGGCAAGGCTTCAGGGTTGGATGAGATCCACCCTGAGTACCTCAAATCTCTGGATGTTGTAGGGCTGTCATGGTTGACACGCCTCTTCAACATTGCGTGGCGGTCGGGGGCAGTGCCTCTGGACTGGCAGAGTGGGGTGGTGGTCCCCCTTCATAAGAAGGAGGACCGGAGGGTGTGTTCCAACTACAGGGGGATCACACTCCGCAGGAGTTTGGTTCGCATTGCCGGCACTAAGTTGGGCCTGTTCCCGGTGCATGTTGGACTCCGGCAGGGCTGCCCTTTGTCACCGGTCCTGTTCATAACTTTTATGGACAGGATTTCTAGACGCAGCCAAGAGCCGGAGGGGGTCTGGTTTGGGGACCAGTGGATTTCGTCTATTCCTTTTGCAGATGACGTGGTCCTGCTGGCCCCCTCTAGCCAAGACCTACAGTATGCGCTGTGGCGGTTCGCAGCCGAGTGTGAAGCGGCTGGGATGAGGATCAGCTCCTCCAAGTCCGAGGCCATGGTACTCGACCAGAAAAGGGTGGCCTGTCCTCTTCAGGTTGGAGGGGAGTTCCTGTCTCAAGTGGAGGAGTTTAAGTATCTCGGGGTCTTGTTCACGAGTGGGGGAAAAATGGAGTGGGAGATCGACAGACGGATCGGTGCGGCTGCCGCAGTAATGGGGGCACTGTGCCGGTCCGTTGTGGTGAAGAGAGAGCTGAGCCAAAAAGCAAAGCTCTCAATTTACCGGTTGGTCTACGTTCCTACCCTCACCTATGGCCATGAACTTTGGGTCATGACCGAAAGAACGAGATCCCGGATACAAGCGGCTGAAATGAGCTTCCTCCGTAGGGTGGCCGGGCACTCCCTTAGAGATAGGGTGAGGAGCTCGGCCATCCAGGAGGGGCTCGGAGTAGAGCCGCTGCTCCTCCACATCAAGAGGAGCCAGTTGAGGTGACTCGGGCATCTATACCGGATGGCTCCTGGACGCCTTCCTCGGGAGGTGTTCCAGGAACGTCCCACCGGGAGGAGGCCCAGGGGACGGCCCAGGACATGCTGGAGGGACTATGTCTCTCGGCTGGCCTGGGAACGCCTTGGGCTCCACCCAAGGAGCTGGAGGAGGTGTCTGGAGAGAGGGATGTCTGGGCGTCTCTGTTGAGTCTGCTGCCCCCGTGACCCGGTCCCGGATAAGCGGAAGACAACGAATACCATCTATCCACTGTCTACACTCTTTATGGTTTTATACCTAGTGGTGGCTGATCACTTAGGGGGGATTGGGGTACTGTAACCCCCTGTACAGCCCCCCAGTCCATCACAGTGTGACACCGAGACACAAAAGACACAAACTTTCACCTAAAATAAATGTTTATAGCCCAATTAGGGTAACATTCCTGTCTTCGGACAATGGGAGGAAGCTGGAGTATCTCCAGAGAACCCATGCAAGTACAGAGAGAATGTTCAAGCACCGCGTAATAGCTAGGACATTACAGATCTTCTAGATTTAGGTCCTGATCTTGGTCTTTGGTCATTTATGTGGCTGGTAAAACTTGTAATACAATTTAAAACTGTTCAACATCTGAATGTGAGTTGCTTTAAATTAATTATTTTCTCAACTGTCATCTCTGGTCAGCAACATTAAAAACAAATCTCTGGTCTCATTACATTTGAGTGATAAAAAAACTATTCATACAGAGCAATAAAGGAATCATTACATTAAGGGCCCGATCTTCAAAAGGTCCGCAAAGCTGATCCACAACCCAGTTGCTAATTGGATTGCATGTGTACAATCAGCGAAACAGTGGGCTCAAACTCTTTAGCGTGTTTGCCTTCATGAATATGCAAAAGATATGACCCAAAGCGTACATTTATAAGAGGTGGATATGCAAATGTAATCTCTTACCAGCCACAATTAGATTTATCAAACCTGAAATGGATTGCAGTGCTGGTTTTACGTCTAGATTTAGCAAGTTTGAAATACAGGTTCTAACTGGGAAGCAAATATGTCTGCTGTCACTGAGGCCAGAAGGAGGCATAGATAAAAAGACAGATGACGGGGAGATAGAATCTTCTATACATGTGTCAACAGATTTGGGTTGTCAAACAAAAAAAACAAAATATATATATATATATATATATATATATATATATATATATATATAGATGAGAATAGAGTATTCTATGTAGAATTATTTAAGGTCTGATTTGAAGCCACACAAAGAACCCACTGTGCTTTGATGTTGATAATATAATTAATAGGAAGAAATAAAGACAGTGTATGCCTTAATCTTGTCAGTAAACAAAACATATTGTCATTATTCTAGAAAGGGATCTGACCCACATGCAGAAATACACTCAGGAGAGTTTTACAGATTTTTAAGATATTTATTTTCAGAGGAATGGGTAGTGGCGAGAGAACCAGGACCGCTAGATCACTAGCTGGACAGAGAGGGGGAGAACAGGTAAGTACTGAGTGATGGGTTGATTATTATAGTAAAAGTAATATGGAACGCTCACTGGAGGAGATGATTGAACTGCCAGGGGGAAAGAGAGATGTGGAGTCTGAGATCACGAGATCAGAGGAAACTGAAGAGGGTAATATCCAAGGTAGGTTAGTCTATGGATGCTTGAAGGAGGTTTCCGGGATGTCCAGTTGAGCTTAGTCCGTGGTGTGAAGAAGGTGCGTGGTGCACTGGATGGTGGGGCTTGCAATGGAGCTCGTTGGAGCGTGAACAAGGTTCACTTATGATTTTGGCCGGCTAATCGCAGAGCCAGGAAGCTGCCAGTTTGGAGTTTGTCTAGAGAAGGTAACTTTAGGCTTGAATCTTAGATCCAGAAGTCAGGAAACGAACTGGGAAACAGAGCCAGGGCTTGAAAGCAACCTATGAAGGAGGACACACGAAGGTTAGTCGAAGCTCTAAGAAAACACGAACGTCATTAAGTCATTAAACTAAAGTCAATAACTAGAGTCTGGTGAGAGTCTTTTACCACTGTTGGCTAACACTCAGGCGTCAAAGTGCTGGCAGCCTCCTGCTTAAATGCTCCCAGCAGCAATCATCAGGAGGAGCCACACCTGTCACCTGTGCAACCATGAGCTCCCACGCCACATATGTACTAAGCAGAGTAAATAGCAGGCAAGAAACAGAAAACAAACAGATACTCCCAGACCCCGACACACATTGCATTATTGACAGTAACATTGTGTCATTGCATGGCACTCAGAGCTGGATCAGTCTGATTACGTTGTTTCAATGTGAACATGTGCAAGGGGAGGACTTATACAGTATACAGGCTTAAATATTGTGGTTGTTTACAATAAATTCTGAACTCTTCAAACATTTACTCCAATAAAAAAGAACATGGTGAGTCTCTGAAAAAAATTAAAAGTTCAAGCAAGGCAAACCTCTAAGAAATTCTTTGACAGACATATTTGTCTTTTTTATTAACCAATTTCTAAGCGGCAACTGTTGCGAGTTACGTCGAGCAACACACAGTTAACGAGCTGTGCACACTCCTATGTTGTTGTCAGTCCAGACACAGCACTGACCCGCTGCCCCGTGTGCACACCGATGGCGGAGGGCGCATGCTACTTTAGACACAGCTCTGCCCTCCTGCACAGTGCCCTGTACTCCATCATTCTGATTAAAGGCTAAACAGGATATAGTCTTTGCCTCACTGGGTCCGTCCGGACCACAAACATAAAACATCTGCTCCAAGGGCATAACTTTGGGTCTAGCATAGGGGGGGTTAAGTTCTCTGCCTAGTTGTTTATTTATTGAATTATTTACTTTTGTAAAAGAGGTCAGGCTATTTTTGCATTCTTGTTTTAGAAATTGATTCTAATGTTTTTACTGTGATTTTCTTAACTTTGCTGTTTTCTTGGTATTTATTCTGCAGTTTTCTGTTCCACATCAATTCAACACTTAATAAAAAGCTTACTTTTACTTCATCTTTTTTCTAACACAGAACCAAATATTTAACATTTTTAGAGCACATTCGTATTCATAAATGTTGCATTGTGGTGTTTCAAAAGCTTCACAATAATTTGACTTGGTTTTATTTTTTGTTAGTTTAAGTGAAGGATGAAGATTAACAGTTTATAACTGATAAAAAAACATTTGGCTGAAGCAGATAATGCCACATTTTGTGATATTTAGAAAAAACGTTCTGCTCAGTTCGTCGAACTACATTTGTTCTTAAACTTGGAGAAACTATGTTAACTGTGGCTCAAATAAATGTGCTACTTTTCTCATCCATGTAAATGACTTTTTTAAACTTTAATCTCTGTATCTCTCCCACATCTGAGGCTCTATTGTCATAATTTCTTACATTTCTAAAAAGAAAACTGCTATAAAATTGATTTTCTTATATTTTAATTGAATGGTAAGACCCTAAAAACACATCCCAACATTTCATTAAATAATGTTCCTCCTTTCATGAACCTTTTGACTAAAGATCAGATATTTTTCACATCATGATGCAGATCCAGCTAGAAGCTCACAGAGAGGGTTCCTACTGTTTTCCATCACGGCCTGGCCATTTAACTTCACCTGTAGCTCAGGTAAAGGTCCCTCATCATGACCCTTATGATACTCATTATTGAACCTCCACCTCATGTCTTACTGGGTGAATCAGTGATAAGCGCTAGTTTACAATTAGCCCATTCTGAACCAGCTCTCAGGTTTAACGCTGACTTCCGTCTGGGTTAAGCCGCTTTGCTTCCACCTGTTCCTGGGTGAACACACCCACCAGGCTCCAACTCTCTGGTTGGCTCTGCGGCTGCTCTGAAATGAGCCGTCTCCTCTATTGTAGCCTTGTTTGATAAGCTCAGTGTAACTTTTCGGGTGATTAATGAGGCATGCCGACGCTTCTGGACCGAACAATCCAGAACGGACAAATTGCCAGTCCGCCTGAGCCTGCGTGCGTAGTTGCGCAGTCGCGGTGCAGCGTGTGCGCAAATGACCACTTTTTGCCTTTTTTTCCTTTAGACTCATTGTCAGGTTCGGTGGAGCGGGCAGTGATTATATGGAACACAGTAGAAACAAATCTGATTGTTTTTAATAAAAAATGTGAAGTCTGTCATTTTGGGGCTTAATGCATCTTTTGAACAGATATAAACTCCTAAATGTCTTCTTTCATGAGACTCGGGGCTGTTCTGAGGACATCTGGAGCTGCAGCCCCAGAGGTCCAGGTGACAGGTCTAACAAAGCACCTGGGTACCACTGTATTTATAGGAGCTAGTCTACATGGACCACCAGTGTGTCTGCATGTACAGGCGTGTGCGAGCGGCATAGAGAAAACTAATTTAATAATACATATATATTTACCTCATTTTGATTTTTATCATTTTTTACAAGGTGTTGTTGTCGACCAACAGTGAAAAATCGTTGTCTGTCCGCTGTTTTTGAGAGTACAACCACTCTCACCAGCGTCTGAATCAAAAGTACAGCAAACAGTGAATGCTTGGTGGAGAAACAGGTTAGGTGATAGCAAGTTTTTGAGAGGAGGAGGAGGGTTACATTACCAGATGACGATGCTATTTTGCTGGCAAATAAAAATAAAAGAAAATCATCAAGTTATTTATGCATTGTTTATTTGTAAATCGGAGTGATGTTATTATATTGGGGGGGTCATATTGACTTGATCAGATATTTTGGGGGGGGTTCGTAACTCCCCAAAAATCACGCCCTTGATCTGCTCACAGAACTTCAAAATCAGCCTTCTGCATGCCCAATTATTCACTCAGAGGTGCCCTGCACAAATGAACAGAGAGGGGAAATAATCTTGTCAGGGCAGAGGCTGCAATGACAAACCTGCAGCTGTGAATAGCGACGAGAAAGGTTAAACTCTAACAGTCCAGAAAAGCAGGAGCAGAGCGGACAGAAGGAAAAATAATCAGCAACAGGATAATTTATAATGATGTAGCACAACAACCCCTGCATGTTTCAAGCAACACAGCTTTTGTTTGCTTTTCCCCTTGTTCCACTGGGGGCAGTAGCAGCCATACAGATAGGAATTTTGGGTTTTCATGAGCTGTATGCCAAAATCATCCGTATTAAGACAATAAAAGACCTGAAATATTTCAGTTAGTGTGCAATGAATCTAAAATATATGAATGTTACATTTTCATCATTACATTATGGAAAATAATGAACTTTATCACAATATGCTAATATTATGAGAAGGACCTGTACAGTAGCATATGCAATTTCCTCGTTTAAATAGCGCGGTCTGCACCCCTTTTGCACCTATTATCCATTGCAGGCACAATCTTTGATGCTCGCACCCAACTAGCCCACTTATTGGACGTGCAATTATTTTATTGTAAAAGCAATTTAGCGCCCCCTAATTGGGATGTTTGAAGATCAGACCCTTAGAGTTTTTAAAACTTAATAAACTTAATAAATTTCATTACATAAAGTTTAAATACTTAAATGGACAGCTCCTCTCCTTTTGGTGAATATGAACAAACTATGCTAGAAACTACAATGACACCAACAGATTTTTTAGAACTGCTGGAAGTTCTGCTCGAAGTGTTGATGTTAAAATCCTGTTGTGTAAAATATCATTTGCTCAAAACGTTTTAGTCTTGTAGGAAGACAAGTTTTGGAACCAAACCCACTGCAAATTTAAATCTTTACTAGACAGCTGTCAAATTTGAGTTCTAAACAGATGTTTTTGACAATCAATCTAATTAAGTGTTTGGCATTCCTTCAAGATATGTATATTTTTCTATAGGTATTCTAGAGGTTATTGTTTTTTTGAATAACTGTTGATTTGAGAGTCTGCTTGCATGGCAAAGACTGTTCTGGTCCAATTGAAATAAATGAATAAATGAAAGTTTCAAACTTTGATCCTGTTCAACGTGTACGTTACAAACACAAGGATGGCTGAGAAGGTAAGCTGTTATTATTAGTAGTGCAAGGTACATTGTTGGTACATAAAAAAATATTATTGCACTATACATAGGAAAAAAAAAGTGCACAAACAGTTTAATGAAACACAAGCTGACAGACATGAGGATGGACACTTTCTGATTTGCCCTAAAAATAAGTCAAGGAACAAAGCACTTTTAGCAAGATAAGCTATGTGTCTCTCATTGCCCAAATAAATTTCTTTGCTCCTTTTATCTATGATCTTGTCCTGAAACTGAGGCAGCTTGGACCATCAGGAGTTCCTCAATGATATGCTTTTTCCTCTCCAGATGAGGTCTGCCGTGTCAACAACACATGGCAGGAAAAGTGGCGACTGCTACAGTGAAACAATTGTGTTGTATTCTGGATGGTGTCTGTGCATGTTTTTCACAGAGGAAAGTGGATTGACGTCATTATGTCGGAAAGAGACCCACATCATCAAAGAAGCTCTGAAGGAGAATTCCTGAAGAACAACACCAGCCTTTGTCCTTCTCTCATGCTGTGCTCCGGAAAACACCGTTCATGATCCCATAAATATGTTTTGGACAGGTTTATGGAGAGACTGTACACATCCAGTATGGTGCAGCCTTCAAAAACAAAACATATAAATATTCAAGGTGTGTGATTGTTACCAACTGACTAAATACAAGGTAAAACTAAATGGAAATTTAAAAGACATGTTTGAAAAACTAAATTACACCTCATGTTTTTAGAGCCAACTTTATTAGCAATTACTTCACATTCAGTAAAAAAGTATTTGCCCCATTATAGATTTCTTCTGCTTTTTTGTCACAGTGAAATGTTTCAGATCATCACACAAATTTAAATATCAGACAAATATAAACTGAGTACATAGAAGAGGCATTTTCCAATGATAAATTATTTATTTAAGACAAAAACCGGTTTAAACCAACTGGGCCTTGTGTGAAAAAATAATTGCTTCTAAAATATCACTGTGGTCAAATTTCAGCACACTGTCATGATGTGTTTCAAGGATGATCCAAATGCAGAGCGTGGTAGTGGCCAAAAATAAAGATCTTTAATGAAGAAGATAAGAAAAACTTGCAAAACTCGTAAACAGGGCTTGAAACACGGACAGAAAACCGGGCAGAAGAACAGAGACACCGGAAGCAAAAACCATGGACTATTATATATATATTTAATTTCCCTTTGGGATTAATAAAGTATTTTTGAATTGAATTGAATTGATAAGGCAAAAGAAGGGACATAGGGACAAGGGACAGGTGAGAGCAATCAGGTAGGAATGAGAAACAGCTGAAGACAAGGAGCTGAGGGAGAGAGAAAAGTAAGCAGGATCATAACAGACACAGGGAAGAATCTAACACAGAATAACAATATAAAATGAATAAAGGAGTAAACTAAGAAACTAAATGCAAAGGATTTACTATGGCAAGAATATAAAACATGATGAACAACACTGCAGGAATTATGACACTCTTCTTTGCAGTTTTTCAAATCCAGCCTGTTTAAGGTTGCACTTCAGCATCTCCGTCTCCAGCTACTTTTGGATTTATCCCCATTTATATCCACTATACTACCCACTGGATTTATAGCCATCGATTCTAAATTGAATGACAAAATTCTAACTAAAAGTCAATTGATAAACACAATTTGAGCGACAGAAAAGTTGGAACTTGTCCAGCACCTGGACAGTTTTTGATGAACACATAACAGAAACATGAGAACAGGACTGAGTAGGAAATATATCTAGCAGCTTGTGCACTGAAAAAAAAAAAAAAACTGATTTAAACAAGACTCCATATTTAACCTGTGTAATACTAAAATGAAACACTTTGACAAAAACAACTACAATATTACACAGTGTTGTTTATGTATTTTTTGACTTGTATGAAGACTATACTCAACTCTCTTTTCAGCAACGACAAAAGACATTTGATATTCCTAAAACAATTTTCTCTGGATATTTAAAATTGAGACAGGATATCACAAAAAAGGTTGCTATCCTTCCTATCATTAGTAGTTATAGTGATGCAGAGAAATTCATGCTAGAAAACAAAATAAAGTTATTTCCTTCTTGTTGTTGGGACCCACAGCCATGGTTACAACATGAAAGGCCAGTACAGACTTTCCTGGAACTTTCAAAATAAATTGCATTAACCCACTTCCGGCACAACGTAGGAATTGGGGGTGACAGCAGACTTCCCATGATGCCACTGCCCGTATAAACCCCCCACCTTTCCAATGGTCCGATCTCTTCCACGCCGGTTATCATCGGGATAGGAGGAGACAGCGCGCTAATGTCTCTTTGCTGGCAAACAGACATAAACTCTTCAACTGGATCCAAGGTGTCAAACGATCCTGCGATCATATGCACAAGTTAAGTACTGATGTACTGATGAATTACTGTTGAAAGAATCCGGTATTCATTCATAAAAAGGGGTAAATTAAGGTATAAGCATTGCTTACTTTTTCTCTGAGGCCTGCAGAAGCAAACCGTCCCAGAGAAGTTCCCAGTAGAGACACTGTCTCTGCAAGCTGAGTGAAGCGGTTTTCCCTGTCTGAGAGAAGGACAACAGGAGCCGCATCACCGTGGTTACGGTAACGTGCAGTGTAGTTGGCGGACACAACGAGCCGTCTTTCATCCACAGCTACGGAAACCGTTTGTTGACTGTGGACGTTTCTTCACACTTCATCGTCGCCCGGACAACTCCTCAACACGTTCATAAGAGGTTAGGTTTGGGCAGAATAATAGTGAAGAATTTAGATTGAAATGATCTAAACGTTTTTCATTTTATGAAGTTTGGTTTTGTTTGTGTTGAACTCAGCTATCTTGGTGCTAGCAGAATATCTGCAGCACACATGTTCAGTTTTGTGTTCTTTGTCTGTGTGTTTTTAAAGTTAAGACAAACTTTATTTAGAGGGTGATTTTAAACACAGAAGGTCGGCCATAACGCGCCGCCCGCGCTCATGCATTTTAACAGACATCCTCTCGGACCATGGGCCCCAGTTTGTGTCACAGGTTTGGAAGCAGTTTTGCTCTTCCCTCGGAGCTAAGGTGTCCCTGACTTCAGGTCACCACCCCAGCCTAACGGACCAGTAGAGAGGCTTAATCAGCAGCGTGAGTCCTCTCTTAGGTGTGTGACCTCTTCTAACCCGTTAGACTGGAGTAAACATTTGCCATGGATTGCATATGCCATTAACTCCCAGGTTGCGTCTGCTACCGGTGTCTCCCCATTTGAAGCCTCCATTGGCTATCGGCCTCCCTTATTTGCAGCGGACGAACATGACATTGCCGTCACCTCCGTCCGACACCACATGCGCCGGTGTAAAAGAGTGTGGGTGTCTACTATTGCAGCACTTCATCGTAGTGTTAATCAGAATAAGGGGGTCGCGGACCGTAGGAGGCGCCCTGCCCCGGCTTACCAATCGGGTCAGAAGGTTTGGTTGTCCTCCCGAGACATTCCTCTTAAAGCTATGTCTAAAAATCTGTCTCCCCGTTTTATTGGTCCTTGCGTAATCGAGTCTCTCATTGGTCCCTCTGCTGTCCATCTTCGTCTGCCTTCCTCCCTACGTGTTCACCCACTTTTCATGTGTCCCAAAATAAAATAAAAAATAAAATCATATGAAGGCAAACTCTGGAAATAGAAGCTTAATTCAACAAGACAGACATCAGACATCCTTGTAAAAATACTGCAACAAAAACAGCAAAAGATATTTGGATAAATCTGTCAGCAATTCATCCATAAGGTTCCAAAAGTGTCATTGTGATCATTAGCTGAAGATGGCCTCCTGTGTTTTAGCGTTTGATGCAACTTTAATTAAACAGCAGAGACTCTTAAAGCTTTTCCAGTTCCACACTGCCAATTTGGTCCAATTACTTTTTCCAGCACCAGAGCCTCCTGATTTTTGTACCTAAGTCTGAGAGAAAATCATATTTCCAGCTGCTAACCTGAAAAAGGCAACAACACGTATTTAATAGAGAACTATAGAACTAAAATAATATCGAGTTTGTATCTCCCTCACGGCACTTTTGGGGTCTCTATTGTTTAAGACAGCCAACAGGTCCATCTCGATAACTGTCTTAATCCATCTGATGATAACCGTTATTAGGCCAGCTAGAATCCAATGGGCTGGTTAAGAAAAACTCACTGACTCCTGATCAAAATATCAATCAGAGTTTAAGCTGCTTTTCTATGGGAAGAAACTGCAAAATGAATTTTGGAACTGAAATTGAATTTCACACCTGAAAGTGAAAGTAATCAAGTTGATTTTTTTCTATACAACAAAATACTTTTTAAAAGCAAATGAATCTGGTTTCAAACCAGTAAATTCAGTTTCAGTTTAGTGAAATTCATTTTCAAACCAATGCATTTAATTTCAAATTAGGCAAATACAGATTCAGTCTGAGCAATTCAAATTCAGTTTCTGATGGCGCAAGTTTCTTCCCATACTTTTCAATGTAAGGCTGCAGGTTCTCAGTAAGAGAGCAGAATACACCTGCAAAGATAAACTCTAGTGACAGCAGACAAAAATTATTGATTAGCTTATTTTCTTCCAAATCCAAAATCACTGTAAGGTACAGATCTCCTGTTGGAAACCGAGTAATTTCACGTAAACCCCCCAAACAAACTGAGCAATTTACGCATTTCAAGAGTCACAACGAAAGGGGGTAAGAGGTCCACTGGGATATCTGACTAAATACACCACCAGGAAGAGGGAACAGCTATAAGCGCCAAAGGCTAAAGCTAAGAGGGCTGGAGGAGCTACCAGTGAGAGATAGCCATAGCAATGGCTGATTGGGAGTTGATTTTGCACAAGCTCAGAAGGTTTCGAAAACAATACCAAAAACAATTAGAAACAATCAACGAAGAACTCTCCAGGGTAAATACTAGACTGAGTGAAGCTGAAGAGCACATTGTGAAACTAGAGGGAACCGCACAGAACACACAAGAGGTTCTGACAGACATCTCAAAGTTAAAGCACATATAGCTAAAAGTTAATGGACCCGGAGAGTCGCCCTAGGCGCAAAAACATAAGGATTTTATGGTGTTCCAGAGGGGGACGAGAAAAAATATGCTACAGTGGCTACATTCATGGAGGGCCTCCTCAGCCTTCAAGTTGCCAAGGACCTTGCCAACCTTCATATTGAATGAGCTCATTGGGGTCCAGACCACCAGAAGACGAGCTGCCCCACTTAATCATAATGACGTTTCTGAGCTTTAAGACAAAAATAGCAAATGTCTGTTAGGGATGATGGAGCAAGGGATTGAAATGAAAGGAAGATCTAATCAAGATGGACCATGACAACTCTCTCCTGGTCCTTCAGAGGAGGAGAGAATTTGCATAGGTCTGCAAAGTGCTGAAGGAAAACAAAGTCCCGTTCCAGACACTCTTTCTACCCAGGTTAAAAGTGTCATACAAAGATGGGACCAAAGTCTATAAAACTTTAGAGGAAGTAACGGAAGACCTGGCATCCAGTGGCTACGAGATGAGGATCTTCAAACCCCACAAACACTGGTGCAGCAGATTCAGCGGCCGACATGGAGAAAGGCAGAAAAGGCATACAAAAAGAACAACCGCTGCCAGCCAGGATGACAGCTACAAGAAGAAACTGAGAGCCTTCAGGCGAAACTTCAATAACATCTTTTACAAATTAATGTGCAGGGATATTTAACTGTGCTATGCATCTTACTCCTCCCTCCTCACTCTTTTTATTCCCAACTCTCCCTTCCCTCCACCTTGGGGGTGGTATGCATTGTTCAGAGATGAGTTTATCAAAGAACAATGCAATCCCACAAGCTATGAAGCAGTCAAGTTAGGGTTCCTTTTTCATCATACAGATGACAAGGGCCATGCATTCCAAATGCAGGAGGAAGGACCTAATTTTGATTTCCAAGCCATTAAGAGTCAGCAAAAATAGATTTGTTTTGGATAAAGGCAGAACGGACAGTATCGAGATGAGTTTGTTAAATTTGTGTGTTCTTCCTAGTAAAGACTGGGCCTTTTTCAAATCAATTTTCGATAACAATGTCAAGGACTTGTAATATGTAGTGGCAATTTTTATATTCGACTGAACCCAAGAACAGACTCTTCTAATGGCAAACATGATTCAAGCAACACCAGCAAAAGATTTAGAGCACCTATTAATGAAATGGGAATAGTTATGTGGAGGGAGTTGAAGTAGAATGCTTGTGCTTATACCTATTATTTACCGGCACACAGTGCCTATTCCCCCTCCTTGAACCGTCACCTTAACGTGGTGGAGGGGTTTGAGTGCTCAAATGATCCTAGAGGCTATGTTGTCTGGGGCCTAAATGCCCCTGGTAGGGTCTCCCATGGCAAACAGGTTCTAGGTGATGGGTCAGACAAAGAATGGTTCAAGAACCCCTCATGAAGAACACAAT
Source organism: Girardinichthys multiradiatus (assembly GCF_021462225.1). Lineage (NCBI taxonomy): Eukaryota > Metazoa > Chordata > Actinopteri > Cyprinodontiformes > Goodeidae > Girardinichthys > Girardinichthys multiradiatus. The sequence goes on from NC_061799.1 coordinate 5,127,620, forward strand.
ATCGAGGCACGTGACGTCGCCCGGTACGGCGGAGCCGGGGTCCCACCCTGGAGCCAGGCCTGGGGTCGGGACTCGTCGGAGAGCACCTGGTGGCCGGGTTGCTCCTCGCGGGACCCGGCCGGGCCAAGCCCGAACGAGAGACGTGAGGTCATCCCCCAGTGGGCCCACCACCTGCAGGGGGAACCGTGAGGGACCGGTGCAAAGAGGATTGGGTGGCGGACGAAGGTGGAGACCTCAACGGCCCGATCCCCGGATGCTTAGGCTGGCTCTAGGGACGTGGAATGTCACCTCGCTGGGGGGGAAGGAGCCTGAGCTTGTGCGGAAGGTCGAGAGATATCGACTAGAAATAGTCGGGCTCGCCTCCACGCACAGCGTGGGCTCTGGAACCCATCTCCTTGAGAGGGGTTGGACTCTCTTCTACTCTGGAGTGGCCCACGGGGAGAGGCGGCGGGCTGGTGTGGGTTTGCTTGTTGCCCCCCAGCTCAGCCGTCTCGTGTTGGGGTTTACCCCAGTGGATGAGAGGGTTGTATCCCTGCGCCTTCGGGTTGGGGAGAGGTCTCTGACTATCATTTCAGCCTACGGGCCGAGTGGTAGTGCAGAGTACCCTGCCTTCTTGGCGTCCCTGTCGGGGGCGCTGGAAAGTGCCCCTCCCGGGGACTCCATTATTCTGCTGGGGGACTTCAATGCCCACGTGGGGAACGACAGTGACACCTGGAGAGGCGTGATCGGGAGGAATGGCCTCCCCGATCTGAATCCGAGTGGTGTTTTGTTATTGGACTTCTGTGCTAGTCACGGATTGTCCATAACGAACACCATGTTCAAACATAAGGGTGTCCATCAGTGCACTTGGCACCAGGACACCCTAGGCAGGAGGTCGATGATCGACTTTGTTGTCGTATCATCAGACCTTCGGCCGCATGTTTTGGACACTCGGGTGAAGAGAGGGGCTGAGCTGTCCACTGATCATCACCTGGTGGTGAGTTGGATCCGCTGGAGGAGGAGAAAGCCGGACAGACTCGGCAGGCCCAAGCGCATAGTGAGGGTCTGCTGGGAACGCCTGGCGGAGCCCTCGGCCAGGGATGTATTCAACTCCCACCTCCGGGAGAGCTTCGACCAGATCCCGGGGGATGTTGGAGACATAGAGTCCGAGTGGACCATGTTCTCTGCATCTATTGTCGATGCTGCTGCCCATAGCTGCGGCCGTAAGGTCTGCGGTGCCTGTCGTGGCGGCAATCCCAGAACCCGGTGGTGGACACCGGCAGTAAGGGATGCTGTTAAGCTGAAGAAGGAGTCCTATCGGCTGTGGTTGGCTTGTGGGACTCCTGAGGCGGCTGACGGGTACCGTGAGGCCAAGCGTGCTGCGGCCCGGGTTGTGGCAGAGGCAAAAACTCGGGCCTGGGAAGAGTTCGGTGAGGCCATGGAGAAGGACTACCAGTTGGCCTCGAAGCGATTCTGGCAAACCGTCCGGCGCCTCAGGAGGGGGAAGCAGTGCTTTGCCAACACTGTTTATAGTGGGGGCGGGAGACTGCTGACCTCGACTGAGGACATTATCGGGCGGTGGAAGGAGTACTTCGAGGATCTCCTCAATCCTGCCATCACGCATTCCGTGGTGGAAACAGAGGCTGGGGACTCGGGGTTGGACTCTTTCATCACCCAGGCTGAAGTCACCGAGGTGGTTAAAAAGCTCCACGGTGGCAAGGCTTCGGGGGTGGATGAGATCCGCCCTGAGTACCTCAAGTGTCTGGATGTTGTAGGGCTGTCATGGTTGACACGCCTCTTCAACATTGCGTGGCGGTCGGGGACAGTGCCTCTGGACTGGCAGACTGGGGTGGTGGTCCCCCTTTATAAGAAGGGGGACCGGAGGGTGTGTTCCAACTACAGGGGGATCACACTCCTCAGCCTCCCTGGTAAGGCCTACGCCAGGGTATTGGAGAGGAGAGTCCGACCGATAGTCGAACCTCGGCTTCAGGAGGAACAGTGTGGTTTTCGTCCCAGCCGTGGAACACTGGACCAGCTCTATACCCTCTACAGGGTGCTCGAGGGTTCATGGGAGTTTGCCCAACCGGTTCACATGTGTTTTGTGGACCTGGAGAAGGCATTCGACTGTGTCCCTCGTGATGCCCTGTGGGGGGTGCTCCAGGAGTATGGAATCGGGGGCGCTTTATTAGGGGCCATCCGGTCCCTGTACGAGCGGAGCAGGAGTTTGGTCCGCATTGCCGGCACTAAGTCGGACCTGTTCCCAGTGCATGTTGGACTCCGGCAGGGCTGTTCTTTGTCGCCGGTCCTGTTCATAACTTTTATGGACAGGATTTCTAGACGCAGCCAAGGGCCGGAGGGGGTCTGGTTTGGGGACCAGTGGATTTCGTCTCTTCTTTTTGCGGATGACGTGGTCCTGCTGGCCCCCTCTAGCCAAAACCTACAGCATGCGCTGTGGCGGTTCGCAGCCGAGTGTGAAGCGGCTGGGATGAGGATCAGCTCCTCCAAGTCCGAGGCCATGGTACTCGACCGGAAAAGGGTGGCTTGTCCTCTTCAGGTTGGAGGGGAGTTCCTGCCTCAAGTGGAGGAGTTTAAGTATCTCGGGGTCTTGTTCACGAGTGAGGGAAGAATGGAGTGGGAGATCGACAGACGGATCGGTGCAGCTGCCACAGTAATGGGGGCGCTGTGCCAGTCCATTGTGGTGAAGAGAGAGCTGAGCCGAAAAGCAAAGCTCTCAATTTACCGGTCGGTCTACATTCCTACCCTCACCTATGGCCATGAACTTTGGGTCATGACCGAAAGAACGAGATCACGGATACAAGCGGCTGAAATGAGCATCCTCCGTAGGGTGGCCGGGCACTCCCTTAGAGATAGGGTGAGGAGCTCGGCCATCCGGGAGGAGCTCGGAGTAGAGCCGCTGCTCCTCCACATTGAGAGGAGCCAGTTGAGGTGGCTCGGGCATCTATACCGGATGCCTCCTGGACGCCTTCCTCGGGAGGTGTTCCAGGCACGTCCCACCGGGAGGAGGCCCAGGGGACGGCCCAGGACACGCTGGAGGGACTATGTCTCTCGGCTGGCCTGGGAACGCCTTGGGCTCCCCCTGGAGGAGCTGGAGCAGGTGTCTGGAGAGAGGGACGTCTGGGCGTCTCTGCTGAGTCTGCTGCCCCCGCGACCCGGTCCTGGATAAGCGGAAGACGACGAACGAACGAACGAACAGTGCCTATTCCTAGATCGATTACTTTTTTATTTTTAGGAAATAACATGTTTAAATGGGTTTAACCACTTTATCAGACCATTACCCTCTGCTCCTGACAGTACACTTGGAGAACAAGAAGAGATTTACTATAAGATCAGTTCAAATATTCTTAATAACTGTATAATTAAACATAAATGGAAATTTGAAGTTAGATCCTACATAAATCCTAATGATAAGGTGACATTGCCAATACTCTGGGATGCATTGAAAGCTGTGCTAAGAGGAAAAATAATAATTATTTCTTCTCATGAGAACAGAACTAAACAAAATAGACTCAAAGAATTGAAAAAAAGTGTTGGGAAGATTACAAACCAAATGAAACCTGGGGAAAAAAATAGAAGAAATAAATAAAGCTGAATAAATTAAGGTCCTTATCATACAAACTAAGAAAACAACAAGCAAACAGAAATATTCATAGAAAACCAAAGCCCTTTAACAAACCAAATAGAAAGTAGTCCTGAAGGAATTAAACAGTGTTTCCAAAAGCATTATGAGCATCTATATACCAAACAGCAGATGACCAATATGGTCACGGTGTTAAACTGTGTACTGGAAAAGAATACAACAACCCCCAAAACCACCGCAGCAATTAGTTGTTTATATTCACCATCCTACACATCAGGCTGGAAACAAATAGAGGGGACCACTGTAAAATATGTTCCTGTTATGGCTCAGCTGGCCAATAGTAAACTTCAGGATGAGTTGATGGCTTTGGAAAATCCCCGGTTGCCTGGAAAAGTGCGATAAGAATTTAAAATGAAAAATTATGAAAAACATTTTCGTCTGCTTATGGTTGCAAGTAAAAAGCTATTAGAAGACAATGTCTAAAGGTTGATCCATCAACCACTGAAGGATAGGTTGCTATTGTACATGACATTTGCATAATAGAAAAGATCACATTTTATATCAGCGTTAAAAAAATTTAGATTTTATAGAATCTGGTCAAGATGGTCTAGGTATGTACTGTAAGATCTGATTTCATGCAAAACCACAACATCACAGTTTTTGTTTTTATTCTTTCAGGATTCTGGTGTCCCTTTAACTGGTCACAACGTGTGTGATTCTGAGTTGTTTTAGCACCACCAAAAGCAATCAAAAGATAACTGAAAAAAAAAAAAACAGGAAAGAGTCATGTTCATTTATAACAACATTACTTTAATAGGGAAGCACATGTGTTTTTGTGAAGATTTGTTCTGTGTGTGTAAGGCAGCCAACGATGGGAGGTGGCTGAAGCTGAGTTCACTTCCCCTGAAGGGAAATGGGTATGCAGAGGAGTTTATAAACTTCTGTGCATTTTTAAACCTAATCCACAATTGATTGTCATGTTTTCATGCCACAGTGAGGAAAGGTCTGACCTACATGTGCAGCGTGTCTGGCTTTATTATAGGATGGTGTAAAACATTTAAAAGAAATGCATTGTGGAATCTGCTGGCTGCTGTGAAATTATTCAGCTTTTTTAAACTGCAGGTTTTTGCAGTTTATTTTTTACTTTTTAGAGAAAGACTAACAGAACTTGACTGACAGCTCATTGTGACAATCCTGTTGACCGTCATCACCAATGTATAGCAGCAGATATTCCCAGGTCAAGAAGTTCAATCCAGAGGCTCAGAAGAAGATGCAGTACCGCTCGAAGGGCAAGAGTTGTGGCTACTACGTGCGCATCATCTTCTTCTTCTCATCTCTTATTCAGTCTCTTATCATAGTCAGCCTTGTGCTCTTTCTGATCTACGGGAAGACCCAGGCCTCTGCATCTTCAGCTGGTGTCCAAGACCTGGAGGAGAGCTTCAGTCGACTCTCCATTGAGAACGTTGCCCTCCGGCACCAGAGGAAAAACCTGACCAACCTCCTAAATACCACCCTCACTGAAAAGGCTCGGAATGACTGGGACCTCGTTAACCTGAGGGGCTTAGCCAACAGGTCAATCACAATGTTCCAGTTCTATGACATTCAGCTGGTAAGAAAAACACATTGCTAACAGAAAGGTTTAGTGTTAAATATGCTTTTTTTTTCCCCCAACAATAAAAAAATGGTTAAGAAAAGGAAGCTTACACAAAGATTCACACAGTGTTTCTACAAAAAACTCCAACATATTGCAGAAACTAGACATTTGTGGTTATATACAGTTTTAAGGAGATCTATTAACTAAAGTTTTGCACAGTTTACAATTACTGTTATTTATTATTCATATTATAAATGTATTTGTTACGGTAAACATTTATTTCTATTTGAACATTAAATATCAGATTTGAGATAAACACCTCTTTAAGGTATGGAGGACCAATCCTGCCATAATTAAGAATAAATTCAGAAATAAATAAATAGTTTAATAAATGAATTACTAGCCAAATAAATAATTTAGCAAATGAATTAATGTACCATTAAATGCAACTAAATAACAAGAAAAGATTTATGAAATAACTGATCAGAATATCAGACATAAATTGATATTTCAATTTCAATCTTTAAAAAAAATGAGGCTTCAATTTTAAAATTCCATGTGAAATATAAATAAAACATTGAGTGACATTTATAGAAATGTAACTCTTAATCAGGACAGAAATCATTCGTGAATGACTGATTATTAATATGGTGATTAATATTAGCCATATTTACCAGGCCTTATTTTTGAAAATGTATATCTAAATGTCTTTAGAAAATATAATTATAAAGGTTTAAAGACACAAATTCAATGTTAAGGTTTTTAAAATACTCTATGTTGTCATAGTGTTCGCTCACCCATCAAAATAATTAAAATCAGGGGTTCCAATCACCTCCATGGTCACAGGTGTATGAAATGAAGTACCTAGACGTGTAGACTTTTTCTGCAAACGTTTGTTACAGAATGGGCGGCTTTAAGGAGCTCAGTAAATGTTTGCCTGGTACTGTGATAGGAGGCCACCTGTGTAGCAACTCCAGTCATTAAGTTTCCTCTATCCTAAATATTCCACCCAGAACTGTCAGTGCTATTATAAGAAAGTAGAAGCAATGGGAATGACAGCAACTCAGCTACAAAGTGGTAGGCCATTTAAACTGACGGAGCAGGGACAGCAGATGCTGACGGGCATGGTGCACAGAGTTCGCAGAGTTTCTGCTGAGTCAATCCCTACAGACTTCCAAACTTCATGTGGCCTTCAGATTAGCTCAAGAACAGTGCACAGAGAGTTTCATGGAATGGGTCTCCATGGCTGAGCAGCTGTATCCAAGCCGTACATACATCACCAAGTACAATGCAAAGCATCGAATATACAGGTCCTTCTCAAAATATTAGCATATTGTGATAAAGTTCATTATTTCCCATAATGTAATGATGAAAATTTAACATTCATATATTTTAGATTCATTGCACACTAACTGAAATATTTCAGGTCTTTTATTGTCTTAATACGGATGATTGTGGCATACAGCTCATGAAAACCCAAAATTCCTATCTCACAAAATTAGCATATCATTAAAAGGGTCTCTAAACGAGCTATGAACCTAATCATCTGAATCAACGAGTTAACTCTAAACACCTGCAAAAGATTCCTGAGGCCTTTAAAACTCCCAGCCTGGTTCATCACTCAAAACCCCAATCATGGGTAAGACTGCCAACCTGACTGCTGTCCAGAAGGCCACTATTGACACCCTCAAGCAAGAGGGTAAGACACAGAAAGAAATTTCTGAACGAATAGGCTGTTCCCAGAGTACTGCATCAAGGCACCTCAGTGGGAAGTCTGTGTGAAGGAAAAAGTGTGGCAGAAAACGCTGCACAACGAGAAGAGGTGACCGGACCCTGAGGAAGATTGTGGAGAAGGGCCGATTCCAGACCTTGGGGGACCTCCGGAAGCAGTGGACTGAGTCTGGAGTAGAAACATCCAGAGCCACCGTGCACAGGCGTGTGCAGGAAATGGGCTACAGGTGCCGCATTCCCCAGGTCAAGCCGCTTTTGAACCAGAAACAGCGGCAGAAGCGCCTGACCTGGGCTACAGAGAAGCAGCACTGGACTGTTGCTCAGTGGTCCAAAGTACTTTTTTCGGATGAAAGCAAATTCTGCATGTCATTCGGAAATCGAGGTGCCAGAGTCTGGGGGAAGATTGGGGGAAGGAAATGCCAAAATGCCAGAAGTCCAGTGTCAAGTACCCACAGTCAGTGATGGTCTGGGGTGCCGTGTCAGCTGCTGGTGTTGGTCCACTGTGTTTTATCAAGGGCAGGGTCAATGCAGCTAGCTATCAGGAGATTTTGGAGCACTTCATGTTTCCATCTGCTGAAAAGCTTTATGGAGATGAAGATTTCATTTTTCAGCATGACCTGGCACCTGCTCACAGTGCCAAAACCACTGGTAAATGGTTTACTGACCATGGTATCACTGTGCTCAATTGGCCTGCCAACTCTCCTGACCTGAACCTCATAGAGAATCTGTGGGATATTGTGAAGAGAACGTTGAGAGACTCAAGACCCAACACTCTGGATGAGCTAAAGGCCGCTATCGAAGCATCCTGGGCCTCCATAAGACCTCAGCAGTGCCACAGGCTGATTGCCTCCATGCCACGCCGCATTGAAGCAGTCATTTCTGCAAAAAGATTCTCGACCAAGTATTGAGTGCATAACTGTACATGATTATTTGAAGGTTGATGTTTTTTGTATTAAAAACACTTTTCTTTTATTGGTCAGATGAAATATGCTAATTTTGTGAGATAGGAATTTTGGGTTTTCATGAGCTGTATGCCAAAATCATCCGTATTAAGACAATAAAAGACCTGAAATATTTCAGTTAGTGTGCAATGAATCTAAAATATATGAATGTTAAATTTTCATCATTACATTATGGAAAATAATTAACTTTATCACAATATGCTAATATTTTGAGAAGGACCTGTAGTGATGTAAAGCACAAAGCCACTGGACTCTAGAGCAGTGGAGGCGCGTTCTCTGGAGTGACAAATTGCGCTTCTTCATCTGTCAATCTGATGGGCGAGTCTGGGTTAGGCGGTTGCCAGCAGAATGATACTTGTCTGACTATACTGTGCGAAGTCTAAAGTTTGGTGGAGGGTGCTGAGGGCTAGATTTTCACAAACTGGACAATTGCATGCTCCCAGGGTTGTAGACAGCTTTACCAGAAGAGTTGCAGCTGCAAAGGGTGGACCAACGTCATATTGAACCCTATGGATTAAGAATGGAATGTCACCTAAGTTGATACGTATTCACTCACCTGCCTTGACAGGTGTGCGAATACTTTTGGCAATAAAGCATATGCTTCCTCTGATTAGACTGGGTAAACAGTTTGTCACTGAGTCATGCTTTCATTTTGAAAGCAGGTCCGTGAACGTGAATGTCTTAATATTTAGTACCATTAATATATGTCAATACTTAGTACTCTGGCAGGCTGAAGTATTCACTCAGTTAGAGTGAATGGGATACAGCAAACTATCCCAACTAGCAGCGCTATCTACCACCAAATCCGCTAGGCGCAGAACTTCTTTAGCAACATGACAGAAGTTAGCAGCTGTTGGCAGCTCCTTTTCAGAATCAGGCAGGCAGCTATAATGAGACTCAGCACCTACCTTCTAGAGGGTTGACCTCAGCCAATAGGAGAGAAGCTGCTAGAAAGATCGTCCCCTCTGTCTCCGCCTCCCACACTTTGTTTTTAAATTCCCAAATGCATTTTGAGACAGAAAAGACAATACAGTGAACAAGAAATGTAATAAGAAAAGATGGGAATAAAGGAGCTCAGAGAAATCCATTAGGGAAAAAATACATGCTTATGGTTATGTTGTTGTATTTGATGGCATGATAATTCATTTTTTCAACTATTTATCGGGCAAGTAATTCATTTATTAAGCTATATACATGTTTCTGAATTTATTCTTAATTGTGGCAGGATTTGTCCTCCACATTCAAATAATCTGCAAAAACGTCTTAAAATCGAAACATCCATTAGAATTTAAAGAATATCATAAAAAATGCAGTGAATGGAGCAATGTTATTGTTTTTCTTAAGAGGTCACTGTGTTTGAACCACTGCATCATTTGTTTTATTTACTGGGTATTTATTTGTACTTTTTTTAGTAATAATAATAATAATAAATCAGTTAATTGGGTTAATCATGTGCCCAGAAGATTTTTTTTTGTTTTTGTATCTTTTCATGATTTTTCATTGTTAGCAACAGTTCTTGCTAAAAATGTTTAACTGTCAGACTGAAGGTTGAACTGAGGCCAGAACATTCAAGCCTTGGTACATCGTTTTCTGTTTAGTACAGATTTCAGAATTCATTCAAAGGTAAATCTCTTGGCTCGCCTTAAGCTACGGACCTCAAACCAATGAGGTAGATCAGAATGAGTGTATTATTTTCTCAACATTAGCAGTCATGAACAATCTTTGGCAGATAGAGATATGCACAGTTATTTTCTCAGCATTTATTGACAAACATATTCACACAAGTACACATAAATAGTTGACATTTATTTATTTATTTTACTATCTATGTATTTATTACTTAAAGATTTACTTTGTATTGACTCCTATTCCCCTTTTGTAAGTCATACATTTTATACAGTTTATGGTATAAATGGCTTTTATTAACAGCTGTTCACAACTGTGCTCTCTTTCTTTCAAAAGCTGTGCTGTTCATTAACTTTGATTTTATGCATCATCGATTTATATAATTTAATTATCCCTGAATTTGTTCAAATGTATTGCAACAAAAAATAAATATGTTTAACCATGAGGGTGGTGTTGAACAGTTTTATTATGCTGGGATCCCTGCTGTCACTGGTAAATTTTAAAAAATCAGTGATGTGCTCTAATGATCTTTTTAAAGACTATAATAAATAGTTTGAGGCTGATTACAGAAATGTAAAATTAACTGTGCCGCTTTGGCAACCATGCTAAAAGCTTATAGCTATTTCAGTGACAATCCTTGTGGGAGGCTAATGGCTTTTCTTTTACTGTTTTAAACAGCAACAGTGCAACTTTGAGTTGGTGAGCTGCAAGTTTAAACCTGGTAATATCACACCCCGTACTACATGTAAGTATATTATTTATTCAGTGCAAACCCCAAAAATGTCACACTAATATCTCTTATATTTGTATGTGTTTGCAACAGTAGCTGCCTTTATTTATTAACATTTTGTGTTTTTATATTTTAAAGTTACACAGCCTACTGGGGACTGCAACTGTGGGCTGCTGGTTCAGCAAATGAAAGCTGGACTTGAATTAATGAAATCCAACTTGACTCAAACAAAGCAGATAATGACAATGGAAAAAGAGCAGATTGCCAAAGAGAGGGACAACCTTATCTTGGAAGCTATCCGTCTCAGGAGAGACAAATCCACTTTGGAAAAGGAGCTAGAGCTCTTCAGGCAGAAATCAAAGGACCAGTTTTCTCAGTTGTTGGGTCCTATCTCGTCCGTCTCTAAGGCTTTACTGGAGAAGATAGATTCTCTCTTCCCTAAGCACCTCGCATTCCAGCTCACTTGTGCAAAACAAAAGGAACACTTGGAGCAGATCCAAACCAACTGCACCAGCCTGTCCCGGGAAGTGGAGAACAAACTCCAGCGCTATCTGGACATTGTGGGAGACCAGGTGTCAAACATGCAGATAGAGAACAACCACTTAAAGGCAGAGAACTGGCGGTTATCTCAGGACTATCGCTGGTGCAGCCAAAATCGCACGAGCATGATAGAGCAGCACAAACGAAGCAGAGAAGAGCTCCAGCTGAAACATGATCAGGAGAAGGAGAAACTCCTAATGGACAAGCTGAAGATGACTGGAGAGATAGAGGTCCTGAAGAACAGTGTGAAGTACAAAAATGCAGAGGTGGATCACCTTAAAGAACAAATAAATCATCTCAACATGTCATGCATGGCGAGGGTAAGAATCAGCCGATGCAACACCAAGGGAATTTGGGGTGTTTTAGATTCATTTTCAAAGAACAATCTCTACAAGGGATTATTTCTTGGCTACATTCAAAACCCACTGCAGAAATTCACAGAAACAATTACAAAACTGAAAATTTTACGTAACCATAAAATTCCCCCTTAATGTTATTCTGTTACTTTAAGTTTTACAGACCAGGGAATGATCATAGACATAGGAGGTATATGAACAGAGCAGCTGGAAATGACCCAACATCAAGTTGAGAGTAGAAGGGGTTAAATACTTGAGGGAGCAGAGAGAGATTCATGGCAGTAGGACAGAAAGTTGAAGCTTGACAAATTACTTTCTGAGATGTTAAATGTTGTCTAAGAACAGCTAAAGACCCTACTTTTGATGAAACAGAGATCTGGACCCACATGACATACTTGATGTGATGTTTTGTGTTAGTATTTCCATTTTAACATTGCTGTCTTTATTTCAGAGTGGACTAGGTGGATATTCAGGAGGGGTCCTGGGCTCACGGTCAAACACACAGAGCCAGTTTGGGTTTGGCTCGTTTGGTGGTGGTGGTTCCAGCCATTCCTCTTCCAGTACTTCCGGTTTAGGTCAAGGTAGGACAGGAACAGCTGGGTCAGGTTCAAGCTTTAGCTCTGGATCAGGATTCAATAGGGCTCCATCTACTGGAGTAGGCTCATCAAGTTCAACTTTGCAACAGTTTGGGTCAAGCCAAACTCTAACCAACACAGGGCAAGGTTTTAATAAACCAGGATCAACTGGAGCTGGCACTTCAAGTTCAACCTTTCGGTCATCTGAGTCAAAGTCAACCCTAAGCAACATTTACCCAGGCCTGAGCAGTGCTGGGACAGGAGTGAATAAACCTGCATCAACTGGGGGAGCTTTCTCAAGCTTAGGATCGTTTGGGTCAAGTCTCGGCTCAAGTGGGACAGGATCAAACAAACCAGCAGAGAGTGGAAGAAGCTCAACAACCTTTGGGTCATCCTTCGGGTCAGTTGGGTCCAGTTTAAATCAAGGTTCAAGTGGGACAGGTTTAAATAAGCCAGCTTTGAGTGGGGCAAGTTCAACAGGTTTTGGGTTTGGGTCATCATCTGTGTCAAGTGGAACGAGTGCATCAAGTGGGTCTAGTGGCTCAACAAGTAAAACCCCATCATCAGGTTTCAATTGGTTTGGTCTTGGTAGCAGTACTTCAGGGCAAAGTAAGACAGAAAGTGTGCCAGGGAAAACATTTCCTGGAAGTGGGAATAGTGGAACTGGGTCTGCGTTTGGTGGAAAGACAAACGGACTGGCGGGTAGCCCAGGTAAGACTGAACCAAAAAATTTTTAAGTTTTGAGTAGAGATATGTATTTTATAGTTCATATTCAGGAAGATGTTTTATGTAAACATTTAGGATTTTCATACATTCAATGCTTTTGATGGTCTACATCCATGCGGCTGGTCTTAGAAGTCACATTCCAAGTTTAAACCAAAGCTTTTTGACCAGGGTGTATTCAAGATTTTGTCAGACCTCAGTGTACACTCGCAATACAGCCCAGATTTGCAGTCATTTTGAACTTATGCCCTGGGACAAAGTCTAAATCTAATTAAGGATGAACTCCCCTGTTTTCATAATCCTTCCTTGTATCAGTAGCAGCCAACAGAGTCCAAACTAATTATACCAATGATTTCTCCTACATTTCTGAGGACTAGTTGAAATATACAGACATTAGATGATTTCTATTTACTCTTTAGAGTTACTCTAGAGTTACTCTTTAACTCTAGAACAACCTGGGCTATTTATGTTCCATGTAATCACGGACAACTGTCCCTTCTCTGTTTCACTAACAGCCGTCGCCCAACACATTCAAGAGCTCCAACGCCTGATCAACCCACCTGTCCCCCAGTGAGTATCAGCTTTCTGTGATAAAGGGGTAAAATAAGTTGAGTTTTGCTGCTGGGTAATTATTAACTTAAGGGCATTTGGACAGTATTTTAAAAAATATACAGTGTGTATTTTTTAAATAAATATGAGATGATAAAATGTATCTAACTTTGTGAACATGGACATAGCATGTTAGCATGAAAGTTTGATGCTCTTCCTCCTGGCATACCATCAGGAATAACTGATAACTTACAATTTACCTTTGCATTTTTCTTTCAGGGAGAAGCAAGATCTATCCAGAATGTTGGGTTAATCCAACCAAAATATATATGGAGAAAAAGTTAAGATTTAGATTACAAGGGTAATGTAATAAATTCATAAAAGAGATTATGGAAGTTTTTATGTACTGAGCTCATTTACAGTGACTATAAAATTGTTTATATCATTTGATTTTTTTCCACATTTTATCATGTAATAAGCACAAACCTCTATGTACTTTTCTATTTTATTGAGATGTTTTGTGAAAGAGCCACACATGGTAGAGTTTATTTTGTGGAAGGAAAATGAAGTGTGGTTTTTAATTTTTTTCAAATAAAAATCTGAAAAACTTCTCTGGATCAATACCAAGCAGTCTCATGTTTTAAAGCAATTACAGCTGCATGTCTTTTTTAGGTATATCACTGCCAATTTTGCACATCTAGACATTAAAATTGCCAGCTGCCATTACAATTATTCAGGTATAGTCAGAATAAAACAGTCTTTCCACATATGCATGTAATGCATATGTGGAAAGATGCAAACAGACATCTTATAATAGCTGCTTTCTTCTTGCCACTACTCCATAAAGGAAATATTTGTGGAGTGTATGTCTAAGAGATTCTTCCACCTGAGCTATGGATCTCTGAACTCCTTCAGAGTTACCCTAGGCATCTTGGCTGCTTCTCTGATTGAGGCTCTCCTTGCTTAGTGTGTCTGATTAGGTGGATGGCCATGTTCACATGATGGATTGAACATTATGTGTATTGTGGAGTATTGTTCAAAGGTTGGAAGTTTTATAACCTCTTCTGCTTTAAACTTCTCCACAACCTTTCTCTCTGACCTGTCTGCTGTGGTGCTTGGTCTTCATGATGCTGTTTGTTCACTGATGTTCTATAAACCTCCAGGGTTTACAAAACAACTAAGACCAAATGACCATTTACGGAATAAGTGGCTTTTAATAGCAATTGGTTTCACTTTATTTAGTTATTAGAGTAAAAGAGGCAGAATGCAAATGTACGCCACACTTTTCAGATTTCTATTGGTGAAAGATTTAATTTTGAAAACCATGTAAGATTTCCCTTCCATTACACTGTTATTTTCTTCCTTTTTGTATATCAGTCACATAAGTGACTGATATAAGTACACATAAGTGACTGTTGTACAGTGTTGAAAAGCTCAAGACATATTAATACTTTTACAAGACATTGTAATGTATATGAAGAAATAGACTATAATAAACATTTCATCAGTTAAAATGTATTTCTGAAATTAATTTGAAAAGTGCTTAGCTCTTTTGCTCCTAAAATGTGAAGATAGTGTCACACATTGTATTCAAACAGCATGTCATTACCATCATCATATCATGATGCTTTATCATTATGCAAACACAACATGTAGTCTCTTTTTTAGTAATATATGAAAATAAAATATTTGTTAGAACAAAAGCATGCCTTTTGTAACCTGCCTCTCCTCGTTTTTTATAAACAAAGCTATTTAAACTATTAGCCAACTCGGACCTGGAAATCACTGTTTGTCTCTGTGTGCGTCACCTATTGTGTAGCTAATTGTCTACAAGTGACTCTCTGGCCCCTGAAGTGACGATTTACTGGCAGCAAGGTTTAATCCTTCTATCATGTTTATGTTTACCTGCCAACCTGTCAGCAGACAAAGGAGAACTTATAGTAATACTTTTCTCTACGTGCTGCCTCTAAAAACAACTTGACAGCTAGTCTCTGTGTAAGGAGCTGGTTCCTGTTGCCTAAATGAAAGCACTAAACAGAGGACCGCTGCTGTTGGTGTCTTAGTGTTTGTGCCATATTCTAATCATTAGACATATATGATCATCAGGTTTTGTGAATGCTCGACTTTTTATAGCACACACTTGAGGAGCAGGTTGGCATTTTTCTTATATTATGAGGACATAATTACATGAGTCACATATGGGGTCAGTTCATAAGCCCATAACATTTGGACATGGAGCTAAAAGGGAGCATGATAACAAAATGTATATGAACAGACAAACATCCTGTTGGTTGCACCACAGCCCATTTGTACCATTGCCCGTTTCTGAATATGACGCTCCAGTTCAGGACAGCTCTGGCCAGTCCAAAGGATATCCTTTGTTTAGAAGAAACTGTTTTTCCACATTTGGGATGTGCGGTTCACTGAAGGAATAGCTTTGAGGATAATAAGGGTCAACTGGTCAGATGCTTTTGGGAGTAATTTTATTAAAGTGTCATAGAAAAAAGATGCATTCAAATAATTTCTCTGGCAAACTGTCAATATGATGCTCATCTGAGTAAACATACTTCCTGTCAGCTTATCTCAGTATTCCAGACAACTCGTGCTATATCTGTATTCCCTGTGGATGAATTGCACAATTTATCACTAATTATTGTTTTAAACAATTTTATTCTTAGGTAATAAGAATAAATTCAACAAGGTCAGAAAGGCAAACTTAGTATGTGTCAAACTTTTGCCACTGAAAAATATATGAAATATTCATAAATGTGAATCAAGTAACAATAAGAAAAAATAACTACTGAATGTGCTTGTTTCGAGGTCATAGGTACTGGCACCAAATAGTCTAAAGAGATTTATTTGGTATTAGGCTTTAATGTCGTTATGCAGTAAAGTGGCAAGAATGGTGAAGAATGTAATCAGAATAGGCACTATCTATGTTTCTGTAAGAGTAAATGGTTCTTAGAAGGGATTTGGGGATGTTAACCCCAAGGCACTGATAAAGAGTCTGGGGCACTGTGCAGCTGTCTTCGAGGCCACCTCCCTCCTCTTCCTTAGGCAGGAAATTGAACGGGTGGTTATGATTACGACCTCCTTCCTAATCTGGGGTTACAGAAATGTTGCCTCTTCTTTCAGAGGCCCCAAATGTTCACGCTTTATTGTGACTTTTAATTGCATTTCCTCTCTGTTGGAACTCTTTTGCAATCACACTGATGTTTAGTCTGATAGACTACGTGGGACAAACCCCCATCTGCAGTTAAGAGAGGAAAGAAAGCCCTGGGGACCACTGAAGATGGAAAGGTTGTGGATGGGGTGGGTTGAGTGCAATCTTGACTTTAACCATAACCTTGGTTAAACCTTCAACAGAAGTTTGATTTTCATAGTTTGCTTTTTCAGCTGAGTAGTTGCAACCTCAACAAACATGAAATGCTAAGGATTTACATCTTCATAAGGTCAGCATAATACATTACTGCAACATTACCTGATTTAAATTATACATCAACAAGAGTTTATAAGATGTTACACATAGAAGAATCTGAAAGATTGTTTTGAAAGTTTTAGATATCAAGGCAATACCATTAGCAGAATAATCTGATCCTTTAAATTAAATCAGTTAATGATCCTTAGTAGGTGTGATTACTTCTGTAATGCAGCTGTTTTGGCAGGTTGATGGTCAATGGCATAATGATGTGAAAAATTGACAAAAAGAGGGAAACACACCAGCAATAACCTTAGAAAAGCAACTTGTGTGAGTTGTAACATCATTTCCATCTTGGGTTTATTGTTCTACGGTGAAAAAAAAATTCAAAAGTAAAAAACATTCAATGACAATTTTTTAAGGAGTGGACATCTCAGCAGGTTCACTCTAAGTTCAAGCTGTGAAATGTGAAGAAAAATGTATTCATGCCCCTTATGAAAATATCATGGATGTAAAAGTACTGTTTAAGAGCAAATCATTTTTAACACAGCCTTTTCATGCATCTGAGGTCAATTTTGGATGCTTTCACTATTTTACTTGGTGTATAAATGGAAGTATTAAAAAACATTCCCAAGGTCAAAATAAACCTGACCTTTTTATTGAGTAGTATCAAAAGCAACTGTTGTCCAAGATGTGTTTTAACTTTATAAAGCTCAAAGTTTATAAAATCAACTTAAAATGAACAATTTTCTCCCAATTAACATATCACAACTTCAGTAAGGGTTGGAGCTGTCACTTCAGAAAGCATCATGTCAGAAACAGTCAGTCAGTCATTTTCTACTGCATATTCCATAGTGGGTCACGGGGGAGCTGGTGCCTATCTCCAGCAGTCTATGGGCAAGAGGCAGGGTACACCCTGGACAGGTCGCCAGTCCATCGCAGGGCAACACACAAACAACCATGCACACACTCATTCATACACCTAAGGGCAATTTAGAGTGACCAATTAACCTAACAGGCATGTCTTTGGACTGTGGGAGGAAGCCGGAGTACCCGGTGAGAACCCACGCATGCACGGGGAGAACATGCAAACTCCATGCAGAAAGACCCCAGGCCGGGAATCGAACCCAGGACCTTCTTGCTGCAAGGCAACAGTGCTACCAACTGCACCACCATGCAGCCCCATGTCAGAAACAAATGGAATCAATTTAGATTTCAGAAAAAGAATTATTCATGCTCACTAAGAAAGACTAATAAAAAGAACACAACGGTCACAGTGTTTCCAAATGCCAACTTGATTCAGAGGTATCATCAAGAAACTGATGCCACAGAACAAGCCTAGCAGAGGTAGAAAGTGATAGATTTCAAAGACCCTAAAAAGAAAACTTGTGAAAATTGTGTGAAAAGACCCAACAACATCTACCAAGACACCAGTGAATAAATTAGCCTGATAAGGAATAGTTGTCTCAAAAAAGACAATTATTAGAGCTCTCCACAGCAATGAACCACAAAGCTGCAACCAAGAAAAACTCTACTGTTGCAGAGCAGACACTTCCAAGCCAAAGGTAACTTGAGGAGAACACATTCATACTGGAAGCATGTCCTTTGGTATGATGCGATAAACATGAAAACATTGCCTACGTTCGGAAGATGAAGGAAAAGACCTATATAGCATTAAGAAATACAAAAAAGTGGACCTTAGCGATACTTATGCGTGCAGAGATTTAAAAACTTCAATACTCTGGCAAAATGCCTCCAGGTCACATTACATTGAACTAATAAGCTTCTATTTCACAGACTGTGCCTCGGAAATCCTCCAAATGTAATGTTTTTGTTTATAAAGTGTTTATTGGAAGTATGTGAATATGTGTTGAAGTAATGCTTAAAGTAATGATCAGGTTTGTGTCTGGTTACTGTCTGTCTCTGTCCAGAGTTAAAAATTGGCTTCAGATAGTGATGTCCTTGTCTTAGCTTTGTTAGGAAGTCAGTTCCTCTGAAAGGTAAACAAGGGTTTAGAAAGAAATTAATATGTTTTCCTAATGACTACATAAGTTAAGAAGGAGCAAAACCAGTGCTGGCTTCTATGTGGTCAGAGTTAAAATAAGATGATGGGGAGAGTCAGACACACAGAACAAGGACGTTGTACCCAATCAGATTAACCAAGCCATGATCAACCTGGTTAAAATTATACTTCTTTGTTCATTCACTGTAACATTCTTTAATCTTCAAGCAAGATAGTTTTTTGAATTGCTTAAAGTTTTTAATTTTATAGAGAGGAAAGCATGCTCCTCCAGCAGCTTTCCAGCCTCAGAGTAATGTTCCTGGGTGGACAGAGTAGGTGCAGCCAAGGCTGATTACCTTTCTCCAGCCAACAGACTCAAAGTCAAGAGACCAGACAGAGCCTGGAGCAGAAGCCAAAACTGGTTTTGAGAAAGAAAACAGAGTCTGACCCATCTGGAGGTCCCCATCATTGTCCTATGATAAAGCTATTTTCTGGCCCATGTTGGACCTTGAAGGTAAATTAAAGAACAGAAATGATAAATGAGCTGAATAAAAGGTAAGGTAACAGAATTAAGAAACATTATTTAATATGTGCAAAAGGAGAAAAATGACCAAGACAAAACACTCAACAAATAGTTCCAAGTACCAGCATCTTGGCATACATTTTCAGACTGTAGAGCTCAACTTGGACTTTTTTTTATCCAGTTTGAGAACCTTGGGTCTAGAGAAATTGTGAAATATTCTACACTGCTCAAAAAAATAAGGGAACACTTCAACAACACAATATAACTCCGAGTAAATCAAACTTCTGTGAAATCAAACTGTCCACTTAGGAAGCAACACTGATTGACAATCAATTTCACATGCTGTTGTACAAATGGAATAAACAACATGGGGAAATCTTTGGTGATTAGCAAGACACACTCAATAAAGGAGTGGTTCTGCAGGTGGGGACCACAGACCACTTCTCAGTACCTATGCTTTCTGGCTGATGTTTTGGTCACTTTTGAATGTTGGTGATGCTTTCACACTCGTGGTAGCATGAGACGGACTCTACAACCCACACAAGTGGCTCAGGTAGTGCAGCTCATCCAGGATGGCACATCAGTGCGAGCTGTGGCAAGAAGGTTTGCTGTGTCTGTCAGCGTAGTGTCCAGAGCCTGGAGGCGCTACCAGGAGACAGGCCAGTACACCAGGAGACGTGGAGGAGGCTGTAGGAGGGCAACAATCCAGCAGCAGGACCGCTACCTCCACCTTTGTGCAAGGAGGAACAGGAGGAGCACTGCCAGAGCCCTGCAAAATGACCTCCAGCAGGCCACAAATGTGCATGTGTCTGAACAAACGATTAGAAACCGACTCCATGAGGATGGTATGAGGGCCCGACGTCCACAAATGATGGTTGTGCTCACAGCCCAACACCGTGCAGGACGCTTGGCATTTGCCAGAGAACACCAGGATTCACAAATTCGCCACTGGCTCTCTGTGCTCTTCACAGATGAAAGCAGGTTCACACTGAGCACATGTGACAGACGTGACAGTATTACGACCAGTGACTTGAGGACCCAAAATCCAGCCAAACACAATGTAAGAAAGTTAAAAGGTTAATTCAGCAAAACAGGAATCAGAGAACAGGAGACCAGCAGTCAGTTCCACGAATCACTGAGGACAGAGAGGCGAGTTAGTGGCTGAATAAAACTCAGGACTAGAACAGAGTTAAGTAAAGCCACTAACCTTCTCAGTCTGGAAAAGAGGAGCAGAACCCAGAAGAAGATGTGATCCAGAACTTCAGGGGAATCAGCTGAAGCTGTGGCTGGAACACAGAGAGCTGTGGTTGTCCTCTTGACAATGAATCCAGGCAGGCTTGAAAGCCGAACAGGCTCAGATTGATTAAACCAGGGGCTTGGCTGGGGAGTAAATCCATGGGCAGAAACAGGGTCGAGATCCAGGGCTAAAGACGTCAGACAAGGGGCAGGCAGAGGCATGAAACCAGAGACAGAAAACAGAGTCAAAATCCAAAATCCAATCCGTCAGACAAGGAGCAGGCAAGAAGGAATAATCCGTAAAGCAAGGCAAGGTCATGGAACGAGATCAGTCTGGAAGGAACGCTGGATAACTACTCACAAATGTTTTTGAAAATCTAGCACTGTCTCCCTGTCTGAGGGCTGTATATAACAGCAGTGAAACAGGTATGTGGCATGACGGTAATTGCGCCCCAGCGCAGCAGCAAACAGGCGATGCAGATGAGATGATTGCATGATGACAGAGCAGGGCAGAGCAGGCAGACGGACCAGAATCATAACAGACAGAGACTGGAGACACCGTGGACAGCGATCTGCTGCCTGCAACATCCTTCAGCATGACTGGTTTGGCAGTGGGTCAGTAATGGTGTGGGGTGGTATTTCATACACAGCCCTCTATGTGCTCCCCAGAGATAGCCTGACTGCCATTAGGTACCGAGATGAGATCCTCAGACCCCTTGTGAGACCATATGCTGGTGCGGTTGGCTCTGGGTTCCTCCTAATGCAGGACATTGCTAGACCTCATGTGGCTGGAGTGTGTTAGTAGTTCCTGCAAGATGAAGACATTGAAGCTATGGACTGGCCCACCCGTTCCCCGGACCTGAATCTGGGACATCATGTCTCGCTCCATCCACCGTCACGTTGCAGCACAGACCATCCTCCGTCTCATCAGGATGCCCAGACGTTGTAGGGAGGTCATACAGGCACGTGGAGGCCACACACAATACTGAGCCTCATTTTGACTTGTTTTAAGGACATTACATCAAAGTTGGATCAGCCTGTAGTGTGTTTTTCCACTTTAATTTTGTGTGTGACTCCAAATCCAGGCCTCCATTGGTTAATAAATTTGATTTCCATTGATTATTTTTGTGTGATTTTGTTGTCAACACATTCAACTTTGTACAGAACAAAGTATTCAAGGAGAATATTTCATTCATTTAGATCTAGGATGTGTTATTTGAGTGTCCCCTTTATTATTTTGAGCAGTGTATGTTGCCTTGAAACATAAAATAGTCAGGGACCAATAACACTGCTGTACTGCTGGGTTTATATATGTCATTGATTATCCATCGCATCCTAAGCGCTGGAAGATATATAGGGGACGTTGTTGGCTAAGTAGCCCTGTAACTGTGAACGACAGTTAACAAATTGCATTTACAGTAAGTACGGTCCTCTGGAGACAAGTGAACTGAAGGTCCCTGAGGTTATGTTTTGATATTTAACTTTTAAAAAATGCTCACAAAAAGATAAGGTGCAGTTTCCTGTCTAAATAATGGAAATTGTTTTAGACAGAAGTCTTGATAAAACAATGGAAACTCTTGATAACATTATGCAAACTCAGAAGTTTTTTTATATGGCACTATTTCCAATCATCTTTTTACTTTTTTTTTTTGATAAGCTCTCACAATACCTTTAAGCAATACAGAGGCAGTAGTACACATACATGTAATTGTTATTGTGTTCTTTCTGCTTGTTGTTTGTCTTTTTGCTAAGAATTGTAAACTCTTGTCATGTGCCTTTGACCTCCTTGTCAGTTTCATCAGATACACATTTTTTAATTCTCTGTTATGGTAAGGTAAGGTAAGGTAAGTTTATTGATATAGCGCTTTTCAGCAACGAGACACTCAAAGCGCTGTACATACAATTACAATACAATCACAAAGCAAATAAACACAGATACAGACACAGAAAAACAAATCAAATGATAAAATCAAACAACAGAGGTAATTAAAAATAAATAAGTAAAGAGAATAAAATGATGGATAAGAAAATGAAAGGAGAATTGGACTGAAAACGTAACTAATCATGCCTAGATGGCACAGTCAAAGGCCACTCTAAACAAATAAGTTTTTAATCTTAATTTAAAGCAATTTAGGGTTTTGGTGCTTTTACAGTTTTCTGGGAGTTTATTCCAGATTAGCGGAGCATAAGAACTAAAAGCTGCTTCTCCATGTTTGGTTCTGGTTCTGGGTGTGCAGAGTAGATTTGAGCCAGAAGACCTGAGAGGTCTGGGTGGTTGATACACTGACAACAAATCTGTAATGTATTTTGGTGCTAAGCCATTCAGTGATTTGTAGACTAACAGAAGTATTTTAAAGTCTATTCTCTGAGCTACAGAGAGCCAGTGTAGAGACTTTAGAACCGGGGTGATGTGCTCCACTTTCTTAGTTCTAGTGAGGCAGCAGCGTTCTAGATCAACTGCAGCTGTCTGATCGACTTTTTAGGCAGACCTGTGAAGACACCGTTGCAGTAATCAATTCTACTAAAGATGAATGCATGACTTAGTTTTTCAAGGTCCTGCTGAGACATTAGTCCTTTAATCCTGGAGATGTTCTTTAGGTGATAGAAGGCCGACCTAGTTACTACCTTTATGTGCCTCTGAAGGTTCAGGTCTGAGTCCATCACTACACCCAGGTTTCGAGCCTGACTGGTAGTTTCTAGCTGTATTAACTGAAGCTGTGTGCTAACTTTTAAACGCTCTTCCTTTGGTCCAAAGATTATTACTTCAGTTTTGTTTTGATTCAGCTGAAGAAATGTTTGGCACATCCATGCATTGATTTCTTCTAAGCATTTACCCAGCGCTTGAATGGGTTCATAGTCACCTGGTGACATCGTAACGTATAGCTGTGTGTCGTCTGCATAGTTATGATAACTTGCATTGTTGTTTATTAAGATGGACCCTTGGGGAACGCCACATGTGATATTTGTGCTCTCTGATGTAAAGTTACCTACTGACACAAAAAAATCCCTGTCCTTCAAGTAGGATTTAAACCAGTTGAGTGCTTTACCAGAAAGGCTGACCCAGTTTTCCAGGCGCTCTAATAAAATGGAGTGATCAACAGTGTTGAATGCTGCACTAAGGTCCAATAATACCAGCACTGTGGTTCTTCCACAGTCTGCATTTATACGGATGTCATTGAACACCTTGACAAGAGCAGTCTCTGTACTGTGGTGAGCAGGAAGCCTGACTGGAAGACATCGAAGCGGTTGGTTGTTGTTAGGAAGTTGTTTAACTGCTGAAACACAGCTTTTTCAATTATCTTACCAGTAAAGCAAAAAGGGGGCTCAGTGGGGAAATGGGAGAGTTCTGTGTGGTCTGGGTCGGGGTCTGGGGTGAGGGGGACGGGGGTATAATGGGGGGGCGGTCCACCTCTCCTGTGGATTTCGACGGGGAGACCTTTTGTGATGACCTCTCTTTCTCAGCCAACTGGCCGGTTGTCTCTGCTGGAGCTGTTGGAGGCAGCGTTATCTTTGGTGTTGATACTCCATATTCTCTGCTGAAGGTCGTCTGGCCCCTGGCTTGTTCAAACAGAAACCATCTTGCTTGAAGAGTTGTCTTTTTTCCCAAAAAATTTTGAAGTTGTCGATGAAGTTCACAGGTGTGGTGGCACGTGTTTTTTTCAACCACTTATGAATCATCAGAAGTCTCGAAAAAACCTCATCTCCACAGAAAATCGGTGCAAAGGGTCCGCTGAGAAACACCTTGATATTGAGACCTCCAACAATATTCAGAAGATGAGTGAAATCCTCCTTCAGTCCTTCTGATTTTTTCTTAGCCACATCATCCATGGCTCCACAGTGTATAATAAGGTTTTCTAGAGACGGGCGCTTTTCTGTGATTGCAAGAATATTCTCTGAGATATTGGAGACCACGTTACTGGTACCAATCATGATTTCTGTGTTTTTCTTGTTGCAGAAGTTTTTAATCCCATCCACAGCTGTGTTGCCCACTATTAGGGTTCTTGGTCTGGTGGGGTGCTTTTTCTCTGGCAGCTTATTAGAAGACAGTTTAGAATGAAGGTTGCAGGTTTTCATTCTGTAGTGGAGCAAATCTGTTTTGGAGGGGAACTCCATTATTTCCAGCTGTCTCACTCCTATCAGTTGTTGTGACAGCAGCTCGCTGTCGAAGTCTCCTTTTCCCAGGGGAAACGGGGGCATTTCTCTGTAATTCTGGCCATTCTAATTTATTTAATTGCTGAAATCTTCACCTACGTTCTTGCAATGTTCATTGTTCTGCTGGCTTGGTTCCGGTTGATCTCCCAGATCCCTCTGAAAGGTCTCTGTAGTTAGGAAATGGAATGGGGCTAACACCTGAATAGATAAGCGATCAAACAGCTCCTTGTGCTCTCCAAGAGGGTCCGAAGCTCTGAGCACCTAGTAGCTGATGTGAAAAATCTTCATCTTGGGCCAGAAAATACTCTCTAAAAACAGACTGTTCAGATATGAAATACCACCCAATCCTACTACTATTACTGCTACTACTACTGTTGATAATAATATTATTAATAATAATCAAACCATTGTTATTAAACGATCAACTGTTTCACAGTAGACCCTCTAGGTGTCACCAAAGAGCCAGCAACTCTGGAAATGTTCATACGGAAGTCATGGAGTTCAGTACATTTCAACGGTCAGTTGATTATTAAGAAATCTGGAGATTTTTGCGAAAAAGGAGGGAAGTTTTTTGTATGTACATACTTTTTGTGTATTGAGGCTCCTGGGCCTAATGTCTGCACCATCTTCCTTCCTTTTCTGAATGGGTCGAAATAATTTTGAGCTTAAACGAACTACATGTGGTAAACTACCAAAACAAACTACTTCACATCGTTTGATCTCCATCGTCAATCCAAAACCGCAGCACTGACAGGAATAAAGTAATTAGTGGATTTATTTTAGTTTTGTTTAATTAATAAGCAGAAACACAGTGTTTTTTTAAGGTTCTTTAAGCTCCCTTACATTACCTACTGATGATTACCCCAACCCTAATTATATTTTCTCTGCTTCCATCCTCCTCATCCTTCCTTACAATCATTTTTATCCCAATCATTTTTGGACACTTTTTTATTTTCTCATTTACTTCATCCTACTTTACAATCCATCTGCTTCAGTCTCAACCAGAGGTCGCGTTAGCTGAATATTTTCCAATTTAGGCCATTTTTTTTAACAATGACAGAAAATCTGAAGGCCAGCTGTCATTTTGACAGATTGCAATTCAAACCCTTGACCACTTGGTGATGAGCTGGCATAATAATAAGCTGTTCTCACTTGATGCATTACCTCATTGATTTCACTAGGACAAATGTCATGGCAGCTGAGTGTCCGAAGTTTCTTCAAAAAGTCTAACAGTGATGAAGGTGTTGATAAAAGAGACTGCAAAAAGAGCAACTGATGCAGTGCAAGATGAAAAACAAAGTGCGGGTGCGTAATTCAGGTCCATACCGACCAGGAGGAAGTTGTGAGACTGCGTTCAGACCACTGCAGGTGATCTGTTTATATTTTAAAGGAGACATACCATGCAAAATTCACTTTTTTAGCCCTTAAACACATTATGAATTATAGGGACAATTGGACAACGATAGAGAGTTCCTCCAGGTGGGTCAGACACTGGAGTGTGAAATTGAATTTAGTCTCTCCAAGTGTTGCGGAGATATCTTTATATTCTGTTTGGGTCATTTTTCAGTCCATTCAGTTTTCTCTATCCTCTATTACGTTTTTTTGAACTGTTACGTCACAGTATTTGCTGCAGAACAACTAAACAAGGTCATGGACTTCCGGCTGACTAATTTGCATATCTGCCTTTTTTATTTCTTGCTGCAATTTTGTAGTCCCAGCTCAAGTATGCTGAGTCGATAAGTCTAAATGTTCGGTTGTTGGGTGTTATTAACCCACACAATTCATTACACCGTCCCCCTGCATCACAACCTCTTAAAATGCCTGGTTACATTTTATTTTTAAGGGGAATGACCGCACATCAGTGGGGAAATATCTATTTCCCCAGTTTCAAGGATGAGATATTCCGCAACCTCAGCCAGTATCAAAAATGATTTGCTGAAAGACTTCATCTGATTTAGCGGGCAGTTTCTTCAGTCTATGGAAACAACAGACACAGCAAGCGGTATGCTTCAAATTACGCTGAAATGACAACAAACCTTATTTTAGACAGAAATTTATTGTGTGCTGATATGACGTCCTGGCCATTGCTTTGATAGCAGTAGCATCGTGCCTTCTGCTTAGAGCTGTGTACTGATTTTAACTCCTTGAGGACATAACCATACGCTGTGTTTTGAATAGTATTATTACATTAACAGTTTTGCATTGTTTTTGCTGTTTTTGTCTTGTTTCTGCAGCACTATAAAACTGTATCTCTGTTATCAAACTACAAAAGGGGTTAAAGTGGAACGCTGGACCTGGAGGGGGGGCTGGGTGTGAAGTGCCTTAATAGCATTTAAAGAGACCGCACCAAAACGAGTTGCTCTCAGACGCACCTCAGAAGAGTGATAAAAGAGTCATCTATGGAGCTACACTAACAAGGAGTTCAAACAAAAGCAATGCAGTTCTTCTTTAGATAGACCTCAACTGAGTGGCTTAAATGTGAAAAGGAAGAATTTAAAAGCATATGTCCCCTTTAAGTGGATGTTTAATTTCATTGTTTATATATAGTTACATGTATTCATCTGGTTGATGTGGTGTGTTTGTTCAGCTTGTTCAGACTAAATATCAATTAAAAAAAATGGAAAAAATGCAATTGAATGTTTAATTATTACCATTTAAAAAAATAAAGTGATGTGTAAAAATTGATTATGACAAGGTTTCTTTGACGCTGTCAATCAAAATGACCGACAATAAAAGAGTCTAGTGCAACCTCTGCTCTCAACCTATTCCTAATATCCTTCCCTGTCACACTATTCTCTCTGTACATTCCTCTATACAATGCATGAACCGTCTTGGTGGTCTTTCACTTTTCCTCATCTCTGGTACTACAATTATCTATTATAAATACAAATATCTACAATTATCTGCCAACCAATTCATGCACTTGTCCAACCCATGCTTTCTCTTATCATCTCTCTCTCTGCTACCTCCAGTTCTGCAATTTAATTTTAATCTTTCCGATTTTTTAAAAATATATTTTTCAGCACTAGAGGCCTTTATTTTTCATTTTCCAACAGTAAGCAGACAGGAAAGAGGGCAAACATTCGGCAAAGGTCACCAGGTCCAGGACTCAAACCCAGGACGGCTGCATTTAGGACTATAGCCTCTATATACAGGTCCTTCACAAAATATTAGCATATTGCGATAAAGTTCATTATTTTCCATAATGTCATGATGAAAATTTAACATTCATATATTTTAGATTCATTGCACACTAACTGAAATATTTCAGGTCTTTTATTGTCTTAATACGGATGATTTTGGCATACAGCTCATGAAAACCCAAAATTCCTATCTCACAAAATTAGCATATTTCATCCGACCAATAAAAGAAAAGTGTTTTTAATACAAAAAACATCAACCTTCAAATAATCATGTACAGTTATGCACTCAATACTTGGTCGGGAATCCTTTTGCAGAAATGACTGCTTCAATGCGGCGTGGCATGGAGGCAATCAGCCTGTGGCACTGCTGAGGTCTTATGGAGGCCCAGGATGCTTCGATAGCGGCCTTTAGCTCATCCAGAATGTTGGGTCTTGAGTCTCTCAACGTTCTCTTCACAATATCCCACAGATTCTCTATGGGGTTCAGGTCAGGAGAGTTGGCAGGCCAATTGAGCACAGTGATACCATGGTCAGTAAACCATTTACCAGTGGTTTTGGCACCGTGAGCAGGTGCCAGGTCGTGCTGAAAAATGAAATCTTCATCTCCATAAAGCTTTTCAGCAGATGGAAGCATGAAGTGCTCCAAAATCTCCTGATAGCTAGCTGCATTGACCCTGCCCTTGATAAAACACAGTGGACCAACACCAGCAGCTGACACGGCACCCCAGACCATCACTGACTGTGGGTACTTGACACTGGACTTCTGGCATTTTGGCATTTCCTTCTCCCCAGTCTTCCTCCAGACTCTGGCACCTTGATTTCCAAATGACATGCAGAATTTGCTTTCATCCGAAAAAAGTACTTTGGACCACTGAGCAACAGTCCAGTGCTGCTTCTCTGTAGCCCAGGTCTGGGGAATGCGGCACCTGTAGCCCATTTCCTGCACACGCCTGTGCACGGTGGCTCTGGATGTTTCTACTCCAGACTCAGTCCACTGCTTCTGCAGGTCCCCCAAGGTCTGGAATCGGCCCTTCTCCACAATCTTCCTCAGGGTCCGGTCACCTCTTCTCGTTGTGCAGCGTTTTCTGCCACACTTTTTCCTTCCCACAGACTTCCCACTGAGGTGCCTTGATACAGCACTCTGGGAACAGCCTATTCGTTCAGAAATTTCTTTCTGTGTCTTACCCTCTTGCTTGAGGGTGTCAATAGTGGCCTTCTGGACAGCAGTCAGGTCGGCAGTCTTACCCATGATTGGGGTTTTGAGTGATGAACCAGGCTGGGAGTTTTAAAGGCCTCAGGAATCTTTTGCAGGTGTTTAGAGTTAACTCGTTGATTCAGATGATTAGGTTCATAGCTCGTTTAGAGACCCTTTTAATAATATGCTAATTTTGTGAGATAGGAATTTTGGGTTTTTATGAGCTGTATGCCAAAATCATCCATATTAAGACAATAAAAGACCTGAAATATTTCAGTTAGTGTGCAATGAATCTAAAATATATGAATGTTAAATTTTCATCATGACATTATGGAAAATAATGAACTTTATCACAATATGCTAATATTTTGAGAAGGACCTGTACATGGTTGCACGCTTAACCCCTACACCTCCAACGCCGCGCCCATCTTTCTGATTTTTGATTATCAGTGTAATTTGAATGTGTTTGAGTGTTTAGTTTAGCTTGTTTGTTTAGATGTGCTTCTATTAGTATTTTTTAAGCGTTTTTAGACTTTTTTAAAGTCCAACTACAGACTGGATCTACGAATTCTCCGTTAATTAGAAGGCCAATGAGAGGAGCAAATGTTGCTTTGATTAATGTGTAACACTGTGTAATGTTTTGTCTCTGTCTAAGTAAACTAGTCTGAAAAACAGATGTCAGAGACAGTGCTTTATTTCTGACAGTTTACCGTGCAGCCTGAAAAGGTACTCATATCTCACATTTAAGAGTCAACAAGCCAAGACTGGTGTCAGAAACACAATGAATTAAAATAGGGTAACATAACATCTTATGAATATATTGTAGAATTAAAATTATTTGGAGGTTTGAGGATTTCTATGATTATTATTTTCCATATTTCATTAATATAACAAACTGTATTAAACAGTATTCACTGTTTAATTTCTGCTGTGGAGAAAGAAACCTGTTGTCTAGTAGTTTCTAGTAGTTGAGCCATCAAAAAATCAATCAGAGTAATGAGGGGCTATGAACAGCTGGACTCTCCCCTGTCTGAAACCACTCATTGGTTAAATCTCGGTCTCGGTCTTTGGCGCGCTGTGGTGGCCTTCTACCAATGCTGAGATGATCCAGGAGAGGGAGCAGCCCAAGACCCAACCTGACAAAAAAAAAAGAAACTCATAGTCACAATGTAAAGACACACAAAAATGGACGGCATACACTGTGTACACTCTCTATACTCCCAGATCCAGGTACCAGGGGGGTTCATGATGTTGAGATCGGAATTTATTGGAGAGTTGGGACTGTTTTGTTCTGGGGTGGCTCTGGTTGACGGGCTCATTTGGACCGGGTGGACTTTTCTTTTTCTTTGCTACTTTGTTCGCGGCCCCCTCTCTGGATGGAGATGGGGGTGGTAGGGGGCGGGGCAGGGGCCCAGGTTTTGGGCTGGGGTCGAGTTTGGGCGGGGCTTAGTCTGGACCGGTGGCTAGGGTGGTCTGCCTTTCTCCATTCTGGAATGAAAGTTATCACCTCCTGGGTCTGGGGGGCTGGTTGCCCTCTGGAGTATACAGTGTGGACCTAGGAGTATACAGTGTGTATGGGGAGTGTGAGTGAGTGTATGCTGTCCATTTATGTGTGTCTTTACATTGTGACTGTGAGTGTCTGTTTTTGTGTCAGGTTGGGTCTTGGCTGCTCCCTCTCCTGGATCATCTTAGGCACCCCATCAGATGTGGGGCTTATTTCCTCCCTGTCACACTTCCTGCCATTGGTTGGTGTCTCTGCCCGCCGGTGGAGTCTCGGTGGACTGCGTGGAAGGGCCTAGGCCCCCTTGCTCTGTCGGGCCTCTGCTGAGGGGTAGTGTGCTCTTGGATCTCTGGGTCCATGGCTGGATCTGCTCTGGCATAGCCTTTTGCCATCAGGGCCTGTGGGCTCTTCGCTGCAACTCCCCCGGGGATTCTGCACTGTGGCTGCTGGGTGGTTACCCTGGGGCTCTCCTCTACTCATCTCTGTGGGCTGCGGTAGTGCGGTGTTCCTCCTGGAGTTCCCATGCTATGGGGGAACTTTAGTTGTCTGTGGCTCAGATATCCTAGATGTCTGTCTTGGGTACTAGGAGGCAGATCTGTGATTCCTCACACCCAGTATTGAATATTGTCTAATGGAGAAACCTTATATACACAAGCACACTCACAAATACACCCACATGTGTTTGGATTCAGCAGTTAACAGATATACAAATATACTCCATATTCAGCAAACCCTATGGACTCTATGTCTCTAACTCGAGGTTGGAGACATAGAGTCTCCAACATCAGTCTATCACATAAAACCCTAATGAAATACATTTAAGTCTGGATTTGCAGTGTGACAAAATGTGAAAAAGTTTAAAGGGTATGAAACCTTCCCTAAGAAACTGTACTGTGTGCTGTTTTCAGGGAGGCAACGGGAAAAGGTTCCAGTGTTGTTGAAGGTATTATGGTTGTGGTACCAAAGAAAACTCACCCATCAGTTCTCAGTGACTATAGACCTGTTGCACTGACATCCCACATCATAAAGGTCTGAGAGAGACTCCTGTTGGCCCACTTAAGTAAGCAAACAAACATTCAGGGATCCACTGCAATTAGCTTATTGCAGTGTAGTTGGAGTTAAAGATGCCATTATACGCCTGTTTTAACAAACCCACTGTCATCTGGACAAAGCCAGCAGCACTGTGATGATCATGTTCTTTGATTTCTCCAGTGTATTTACCAAAATTTTAGCCTGGTTTGCTTTGTTAGAAACTCCAGAAGACTCAGGTGGAGACCTCAGCTATTGCCTGGATCAAAGACTACCTGACAAACAGACCACAGTTTGTTAGACTGAAGGGTCATGTATGTAACCAGGTAGTCAGCAGCATAGGAGCACCACAGGGGACTGCATTCTCGACATTCTTTTCACTCTGTACACCTCAGACTTCTAGTACAAGACAGAGTCCTCTCATCTGCAACATTACTCAGATTCAATCATCGTGTATCAGAGATAAACAAGAAACTAGGTACAAAAAGCTGGTGGACCACTTTGTGGCATGGTCTGGAAGCAATCATTTTTATTTTAATTTAAACAAAACAACAGAGATTGTTGTAGGTTTCAGGAGAAACAGGAATAGATCAAACAGTATATCCATCATGGGATAAGAAGTAAAGGTGTTGGAGCAGTATAAATACCTCGTTGTTTACCTGGATAACAGATTGGACTGGAAAAGCCACTGTGAAGCCGTCTACAAGAAAAGTCACCATCTGTTGCTGTAGCACCATCAAGCCAGTGGCTGGCTCTGTTCTGGGGGCTCCTCTGGAATCACTGGAGATGATTTAGCAAAAAAGAAGAACTTAACGAACAACCCTGAGCATCCTCTTCACTGTCATACAACAACAGAGTGTCCACAGTCAGACGCTACTTTAGATCTGTTGTAATACCAGTGATGGGAATAATGGGGTTAAAATAAATTCCATTACTAACTGTGTTCCTTTTTTCAGTGACGAGTAATCAAACAAATTACTATTTTCAGCGTTTCAATGCTGTTACCGTTACGACAATTAAATGAGGCGCGTTATAAACTAAAGCTACTCATTGAAGCTCTTGTCATCTGTCGTGGCATATAACCACAGGAGCTAAGCTTTTTTTTCTTTGGTGAATGGAGGAGCAAGGAGCAAGACAATGGCACAAGTGATGATAATTGGCTAAGGTAGAGTAAGCTTTCATTGTAAGGCTATCAGAGGCAGTGTTCAGTTTAAACACAAACCACAAATGCACATGCCAGCCCTGCTCAGGCAAACTAGCAGATATAAGCTTCAACAATGGTGGGTCTGGAGGGAAAGCTTGCGTTTTCAATGTTGTACCAGGGGGGGTTCATGATGTTGAGATCGCTACTTTTTTCTCCTTGAGGTAAAAGGCAAGAACGTACATGTGAAGTAAATATTAAACGTTGGGTGTAAGAAGGCTACTTGTCTATGTAATTCCACTTTATGCCACTGGCTTCTATAACTTTAGAAAAAAATCTAAATTCATAGACATATTTAAACTTAAAAAAGTAACATAATAGTTACTTTCCCTGTTAACTACAGTAGTTAGTTTTATAGTGGAGTAACTCAGTTACTAACCCAATTACTTTTTGGGAGAAGTTACTAGTAACTATAACTAATTAAATTTTTAAAGTAACATGCCCAATACTGTGTAATAAAGACTAATACAAGAGATCCTTCATGCCCACCGCCATCAGTATCTACAAAAACTCTTTAAAGAAACCGCTAAATATGAGCTACAACAACATTTAATTTTCCTTTAGGATTAATGAAGTTTTGTGAATTGAATTTCAACTAAAATTAAAGCTGCAAGCAGCAATGGGCGGCCCACGCAGCTCAGCGCCTCTCGGCCTATGTAGCAACTACAGGAACCTCACCACCTACTCCACGCCACCGATGATCCTGCCGCTCAGTTCCACGCATCACCACTAGGGCGCAGTGTGAGCAGGCCTTCATACAATCTTCGGTCAAGCCGAGTTGTGCTCTGGCGAGAAGCATTAAATCTGAACTTCCTGACGAAAGTTGCGCTTTGTTAGTGGGCGGGGCTAAAGTGATGTCATCAATTGACTGTGAGAACATGTTCGGCATTTATCCACAATGATGCATACTAAATTTAAGGTGGATCCAAAGATGTATGAGGGACATAGAGCACTTGAATTGTGCAAGGGGGTGCTGTTGATCCAAATTTCAATGTAATCCAATAGAGCTGTTTAGGGGCTGACAAAGATCAACCATATTCAGTTCGGATCAAATCGGACCTTCCTGATTGAAGCTACACTCACTTGTTTCTTAGTGGGTGGGGCTAAAGTGATGTCATCAATTGACTATGTCAACATGTTCGGCATTGACCCATGATCATGTATACTACATTTCAAGTGGATCCGATGATGTATGAGGGAGATAGAGAACTTGAAGTGTCCTGGGGGCGCCGTTGAACTAAATTCCAATGTAATCTAACACAGCTGTTTGGGGGTTGACAAAGATCAACCATATTCAGTTTGGAGTAAATGGGACCATGCATGTGTAATTTAGAGCCAAACGGATGGCCATGGCGTGACATAAGATTTCGCCACGCCAAAACGGCCACACCCTCTAGCCAAACCTGTCAGTACTGGAGACCAACTTAGACCATCACGTTATGTCACTGGGGACAGTTTCATGTTGATTACATGAACGGGATCAAATATGGACCACATAAAGTGAAACATTACACTTCCTGTTCTCAGGGGGCGGGGCTTTGATGATATCAGCATTTGACCATTGAATATTGTTCAGGGCTTCATATGGATCAAACCAAGAACGTTTTGTGTCTCTGTGACTTTCCTTGAAGGATATATAACAGTTTCGTTTTTCATGGCAAGAAGTCATATTTCGGGGCTTGGCCACACCCACATACTTTCATGTAGCAAAAAGCTTTTGATAACTTTTAATTTCCAATGCCTTAAGACTATACTCTTTGATTTTGAGGTCTCTAAGTTGAAAAATGTAGGAGGAGTTCGCTCGGATTTGACGTGTGGAAACAAGAGAAAATGGCTTCTTTGATTCAAAATGACCGTCTTCCTGTGGGGTTTGGACAATCGATCCAACAGACTTTTTTGTAGATTCCGAGAAGTTACATATGTGCACCGAATTTCATAAACCTTGGACAAAGCATGCCTTGGGGATGGTTGTTTTACTGCTTCTAGAGGACTCTGTGGAGCAATTAGGCCACGCCCACCAATTATTTCACTAGATATCTGTAGGGGGCTGGACCAATATCAATCATCTTGAGTTTGGTGGTGATCGACTGAAAAATGTGGGAATCAGAGGCAAACGTAAGGCCATGGCGTGAGGTCTCACTTCGACATGCAAATATGGACCTTTCACAGTAAAACATGACACTTCCTGTTCTCAGGGGGCAGGGCTTAGATTATGTCAGGATTTGACCATTGAATATTGTTCGGAGCCAGATGTGGATAAATACCAGAAGGTTTTGTGTCTCTGTGACTTTCCTTGTAAGAACTATAAAAATTTATATTTTCTTGGCGAGTTGTCAAACTTTCAGGCCAGGCTCCGCCCCTTCAGCATGCTCAAAAATTCACAATTTTGATAAATTTAGATAGATCCCCCATCCTTTCTGAGCAATCTTTTAAGCCGATTGCTCAAAATCTCTAGGAGTTTGAGCCATTTTTGAAACTTTAAAATACTTAAATTTCATGCACGAATGATGACTCCACCAAATTTGTTGAGTTTTTTCATATGTTAAAGCCGTGAAAAAGGCAGTTCATTCATTGCCTGAATAATGATAAGAAGAAACGGAGCAATTACAATAGGCCTTCGCAGCGCCTAGCTGCTCGGGCCTAATTAGTTTCAAGGTCACATGTGAATTCTCTTTGTGGTAGAAGCAAGTGAACAACAAGCAATAAACTCTCTACTGCTTCCCTCTAGAGGCCATGACTGTGTATTTTATTTTTTCAAGAACATGAAAAGAAAAATGGGATGAAAGTGTGGGTAGAACCAGTTTAACTGAAATTAAATGAGAATTTGCCATATTTCATTCTGTTGTTATATCAATGAAATAAAATGAACTGCAACACAATGGCATTGAGTTTGCAAACATCCTGTCACAGCATCCTTATTAGATACCCACATCATAAATATGACACATTATATAATTATGACATACTGTCATGGCTATAATACATTCAATTCACCCATATAAAATAACTGCTATTATGACAAGCAATATTTTTTAAATTACAATTTCCATATTGTATCTGATAATTGACTCTGTCCCATTATTATGATTCTGAAACTAGAATTCATAATTCATAACTAATAATTATCACTATTTATGACCTATTTATGACTTCTGTTTAAGTGGCTGAGAGGATGCTGCACCTAAAATTATTCAACCAGCCAGTAAAAAGTAGATAAGCTGGCAAAAGTTGTAATTGTTTATGTGTTTACAATAAAAAAAAATAAACAATCAAAATAAAATTCTTTATTTTGAGGTGTGGTTTGATCACAACTAAAAAATAAGCAAAAGAAGGATTCTGTTCTGTGCAATGATGAATCAAAACTGGAGGTTTTCAGGCCTCTGAATTAGCGGTGTGTCTGAAAGAGAAAGAATAAGGCATTTGCCGAAATAACACAATGTCTACAGTGAAGCATGAAACAGGACAATGATTAAAAGTAAATAAGAGTGGCCAACATAGTCACCTGACTCAAATTTCATTGGTGGGGTATGAAAGGTGGTTGCAGCGCAGAAAACCAAGGGTATTAATGAACTGAAGGCCTTCACCCATGAGATGTGGGTTGATTCCTCAGAAACATTGTCAGAAGCTGGAGCATCATGTGTGCAGCTCATCATAACAACAAGAGGTGCAATAATAAGCACTAAAAATGATTGTAATGAAGAGGTTAAATAATTCTGAGAGAATCAGCCATTAAAAGCTGTGTTTATTTTGGAGAAACAACGTGTAACTCTGTAAAAGCGCTGAAACCTTAAGTTGCTTCAAATCAAGATTGTTTGAAGTGGCCTTTGACTGTGCTATCTAAACATTATTAGTTAGTTTTTAGGTCCAATTTTCCTTTCATTTTCTTATCAATCATTTTATCATTCATTCTATTTTTTTATTATCATCTTAAAGAATAATTGTTTTTCTCTTTAATTATTTGTGTTTGTAAATTATTTATTACCTTTATGCCACTGTAATGTACTTGTAAGGATTATGATTATTGATTATTTAATATTTATCAAAATTATAGTTAAAAATTATAATTCAGAAAAATAATTTTCTCAACCAGAAATCATTACTTATGAATAGAGATCAGATGCTCTGTGATGTTGTGATTATTGGCTCAAAGCACTTAATAATTACAAAATTTTCATTAGTAATTGATAATTATTAACCAAAACCACGCTAAATGTTACCGTTTAATCAACTGTTGCACCGATTGGCGGAGAACACTAACCTTATTTTGACAGATAAATCACTCTTGCTTAAAATAAACATAAATGCTTTCTCTTCATCTACGTGAACATTTATTATATCAACAGCCCGGATACACCTCGCTATTCTGATTCAATAATCTTCACCGAATCAAGCATGCACAAATTCTACACAAAGGGGTAAAATAACTAACCAATAAAAAATAAAACAACATTGAGTGTCTAGAAAAGTCAAACCAGCATTTTATGGGCAAAAATTGTAAGAGGTTTCTGGAATAAGAAGGCCAGAAATGTCACTTTGCCGATTGAAGACGTGAGTTTAACACGTAACAGAAGAAAAATCCCTCATAGTGGTTTCAAGGAGACGGATTGCCACCTTGTTTTGTTCTAGTCGACTGCTGACGGTCAGACCATATTTTTCCTTTTCGCCAAGGAGGCCAAAAGACGGAGATTGACCACTTTCTTGGAGTTTAACTGCGGACGCGCAGAGACTCTTCACCCCCCTCACTCTCCCTCTGCTCAGAGGAGACAACGACAAGTAAAATCCACCTTTTATTTTTATTTCTTTATAAGGAATAGCTTGGGCAGGGTAGAGGAGGTTTTAGTGCGATGTAGAATCGCCACTTAGAGTCTAATGTGTTCTGAATTGTATGTGCATGCCATTGTTCTTTTGAAACGTGATTACTGTTGTTTTCTGAGGCCGCCGAGTCTCGCAAAATTGTGCTTTCACTGTGCGAACACCTGAGAGCCGGTGCGCTGTGAAACTGGACTGCTATAATAACCTTATAGTGAAAATCAACCATTTTCTTTGTCTTCAACTTCATGTTTTATGAGTTGCCGCCAAAGGTTTTATAACCCTTTGTGCTCTTGAACATCCCCAGCAGTTGGGGGATGTTTCATGACTGCCTGTATCTCACTGAGCTACACTTTCTGGCGGGCTGCGCTCCCAAAGCTTCGTTCAACCATATTCCCTTTGTATTTTGCCATAACTGCCATAACTGCTGGTTTGATCTCATACACACACTGCTGTTTTTATTTTGTGTAGTTAGATATTTTACCCTTCTGTGTAGAACTTTGCATGTTTGATTAGGTGAAGATTATTGAATCGGAATAGCGAGGTTGATCAGGCAATTGATTCAATAAAGATTCACGTAGATAAAGAGAAGTTGTTTGTGTTTATTTTGTGCAAGAGTGATTTGTCAGTCAAAATAAGTTTGGTTTTACACAAGGTGGACGTTTGAGTGTAAATCAGTTGAATAAAATAAAACAGTTGATGGATGGAGATTGGGAGAAAATAAAAAATGAAAAAAGGATTAAAAAACAAGATTTAGATCAGAGAGAAAAATGGGTAAAATGTTGGAATGAATGGATTACGGAGTCTATGCGTAGGGAAAGAAAGTCCGAATTGAAACAGATGGCAGGGGGAAAAGATTTGTCCAGGGACGTTGGAAACAGGTATGACAATGCTGGTCGTGCTGTTGATGACCCCACGTTTCCACCTCCATATAGACCTAGTGATGCTTCACCCTCCTGTCTATATCCATCTTTACAGACGGAGTTACGGGCCCTCCAGATGGCAGACCTCGATCTAGACTCCCGTCCTCCTCCAGCAGCGGGCCAACCAGCAGCGGGCCAACCAGCAAATCTGCCCGCAAGTCAGCCAAGACAAATCGCCAGTCCGCTTCAGCATCAGCCCGTGAGTCAACTCACACATCCACCTGCAGTGCAGGCTGACCTCACCGAGCACAGCGGCCCCAGCGGAGCGGAAGGTGTGATTATGCACCAGCCTACAGATAAGCAGCGACCGGGATCATCAAAGGACCAGAAAATACCTTTCCTCTCCTCTCCTGTTAGCTTTCATGAGTTTACATGGTTACGAAGTGGAAGACAACGAGGAGAAGATAAAAAAGAGGAAGGAGAGTATCAATGCCCTATGTTGGAAGTAGCCGGAACAAATGAGCCTCAGTTGGTGTTTCGACCGTGGACTGCAGCAGACATCCAAGCCAGCGCTGCGTTACTTCCAGATCCCGTAGAAGACAGAAGAAAGTTTGCTACGGAATTTAAAGCTTTATGCCATGAAATGAGACCTACCGGCACAGAAATTCGCCGACTCCTTGCAGCAAAAATCAAACCTGGAGAGTTAGTTGGTCTGAGATTGCCAGATCCTGCAGTGCGCCTTGGCGTGACAACTGGAGATGAAAATGGTGATTTAAATCATCGTAATGGGCCATGGTATAATGCCATAGAACATTTGTGCACTGACTTGATCAAAAAATTTCCACAGATGAGTGATTGTGCCGTGCTACAAGTCAAACAACGTCCTGATGAGACTGTCGCTGATTTTCTTTACCGGATGGAAGAAGCGTTCAATAAACATTCAGGTATGGAGCGCCCCGCTGACTTTACTGTTTTGGGGCCTTGGGAAAAGATGCTGTGTGGATATATTATGGAAGGACTTCTACCTGAGATCGCAGCACAAACTAAGACTCTTTATGTTGGTTGGAGACATGGGGTGCGTTTTGAGGAGCTGAAAAGACATGCTTTACACAGCGATGATGTTATCAACGACAGGAAGAAGAAAAAAGCGGACAAAAGAGGGACTGATTTGCATAACGCTGCCCTGACCCTGTATTACAGCACAAATCAACGTGGTTCTTTTCCTCGAGGACGAGGCCGGGGACGCCGGGGCAGAGGTCGGGGAAGGGGACAGTGGTCCCGTTCCGATGCTTGCCATAACTGTGGAAAGTTGGGACACTGGAGGAATGAATGTCCAGAGAAACTGCAGCGGCCGGACACCGGTAACTGACGGGGGGAGGACGGGACCCTGGATCTGGCTGTCACTCGCATTGAGGAGGGGTCTCTTAAGGAGCGTGAGGTTTTTCAAAAACACACACAGTTGCATGATGATACTGATTCACATAGGTTGCTTACAGAGGCCATATTACACTTAGAAGGTGCCTCCGTAGTTTTACCAGGCACGTATCTCCATACACAGAACACTGCTTTTAAAAGAATGCCTATGTTTTCTATGATGGTGATAGATGAAGAAATTTCTTTTGTTGTAGAATCAGGAGCGACACACTCTTTTATCAGCTAAATGTTTCAAAGAGCAGCCAAAACTGAGTGGTCGATATGTTCATTCTGTCTCTGCTTCAGGTGAAACAGTTAGGGAAAGTTTTTCTGTTCCTCTAAAGTGTTCCACTCCACAGGGAGTGCAGTTAAAACACTCTTTTTTGGTGTCTCCTTTGTGTCCTTTCAATTTGATGGGTAGAGATTTGATGTGCAGATTAAATATTGCTATTATTTCAAACCCTGATGGACTGACAGTTCACACTCAGAAGGACTTTGACTATGACTACACTGCAGTACATTGGGCCCCAGATCAACAGTGGAAGCTTCCAGTTGGTCCTGTACCTCAACATTTTGTCACATTGGCAGTAAATGCTATGACACCTGACAGTGAGATAATGAGTGCACATGATCTGATTTTGATTATGAGGACAGTTGGTACAAAATTACAAATGAGAGAGTGCACCTCTCTGACATGTACTGGAATGATTGCACGGCAGTTTGTGACTTTGACCTCTGAACAGCTGCATTCAATCAGTAGGCCATAACACTGAAGTTACAAACGCTGGCGCAGCGAGAGTCTGGTGTATAACCCTCCTTCGCTTCCTGCACTTTCTTTTCCTCAAAACAATTGCTTGTTGCAGTTTTAAATAGTCTTTTTAGCAGCAAGACTCTGAAAACAGCGCTGGTTCCCGCTCTTTTTGATGTTTCAGTTACGGTGCGGAGGTGCAAGTAACCCCTTCTGTCCCAAATTCTCCAATTTTGCACGCTTGTAACCTGCGCACTTCAACCCCTACATGCACTTGTACAAAGTACACACTTCATAGAGGGGCGTAGGGTGTAGTGTTGATATTGGGACAGGGCTATAGTATGGTCCGCCCCCACTTGACCAGTATGTACGGAAACTAGAGACCCTCACCTTTCGAACGAGGCATGTCACGTGTTTGCTCAACGTTTTCCTGTGGCGTAATTTCCCTGCACAACGGAGGTTATAAAATCGGCATTCTAAGCTGCTTTGCGCACAGGCGTCATTACGCACAGCTGTAGTCCAAGTCAGCTTGTTGTTCTGCTTCGGCGGTGATTTTTTTGTTGGATTTCTTTTATAATAATGCCGCAGAAGAGGCAGATGACCACTCTGGAAGCGTTGGAGGAAATTACCAGGTTGAGCGATATTGACATAGTGGATTGTTCAGATTAGTGAGTCAAAATGAGGCTTTTTGAAGCATAGAATCATTTTGAACCATTGTGTCATAAAGTGGTTCACAACCCGAAGGTTCATTCAATTCCCTTGCGTGACATCTACTGGCAGTAGTGATTGTTGCACCAAATTAAGCCCTGGGAATATGATGCACCTCTTGTGTAAATAATAGCTCTTATGTATGTATATATGCATGTTGTACATATGTGTTTTTAGTAACTCATTAAAGATTCTGAGTAATTAACTCATGAAAAAATAATAATTTAAAAATAATATGAATTGTAGGGGATTACATATGGAAAATAGCCATTAGGCTAATTCTGGCTTCTTTAACTTGAATTGTCATTTGTTTTATGAAATTCCACTGTCCCATTTTAAATAAAAAACAAAAAATAAATAAATAAATGAAGTGACAATTTTTGATTTGTCATTCAAATTTACTTTGGGAGTGTGTTTGGTTTACTGAGTGTTTTTGGACATTGTGCTTGGTGTAATAAAGAGGGAGCTTGTGTTACTTCAGGTGTTTTTATTCAAGAAAAGTCATTTCTGCACAGTAGAAGGGCTCAAATGGTTTCTTTTTTTTTTTTTTGAGACAATTTCTCCAGCTTTGGAAAATACTATTTCACAGGGAACAAAGGAGGCTGGTGTGACTAGGAACTGTTTGGCTAGGTGGTATAGGT
This sequence comes from Girardinichthys multiradiatus, assembly GCF_021462225.1. Lineage (NCBI taxonomy): Eukaryota > Metazoa > Chordata > Actinopteri > Cyprinodontiformes > Goodeidae > Girardinichthys > Girardinichthys multiradiatus. The sequence goes on from NC_061799.1 coordinate 5,169,165, forward strand.
TTGGATACAGTGAAAGGCTGGGAGTCCTTCACTATGAAGTCCACAAGAGCTTCATCAAGCTCTTGCTTTCTGGATCCTAAATAAAATACATAAAGAAAAGTAACTTCAATTTAACTAACAAACATTTAACTGTCATTCTTTCTAATTCTGCATGTAAATCTATGTTATGCTGACCTTGATTGGTGGCACGAGGCTGAGGGTTCTCGTGTTTGGCTCAATAATGCCTCAGCATTGATGACGTATTATTATTATACGTCAGCAGCTGCGGGCAAAGCAAACACTGCACCTGTAAAACCAAGATAACAACCAGTGATACCATAACTATAACACTATTGCATAGTATAGGCTAAAGGCTTTCTAATAAACACTTTGATAGTACATTACCTTATTAGGTGGCACCAAATCTAAATATTCCACACTTGGGAACGCTTCCTAGATGGTTGCTCCATGACAGAATAATCCACCAAAACTCCGAATATCCAAAAACGAGAGCTATTCGTAACGTATAATACGTGTAGAACGGGGATGTGAACCGGGGCTTGAGAGCATCTTAAATACACTGAATCGCACCAAATGTTTGAAACTCCGCCTGTCAACTCAAAGCAGTCAGCTGACTCGGTCTGAATGAAGCAGTGAAGTGGTTCACACGTCATCGGGGACGTCACACGAAGCAAGCTCCGGCCCACTGCTTCACCATAACTACCCTGTCGAGTTTGAAGCGTGCTTTGAAGCCTCGGTGTTGGAGGTAACATCACTACTTCAGATACAGCTGTGGATTTTGATGAGGAAGAAGATGAGCAACGTCTGCTCATTGACCCGATTCATAAATAAGTAATACCGTTACTTTTTATTTCAAGCGTCTTTATATTACATGGCTATTATTTCAGAAAGAGATGATATGGCATATTTATTTCAGTTTTGTAACCAGAAATCTTAGCAATGACCCTGCGTACCTCCCCCCACTCCAGCACAACAAAGAAATACATACCAGTCCTGTATGGTGACTGGCTGAAAGTTTGTTATGAATCTGTTTTATTATTTAAACTTTACCAATTACTCTACTGTTTTATAACATTGCTGTTTTGTGTTGTTTGTCTATTTTTGGAGTACAGTAGCAAATAATTTATCATCTTGTAAACAGAAAACTTAGCTATGAACTAATCTATTTCTATATTTTTACAGCCTATATTTCTATTTCAATATTTTTTTATACATAACTGCTTTTTGTACATTTGTTGACATTGTTTTCCATTGAAATTTTTTGTTTTCAAAACTGACAAAACTATACAATTCAACTTGTTTTTTATTTATTATATTGATATTATGCTCTGCACAATGAGACATTTTGATGATACACAGGGTAAATGTCATGCCCAAAGGCTATGTCGTATGCAGAATGACTCCTACTATGGTAATCAGTACTTTTATTTGACCAGATTCCCTGTTATGAGGTGAAAAACACATTCGGCCCAGTTTTGGCACATTTGGCTAAATTGTGCCGAAATCCCAGCTCCGCTTGCCACATTGCCCACTAAAACCTTTGTGGAACATAAATGCTTCAACTGATTCCGTCCAAATTTGCTGCAGTTATAGCCACGATGTTTATGAATACAACCTGGGGGTTCTCCTAGGATTTCCAAAAGACTTTCATGTTGTTTTGCAATGTTTATTTAGAAAAAAATTAAAGCGAGGGCCAAAAAATAGAAAATTTTCTGTGTTTAATCATGAATAAATCAGACGGTTGCAACAGTGGTTCCACTAAAATATATTCATTTATGTCTTACCTTTACACAGGTACCAAAAGTTCGCCTGTAGTCCTCGTAGTTGTGGAGCTATACTTGATTTATTTAAGGTATGTAATTTCAGGCGGAAATTGCTCTAAAACCCATTAGGACTTAACAGGTTAACTGCAGTGCATGCTGGGAGGTGTAGTAGCAGAAGATACTGGGAGGTGTAGTAGCAGACAATCGTTCAACACACGTTTCCTATTATGTCTCTTTTTCTTTTTTCATTTACAGCACTTTGAATTGTCTTGCTACTGAAATGTGCTACATAAATAAACTTGCCTTTTAATATTTGTCATGTTGAGCTGTTTACCAACAAATCCACTATGCAGAGGCTTTTAAAGATTCTCATATTTATGCCTTTGAAACTACAAAAGCCATTATGACATGCCGTATGACACGTTTTCCCCTAAGTAAAGAAACTAGCTTCAATAGACTCTCACAACTATACATTTGAAACTATGACTTATATCACATCGTTTGCCACTAAACTGTTTTTTTTTTCTTTTAAGTGATGAAAATTAGCTTTTAAAGCGACTGGTACTAAAATAACTCATTGTTCCTACTTCAGATATGAAATAAAAATCTGCTCCTAGCACCTGGGTCTGGAAGAAATATTATTTGGAAAAACAAATATGTCAAAATAATAATGGTTTGGGGAAGTATCGCATGCATTCCGAATAATCCGTTTGTAAATGAAAATACCCGTTGATAGATGGTATAGAAATACAACAAACATATTTAGAATAGATTTATTTGAAGCGTGAATAATTAGAATAGACATGTCATTTATGAACCTGAAGCTCGCACGGTGTGTGTCGTCACCCAGTCACGACTCGTGCGCAGAACGTGTACATGACATGTTTATGTTCCACCCCCTCCTCCTATACTGTTACACATACCAGGCTGTCATACCAACAGCCAGCAGCCATGCCTTGAGCAGGCTCTTCCGTGCTCTGACGGCGGTCTTCCTTCACCTAATGGAGCATTTGGGCACCAGCTGGCAGACCGCGGGCATCGCAGCAGCTGATGCTGACTCTGCCGCAGACGTCGACGGCAGCGACGGGGCAGGGGGGAGGATGGAGAGGACGGTGCCCAGCGAACACCAGGACAGGACCAGCAACCAGCAGCAGCAAACGTCCTCAGCGCCGTCCGGGGTGCTCGGTGAGTTTCCCAGAAAAACGATGTAAAAGTAGTGCCCCCGCTGTGTGTACGCTGAGAATCAGAGGAAGCTGGAGATTTGTGTTCGATATGATGCAAAATGAAGATTACAAGCCACTATGCAAGGGTATTGTGATTGTGAAGCATCACTAATGCTAGGCAGACTTGGCTGAGGTGTTTTGTTCTTGGGCCTCAGCTTTCTGTCAACCACAGGTGCATTTAGAAAGCATTAGGTCCATGTCCTGTTGGCTGCTGCTGCTGCTGCAGCTGCTGCTGCTTTGAATAGTAAAAAGAAGAATATGTTGCAGCTCTTTTGCCTTTGCTGGTTACAGAAATAATACCAAGTGGAATTGGTTTTCTAACCTTTAGATGATATGTGTTGTGTGATGTTATGTTTCAGAGTCCTACCAGGTCATTTCTCCTCAAAATCATAAGATAGACAATTATAATGTTTGTTTTTTAATGTGTGTTAAAGTTTATTTCTCTGATTTATTTTATATCAGTAATGTCAATTCTGTCTATTATATCACTCTGATTTACCAAACATTATCTTGAAGTATTTTACGAACAGGTCTATTTCTGGATTGAATCAATTTTAATGCAATCCAGTCCAGTCAATGGTCAGGTCCAGATCCTGTTCTGTTACAGTCCAATAAAATCCGTCTACACTGATCAGACGTGACATTATGAGTATTGTTTTTAACATGCTCAAAAGTTGTTTCCCAGCTTGCTGCAAAAAGTGTCATTGAGGCATGGACTTCTCTAGAACCCTGAAGGTGTGCTGCAGTATCGAGCAACAAGATGTTAGGAGCAGATCTTTTAAGTCCTTGAAGTTGTGAGGTGGGGTCTCCATGTTGTTTATCTAGCGCACTCCACAATTTCTCATTGGATTCAGATCTGTGGAATTTACCAGCTAAGTCAACCCCTCAAACGTGTACTCCTCAACTCATTCTTGAAACTTTTCTGCTTTGTGCCAGGAAGTACTATGCTGCTGAAAGAGACCAGTGCCATCAGGTAATACTATTTCCAAGAACAAGTGTACATACTCTGGAACAATTCTTAAGTAGGTGGAACATCTGCATGGATAGCAGGACCCACTGTTTCACAGTAAAACATTGCTCAGACCATCCCACTGCCGGCGCTGGCTCTTCTCATTGTGCATCCTGGTGGCACAAGTTAACCAGGTCGGCGATGCACACTTCGGGTCATCAGAGTAATGAAAAAGACAACGTGAATCATCAAGCCAGGTCACCTTCATCCATTGCTCTGTGGTCCAGTTACATGTCCATTGTCGGTGCTTTCAATGGTCAGCAGGGGAACGCTGACTGTTCTGCAGCCCCATATACAACAAGCTGTGTATATGGGGCTGCAGTACACAGTGCAACCTTTGTGTACTGTTTATCAGAACCAGCTTTAAATTCTTCAGCTGTAGCCTATCTGTTGGATCGGAGCAAGTCAACCTTCACAGCCTTGCCATGTGAACCAAGTTGCTGGTTCACCACTGTTCCTTCCTGTTCCACAAATGATCAACATCACCACAGCCGACCTGGACACTGGTGCCCACCTTTCCAGCTTCCAACACAAGCACAGGGAGACAGTGGAGTGGAAAGGTTCCCTTTTAACTAGAAGAAATCTGTGAACCTGGCTCAGGATCAGCTCCCATTTTTACCAAGCAGCTGGGGTCCAGAGGACAGAAAAGAAACACGGAGGTAATTAGTATCAATTCTGAGCGAGAGTAGGATTTTGTATGAGTAAAGAAGAGAATAAAAAAATGCAAATGATCAAGGTAAAAGAATATTTTGCTCTTTTTGGTCCCGGTCTGAAAAATTAAACAATATCATTATAACCAAAGCAAGGTCAAAAGAAGACCTAAGGTTCAAATGGATCCATTCTAGCAAAGAGAGTTCTATGTCCAAGATATTCATATCATTGGTAGACAACTGTTCATATTTTATAACATTATTGAGCACTCATGTTTTGTGTAAAAGTCAAATATTATTCTGAGTTGGTTTGGTTTGTCACAGCTCCTGTACCCTTTCTTGTAGCCAGAAGTTTTCCAATGGTAAAGGAGTAAATATGAGTAATCAGTAGCTTACCGTTTTCTATCTCTTTAAACTGTATACTTATTTCCTATTTAAACAGGTCTTTATTTAGGAGATGCAAATTACAATACAATACAATAAGTCATCACAACAGCTCTACCAAATCTTTTTAGATAAAAATTTCACAAAGCCAGAATATTTTGTTTTTAAATAAAATAGATTTGATTTTTACAATTTGTTGCAACAAGTTGAAACAAAATGGGCTGCACAGTGGCGCAGTTGGTAGCACTGTTGCCTTGCAGCAAGAAGGTCCTGGGTTCAATTCCCAACCTGGGGTCTTTCTGCATGGAGTTTGCATGTTCTCCCTGTGCATGCGTGGGTTCTCACCAGGTACTCTGGCTTCCTCCCACAGTCCAAAGACAGGCTTGTTAGGTTAATTGGTCACTCTAAATTGACCTTAGGTGTATGAATGAGTGTGTGCATGGTTGTTTGTGTGTTGCCCTGCGATGGACTGGCGACCTGTCCAGGGCGTACCCCGCCTCTTGCCCATAGACTGCTGGAGATAGGCACCAGCTCCCCCGCGACCCACTATGGAATAAGCGGTAGAAAATGACTGACTGATGACTGACTGAAGTTGAAACAGCTGAGTAAATATTCTTCAAAGATGTTATTCCGTCCATTTTCCCTGGGATTGTAACCATGGGTCTATAGACATAACATGAGCACAGCTGGCTCTCAGCAGGAGGGATAAAACAGGCTACAAGTAGATGGATTTGATCATATAAAATTCCAGCTCATGCACACACACTGAGAGGGTCAACCTATAATTCAGTGAACATTTAGGAGAGCGGTCAGTCACTGCAGCTACAGTGCCAATAAGAAGCAGAGTTTGAGACACTGAGGACCACAGGCAGCAGAAATGGCTGTAGACACAGATGTATTTTGGGATTTTAGCGTTTCAATTTGTTTCTTCTTTTTTTCACTTTTCTATGGTACAATTGAAACATTTCATGATTCAAAGGAATTTGTTTGCAAAAACATCAAATTTGTGTGAAGAGATGATTTTTAAGTTTTGATCGTTCATTTTCCCACTTTCTGTAATTCGCTCTGACCTGCTGGAGATCAACTTCAGTGTCATATCCGGACTGATGGTTACCCGTTCTTGTCTTCTTCACATTAAGCAACACAGGTTCTTAGTTGGGTTAAGGTCTGGTCACAAATTCAAAGTTTAAATCTTCTGATCTTTGACATCCTCTGTTATGTGCCCCACCAAGCTGGAAAACACCCAGATCAGCACCAAATTGTTCCTGGGTTGGAAGGAGTTGCTCTTCTGCAGTGTTCTTGGACAGAACTGTGAGAGACAAGCTCTACTAAAAGAATTGTTTCAGGAAGTTTCACTCCTTACACAACGCAGGGCTAGCCATGGACTGGTTACTGGTATCAAGATTAACCCGGGTTTTATCCATCTATGGTTAGGGATGGAAAATGGATTTTAGTTTATTTATTGTCATAACAATAAGGTCTAACAGATGATGTTAGCAAAACCCCCAAAAATTGCTCTTTAAAGTATTTTTTCCACTGTTGTTTCCATAAAAACATTAATACATAAATACATTTAATTTTAAGTCCATCTTCCCCACCCCCAAATTGACCATCGAACTGTTGTTACGGTTTAAAGTCCTTTTAACGAATTGTCAGACGAAGTGGTGGAGTAACTTGTGTTTTCTTCAGCTGTATGCAGTGCTGGCTAGCTGGCTGAAAAGATGTTGTATTCAAACCTTGATACAATGAAACCACAGTATTTTTCTCTGGGGTTATATCGTGAGAATTTCATACTGGCCCATGGCTACACAGGATTTGTGGTACCTCTCACCTTTTCCTCTCCAAACTAAATATTTTCCAAAAGTCTCAAACATTCAGAATAAAGTTTGATAACAACAATTACCTTTGCCGCAGTCTGTCCATCTCTCCGTTTTTTAAAGCAATCGGTCTGCTAATTAGAACGAGGCAGGGATTCCACCTGGATGGTTTCACAGCTTCACCTGACCTAAAGTTAGCTAATCATTGTGCCTTAGGGCAGAAATGCAGCGGAAAGGATTTTTTTAGTAAAGTTGAGTAAACCTTTCAAAGCCTATATCATAAGACATAATGTGCATCTGATCACTTCTAAACAATAATCTAAAGACAACAGGAATTGACAGCACACAAACTGAAGCTGGAATGTTTGCAACCTGCAAAAATAACACCACTGATGTTATTTTAGAGACAGACTAGTTTGTTTGGGACTGCTTGCACACCGCTCAGTTTGCAGAGTTTTTGTTGGTACAGTAATATTTGCTCAGTCATTTGACCAAAGCAGCAGAATCATTATCTTGGGTGTTTCTGCCATTTTGTTTCAGAGAAAAAAGTAAGGATAAAAATATTCAGAAGAAACAACATCATTGATGAGTTACTAACAACCACCCAGTCATCTGTGTTCATGATCATCACGATGATAAAATACCGCCATCTGTCTCACTTTCTCCTTCATCAGCACCCACTCAGACTTTTCCTGGCCCTGTTTTTATTTTCCTTATATCCTTCCCTGTCAATCTCATCTTTTTTTTTTTCTTTTTTTTTTAGATAAACTGTTCGGGAAACAACTTCTGCTGGCCAGACACTATATCAACTCTCGCAAGTCCTGGTTAAAGATGGTTCCCACAGAAAACTGTGACATCCTCATGACCTTTTCAGGTACAGTATGCTCTGCTCGTCTCTGCTCTGACATGTCCTCCTATGGTAAAGCCCCTGCTGCAGAGAGAACGCTGCACACTGAATGGCGTTGGTGGCCAGCCAGCAGCTTATTTACATGCTTATAACCTAAAAGGTCCTTAGGGAATATTAGGTGCTATCCATTAACAGAAGCTGTTCTTTCTGTTGTATCGTTCAATGAAGGGGCATGCAATGTGAACCTGAAGCATCTCAATAAACAACCATAAACACACGACGTGCAAAGAAGCACATCCTGTTCAATGTGTAGTGTTTAAACAGTGTGCTGTTTACCTTTGGGCTGCTAAAGTCAACATGTATTATTTTAATCAATTGCTGTCAGAGTATATGTCAGAATTGGCTTCATTTTCTCTGACACTCTCTTTAAAGGGGCTATGTGTGCAATCATTTATTTTTTATAATTTCATATGAAAGAGAGAGGGATTCTGGACTAACCTTTAACCCTCAGTACCAACTCCTAGCCTGTTAGTATTCATTGTAATATTATAGTATCAGTGGCGTTATAAATTGCCTCTGCTCAACCGTGTCAGCAGCAGCTGTCTTATGATTGTTCACTTTACTGCATATGAACAGAAGAAAAAATACATGCACTGATTGGAGACTTGTTGAGACCAGTTTTAGTCAATTCTGATGTCTCTTTAAAAACTAATAATATAATACTTTTCCGAATCAATAATAATTCAGCTGTCTCAGCAACAAAATGTTTATGGTAAAATACATTTATTACACAAATAGCCCAAACTTAGAGAGCTAACAGGTCATGGAACAGATGTGAATGCACATAAAAATAAAAAAAGAACAGCATGCCCAATTAATTTCTTTAAAGGATTGATTCTAGTTCACTTTTATTTGCATACATCAAACTGTAGAAGCGAGCGTCATATAACAAGATATTCATGCTTTTCCACAAGAATAAATGGAACCTGTGTCCAACTTAGTATTTAATAGCCAAAGCCTCTCAGACAGGGGCCTAAAGCACACTTTCTGTTCTGATTGATCACTAAGTATTTACAGTTTGACCAGAGGCGATGTCCAATGTGTGTGTGAGAGAGAAATGAGTTAACATTACCCAGCTCTGGACCAAAACAGCCTTTTCTTAATATTTCAAAACAAACAAATGCTTGCAGGGTTGAGACTTCTAACTGTCTTCAGCAACTTATCCTAGTAGTTAGCATGATTAGCGCAGTCAGCATTGCTAACTGTAAACACCAATCTTGTGAAAAGATAAGACACATCAAAGTTGCTGTAATATTACACATATAACAGCAATGTTGATGTTTATTATCTAAATTATCAAGCTTCCTGATATGTGCTGAAGTCTCTGTTGTGGCTTCCTGAACGAAGAGCTGTAATGCCTCTATACAAAATACAGTTTCCTTCAGGAAACTTCTTATAGCTTTTGTGCTTCCTCTGACTTAATTTTAAACACCTCACTGATACTGAAAATGGTTGAATCTTCTTCATTCAGTAACAACTTTGTCACCAAGGAGTGTTGACATCAGCACAACCTGGCAGTGCTTGATATAGTGCAATAACTGATGGGATAAAATATCAGACTTTTAGTTTTGGACCAACTGATCACCGACCAGTGCCAATCAAGCATCTCTAAAATATACACAGAAACTAGTGAAAAACATGCTGATGAACTTCAGACAGATCTATTATGATTTTTTTCCAGATACAATAGATGACCACACTTTGCTGTGGCTCCTGAATCAAATTCGTGTTGGAATCCCACAAGTCAGCATCCAAGTCCGACAGCATAAACACACCCGGGCCCATGCCTTCTTCATCACAACAACGTATGAAAAGTAAGGCACACTCTTGTACAGTTGCAAGTAAGTATTTCAGCTTAGACTCCAAACATTTTATTTTGGGAAGAAATGAAATCCTGCTGCTCTTTCCCCTACAGCTTACTGCGAGGAGCTGAGCAGATGGGCATATACAAGACTGTAAAGCCACAGTTTGGTGGTGGGATGCGCCGCTTTTCCTGGGAGGAGAACAATATCTATGAGAACATAGAGAGCGAGCTCTGCTTCTTCACCTCACAGGTTAGAGGTCCAAACTTTGGTTCTTCATCATCAGTGTCAACTGGTAGTGTTTAAATGTTACACAGTCCTTAGTTTTTTTAAAATACAGTTGTATGTATTATTTTATTTAATTCAATAAAACAATATGTGCATGTTGTGTTTAGGAGCGTCAGAGCATCATTAAGTACTGGCTGGATAATCTGCGTGCCAAACAGGGAGAGATGCTTCACAACATCCACTTCTTGGAGGGACAGCCAATCAGTAAACATTTTTATGCTGCTCTTTATTCTTGTTTTAACCCATAATGGATCTTCTATACAGTCTTGTAATAAAAACCATAGAAATTCCTAAGGGTGTCTGATTGTGTTTCTGCTATAATTAGTGTACCTTTCAAAAGTATTCATACCCTTTGAAGTGTTTGTTACGTTCCAACCCAAAATCTTGGATTTATTTCATTAAGATTTTATGTGACAGATGAAAAGAAAGTACGAGAACAGAAGTCTCAAACAGGGAACTCCCTCCTAAACTCTGGTTACAACTGTTGCTTGGACATTTAGTTCCAGAGCTAATGGCTCGGGGGGTGATTCATCAGATGTTTCCTCTTCATGAGCAAAGGATACTCAACCAGCTGATGACGTCTTGGGTCCAGGCTGTATGTGAAAGGCAGCCCCTTGGTGAGAAAATATTACAGGATTACTTGGCATAACAGAGATATGTTGTTTAAAACCTGCTGATTATTCATAGCTTGTTCTCATAAACCATTTCATTGTAATCTACCCTGTAGATGACATCTGTGACTACTTTGGAGTGAAGATCGGCTTGTATTTTGCTTGGCTGGGTTTCTACACCAACTCCATGCTTTACCCTGCTGTCATTGGCTTTCTTCTCTGGATACTTGCAGAAGCTGACCAGGTATTAGAAACTTCTTTTGTTTTCTACCTTAAAGGGATAGTTCACAATTTTTTGAATAACGCTGTGTTAAAAGGTTATAAGCAGTTAATATCTTACCTGCAGCAGATGAGACTTGGCATCTTCAGATGACTTGGTCCTGGATCCTGATATAACCTGAACGTTTGAGAGGTGACCAGACCAAAGTTGAATTCTACCATCTTAGAACAACTCCGATCTTTAAAACATCATAGCATTTATGCTAATACTATTTTATAAACCTTTAACCTATGGTCATGTTTGTATTGGTCAGTTCTATACCAATAAGGTGATCATTTTAACACAGGAAATGAAGATTGGAGGCAGTGCACCAATGCTCTCCCTGTGTGAAACACATACTCAGAACAAAACGTGCACCTCATTACTGTTCAGAGTAACTAATCTGTTATAAGGTAGTAAATCAAATATACTAAAAACAATTATGTTCAGTTAAACCACAGAAATATTAGCAACTAGCTCTGAAATTAAAAGTCTATATCAATTGTTCAGATTCCTCTGTGGCATAGAAGAATAGTTCACTATACTTTGGTGCATTCAGTCGAATGTATTTTTGCCAGTTTGTGCTGTCTTGTATATGTTCTGATTTTATGAGCCCATTTAAAGAGTTTGCAGTTAAGTTTAGAAAATCAGCACTGTTTCTACAAATGAGAGCCACACACACCGACTGCATGACACCTGTGTGTGTTTCTTTATGACTTTATACATTTAGCATGCTATAATGGAGGATCAGAGATCTTTAATCTAAAAATGAGGGGGGGGAATATGAGTTTACTCCCCCACTTTTGAACGTGTGGGAGCAGTTGCTCCATTTGCTTCATTGTTATAGAAACCTTAAGAAGCCTTTCCATCTTCTTCAATCATTCTTTCTAAAATGTGTCTTCACCTCGTAGGATCATAGGAGAGAGCAGTCAACGTTCCATAGCTCCGTAGTTAAACAGGATTTCACTAATATTTCAAAACAAAGACAACACAACGACAGAGTTGGCCCTTTAAAGTTTTTATGTCAGCATTAAGCACGATTAGCATAGTTAGCAGTTTCAGTGTATGTTTCCTGTTAGCAGAGTTAGCAGGCCCTTTCCTAATGCAGCATGCCCCATAATAGGCAGACCTGGATTCTTTAAAAGGATAAAACACAGCATCTACTGTTATCTACTGACCTCTATCTCCACATGCAGCAGCCTGAATGAACAGCAGACATGCTTCCATAAAAATGTTTCTTTTCTTGAAGGTTCTTAGAGCTTTTTTGTTTCTTCTGCCCTCATCTTTAGAAACATCAATGATACTGAAAATAGCTTCCCAAATTATTAAACACATCCACACTGAGGAGTATTATTAGTGCCACCTGGGGGTGCTTAGGCATGATCACTGAGTTTTAGTTTCTGACCAACCAATCACGCATCAGAGCCAGTCAAGTGTGAAATCAGCCGTTTCTATCCATCAACAGATTTCTTGGTGCATCTCTATAAAAAAGTCATCTACTTCAGGTAATACATGACCTGCTCATAACCTTTTAACAGAACCTCACTTAAACAATTTCTGCATCGTCCCTTAATAACATGTGAAATTTTTAAACTTAGGAAAATATTCATATTTTTATTTTTCTAATCAACTAGCCTTACTGTGAGGAACAGATGAAATCAGAAGTCAGCTGAAGCTTAGGCTCATCAATCCTTTCATCTAATAGCCACTCCCAGCATGCCTTGTGGCATCTAGTTTGCAAGTGGTGCATTTCTGTCATTATTCAAAGAAACAGAAATCATTTTCTGATATTTACATATGCATTTGTTTCTTTGTTTGAAAAATTTAGAGCGAATTTATCCCAAAATGAAAACTGGCCAAGCAGAGACAGATGTTTGTGTAATTTTTTTTAGATTGTTTTTAGAGGGTAATAAGATACACACTAGCTCATTGAAAAGAGCTTCATGAGAATAACGAATTTGCTTTATAACACAAGCTCTTTTCCCATAGTATTTCATTGCATTTTTGCAGAAAATGATCCCCTAACGTCATGTCAAAACAGTCACTATAGGTGAAGTTGTAAAAGAGCAGCTAAAATGCCAAAAGTCTAACTAGCAACCTGGAAAAGAGGAATGGATCTCCTTGAGGTCATTGTATTAGTAATGTTACCTTTAAAGAGTAAAGCCATCATCAGTTTACATTAAATGGCTTCATGTGTAAGGAAACTGCCGAGAATGATGCTGCTAAGAAAACAGCTTTTCAGATCAAGACGAGGTAAGAGGCTCAGCTGCAGTGAAGAAGCATCAGTACCTCCTCAGAGTGTTCCTGAGGAGTGTCCAACAGAACCATGTTGCCACTATAGCACAGCTTGCTCAGCTTCAGCAGCAGGTGGGTGTGAGTACATCTGGAAGCGAGGCAATGACTTTCAGGAAAAATGGACACCAGCATACTGGTGCAAAGTCATATTTATGGTGAATCCTCCTGCTGATTGTCCATTTGTAGGTGAGCGCTAACATGGGTTGTAAGTCCTCCAAACATGAAGCCTTCTGATAAAATCTGAGTCCTGGGTTGTTTATCATCCTCACAGTTCTCTCCAAGAACAAAGAATAAAGAGTGGGATCTCCTCTGAGAGTACTTTCTCCCAACAACCCAGACACAGTCTGGTGATGACCTGAGGCTAAATAAAAACAGTGGCTTCAGGGTTGAAACCTTTTCAGATTACCAAAAATACTTCCAATATACTTGCCAAGATTTCTACATGTCAGCTGTTAATATGTATTTATTTAATAAAAGTTTCCACTCATTTAAAGCTATTTAGCCCGTTTTACTTTAATACACAGACTCATAAAAAGGAAGTGCTGATATTGCACACTTTCATTTATTTGTTTATTAACAAAAATGCTGGTTTTCAACACTTTATTTAGTGTTGTATTTCTCCCATGTGTGCTGCAGAGTCATACTCAGATTATATATTTTTACAGTGCAAACTTTTTAATAAACATTTTAGTACACATTGAACAAAGATGTTTAGAATTTTGGATAGGACTAGAAATATACCAAAGAAGCAATACATTTATCTGTCTCTAATTATCATTGGAGCCAGGTATTTATTTCACTGTTGTACTAAAGAAAACTTTGATGTATGCTTACCATAGCTTTACAGTTAAACATTGCATACAATGACAAAGTCTTTATCTTTCATTCCCACACAGACCAGCCAGGATATCTGCTGCGTGGTTTTTGCCCTCTTCAATGTCGTTTGGGCAACTTTGTTTCTGGAGCGCTGGAAGCGGCGAGAAGCGGAGCTGGCCTACAGATGGGGCACTCTGGACACCCCTGCTGAGTCCTTGGAAGAGCCCAGACCCCAGTTCAGGGTGAGAACTCTTCACAAAGGCTGCTTGAAAGTAAAAGCACAGGTCTCTGCATTACTTTGTTTAGTGATGACCCTGAAAGTTTCTCATGTCTTGGTGTTGTTTCTTCTGACAGTCTGCACATACTTATGACCAATCGCACAACACAGGGTAAGTTAACAATAGCAGGAAACAGCATTGGTGGGTCCATGTGCTCTGAAAGCAAGCAGAAAGGGGGCAGGGCCTATTATGCTGCTTACCCCCACCAACAAAACTAATGATGGAGGGGGGAAGGGGCTGAATGTTAAAAAAACACACAGGGTGTGTGGTGACAGGTCTGGCTAGCTCTTAGCTCAGTCGGTACAGCATGAGACTCTTAATCTCAGGGTCGTAGGTTCGAGACCCATGTTGGGCGATTGTTTTTCTCAGGTGGAGTTTCAGTGTGTTGCCTAAATTCAATTCAATTCAGTTTTATTTATATAGCGCCAATTCACAACACATGTCGTCTCGAGGCACTTCACAACAGACAGGTACATACATTCCTATTAATCCTAACAATTGAACAGTGCAGTCGGAGTTAGCTTTTTAAATTGGATAAAAAGTTTTTCTATCTAAGGAAACCCAGCAGATTGCATCCAGTCAATGACTTGCAGCATTCCCTCCTCCCGGATGAGCATGTAGAGACAGTGGACAGTCACTGGCGTTGACTTTGCAGCAATCCCTCATAGTGAGCATGCATGTAGCGACAGTGGAGAGTAAAAACTCCCTTTTAACAGGAAGAAACCTCCAGCAGAACCAGGCTCAGTGTGAGCGGCCATCTGCCACAACCGTGGGAAGGAAAAGTAAATGTTAATGGATGTAGCTCCTTTAGTCGTTTCACCTAGAAAGAAAGAACAGATAAACTCTGAGCCAGTTAGAGTCTGAAAGAGAGCACTATAATTAGTTACAGTAAAAGCTCAGTCAATTTCCATGTCTAGGAGAGAGAAAGGGTTAAACACTAAAAGACAGGGCCATGTGGATCATTGGTAGAGGGTGAGCATTAAGTTGTTGCCAGCAGAAGCTTGGACGATGCCCCTCTCCAGAAAGGTGTCACAGGCAGACACAGAGCCAGGCCAGGTGTAGCTTCTAGGAAGAGAAAAGAGAGAACAAAGTTAAAAGCTGAAATAACAGCAAACAATGCAAAATTGGAGAGTAGTGTGAGAATGTAGCGAAGAGGGTGAAATAAACAGACCATGTTGGTCTTACACTTGTGAAGTTTATTTTTATACTTCACTTTTATCTAAAACTTCCTGCTGTGTCTGCTGCTTCTTCTTCTGTGTCTCTACAGGGTGTGAAGCGCTGGAGTCCCATAACTGGCTGTGAGGAGTTCTACTACCCTCCCTGGAAGAGAGCTCTGTTCAGATGGCTGGTCAGCCTGCCGGTCTGCCTCCTCTGTCTTTGCTTCGTCTTCCTCGCCATGCTCTTCTGTCTCCAGCTGCAGGTCTCAGTTGGACACAACAGTCCACCAAAAAACAAGATTACACAGTCAAAATAAAGAATTCAGTATTAAAGTACTCAGTTTAAACAGCTGAAGTAAATGTAAATGTTTATATTCATATACAGTTCCTTGCAAAAAGTGTTTACACCTTTTTTCCCATTCCACAAACTTCAGTGTATTTTGTTAGGATTTTATGCGATAGATCAACACAAAGTTGTACATAATTGTGAGGTGGGAGAAGTATGACAAAAATGTAATAAAATTATTCAACTTCAATTCAATAATCAAATTCAATAATCAAATAGTTAGTCAAATTATTCACCAATGAAAATGTGAATATTCCAGTGAAGTTGGGACAATGTGTAAAACTTAAATAAAAACAGAATAAAATGATTTTCAGTACTATTGAACCTGTATGTAATTCAACATGCTACAAAGACAAGATATTTAATGTTCAAATTGATATACTTTATTGCTTTTTTATTTTTGCAAATTTTCACTTGTTTTGAATTTAAAGCTTGCAATGCATTCCCAAAAAGCTTAGACAGGGGTAACTTCATTGGAATTGGGGTTGTATTTGTATTCAGCCCCCCTGGATCATTTGTTTGTAGAACCGCCTTTCACTGCAGTTACGCTTCAAGTCTTTAAGGGTATGTTTCTACCATTTTTGTACATCTACAGACTGAAATGTATGGCCATTTTTCATTGCAAAATAGCTCAAGGTCAGTCAGAGTTCAACATCAATTTTTAAAGACTGGATTTAGATCTGGACTGGAGTGTTCTGTAGTCTCCATCATATTTCCAGGATTATCCTGTATTTAACTCTAATAAACCTAACATCAACTTTGGCCAGATTCCCTCTCCCTGCTGATGAAGACCATCTCTCCAGTATGATTCCTGCATATACATGCCATGGGGATCGAGTCTTCAGGGTGTCTAGTGCTAGTTGTCTCACGCACAGAGCGTTTTCTACATAGGCCAAAAAGTTTAATTTTGGTCTCATTTCTAGGTTTGCAGTTGTGTCATCCTCTTTCTGTGTTCAGATGATGGACTGAACAAAGGTCTGTTAGATGTTTAAAACTCGGGATATTGTTTTCTAACTTAACTCTGCTTTTATTTTTTCCACAACCTTCCTGCTGTGTTCCTTGGTTTTCATGATTAAGTTCATTTTCTAATGTTCTCCAACAAACCTCTGAGGCCTTCACAGAACAGCTGCATTTATACCAAGATTGAATTATACCAAAGAGGACTCTATAGAGGCTAATAGAGAGATTTTGGAAGTCAAGTGGTTGCACTGGATCTTTTCAGGGGTATCAAGTCTGCTAAATACAAATTGAGCTTACAGATTTTTATTTGTATAAGATGCTAGAAACTATGTATCATTTTTCTTTCACTTCTTGATCAGGCACTGCTTTGTGGTGGTCTATCACCTAAATTATTTATAATATTCATTGACGTTTGTGGTTGTAGAGTAAGTATGAACACTATTGCAAGGCACAACATCCCTCACTAGTTCCGATTAAGTTGTTAGCCTTCATTCTTCTAATAACATTCTTCACTTTGCAGGAAGTGGTGATGGAGATTCAGGAGCTGCCTGGTATTACCAGGTTCATCCCTAAGATACTCCTGGCCATCACTGTAACTGTATGTGATGAGGTGTATAAGAAGATTGCCTACTGGCTCAATGACATGGGTAGGAAACTGAAAAATCCTTTTGGTAAATGAAAGAATTCCTGTTGTGTGAATATTAGCAGTTACTTGATAAAAGGAAAGGAAAGGATGGCGTCACTCTTTTTTACTCCAGCAGAAACAGAAACAGGACACAGGACAGCCCTTATACTTATCTCTAATGCCTTATCTTTGTTCATCCAGAGAACTACAGGCTTCAGAGTGCCTATGAGAACAATTTGATCATCAAGATGGTTTTTGTAAGTTCTCCTGTTTTATTTGGTGGTGAAATAGACACGGTTTTTGAAGATAGTTTTATTTTTAATTTCTTCTCATGTTTTCTTGTTTTTCACAGTTTGAATTCATCAATTCTTACCTCAGCCTTTTCTACATTGGATTCTACCTCAAGGACATGGAGCGACTGAAGGAGGTAAGAGCTTCGGGTTAAAAGAGCTTCATTTAGAAGATAGCTGTAATTCTGAATTACAAAAACATGAAATTCTTGAGCTGTCATTTGAATTTGTTCGGGAATATTGCTAAATATTGAGCTTTGGCAAAAAACATGTCCAGTCCTGTAAACAAATAAGCAGATTCCATCAACCTTTAAACACTTTGACTTCAACAAAACTGCTCAGCAGTTGTTGACTGGACAGCTATCTAGAGATAGATAGCTGTCTAGTCTTCTCTGCTTCTTTCATGGTTTTGTTTCTTTTGATGAACCATCGTTATCAGAGCTCAAAGTGCACAATTTCAACATGGTTTTAAAAGAACCAGGCAGTACAAGAAGTCAGTTCTCTAACTTACAGTACAGACCAAAAGTTTGGACACACCTTCTCATTCAAAGAGTTTTCTTTATTTTCATCACTATGAATATTGTAGCTTCACACTGAAGGCATCAAAACTATGAATTAACACATGTGGAATTATATACTGAACAAAAAAGTGTGAAACAACTGAAAATATGTCTTATATTCTAGGTTCTTCAAAGTAGCCACCTTTTGCTTTGATTACTGCTCCGCACACTCTTGGCATTCTGTTGATGAGTTTCAAGAGGTAGTCACCTGAAATGGTTTTCCAACAGTCTTGAAGGAGTTCCCAGAGATGCTTAGCACTTGTTGGCCCTTTTGCCTTCACTCTGCGGTCCAGCTCACCCCAAACCATCTCGATTGGGTTCAGGTCCGGTGACTGTGGAGGCCAGGTCATCTGGCGCAGCACCCCATCACTCTCCTTCTTGGTCAAATAGCCCTTAAACAGCCTGGAGTTGTGTTTGGGGTCATTGTCCTGTTGAAAAATAAATGATGGTCCAACTAAACGCAAATCGGATGGAATAGCATGCCGCTGCAAGATGCTGTGGTAGCCATGCTGGTTCAGTATGCCTTAAAGTTTGAATAAATCTCCAACAGTGTCACCAGCAAAGCACACCATCACACCTCCTCCTCCATGCTTCACGGTGGGAACCAGGTATGTAGAGTCCATCCGTTCACCTCTTCTGCGCCACACAAAGACACGGTGGTTGGAACCAAAGATCTCAAAGTTGGACTCATCAGACCAAAGCACAGATTTCCACTGGTCTAATGTCCATCCCTTGTGTTCTTTAGCCCAAACAAGTCTCTTCTGCTTGTTGCCTGTCCTCAACAGTGGTTTCCTAGCAGCTTTTTTACCATGAAGGCCTGATTCATACAGTCTCCTCTTAACAGTTGTTCTAGAGATGTGTCTGCTGCTAGAAGTCTGTGTGGCATTGACCTGTTCTCTAATCTGAGCTGCTGTTAACCTGCTATTTCTGAGGCTGGTGACTCGGATGAACTTATCGTCCGCAGCAGAGGTGACTCTTGGTCTTCCTTTCCTGGGGCGGTCCTCATGTGAGCCAGTTTCTTTGTAGCGTTTGATGGTTTTTGCGACGGCACTTGGAGACACTTTAAAAGTTTTCCCAATTGTTCGGACTGACTGACCTTCATTTCTTAAAGTATTGATGGCCACTCATTTTTCTTTACTTAGCTGCTTTTTTCTTGCCGTAATACAAATTCTAACAGTCTGTTCAGTAGGACTATCAGCTGTGTACTGTATCCACCTCCTGCACAACACAACTGATGGTCCCAACCCCATTTATAAGGCTTGAAATCCCACTTGTTAAACCTGACAGGGCACACCTGTGAAGTGAAAAACATTTCAGGTGACTACCTCTTGAAGCTCATCAACAGAATACCAAGAGTGTGCGGAACAGTAATCAAAGCAAAAGGTGGCTACTTTGAAGAACTTAGAATATAAGACATATTTTCAGTTGTTTCACACTTTTTTGTTCAGTATATTATTCCACGTGTTAATTCATAGTTTTGATGCCTTCAGTGTGAAGCTACAATATTCATAGTCATGAAAATAAAGACAACTCTTTGAATGAGAAGGTGTGTCCAAACATTTGGTCTGTACTATATATAGACAGACAGACAGACAGACAGACAGACAGACAGACAGACAGACAGACAGACAGACAGACAGACAGACAGACAGACAGACAGACAGACAGACAGACAGACAGACAGACAGACAGACAGACAGACAGACAGACAGACAGACAGACAGACAGACAGACAGACAGACAGACAGACAGACAGACAGACAGACAGACAGACAGACAGACAGATAGATAGATAGATAGATAGATAGATAGATAGATAGATAGATAGATAGATAGATAGATAGATAGATAGATAGATAGATAGATAGATAGATAG
This sequence comes from Girardinichthys multiradiatus, assembly GCF_021462225.1. Lineage (NCBI taxonomy): Eukaryota > Metazoa > Chordata > Actinopteri > Cyprinodontiformes > Goodeidae > Girardinichthys > Girardinichthys multiradiatus. The sequence goes on from NC_061799.1 coordinate 5,189,081, forward strand.
ATAGATAGATAGATAGATAGATAGATAGATAGATAGATAGATAGATAGATAGATATCTCAAGTGGAGCATTATAGCATTAGTTGTAATCCTCCACTTGTGAAAGTAAATCTGTTGGGCTTCTTCTTGGCACTCAGACAACAATTCTGAGTGCTAGTCTGCCAGACAGGACTTGTAAAAAAAAGAATAAGAAAGACAACACTTAAACCTTTATGAAATTGTTGAAAAGTATAACATTCAGATTAGTTTATTTATTACAGAGAGCATTTGTTTACTTATTTTGGGATAATTTGGGCCCACAGCTTTTTGCATTTTCACTTATATCCTCATTTGTAAGTTACTTTGGATAAAAGCATCTGCCAAATGCATTAAGGTAAACACATAAACAGACTGATTTATATTCTTGTAAAAATCAGGCTGTAACATCACTACATGTGAAATCTTTTACTTAACCTTTGTACATTGCAGCATAAAAAATACTTTTGCTACACATTATTTATTTATTGCAATATTTTCTGTATGCATTTGATTGTTCACCCTCTACCAACCAAACCTAACACTGCTGACAACCACCCTACCCCAGACTGGGCATAAGAACAAAAAATGTTGCTCTACCTAAAGCAGCATTTTTGAGGACACTAAGGAAATGGCTTAGTGTGCTGTGTATCTGTGGTAAATGCCGCACAACTACACAATATGTAGATGTTTCTTTAGTGATAGCTCAGAATGCAATTGACCAATTATAGTTTCTCTTATTGGAACAAATGTCATGCAAACAAACTTTTATTAGTTACCAGTAAAAAGACAACCCTTCAACAATAATGTAGCAGGTATAAGTATATTGGAATTCCAGTTCAATGAATAGGGCTACAACACTGTAGTGAAACCTCTGCAAAACCTGTAACAGTAAAGATCCCCTGAATAGGCGATCTAATTATTTTTATTTCCCATTGTGATCTTTGCCTTAAAAAATCTCCTGTGTTTTAGTGTTTTGTGCAGTTAAACTAGCCAACTCTAAAAAGCCCAGAATTTTAAAGCCTTGATCCAAACACCACCAGTACCAGCAGCAGGACCTTCTGAACTAAAGTAAACTGATTGAGTTTCCACCTACTTACCTGATAACAGTTAACAAATGCAGGGTTGAACACAATCCAGATATAACAATGGCCTTGTTTTTTCATTGCATGGTCATTTAAAAAAAGGCACCAACAAAAGTTACTCTGCATGATTTTAGACCCAACTGTTCGGAGTTTGCATTTGTGCTGAAAGTCTCTGATAAGCATATCCTAAAACTATCATCAGGTGAGCTCAAATATCCAGGATGATCATGTAAACACAGACCTGCTTCTAATCCAAATATGACTAACTGCTCAAGATAACTCTCTGAACTGAAGCTGGCATTTTGTTCCAGTTAAAGTAGGATCCTGAATACCCCAACAACTGTAGAGCACACAAACTCTGGCCCAAGAATCCACAGAAGAATTTCTAAGAGACTATTTATTTTATGAGCACTGCATATGGGATTTTAAGATGTTTGAGGATGTGTGGAATGACAAGGAACAGTAAAGAGGTCAGAACATGAAAGGAGATTTAGGAAAATGAGGGAATCAATGGGATGAAAAGCGGTTGTAAATAAGGTGAGGGAGATGAAAGAGGTTATAAATCAGAATGAGGAGGATAAAAGACAAATAAAGATGAGGAGGATGAAACAGGTCATAAATCGGAATGAGGAGGATAAAAGAGGTCGTAAAGAGGTTCCTGGAGGATGAATAGGATGAAAAGGGAGTTTTAAATAGGGATGGAGAGGATAGGTAAGATGGAAGGAGCAGTATTGAGGGATGAGGAGGATGAGGGGGACATTCCCAAAAAATCGCGTGACACTTTGAAAAACAAACAGATCTAGTTTATATACAAAAATATATAGTCAATACAATTCCGCGAACCCCCAGGAGGTCCAGACCCACACTTTGGAAACTACTGATCTAAGGGAACCCACCCGATTAAAGGAAACCCAAGAGGATGAGTGGGATGAAACAGGCTTTTAAAGAGGAATCAAGAATCGGAGTTTGATTAAAAGAGATTATAAAAAGGGACATAAGGTTATGAGGAAGATAGGTGCTGAGCAATAGCAAGTAGTAACATGGTGTGGTGAGGTTTGGAGCCTCATATAATGTGTTCCATATGGATGAGCCAACTAGAAGAAGGCTAACTAGGTGATTGGATGCACAGTTGTGACATGGCCATGCTCCTGAGCCAAAATTAATTAATAACATTCAATTAGATGATGAAGTTTCTCTCATCCATTCTTCAAACACTGCTGTAACTGTAATTAATGACATTTTTTCTGTTATATATCAAATGTGAAGTTTCTGTTTTCCTTTCAGATGTTAGCTACTCTGCTGATTTTCCGCCAGTTCCTGCAAAACATCAAAGAAGTCCTTCAGCCATATCTCTACGAACAAAGCAAGCTTGGTGTCTTCACTCCAAAGATGTTGTGGGAGCTCCTCCAAGCAATCATTCTCAAGTATGGGCGCCTGGCTCTGGGGAGGGCACATGCCTCAATGACATCCTATTCATTTTTGAGTCCCACGTGGATGTCAAACAGTCACGCAGCAAACTGCAACCAGGAGCTGAGGAGAAGAGGTGATCTGAAAGCTGGTTTCAGGCTTTCAGAGGAAGAGTGGGACATGGATGACAGTGTTATGAAGCATCGCAAAGTCAGCTTTACAGAGAAGCTGGACTACAAGAATGTCAAGACGGAGACCTACGCTGTGGAGGACAGTTTCCTGGAGGACAGTCCAACACTGGTGGAAGATGGGATGGATCCATCCAGTGTTTTTGACAGTTGTGATGAGGATAGTGATTGTGAATTGTTGTCTCAGGTAGTATGGTCAACACTGTTTATTATCTATATCTTTCTCCCTAGTGGTCAGAGTCTACTGGCATCTTAGAAGATGTGTGAATAAACAACGTTTTGCCATTCTTTTCACTAAAGATGTCTCAGTTATTAGCACAGAATGTATCATGTGAAATGCTTCCTTCAACAGGAGACCAAGGAGACTGTTAGTGTGTCCTCTTCAAAAGAATTCGACTATTTCTATCAGAGAAGAAAGAACGTAGGTGAGGGTAAAGATGACAAGAAATCTTGGATGGATCCACCAGAAGAACCTAAAACTGTTGCTTTGACCCAGGCTGAGATTGAGAGTTGTATGCAGACATATGAGGTAGCATTCCGGATATATCCAAAATGTACTTCCAGAATCATGTCTACCTACACTTATGTGTACACATTGAAATATTGGAATAATCTTTTATTGTTGTGATTTGATGTGATTAGGGAACACTTCAGGACTACCAGGAGATGTTCATTCAGTTCGGCTACGTGGTGCTCTTCTCTTCTGCCTTTCCCCTTGCAGCCATGTGTGCTCTTATCAACAACATTATTGAGATACGAAGTGATGCCCTGAAGCTCTGCACCGGCCTTCAGAGACCCTTCGGACAGAGAGTGGAGAACATCGGACAGTGGCAGGTCAGTGGCTTTCAGCTTGGAGAATGTCAGTAATGTCTTTCGGGTTCCTATCTCAGCAGCCTGTATATTTGTCTGTTTTTCTCAACAACAGACTGCAATGGAGGCCATGGGCTTAATAGCCATAATAGTTAACTGTTACCTGATTGGTCAGTGTGGCCAGCTTCAGCGTCTGTTCCCCTGGCTGAGCCCTGAGATGACCATCATCTCCATTGTCTTACTTGAGGTATTTACTCTAAAGTTTCATGAACATAAAGAAGTTCTTCCTCTTAGTCCATAATCATAAACACTTAACATCTGACAAGTTTTATGGTGTATGTACTTATTTATCCATCAAATCACAGATTGTGAAAATGAAGTCTTTGTACTCTGATGTGTTGTGTTGAGTTTGTCTCTTGTGGTCTTGTGGGTTTTTCAGCACTTTGCAATCCTTCTAAAGTACATCATCCATGTCGCCATCCCTGATATCCCTGGCTGGGTGGCAGATGAGATGGCCAAGCTAGAGTACCGACGAAGGGAAGCTTTCAAGGTATATAGCTATATCATAGCTTGAAAGACCTTCTGCCAACACAAGGCCAGCTGTTGGCTGCATATTGGGTAGTTTGTGTTGTATTGTTGTATATCTCTGTTCATGTGTCCCTTGGTCTCATTAACCTGAAATGCTCTGTGGTTGAAAGTGTGAAAATGTACTTACTCCTATTTCTGATTTCTTCAGTTCTTACTTGTTATACATAAGAGCAAAATGACCCGATTAACTACAAAAAATGGTTTTTAAATGATGATTTCATTTATTAAGGAAAAAAGGTATCCAAACCAACCTGGCCCTATGCAATCACCCACCTCCCTTGTTAAAATGTGAATTAACTGTATTCAGCCAAGTTCAGTTTCACAAGACAAGGCTGATTACTGCCAGAACTTAAGGTAGGCTAAATTATCTCAAAAAGCAACATATCATATCCTGGTCAAAAAAAGAACAGATGAGAGACAGTCATTGACATCTATCAGTTTGGAAAGGGCTTCTAAGTCATTTCTAATGATATAAGACTCCAGTGAACCATAGTAAGAACCGTTGTCCTCAAATGGAGAAAACACAGACAGTAGTAAAATTTCCCAGGAGTGACTGGTCTACCAAAATTATTTTAAGAGTGCATCAAGAAAGTCACACAAGAAACCAAAATAACATCTAAGGCTCTGAGGTCCTCATTTGCCTCAGTTAAGGTCAGAGTTCATAATTCAACAATAAGAAAGAGAGACTGGACAAAAATGGCATCTAAAGCAGAGGTCAAAGGTGAGCACTGTGGCTGACCAATCTATCTTGATGATGCCCAAGACTTTTCTCCACCTCTGAATGGCTCAAAACAAAGTAAAATGAAGGATTTAATGACTTGTATGAATTGAGATGCTCTAGTGTGACCTTTAACAGACTGTTACTTCTTGAAAACGCTCCAGAATGGCAGAATTAAAACAAGTCTGCATAAGGGGTGGGCCAAAGTTGCTCTACAGTGATGTAAATAACTTATTTATTACAAACACTTGATGGCAGTTGTTGCTACTCAAGAGTGGCAACTACTTATTAGGTTTAGGGTGTAATTACTTTTCATACAGGGCCAGGTTTGTTTGGATAGATATTTTCCCTTAATAAATAAATAAATAATAATGAAGTCCCTTAATTTAGGCCATATTTGGCTGATATTAACATCAGATTGATGATGAGACACATTTAGGTGGGCCCAAAAGCAAAAACAGAAGCAATCTGTAAGATTTCACTGTATGACATCTTCAGTAGTTTAAGTGTTCAAGCATTACAGACAGTTTAAATACTTTTATTCTAGAAAATATATAACTAACCATGTTTTTTAATTTTTTTTATATACTAGCAAAACAGCTCAAATTCACAGTTAGGAAAAATAACATTAAAGCATTAAATACTGTACTAACTTAACCGCAAAACCTGTTAACCATGGTCAGAAGGCCGTGGTTTTGTGCTTTAAAGTCCTTGCCCTCGTTATTGCCATGGCTGAGACAAAACCTTCAGCATAAAACTCAAATTTGTAACTTCTTCATGCAAAGGTTGGAGCTTCATCAGTACAGACAGCAGCATTTCTGCTCTCCTCTCCTCTCCTCTCGCCACGCCATCCTCACATCAGAACCCCTTATTTTTAACTTCTTATTTTATAAGTTAAGACTTCTGCCTCCATGTGTCTTCACCAGAGATGAGATTTCCAAAAAGCTTCTAACATCTAGATCCAGTATGTTCCATGACAGACGAGAGATTGGATGAACAGATGTCAGACATAGCTGAAGGCTTCAGCTAGGGTACTTTAAATGTTTTCTCAGGGAAGGTGTTGAATAATGTAAGGATGTCGGATTTGTTACTTTGTCCTAAATGTCTCTCCTTTCAGAAACATGAGCTGCAGGCACAGCAGCACTTCCAACAGCAGCTCAGGCGCCGGCGGGAAGAGGAGGAGCTTCACCGTCAGGCTCAGCTGCAGGCAGAAGCTCGTCACGAGAGCGACTACCACAAGGCAGATATGCAGCACCAGCACCACCACGACAAAGCACAGGGAAGCAAGCCTGGGGACAAGCCCAAAAGACCCAACTCTCTGCTGGGAAATAACAACGTGATGAAGCTGAAGCAGATTATTCCTCTTCAAGGAAAGTTCTCGTCCGGTACTTCACGGTCACCAGCTCAGTCCCCAACAGGAGGCGAAGCAAAGCTCCCTGGGTTTCTGAAGTTCTTAAAATCACCTGAGGTGAAAAAAGAGCCAGCAGTGGCAGTAGGAGCAACACCAGGCTCTGCGGTAACGTCTTCAGCCCCCCCTGGTGCCCAGGAAAGGTCACAATCCCCAAACAGGACATTTAGTCCAGGAAAGCTGTTCAGTTTCAGCAAATCAGAGGGTACTGTGGTGTGTGCTAATGGGACACAGCAGCTGACTCAGGCTGCTAATTGTCAACCCAACAGGGCTGATTTAAACACAACCACAGAGGAAATACCCTCAAATGAGTCAGATAAAGGAGAATCAAGACTACAGACTGATTTAGAAAACCCAAAGACTTAATAAATGATCAGCCACTGCAATGTCATATTATAAAGGGAGTAAAATGTCCAAATCATGCACAATTTAGAGGCACTGATGCACCCATGGTTTAGAACCTGTTAAACCACAAGGACCACATGTAATGTCAGCAAGTGTTCAGCTTACACTCTTGATGCAACTTCATAAAGTGTGGCACTGTCTGTATGTACACCTAATTATCTAACCTCCATGTAAAAACTGTACAGTAAGTTTCACTGATTCTGTGGGGGTTCACTAACATCTGCTTAAAGCTAAAGGACAGGATGACAACTTGTTCTGAGACAGTACCAGAGCCAGAAAGGGTTAATGTGGTGGACCTTTGCTTCAGAATCCAGAACCAGGACACTAGAAAGGCATTCTGTTTGTCAAAGAACAAAAACAGCAGCTTCCAGGTCCAGGCTGGTTTCTCAATTTGATGCCAGTATTGGATGCATGTTTCCATGTGCATGCGTGACATGTTCATTGTGTTTTTAGTTGCAACGCACGTTCAAAGCCATGGATTCTTCTGCAGAAGGTCAGATATAGTCACTGTGACCATGAAAAAAAAAATCTATTTTTCAAATCTTTAATTTTCTCTTAATTAATTTTACTACATAAATTAGTGAATGTAACGCTGAAGCAAATAAATGTCACTCAAGTCAATCACCCTTGGCGAGATCCTGCATGGGATGATTAGGTGTTGCTTTATGAGAGACCATGCTGCTGGGTTATAATGTCTCCAGGACAGAAATGTTAACAAAACCTTAAAAACGCTTCAGTTCAGAAGCCAAACTCTGAGCTTTTGGGTTATCCACAAGTGTTGAAACCTACAGTGAAGATAAAAAAAAGTACACCCCAACGTTCTAGGGTTTCATATATTTTAGGACATAATAAACCTGATTGGATCTTTTCCAGGTTAACTCTAAACTGAACCACACAAAGTAAACTGTAGAATACATACTCCGTTTCCATAATGGAAAAACTGGGGGGGAAAAAACTAAGTGCGTGGATTCTGTGTGTATCCTCTCTTGCTTCAGACTCTGGGATTCCAATTCCCAAATGAAGTGCACACTTTACTTTCTTCTGAAAACATCAACTGGGCAGCAGTCCAGTTCTTCTTTTCATTAGCCCAGGTAAGACTCTTGTAGTTCCTACAAGTGGATCTTGATGTGCTGACTCCATTCTTTCAAGACTGGGGTTATCCTTGTTGCTGTCACTTTTTTCTTCCACTTAATTTCCTATGAATGTGCTTGGATACAGCACTTTGTGAACAACCAGCTTCTTTACCATGACATTTGTCAGTGACTGTCTTCCATCTAGTCAGCAGTCCTTTGCGGGTGTTTTGAGTTAACAAGCTGATTACGGTTTGAAACCATTAATTTTCAATATTTAACATTTTCAAAGAATTCTAAGACACTGGATTTATGGTTTTTCTGATCTGTAAGCCATAATCATTAACATTACTAGAAATGAAGGCTTGAAAATATTCACTATGTCTAATGAGTCTGCATGAATTTCACTTTCTGAAATTAGTGAAACAAAAATGAACTCTTAATGTTTTTTAAGATGTATCTGTAATCATGAGTGGAAAACATTGAAAGCAGTTGTCATTCTTCACTGGAACAGACTTATCTGCAAATTCATGCAATGCTTCACAAACGGTACAATTGGAAATCTGTTAGACCATAATGCACAGTGCAATGTTTGGAGACAACCTAGCAGCATACTAGCACAAACACATCACAACAATGTCAAGTATGGTGGTGGAGGGGGGTGATGATTTGGGCTTGTTCTCCAGCTACAAGGCATGGGCTCCTCGCCTGTGGTCATGTCAGTCATCAGTTCCATATATGGGCGGGTTTCTACATAAACTGTGTAATTTTTTAACCCGATAAAGACCATGACCTAGTACATAAAACCCCAGAGGTGAAGTAGGGTGTACTTTTTTTCTCCAAAGTGTCATGGTTTATGTCACTTACTGTATCTCACAATGTACTTTCTACAAAACCTGACAGTGCGCATGTGCAATAAACTCCAACACATTTCAAATTTGTCATGTGGGAGTTGCAAACTGTTCTACTAAGAGCAAGGGTAAAAGTGAGCCGGTACGGTCTGGTTCTGCATACCACTAAAAGATTCTGCGCTGGTACACAGTACCTGGAAGAGGGAACAAATGCTGTCTGCTATGAAGCCGTCATCCAGAACCATTTACGGCTGCAAAAATTCACGAGCACACAAAGATCAGATCAGCTACCAATAGGCAGTCTAAAACATAAATTTAGCTTTTTTCCCCTCATTCCAAATTGTTTCTGAACTGTTCTGCTATGCTGGAGCCTCAATGCTCTTGCTTAGCTTCTCTCCCCTCGGAGCTCGAGGCTGTTGTGAACGGCCAGCCTTTAAAACGAGCCCCGCTACGTTTAATGTCTGTCTGCTCGCTGCTAAATACCCCAGTTAAAAGGTAAAGGGAGAGTAACTAGTTATGGTTCATGTTATTTTGCTGAATTACAGCACAGTACAGCTCGAAAACACGCCCAGAGATTTCACAGACACTACACGAGAGCGCATGCGTACTTACCTCCAAAACAGAACGGTTGCCCAGGAGATCGTTGCGTTCAATTTAACGGACTGGGAGATTTTACACAGGTGGTGCACAGACATAAAAAACCTCCGCTTGCATTAGGACAGGATGAACAATAAATCACTTACCATCTTACATACTTTTAAATAAAATCGCGAAAACAACCGAACGGTCAAATTTGTAATTTAAATGAAATCAGAACTTGACCACAAAGCAGAGAACAATAACTTGTTTGTTCAAAAGAAAAGAAGGAAACTGAAGATGAAAAGTTATGCATCAGAAAATGGTTTATCATTGTTTCATACATGGCAGTTCTTTAATAATTGAAATATATATATATATTCTACATTGTCAAGTGATTCTAATTTCTGCCTTATAGAGACAGCCTACAGTAAAGTAAAATATTGAAACATTTTAATTAGTTTGAGTGGACTTTGCTGAGAGAGATCTTGAGTGGGCCGCAGATGAGAGTAACAATATATATATATGTATATATATACACATATTTATATATATATGTATATATATATGTATATATATATATATATATATATATATATATTCTAGCTCCGCCCCTAAGTAAGTACCGGCAAGAATTTAAAACTGACTAAGAGGTAGAATAAATGCTTGAAGTCAAATATGCCAAATGTAGGATATGCACTGGACTTGCATAAGCAGGTAAACACACAATCCAAACTTAGGAGTAATAGTCGATAAATAATCATTAAACAACACAAACACTATGGAAAGAAATGTTTTAAAGGTGCAAAGTTTCTCTTTTCAGAACATGTTTATGTTAACAAATGAAATAACATTACTCAAGGAGACCAAGAAACAAGGTAAAACTGCTTGCAAATGTATTCACACCCCTTTACTTTTGTCACATTAAAACTACAAATATATTTTAATGGGATTTTATGACTGACTGACCAATACTGTCAATCAGTCATTTTCTACCATTTCTTCCATAGTGGGTGGCAGGGAAGCTGGTGACTATCTCCAGCAGTCTACAGGCAAGAGGTGGGGGTACACCCTTGACAGGTCACTAGTTCATAGCAGGGCAACACACAAACAACCAAGCACACACTCATTCATACACCTAAGGGCAATTTAGAGAGACCAATTAACCTAACAGGCATGTCTTTGGACTGTGGGAGGAACATGCAACATGCAAACTCCATGCAGAAAGACCCTCCTGGCCAGGAATTGAACCCAGGACCTTCTTGCTGCAAGGCAACAGTGCTACCAACTGCTCCACCGTGATGCCCACCAATACTAAGTAATATGTCTATTTGTTCAAGAGCATTGGTGAACCATCGGGCTGCACAAAGTAAGCATTTCTGAGAGAAGCAGCCAACGGGCTCATAGTAACTCTAGAGGACCTGTAAAGATACAAAGCTCAGGTGGGAGAATCTTAAAAAGACAACTATGAGTTGTGCAATCAACAATACTGGAGACTATCACTCTGAAATATAGTAGTATGACCATCATGCTGTGGGAATGCTTTTCTTTAACAAGAACATGGAAGCTGGTTAAAGTCCATGTGATGATGAATAGAGATAAATACAGGAGAATTCTGGCAAATTGGAATGGTTTAAATCAAAGCAAATACATTTGTTAGAATGGCCCAGTCAAAGTCCAGACCTGGATCTTGAGAATTAGTGGTAAAACTTGAAAAATGATGTTCACAGAAATTCTCCATGCAATATGACTAAGTTTGATCTATTTTACAAGATATGCAAAGCTAGTAGAGACATGACGCAAAACCCTTTCTGGTGGTTGTACAAGGCATTGCCTCAGGGGGACTGAAAACAATCCACACCACGTTTTTCGGATTTCGTAAAACGAAAACCACACATCTCTTCTCTAAGACGCCACAGTTATGCACCATTTTGTTTAGCTCTACCACCAAAGGTCCCAATAAAAATCATTGATGTCTGTTGTAGCGTGCCAAAATCCAAGGATTGTGAATACGTTTTTAAGGGACTGTAACCCCAAAATACACACAGCACAGATATCCACAAGCTTATCAACAAGTGTGCATGCCAGTCAGAACTTATTTTCCACAATATGACTCGATGTATGGGACCATTTAAAGTAGCCTCCTTTTCACTGGTACCTACTCAGCTCAGCTCCACTCACTGGCACATTTGTAGCACGGACTAACAGCAAGTCTAGGTAGTAGTATAGATGCAACTTAACTTAAACACAGCTGTATGCATTAACAACCTACTGAAGTAATATTTTTATCTTCTTGATATAAACTTTACACCCCTGCTTATAAAGTTTTAAACCACAGAGCATCAAACTCTTATGAAAATCTACAGAACCAATCTGAATCCCCTCATATTTACTTAAATGTGAAATCTGTTTCACTAAACACTGGCTTATATTTCTTGAATGCAAAATACCATTAATTAACCATCATTTAAGGCAATAAATCATCCCTTTCCACGAGGAAACAAAGCATTACTTCCAGCACTCAAATCTTTTTATGTAGCAAAATCCATAACAAAACCCTGAATCAACTAATCATCATAAACCACTGAGAAAATGATGCCATCTTTTCCTAAATATAATCAAAACATTAAAGATAAAACACAGCAGTATTGAACTTATTTCATTACCAAATCCAATAGTGAAAAATACCTGATTGAACCAAAACCGATGGAATCATTGCATATCTAAGCTCCTAAACAGCAGCAGACAAGCAGAACTTCACATGCTGCATACAGACAAGAATGTTTAGGAGCACGTGTTAAAGGAACACAAAATGCGACTGAGGGCAAAGGAGGTAGAAGTATGGTAATTTTAAGACTCCCAGCTCTGCAGCAGAGACATGGAGGCTTGGTATTTAAAGGAGTTGCTGCAGAGCAAAATCTGGCTCAGTAAACGAGGAAATCTGGACTGACACTGTAAGACCACTGAGACAGCTGTGGTCCAAAACAACGAACACGGTTTACTTCACTGCCACATCTGCCAACATTGCATGTTTAAACAGGAGAGTCTCTGTAAGCGAAGCATCAGCAGCACTTTATGAATCCTCATGCGGCTCCTTGCTGTCTGTTCGCGGCATCTTTCGTGGAGGCGCCATGTTTTCTCCTTCTGCTTGTTCCTGCTCTCGTTTTTTCACTGTATTCTGGAAAATTAAGAAGAAAATTCATGTTACCAAATCATTGACTCACAACACATCTATACTCAACATGGACAACCAGTGACTAAAAATTTTGTTTTATGGTCAGAAGTCTACAAACACATTTGCATTTGGGACTTTTTGTCATTTCTTTTTCCTAACTGGATTATCAGTACAGCTTCAATTTAATTGAATCTCAATTCAGTTTATTTATATAGCGTCAATTCACAATTTCAAGGCACTTTACAAAGTCAGTTCATTCGAATCACACAGATTTCAAGTCGGGTAGATACATTCCAATTAATCCTAATTATCGAACAGTGCAGTCGGATTCAGTTATTTATTCACAGTATAATCGGTGTACTGATTATACTGGTCTATCGAGCCATTTAGAGTAATTCAGGGAATTTAAAATAATGCCACGATGAGTTTGAATTTACTGTGGATTTTCTCTTATCCAGACAGTGTCAGAGTTATACTTACAGGCTCAAATATATAAATACACTCGCTTTAATTGTTAGGCAAGAGGTGCTGAAGTTTCTAGGTCCTTAATTTAAAATGGCTGAGGTCTATTAATCTCTCACTAGGGATCACCATTCATTGCAGTCGGTAGCTTCTCTCAGCAGCATAAAAGGGCACTCATTGGATTTATCAACATATACAACACTGGGGAAGTCCAAGGAATTCAGTGAAGGTTTAAGAAGACGTACACAAGGAAGAACTTTGAAGCAGTTCAAACAATTGTACATAAGCACAAATAATTTTTACTTATGATTAATATGTCATCACTTTACCAAGGTCTGGAGAATGATTTAAACAGTCACCTCAGATGAAAAGAACATTTGTTAGGATGGCCGGGAACAACCCCAGAACACCAGTGTCATTATTCACAGCAAGGTTTTACATCCCCATAAACACCTTCAAATAAACACCTTCAGGCTTAAACTAAATTTGTATCTGCCCACATAGACAAGTCAAACGTCTTCAGGAGGAAGGTTTTACGCTCTGATGAGACAAAGAGGGAAGTACTGGTGGGCCACAATGGAAAGAAGATATTTTAAATGACTTTTAAAAAGTGAGGGTTTCAAACAAGAACACTCTACACACTATCAACACAATGGTGACAGCATCATGATGAGGGGTTTTACTGCCAATGGCTATAGTGCTTGACACAAAATGGATGGAATAAAGAAGAAGGACTGCTTTCTAATTCTTTACCTTTCCTAAACCGTTTTTGTGGGCAGCGCTTAAAGGCTGGGTCAATGTCTGGAAATAAAAATACTGATCCTGCCAGCCAGAATAATGGTAAACGCTTGTTGATGACTTTGACGGTGTAGAACCACATTTGAGCAGTATGTATAATTCTGGTCCTTGCAAAATAATCCGCAACAAACTGGAACTTGTTTGCCAATCCAGTTTTTTTTTTTTATCATTTGAGCTGTGATTCAATGCTGTCTTACAGAAAAGTGAAAATAAATGATTGAAGCCCAGGATTCATTATATATTTAAAGAAACGATGAGTGGAAGTAAACTGCTGTTTTCCCCTTATCCCAGCCTTAAACATTTACCTTTTTATCCCACTGTTGATGTAGATACCGCAGTAGGATGTTTGTCTTCTCTGTCACAATGACTGAGTAAAATAACAACACAGTCATGAGCATGAAGCATTAAGAAGTGCACAGAATGACAGAATGCTGGTGAATATGGATGTTCTCATTTTGGAACTTACTCTGTTCAGATGGATACTCTCGTGTGGGAAGATACACTGGCGGCCGACGGTTCTAGGAGACAATGCTAACAATAAACTCTTACAGCAGAACCAAAAATAGCAATTATCTTGGTAAAACAGACAAATTGATTTGGCCAAACAGGAAGAGCACTTACTGATGCTTTACATACAGAGTCCGCATGGAACCTGGTGAAGTTATTCTTGTTGTAGACAGGAAGCCCCTTCAGGAAGTTTCTCTGCCAGGCGTGCAGGACAAATAAAACACAGGCACTAAGTCCCAGGTTATTTCATAACTTCAGACTGTTATTAGTGAGCTAGACCCCAGAAACCCAGCAAACTGTAACAAAGTATTTATTCTTCTATAATTTATCTGAGCACCGACGTGAAGCTACAGTAAACCAACCTTCTCCATTTCTGTCTTCGTGTGTCCAATAGCTTAACGCGGTGAGAGTGAAAACGAGCTAGCAACAAAGCTTCGTTGTTTCAGTCGTTTCTAAGATACCGACTTGTTTCCCCTCAGACAGCTTCTCGGCCATAAACCATAAACCTGGTCTGATATTACTGCATTACATCAACTGTATTAGTTAGACTGTCAAAAATCTACAAAACCCCACAGATATATGTACTAAAGGTGTCTGCGTAGTTCCTAGTTCACTACTCCATCTTTGTTGTTTATCTGTTTGGAGGCGGCTACTCTTTAACCTCCGCGTCACCTTATTGGTTTAACGACAAAACCTCTCTGAAGGGCGATACGATGATTGGCCAAACGGTGATTACGTAACTTTGCCTCTGAGCCGGTAGAAGCTTCCTGCACGTAGTTATGGGAATGAAAAGAACCCCTTTGACTGCAGTCCATTCTAGTTAAATTATGACTCGGGCAAATTTTGGATTTCTAAGTTTTAAAGGCTTCAGTTTTTAATAATACAAACTAGCATGAGATAATGAATTTAATAGTGAAATTATAGTTTAAACGTAATTCATAAGTCATAAATTTGACGTTTACTCAATGATAAACACGATTGTATTTATTTTTACTTATATTTAAATTGAACTTGCTACTATACTCAACTATTATGCATTTCAGGATTTTTTTTTAATGTCATTATAATGGAGTACACCTATTAATGATGGCTGGCTATCTTCAACTTCTCCTGGAAGTTATGTAAACATGAGGCTCTGCTCCCTCCCTTCCCTGAGGACATCTGTGGACCTGCTCAGAACTTTGTGGCCGGTTGATGAACATTCCAACGTACCATCAAGGACAATGGCCTCTGTGACAGTGCTTCATGGACTTACTTGCACACACTCACTTGCACACACACACATGCTCAAGATAAACATATGCACCCCCTCACACCACCTTCACCGTTCCCGGCATGATGTTGTTTTGTAAACTTGTTGCTTCTTTGTGCTGAGGTTTTTTGCAATCTCAAACTGTATCCTGCTAAGGATAAAGTGTGAAATATGATTTTTTCCCTCTACTTTCCTAATGTGGCCTCTTTTCTCTAACAAGGGCAGCGCCTGTGAGTGGGCAGCAAAGCCTTGGTAACCCGTCTCCCTTGTCTTGTGTCATGATGTATGTTTGGATGGGTTGTACTGGAATTCTAATTTCCCCTTGGGGATCAATAAAGTATCTTTGAATTTGAATTGAAAAAAAAACAAATCCAGTTTCATAATTTGAATATTTCAACAAATCATTAAAACAAGATTTTTTAATACACATTAATATGAGGTACAAAAGCATTTAATTTCCCTTTAGGATCAATAAAGTCTTTTTGAATTTGAATTGAATGCCACCCAACTAAAACAAGTAGGTCCTTATATCAAAGCTCAGTTGGGGCCCCTTTTGCAAGAATTACTGCATCATTGCCGTTCCAGCAAAAGCAGACAAGGCTACCTTTGGCAGTGTGGACAGATACAAGGTCCTGTTGGGAAATGAGATCAACATCTCCACAAAGCTTGTCAGCAGAGGGAAGCATGAAGTGATCGTCAATGTGCTGGTAGATGGCTGTACTGACTTTGGACTTGATAAAACACCAACAGAAGCAGCTCCCCAAATCATCACCAGCTGTGGACATCTTCTCACTGAACCTCAAACAGCTTGGATTGCCTCTGCACTCCTCCTACAGACGGTCTTGTTTACAACAAATTAAATGCAAACTATTGCTTTATGAATTGAATAAAATAAATCTGCTTTTTGATTAAAAAAAAAATCTTATTTATTGAGATTCAGCTGTACTTCCACAGACAGAATGCCAATAATTTCTACTTCCAAACCTTACCCATTAATGCTTTTCTAATGGTGCCGTTTGGTAAATAAACAAAGTTGTCATGATCTGAGGGTGAAGCACTTAGAGGACCAACAAGAGTTAGACATAGATCCAAACACTTCTTAGAAACCACCTATTAAACACTGCTGTCACTGTGTTACAGAATAACAAAACTTATTTTCCAAAAACATTTTATTTAGACACATTTCATCATCGAACCAAATCTGATGATTCGGAACAAAACCTTTGGAAAGGTTGGTGAAACAATCTTTAATCATTTGATGGCAGTTCTTCATTCTGATCAGAGGTCAGAACTGTTTACATTATCTTCTCATGTTAAGAGTATAACCCAAAACCACACCAGTATCACCAGTTATTATTTCTCAGTGGCTGTCTGAGCCCCTCCCACATTTCAAAGTCTTTTAGAGCCTCCAGTCAGTGAGAGAGGGATTTCCGTCCCTTCAACATACGCCGCAGGATCACCTCGATGCCGCCCTTCGAGCTCAGCCTCTTGATCCAGCCATGCGTTCTTTTCCGTTTTATGTTCTTTGGCTGATACTCTGTGCCTCTTTTACGGGTCCGCACCTGCTGGTACTGCCAGGGGTGCTGCTGGAACACTTCGCCACCCTCAGCATGCATTGGGGGCGGCCCCAGCAGTCTGGAAACCTGAGGTCTCACATCTGCGCCGGACACAAACCAGCTGCTGAAGAACCTGAGGTGACATGTGCCATTTGCTGAGAGAGGCAGTGTAGGGGTGCTGCTGAAGAAGCACAAGTTAAAATTTAATGAGAATATATTAGCCTGGAACTTAAAACACAATCTAGCTGTAAGGACTTTATCATGACACTGGGGGTCTTACAGCCAGGCATTAACTGAGAGCAGAAATGCTAATTAAATCATTTCCGTTTTCTTACAGGTCAGCAGATCAGATGCTTATAGAAAACCCAAAGGTGGTGCTGCAAAAACTTTTAATAAGGGAGCTGTTTTATGAGTTCAATTTATTTTATTTATTTATTATTTTATTAATTTATTAATCAAAACTGCCAACTAGGCAAATTGTATTCTTATATTTGTGGCGACTGCCCTTATTGGTCTTTTATATTGTACCAATGTCTCTGTGAACTAATTTTATTATCAGGGAAAGATAACCTGAGTAACCACTACATGCAGTTTTCAAATAATGATTTTAAGAGTAAAAAAGTTATCTAAACCAACCTGACTATGTGAAAAAGTCATTTCTTCACATGTAAAATAATGAAGCATTTATGACTGACCACATTGTTTGGACAGATGAGTTTACTTTTACTTTGACCTGACCTCTGCAATCAATAAACCACTTAAACAGAACCTATGTGGCAACATGAAGTAGGCTGAAAGATGTCAAAAAGCAACACATCATGTCCCGATCTAGAGAAATTTAAAAACACTTGAGAAAAAAAGTTATTCACATCTATCAGTATGGAAGGGGCTATAAAGCCATTAATAATAAGGCTTTGAGATGCCAGAGAACTATGGAAGCAAATCGTTACCATATTTCAAATGAAAAAGTATTTCCAGAAATGCTTTTTCATTTTAAGAATTATCTCAGGACACTATCCTAATTGCGTGATTAACTAATAATTCCAATTTCAACAAAGTAGGTCAGACACATTGATTTTATAGTATTCTGTATTTGTATGAACTTCAACCATTTAGAGTAATTGTGTGTAGGTGCGTGGGTAGGTAGGCGTGAGTGCGTATGTGTGGGGATATGTGTAGAAATAAGTGTGTTTGTGTTGAGTGGGTTGTATGCGAGTGGGAGTTTGTAACCTTGAGTACATATGTAAGTATGGCGAGAACGGTAGAAGTCCTGCAATCAGCAGCACCTAACAGCAGCAAAGGGCAGGTAGACCGAAAGGCTGCAGAAGTCCCAGGCAGCCTGACATAAAGCATCACCCCAAAGCAGCCATACGCCCAGCGCAGAAGCAAGTCACCAGCAAGGCAGAGGAGCAGTAGACCGCAGGTCAAAAGAGGAACAGAGCAAGATGCAGGGTTTTGAGCCCCCCCAGCCACACCACCATCACCACCCTGGGGGGCCATTTCCCTGAGAGGTATAGAGGGAGGGATGCCCACCAGAGCCCAGTGCAGCGCCCACATGCCCCTTCTTTATATTATTTGATATTTGTTAATAAATTCTTCAAATTTATACAGGTTGCCCTTTTCATCCATTAACCAGCTTTGCTTCTCCATCCATAAGGGACTAAATATACACAAATACTCACGACTAAAATTTTGATATAAACACAAATTTACACACAATGCTAAAAACAAGCACAGGGCTGCAACTGAAGGTTATATTTTATATTAAACTACAAACACTTTACTAACGATGGTGGACACAGTTAAAGAGGTGTAGAACGACCTAGTGTAGTTCTCTCTGTGTCTTAGAGAGAAATAAAGTAGTACCTCACTTTAATACTGTGCTCTCACATATTGATATACATTAATATTAATATATATCAATGCTTTTACATTACCAGTTGTAAGCAGCAACAATATCTTCAGTGTCATTTGGTTGAAGCAGGTCCCTGTGCAAGCTAACAGGACCTTAGGCAAGCTAATGTTTAGCCAAGCTAATGTTTAGCCAAGCTAATGTTTAGCCGTTAGCATCTGTACTTAGCATCGTGCAGAAACACTGCGACCTTCCTCCTGTCATAGCGAACTATCTTACCTACGCAGGTGGGTTACTCCACGCAATCGGGAAATTGACGATAGAATAATGTTCATTCTGAGATTCTTTTCTTTTTATGAAATAGAGTTTAACGGCTACATGTGAACACCGAATGTCACGGATAGCCTGGCACTCTTCAAGAAGCAAGTCGATTGGCTCAGATTTTAGCCAAAGGAAATGATTCTTGCTACACGAGTCAATAAGGGTGCGTACCATTTGTCACCCGGGGAGTAGACCGGCGCACAGGGTAAACGGAGTTTGCGCACAATTCTAAATGGCGCAGCACTAAAAACTAATCATTCTGCAGTATATGATGAATAAAATCCATGATGTACATTAGCCAGGAGCTATATGTTCGTAGTTCACTAATGCTTGTTTACATTGTTAATTACTTTAATGACATATTAGTTTAGATCCCGCTCTAATACTCGCACTCCGTTTCATTATATCTTATTTCCGAGTCATTCTGATTATGGTGATTATTATTATTATCATTGAAGACTGAAGGCTTCAGCAAAGTAATGTATATGACACATACATAAGCATAGAGCCACCAAAATCAAACGGGTTAGTTTCTGTGCCAGCGTGGTGGAAAAAAAGATCTCTGCCTATTTCCCTGAACACATTCGGGTTCCACTATAGGTTCTAACAACGGAGGGCAGCACACCATGTGCCCCTTTAACTTTTTCACACTTGTCATGTTAAAACCTCAAACTTATGTGTATTTCATCTGTATTTATAATCCTTCTGGCGGGAAGGAAAACAAATGGTTTTATATCATTGTTTTATAAAACATGATCTGAAAAGTGTGCCATACATTTGGGCTCAGCCCCTTCTAGTCAATGCTTTGTCGGATCACTTTTCATCAGAATTACAGCTGCAAGTCTTTTGGGGTTCACGTCTGCATTGGCCTTGCGCAACTAGAGGTTGAAATTTCAATGCATTCTTCTTTCCAACATAGCTTAACCTCAGTCAGATAGGAGTTCTACCTTCACCCCAGTCTCAACAGCTGTGTTTGATTTGTTTGCCATGTAGGCCAAGATCTTCAAGTTAACCTGAAAAATAGATTTTTTTTTATTATTATTAAAATGTAAAACAATGATTGTGATTTAGCTGCTCAATAATATTGCAAACATTTAATATTTAAATTAAACATAGAAAGCAGTTTGATTTTTTTAAGAGAAAAGATCTGTAAATCTTAGATCCAAATCACAGAAGGGGTTCCAGACGGTTCTCTTAGTAAAAGAAAGGCATCCAGCATCCTAAACCTTTTGGTCTGATTGTTTTCTGTTTTCTTGAACTAGTACACTTTTGTTTATCTGTTCTAAGCAACAACAACAGAGTAAGGGTCACTATTCCTTTTAAAATCCTTGCTGTATTTAGCAAGGTTTAATTCATGGGTTACCTCAAGTGTGCTTTTGAGTAAAAAACACCGGATGTTTGTGGCCCCATTTATTATAAAAGAAAAATAAAAACAATAAAAACATGGTTAGTAAAAAATAAATACTCTGTGTTGGGTCTAACATTTTCCATCCAATAAGATCAGAATTTGTTGTGATCTTTTTGAAAGGCCTCACATCAGTGAAACTTTCACCCTAAAAATATGTAAAAAAGTGTCCAGTTGCATAAACCACCTGTGCTGGCAGGCTAAATTCTTGAATTGTGCTCATTGGCCTCACAACAACATTCAAGGGGTTGCCAATGGCCCAGGGCCTGCACTTTAGACACTCCTGATCCCATAGGTTTTCTTCCAGGATTGCCTTGTGCTTAGCTCCATTTACCTTTCCATCAAATCTGACAAGCTTAACTGACCAGCTGGAAAAAAAAAAAACACAGCATGATGGTGCCACCACCATATTTCACCATATAGGTAAAGTGTGTTCATTGTCATGTGCAGTGTCAGTTTTTCAACTCACTATAAATTTCATTTTTGGTCTGATCTGACTAGACTACCTTCAATGTTTGTTGCCCATTTTATGGCATTGGTGGCTTTCTGTCAACCATAGCTTTCTTCTTGTGACTCATCCGTAATGGCTAGATTTGGTGAGTGAACGACTAATACTTGTCTTCTCAATAGATTCTCCTGATTAAGCTCTGAAGAACGATGGGTCTCTTGGCTGCTTCTCTAATTATTGCTCCCCTTACCCACGATACCATTTTAGGAGGACATCCATCTCTTGGTAGGTTTGTAGGTCTGCCATATTCTATTATCCAATAATGGAATAAAACAGTAAAACTTGGGATATTGTTTTAGAATCTAATTCTGCCCTAAACTTCTCCACTACTTTCTGTGTTCCTTGGTCTTCATAATGCTGTTTTGTCTCTAATGTTCTCTAACAAACCTCTTCACAGAACAGCTGGACTTATACTGAGAATCAAATTACACAATTACACAGACTCTATTTACTAAATGACTTCAGGAGGCAATTGGTTGCATAAAATTATATTTAGCGGTATCAGAATGAAGGATGTTGAATTCAAATGCACCTCACACATTGTATTTTTGTGAGGTGCATTTGGTGTATGAATACTTTGTGTCAGCTTAGAGGTCATATGTGCCTTATGTGATGCAGAAGCAACAGTGACTTTCATATTTAACATTGCCTTAGCAACAAGGAAAACTGCATCCTCCCATTGGCTTCTCATCAGCGTTCCTCCGTCCTCTATTAGCCCTCCCCGCTGCCACTCAGCAGCTAAAATGCGCGAAGATCGCCCGTAGTGCTGCGGATCCAAGGGCAGTAGGGCTGGGTCGGGTTTGGCCCTGATACGCAGTGGATGCTGAGGGGAGGGGGGTAAAAAAAACACCGCCGTTTCTTATTGCTATGGGTATCTTATTTAAATGCAACTGGCACGATTTAAAGGATGCATCCTGTACTTCCACTTCAAGTGCGTTAGTGTCGTGTGATGGCAGTCTGATGAGACTGAAAAGCACTCACTGTTCTGCAGCATCTCTGTCGTAGACGGCCCTGCCACAGTGGTCTTTTAGAGGCGGTTACGCACAAATCATCAGTCATTGTGCAGGTAAGGAATTAATGTTTGTTGCGGTATTTAAGCAGGGTTTCACAGTGCATGTACGTATTTGTATCATTTGTTGGGCGATTGCATATGTTCGTATTGTGGATGCGCAAATGCACATTTCAATAACATAAACGCTTATTACGTACAGGACTTTCTGAGATTATTGAAGCGCAAAACAAAAAAAAACTTGTCTGAATTCCTTTCATTGTTATTTTTGTATATATACCCACACACTGGTTTTCTACAGAACAGCCCGTGGTGTTTATTACTCGATGTTTTGAACTGGTTGTGATTCCGCAGCGCCACTAATGCAAATCGTGCATTAAACAGAAAGTAGGTTAAAATGGTCTCCTCTTGCAAAATAAGTTACGCACGTGCAGCGCGGATCCCACGCACAGCCGCAGCTGCGGCTGAAAGCGCATAGTGCGCATAGTCAAATGTGTGTAAGTGTCACAAAAATGGCGATATGGTTCAGGAGTCTCTACTGTTCACAGGTCAGTTAAAAACTGCAGAGACATGCAGATCTGAGACTAGTTATGGATGAGTAGGTCAGGAGGAGAATCCCTGAATCATATTCCAGCGCCACTGCTGTGTTTTTCTGCATGAGTGATTATTGAAGCTGCAACTGCAAGATAGATAGATAGATAGATAGATAGATAGATAGATAGATAGATAGATAGATAGATAGATAGATAGATAGATAGATAGATAGATAGATAGATAGATAGATAGATGTCCCTTAGTAAGATGCAGAGACAAGATTTTAAACAAAATCCTATTAAATTGTGGAAGTGGTAATAATAGAACTTGTTTTAATTGGTTGTTTTTTTTTATCACTGACCCAGTTTTTAGCCATAGTCCATAAACTTTCAATAGGTTTAATGTTGGGCTGGTTCAGGAAGCTGAATGTTAATCTGCTTCCAAAACCAGACAGGATGTGTGTTTGGGATAATTGTGTTTGGAACTCCAAATTATGTCAAAGTATCTGCCATCTGACTCAAACGGTCATCATGAAGTAACATTGGTTAGGACATTCAAGAACCAAGGAGCCAAGTCAAGCAAGTGGAAAATGCTGAAACACCAGGGTCTCTATTCACAGTGAAACAAGTTTTGTATCAACATAATTTGAGATGACCAAGGAAGAAGTACCAATTTCAAAACTCTGTCCAACCTTCAACACCACGGCATGATACTGCCCTCACCATGCTTAATTGGAGGGATGATTCAGGGTGATGTGCCATGTTAATTTTTTTCCACTAACAGAACAATGATCCAAAACGCATAACCAAACTGGTTTTGGATAAAGCAGGCTAGCATTAATGGACCTGACCTCAGCCGTATTAAAATGTATGGACTATGCTTAAACGTCAGTGCCTGGGAAACCACGAATAAAATGAGTTCTACCATATATGATAAGAGGAGGGGTCAAATATCCAGTCAGAATTATGCAGGAAGCTTGTTGAGATGTCTATCAGAAGTGTGTGGTGCTACTTGCTAATGAACATTTATTTATTTACATGGGGGAATGTATGTCTGTTTTTGTGCCTGTATGTATAATAGTGACTCTGTGTGGATCAGAGAAAATCCACAACAAACTCAAATTTGTGGATTATACAATTCCATGAAGGTGTTATGTAAAATTACACTTCATATTCATCATTAAAACCTCAAAATTATTTTGACATTCCTGCTCATGATGGTTGAATATAAACTTCTGACAGTTCACTTACAGACATGCACATATAAATACAGCCTATTTTACTGTTATTTTATTTATTATATCAGAAATGTCCAGTTAGTCACATATGATTCAAACATACATGACACCTCGTGTACTGTGGGCAGCACTGAAGTGCAGCCTGTATATTGTCATGTTCTTTCTGGGCTGTTTCCATTTCCTTCACCAGCCTTGTGTACTCGTGCAACTCTCCGTGGTCTGATTCCTGGAGATAACCAGCTTGTTTTTGTATCAAAACCTAGAGACAAATATGCTTAGTTTGAACGCCATCCAAATTTGTCTAGTTAATTGTATCAGGAAGCCAAATATTGGAACTGGAAACAAAAATAGTTGGAAAACTACTCTCATTCTGTTATGAGACTTGGAGCTCACAGTCATAACCCATGACTAGTGTTTACTATTTATATTCTGATTCTGGCCATGTAAAAGAAGAGGCTATTAATAGAGAACATCTTAGTCCATTTGTCAATGTTCAGTTCTGACTGACGCTGAAACTTCAGCACAGCAGAAGCATTATTTTATGGTTTCTGATGAATGTGGGCAACTTGCTTTATCACAGAGGTGAGTGTATTACAACACGTGGTCTGGGCTTCATTGGTCCGGTGTTAAACTGACGTTTCAACTCTCTCTCAGGATTTTAATGGATTCAATTTCAATATAGAGCAGAAGTTGACTTTTGTGGGCGTGCAGTGTCAGCTTGTTGCATATACAATGCTGTAGAGATCAGGAGAAATATAAAAGCTATTGTCCTGTTTGGTGTGACTCCAGAATGTATTCAGATATCAATCTTTTAATTGTGTGCATTTTATAAATAATTTGTTTGGATCCAAAACTGTTTTCAGATTTAAAGTTATACAATTCGGTCATTTATCAATTTAAAAAAACAGGTGGGGTTTTTGCCAGTTTGATGGCTAATGGAAACATACATATAAACACATTTCCAGAAGTAAATTTTTCCACCTTTCACCATCTCTTTTAATTTTTCCTAAAAACTAGAATATGCAGTGCTGACGTTTTTTGTATCACACAGTTTTACCCAGCCTGTGATTCCATCCCTGATGCTTAGCTGTGGTTTTGTATCTGTGTCATCTTATCTGAGCAGAAAAGCACCATGCTGACCAGCATTACTGATGGGATCCTGTGCTGCTTGACGGGGAAGACTACCAATCTGGTCTTGCCTCTGGAGTCCTCAGAGCCCTCTGATGGGTTTGAGTTTGTGGAGGTGAAACCAGGGAGGGTCCTGCGAGTGCGGCATATCAAACCAGAGCATCAGCACATATACAGAGAAAAACAAGATGCAAGGAAGGACAAGACAAATGTTGACTGTGATACTAATGGTGATGCATCTCCTGAAGACTCCATTGATGATGATGATGCTGGCACCAGCGTCCATTGCAAGAGGAAGATCACGGTTTATCGCAACGGCCAACTGGTGATTGAGAATCTTGGTGATGCTTTGCATTCTGAGATTCTGCAATGTCAGGATGGAGATTTGGAGCCCTGCAACACTGTGGAGGTGGAGCTTTCTGACTACAAAGAGATGCCCTCATCTCCTGACCCCAACCCCACTCCTCCAGTTCCATTGCCTTCTGGAGAGCAGAAGCCTGCTCCACCTCCCCGCCGGCGCCGTCGCAAGCCCAAACGCACTGTTCTTATTGACTCAACAAGAGTCATTTCAAGCTGCAAAGGGACAGATTCAGATGTAGCGCTTTTTTTTGTGCATGGTGTGGGAGGCTCTCTGGACATATGGAGCAGCCAGCTGAACTTCTTCTCTCGTCTGGGCTACGAGGTGATTGCACCAGATCTGGCAGGGCATGGGGCCAGTACTGCTCCACAGATCGCAGCAGCTTACACCTTTTATGCTCTGGCAGAGGACCTCCGGGCCATTTTTAAGAGATATGCTCGGAAACGCAACATTCTAATAGGCCACTCATATGGGTGAGTCTTATTTATTACTTATTTGGGCTAGGAGCAGTCTGGAATTGTGAAGCACTTGAAAAAATAATTAAAATTGCTTTTTCAGCTGCAGTTTACATGTTACTGCGATGCTTCAATTATGTCTTTACATCTCTTCAGAGTATCATTTTGCACGTTCCTGGCACATGAATATCCTGATCTGGTCCATAAGGTGGTGATGATCAATGGAGGAGGACCTACAGCTCTGGAACCTAGTCTTTGTTCCATCTTCCAGCTTCCATCATGTGTCCTTCACTGCCTATCACCTTGCCTGGCCTGGAGCTTTTTGAAGTAAGTACTATAGTTTTATGTTGCAGAATGTCGACAGTTCTTGAAGAAAAACGTAAAAATTTTAAGAAATGGTAAAAATAAAACAATTTACAGTTACATTTTTAACTACTCACACAAACACTAAGATCTTACAAATTTGCACATTTTAGTAAAATTTCTGGTCTTTTTCTAACGTTCAGAGCTGGATTTGCTCGTCAAGGTGCCAAAGAGAAGCAGTTGTTGAAACAAGGCAACGCCTTTAATGTGTCTCCATTTGTCCTGCGAGCAATGATGAGTGGTCAGTACTGGCCTGAGGGGGATGAGGTCTACCATGCCGAGCTTACTGTTCCCATCCTGCTGGTTCATGGCATGTGTGACAAGTTTGTACCCATGGAGGAGGACCAGCGCATGGCAGAGGTACAGTAAATCTACATGAAACGTATGCATGTTCAGATAGGAGATTTTCAAAGTATGATTCCCTTGAGTAGAGGTATGACAGTCTTATGGTATCACAATATTTACACTATAATTTAAAAGAAAAATTTATTTCAGTTATTAATTTGATTTGATAAAAACACTTAACCAAAAATGCAAGCCCCTACCAAATTTAATATTAGTTTTAAGCTGGTTATTGCAAGGAATACAACAACTTTCTTTGGGCTTGGGGGCATGGCATTGTCCTCTTTTGCCCCCACTCCAGTGCCTGTGCTAGTTCCATGGGGAGTGGAGGTGTGGGGATGGTCTGGGGGTCTCTGAGGGCATCATGGAGGGACCTGCGTGGGGCTGGTCCCCTTGGTGGGGTGTTGTTTGTGTGGGTGCTCGGGCCACATCCTGGTGTGGTGGGCTGCTGTCAGGTGTTCTATGGTTCCCGGTGAAGTGTCAGGCCAGCCGTGTGCTGCAGGGGCTACGCAGCGGCGATGCAGGGCTCTGGTGGGCATCCCTCCCTCTTGACCTCCCGAGGGCTAGCTCACCAGGTGGGATGGTAATGTGCCCTCCCTCCCTTTATCCTTCCTAGTCCCAGCTGCAGCAATGGGCTTGTGTCTGCCCTCGTGCTGGGGATCTTGGAGGGTGCGTCTCCCCTCAATCATGCCCTGCTACAAGATCTGCTGGGCGATCTTGCTGCTGAGAGTCGGTGGGTGCCCTAGGAAACCGGGAGTACTGTGTCCTGAGCCTGGCCTGCGTAGAAATGGCAGTGTGGCTGAGTCGGGGGGGGGGGGGCTCAGTGCCCTAAGTTTCATACTGTGCCTCTTTGTGGACTGCTGCTCCTGTCTCTACCTGACCTACCTCTGTGCGAGCGTATGGTTGCCCTGGGGTGACACCTTGTGTCACTCTGCCTGGGGCTGCTGCAGCTTCCCGGAGCTGGGTCCACCTGTCCTTTGCTGCTCTTGGGTGCTGTGTTTTCCAGGCCTACTACCATTCTCGCCACTTTAACAACTGTGCACCTCCAGGGGACAAACTCATACACCAACTAAACACAAGCACACTTATTTCCACACATACGCTCACCCACACACAAATACCCACGCACCGACACACAAATAATCCAATAATCCCTTTTGCTGTTCTGTTTATTGTAGAGTAACACAGGTATAACAAGCTGACAGTGGTTTTGTTTTCTGACACTGATTGTCCATTTTTTGACTGAAAATATTCTTAAAGTGCTGAAGGTATCTTTCCTGTAAGAGAGACAATTGTGTAGGAGCCTTGTTTGAGCCAGATGATGCGCAGTGCTCAGCAAAAGGTGGGGGGAAAGCATCACTAAATTACTCTACACCTTAAAACAAATAAATTAACTGATAAAACTAGCGTAAAACAATTACATACATTTTGCTTAAATAGATTTTATTCAATATTTCTGTGTAGAAATTCTGTCAGTTTAGCAAAAAAAAAAAATTAATAAATGTAAACACCATTTTGAAATGTATTAGCTATATTACAAATGTTCAACATAATTGTACTGAACTTAATTTAATTCGGCATAGTGAGTTTGACTCAAACTAATCTGTTTTAAACTGATATAGTAAAAAATATCTATTCATAGTTTATTATTCAAATGAAAGTATAAAACATTCTCACAATCTACAGTTCAAAAGCAAGATGTATTTGAAATGTCTCAGCCCAGAATCATCTTTATTAATGTAAACTTTTAAAACCTACAAACTGATAAATCAATAGTTGCAAACTATTATTCGGAAACCAGTTTTATGGATGTGGAGGATTCTCTTTCAGAGCAGACATTTCTGCTGGATCCTCAGGCAGCAGGATCAGGTCACCTTCATCGTTTCTTTCATGAAGTTGTCTGGTTTGTCCTCCACATTAAAAAGAAATAAAATGTTACTGAAAAAAGAAATAATGCTTAATATGTATACTTTAAAACTTAATTAATGTTAAAACAGCTATTTAGAAAGCTTCTCAACTACAGTTCTTAACTTTTACTGAGTGGATTTATTCATTCATGATGCAACCTACAGACACACATCACCCTCTCTGTTGCTGGACACCGTTTATGAGAATAACAGTTTACTGAACCAACATCTTATAATAGAATAGAATAACAGAATAGAATTCTGATCAAAATGTCAGAATTTTACTATTATTCAACATTACGTTTAAAAGCTCTATTAAATGTAAATGCTTTTAATGACTAATATTTAATACCCCCAACATAAACATTTTTATGGCATATGCTACACCTACCTTTTCAAACCATGGTCTACCTTAATACTGGTTACCAGCCCATGCCTGAAAAAAGTATTAAAATTAAAATTGGGTTTGTGTGTCTCATCCATTTTAGTTAGATGTTAACAGGTTTGCATGCATTGTGATTCTGCTTCCAGATCCTCCTGTTTGCATTCCTGAAGGTCATTGAAGAGGGCAGTCACATGGTCATGATGGAGTGTCCTGATACCGTCAACACCCTCCTCCACGAGTTCTTCCTCTGGGAGCCTGACATGTCCAGAAAGGGGGAGGCTGATAACACAGTTTCTATCTGTGACACTATTAACACACTGAAAATCAAAAAGACTATGGACAAATAACCCTTCTAGACTCCTTCTATCACATCACCAAGCAGAAGGCCTTTTATCTGCAGCTGTCGTATTATTAAGGCTTCTGGGCTGAAAGCGATTCCAAGCAGGACCACATCTTAAGGATGTGGGTGACCACTGGTGCTCCAAGATAAAGCAGCGAAGAACATTACATGAGAGGAAGGGACAACACACAGTTTCTTTTTGACCTCTGCACTAGTTTGTGCTCCGTCTGCAAAAGGTCTTGGTGCCATGTGCTCAAAAGAACTGCCATTTGTGATCTGTGTATGAAATGTTTGTGATGAAAAGTGGACAGTTACACAACACAAAAGATAAGATATCATTATAATGATGTCGGGAGTTTCTCATCTGTACTCTGTTTTACAATAAATATGATAAACTAATGGCTGAATCCATTTTAGGTCAGCTGTACAGGGGATACTGGCTTTAACAAAGCTGTTAATGGGACAGTTTATTGCAAGATGAAAGCGTTGGTAATGATGATGTTATCACTAACCAGTAGCTGTGAGAAACTGAACTGAAGATAATGTACCAATGATAAGTATGATGATACTAACAATATACTAAAGGAAAATGCAATAGACAACTGCATAAATTAACAGGAAATATAAAAAAACACAAAAATATTCCTCAGTTCTATTAACCACAATCTTACAATGTGCTGGATTCCCCATTTCAGACATGATTAGCAGATCCACTGATTAGACCTTTTGGGCAATAAAAGTTTTTCTGCTTCTCTTTGTGGTCTAACCTGCTATTCTAATTTTCTCAGATGATCTTTTATTAGGACCGTAAAAAACAATTTACAGAAGGTAATCAATTTCCATTTTATCCCCATTTATGTATCAAGTCATATGTCCCAAAACCTTATTGGATTTTTATTAAACTCATACAGTTAATTAAGTAAATGCTGATGCATTTAGTGACTGAAAATGGTGGGACTTTAAAAACGTTTTTATGTAATTTGTTGATCACCGATCAGAGCCAGTCAAGGAAAAAATGGCCAATTCCGATTGATTGGTTAATTGTTTTATCTCCCTTAACAATCACGACATTTGTGGTTAATAGAAATTTTGACAAAAATAAATCTCTTCATACTAAAATCTGATATAAACCCCACACAAAAAGCCATATTTCGTTGTTATGCACAAATCTACTAACTGATCAGTTCATGATTTCTGAATATAAACAGGAGGGTTATTACAGACAGGTCCAGTATGGTTTACTTTCATTCTAATCAGTACACTCCATTTTAATCAAACGAGTACTCCTACTAACATATAAGTATTGTGTTTAATGTCACCCTCCAGTACAAGTTATGGTTGCAATGACATGCCATGTCTTAACAGTGATGAATGCAAAGTACGAGTGCATTACTCTCCTGGCTCTCTTTGCCCTAATTTTTGTGTCAGAGTGAAGATAATGTTCCTCAGTGGAAGCTATTCATTCATGGATGTTGTTTGTCTCACAGTGGGACAGGACGGTGCAAGTATAAGCATTCTCTAGCATGCTCCCTGACAGTACATATCTGTTGGTTGGATAGTTTACTGTTTTGTGTAGCAGAGGGTGTACATAGGTGAGACGAAATAATGGGCCACCATGATTAATATATATAAATTCCCCAAAGGAGGAAGAGTTAGACGCTAAATATGCATTTTGAGAGAATGTGGATGCAACATACATTGTTTTTATGCAATTTAAGGAAACAGGAAAGAAATTGTCTTGGGACTGATGTCTCTAAAACATTATATTCTACATTCTTTATGGACTTTCCAAAAATCCACCAATGCTGCTGATGTCTCCTTTGGTGTAAAAGGTGAGTAAAAGTGTGGACTACAGGGTGCACATGTACTTTCTATTATGCTACAACTGTGCATATACAATTTGTCGTACGTGCTGAATTCTTTTCTTTTTTTTTGTCATTAACAAGCTGTGCAATGTAATTGTTACATTTATTAATGGGAATGGTAATGCTGTATATGCACTGCCTAAATGTAGATGCATATAACATTATATAACCCATCAAAACAGTCGGATTCAATGTATGAATGTGCCTTTCCTGGCATGAAATAAAATGTTCAACATCTAGATGGCATTCTGCATGTTTGTGCTGGAAGTGTTATAATATCTGTCTTCAATCCATCACACTGATACATTTAGAAAAATCCAACCTTTAATTTAAGCCCATAAAATACTATTTTAAGAAGTGATTGTTTTAATGACCCCTGCTGTCAATGATTTGTATGACCACATTTTAGCTAACAGGACAATGTTTTGTCTTCTCCCGTAACATATTCTATGCTATAACTGACACAGACTGTGATTTAGCTGTATTAGATTAAGGGCATGGAACCAGTTTATTGCACCTTTTTATGTTTTACATTTTGTCCCCCAAGCAGATTAGATGTTTCTCAGTTAAATTGTGCCCAGTGAATGTTGCATTATATGTGGAAAAAGTTTTCCCTCACCTGATAAAGATGTTAGAGTCCAAGATTCTAACACTCATAGTTACGGATGACTTTGTTCTGACAATGAAGAAAGAAGAAAATCTGGATTCATTTCAGGCAAGGCAAATTTTATATATATATATATCACATTTCAACCATTAGCAAATCAAAGTGCTTATACTTATATATATATATACATACAATATAGTATAGAGAGGGGTTGGACTCTGTTCTACTCTGGAGTGGCCCACGGGGAGAGGCGGCGGGCTGGTGTGGGTTTGCTTGTTGCCCCCCAGCACAGCTGTCTCGTGTTGGGGTTTACCCCAGTGGATGAGACGGTCGTATCCCTGCGCCTTCGGGTTGGGGAGAGGTCTCCGACTATCATTTCAGCCTACGGGCCGAGTGGCAGTGCAGAGTACCCGGCCTTCTTGGCGTCCCTGTCGGGGGTGCTGGATAGTGCCCCTCCCGGGGACTCCATTATTCTGCTGGGGGACTTCAACGCCCACGTGGGGAACGACAGTGACACCTTGAGAGGCGTGATCGGGAGGAATGGCCTCCCCGATCTGAATCCGAGTGGTGTTTTGTTATTGGACTTCTGTGCTAGTCACGGATTGTCCATAACGAACACCATGTTCAAACATAAGGGTGTCCATCAGTGGACTTGGCACCAGGACACCCTAGGCAGGAGGTAGATGATCGACTTTGTTGTCGTATCATCAGACCTTCGGCCGCATGTTTTGGACACTCGGGTGAAGAGAGGGGCTGAGCTGTCCACTGATCATCACCTGGTGGTGAGTTGGATCCGCTGGAGGAGGAGAAAGCCATCCAGACTTGGCAGGCCCAAGCGCATAGTGAGGGTCTGCTGGGAACGCCTGGCAGAGCCCTCGGCCAGGGATGTATTCAACTCCCACCTCCGGGAGAGCTTCGACCAGATCCCGGGGGATGTTGGAGACATAGAGTCCGAGTGGACCATGTTCTCCGCATCTATTGTCGATGCTGCTGCCCGTAGCTGTGGCCATAAGGTCTGCGGTGCCTGTCGCGGCGGCAATCCCAGAACCCGGTGGTGGACACCGGCAGTAAGGGATGCTGTTAAGCTGAAGAAGGAGTCCTATCGGCTGTGGTTGGCTTGTGGGACTCCTGAGGCGGCTGACGGGTACCGTGAGGCCAAGCGTGCTGCGGCCCGGGCTGTGGCAGAGGCAAAAACTCAGGCCTGGGAGGAGTTCGGTGAGGCCATGGAGAAGGACTACCGGTTGGCCTCGAAGCGATTCTGGCAAACCGTCCGTCGCCTCAGGAGGGGGAAGCAGTGCTTCGCCAACACTGTTTATAGTGGGGGCGGGAGACTGCTGACCTCGACTGAGAACATTATCGGGCGGTGGAAGGAGTACTTCGAGGATCTCCTCAATCCTGCCATCACGCATTCTGTGGTGGAAACAGAGGCTGGGGACTTGGGGTTGGACTCTTTCATCACCCAGGCTGAAGTCACCGAGGTGGTTAAAAAGCTCCGCGGTGGCAAGGCTTCGGGGGTGGATGAGATCCGCCCTGAGTACCTAAAGTTTCTTGATGTTGTAGGGCTGTCATGGTTGACACGTCTCTTCAACATTGCGTGGCGGTCGGGGACAGTGCCTCTGGACTGGCAGACTGGGGTGGTGGTCCCCCTTCATAAGAAGGGGGACCGGAGAGTGTGTTCCAACTACAGGGGGATCGCACTCCTCAGCCTCCCTGGTAAGGCCTACGCCAGGGTATTGGAGAGGAGAGTCCGACCGATAGTCAAACCTTGGCTTCAGGAGGAGCAGTGTGGTTTTCGTCCCGGCCGTGGAACACTGGACCAGCTCTATACCCTCTACAGGGTGCTCGAGGGTTCATGGGAGTTTGCCCAACCGGTTCACATGTGTTTTGTGGACCTGGAGAAGGCATTCGACTGTGTCCCTCGTGATGCCCTGTGGGGGGTGCTCCAGGAGTATGGAATCGGGGGCCCTTTACTAGGGGCCATTCGGTCCCTGTACGAGCGAAGCAGGAGTTTGGTCCACATTGCCGGCACTAAGTCGGACTTGTTCCCAGTGCATGTTGGACTCCGACAGGGCTGCCCTTTGTCACCAGTCCTGTTCATAACTTTTATGGACAGGATTTCTAGACGCAGCCAAGGGCCAGAGGGGGTTGGGTTTGGGGACCAGTGGATTTCGTCTCTTCTTTTTGCAGATGACGTGGTCCTGCTGGCCCCCTCTAGCCAAGACCTACAGCATGCGCTGTGGCGGTTCGCAGCCGAGTGTGAAGCAGCTGGGATGAGGATCAGCTCCTCCAAGTCCGAGGCCATGGTACTCGGCCGGAAAAGGGTGGCTTGTCCTCTTCAGGTTGGAGGGGAGTTCCTGACTCAAGTGGAGGAGTTTAAGTATCTCGGGGTCTTGTTCACGAGTGAGGGA
Organism: Girardinichthys multiradiatus; assembly: GCF_021462225.1. Taxonomy (NCBI): domain Eukaryota; kingdom Metazoa; phylum Chordata; class Actinopteri; order Cyprinodontiformes; family Goodeidae; genus Girardinichthys; species Girardinichthys multiradiatus. The sequence goes on from NC_061799.1 coordinate 5,222,974, forward strand.
AGAATGGAGCGGGAGATCGACAGACGGATCGGTGCGGCTGCCACAGTAATGGGGGCGCTGTGCCGGTCCGTTGTGGTGAAGAGAGACCTGAGCCGAAAAGCAAAGCTCTCAATTTACTGGTCGGTCTACGTTCCTACCCTCACCTATGGCCATGAACTTTGGGTCATGACCGAAAGAACGAGATCTCGGATACAAGCGGCTGAAATGAGCTTCCTCCGTAGGGTGGCTGGGCACTCCCTTAGAGATAGGGTGAGGAGCTCGGCCATCCGGGAGGGGCTCGGAGTAGAGCCGCTGCTCCTCCACATCGAGAGGAGCCAGTTGAGGTGGCTCGGGCATCTATACCGGATGCCTCCTGGACGCCTTCCTTGGGACGTGTTCCAGGCACGTCCCACCGGGAGGAGGCCCAGGGGACGGCCCAGGACACGCTGGAGGGACTATGTCTCTCGGCTGGCCTGGGAACGCCTTGGGCTCCCCCTGGAGGAACTGGAGGAGGTGTCTGGAGAGAGGGACGTCTGGGCGTCTCTTTTGAGTCTGCTGCCCCCACAACCCGGTCCCGGATAAGCGGAAGACGATGAGTACGAGTACGAGTAGTATCCCAATCAAGCACTTTGCTGATATCCTACTTCTAAATCTGATACAATATTAAACTGAACAGCATAGCTTTTTTGGATATGACAAAGTGACAAATAAACATTTCCTTTTTTCAGTTTTTTAAAAACATGCCCTACATATTCTCTGTCAGCAAAAGGGAACATAATAAAGTTTAACAACACCTGCTTTACAACTCATTAGAAAGAAAAACATGCTGCAAAATCTGTTGAGCTGTAAATGAAGACACAGGTAGATGCAACCAATTTAAGACCCCTACTTATACTGACTGCAGCCCATAACCATAAGATGGTATCTGCATCTGCGAAATAAGGGCTGCCTTTCTGGCCAAGTTTCCTCCTACACCTTTGGCTTTGCAAAGGAGCACCTAACATGGAACAAGTGGAAGAAATTTTGTATTTTCTGATTTGAAATTGTTTCATTTGGATGGTCCTGATGGCTTCTAACATTACTGGTATGAAAATGAGATTCAATTCAAATTCAAAAATACTTTATTAATCCAAAAGATGCTGCTGGAAATGCTTTCAATAGAACACAGTGGAGGGGACTTCATCATGATGTCTATCAAACACATTGTCTCCGAGACCTTCACGCAGACAGTGAATGTGCCAGCAGCGAATGTACAGCGGAGATATTTCACCCACCAAAGAACAAAAATGTGATAAATGTGACTATATTTTGAGCAAAGAAGGGTTTTTGATGCTTTGTGTCTTCAGTACATGTAGAGAATCATTAGACAGGTAGTCCTTAACCTCTAGAGGCTACTAGCCACCTAGCAACTGATGCTATGTAACGTAAAATTTTGCCAGATGGATTATCTTTTTAAGTTGTTACCAGCTTGTCAGACCTCTGGGACTACCGTTATCATAGCTGAGACCTGCTTGCAGCAGCAGAAATAATGATACAAGACTTCATACCTGACACAAGGAACCAGCTGGAACAAAGGCCACTAAGGAACTTATATACAGTCAGAACCACCGGGGGAACCAATGAACAGGTGTGGGTCAGACTGCAGGGAGACATAGGGAGTGAAACCAACACAGACAACCAACACAGTTAAAAACACAAAACTAAGGGTAAACTAAGGACCAGACCAGGAGAAATAAACAAAAACACAGACACTGGCTTGATATAACAAGGAGAGAAAGAAGGATGAAGAGAATACCAGATAACATCCTAGAAGACTGCTTGTACACCTGCAGAAACATATATAACAACAGCAATGTAACCGAAAAGTGCACGGTACTAATGAATGCAAGGTGTATTTAGTGGTAACTGCGGCTCAATATAGAACGTCTGTGTATCGATTAACACCTGAATCTAAACACCTGTGTGTGTATGTGTGAGCGTGCTTGTGTATATAAGGTTTCTCCATACAAATATACAATAGCAAGTGTGAGGAGCCACAGACCTGCCCCCCTGGACCCGAGACAGACATGAAGAAGATCCGAGCCACAGACATCCAAAGGCACTGCAAAGCAAGGGAACCATGGGAGGGCCACCGCTTGGACTACTTCTCAGACTACTGCAACCTCCGAGAAGAGAAGAGGAGGGCCCTAGGGGAATCACCCAGCAGCCACAGTGAAGAAGCCATACCCCCGAGACCCCGGGGCACATCACCCCCCAAGCAGAGGCCCGACAGAGCCAGGGGGCCCAGGCTCTGGCAAGCAGCCACCGGGAGTGAGCCGGCACACATCAAACTACCCAGCCCCAGACATCGAGAACACAGTCACAATCACACATTCCCACCCTCATGCGTACATATGTGAAACACTCACACCCAACATAAAGACACACACCAATGGACGTCGTACTCACTCACACTCCCCATACATACTCTATACTCCCAGTTCCAGGTACCAATACCACAAAGGGGCAACCAACCCCCAGACCCCGGAGGTGGTCCTCTTCATTCCGAGGTGGAGACAGGCAGACCTCCCCAGCCCCAGCCAAGACTAGAGCCAGCATCACGCCAAACCAAACGACCCCGGCCCAGACCTTGACCCCCTGCTCCTACCCCAGCCCCCAACAACCCCCGTCCCGATCTGGAGAGGGGGACATGAACAAAAGAGGGGTCTACCTGGTTCAAACAAACCCGCCAACCAGGGCCGTCCCAGGACGAAACAGTCCCAACCCCCCAACGAATTCCGATCTCAACCCCATGAGTCAACCCCCCACCATCAGCTCCAACGTCACCGCTCAGCCGACCCAAACGCCGGCAACCTTTTAAGTAGAGCTGTAAAATGTGTTATAGCACAATCAATACAATAGCTGGAATATCTGTCACAAATTAATGCTTGGATTTGGTAGACTGCATGCAGAATTTGCATGCTTGTGAATATTTTTTACCAGTTTTGGACCTTCACTGCCCTCAATGCACAAGTTTTAAAAAACAAAGAAATAAGTCAGGAAGAGGTGGGTTAATTGTATCTGATACAATGATTGCAATGTTTTGCTATCACATTTTAATAAAATGTTTTACTGAAATTATGAAGTTCTATTTTCAACAAATTTAACCAAAACAATTATAATATTCATAACCATAATGTATTTACACAAAATAATCATGATACTACATTTTCATATTTTTGCAGGTCATACACAGTCGTGGCTGCATAAATAAGAGTGACCAGTATGCCCTTACTCTATGTGCCAACAAGATAACTATATATTACTGTACGGCCATCCCTGTTATTTATTTAGTTAAATATTGTCTGCCACCTCATATGGGGCAAAGCCTAATGAGCCAAAGAAGGATCTATGCTGTCAAAACCAATTGAATAAAATTTAAATGACTTTTTATTTTAATTCTATTTTAACAGAGCTTAAACTAACATCTGCTAATGGGACGTTCTTCGCCTCAATTATGACGAATACACTTTAAAAATGTATGCAACTTGGCCTCAGTTATAATTATGCTAGTATTAACTATTACAGCAAACTATGCTACTCTTTGTTTTAAGTGCAACAAAATGATTTATGAGTAAACGTCTAAAGATGCTTTCAAACCGTAGGTTGTAAGCCATGAGAGTCGCCGTCTGATTGGTTGAGCGTGTCCCGTACGTCTTGTGGTAAACAACTTGCGTGATGCGTGTATATGCGTAGAGGTGGTAATGGAGGATTGTAATGTACTCTTAGGGGGCTAGTTAGCAAGCTATCTTCTCTATGGTATGCTACTACCCGCCGTTTTAAATAACTACAATTTATTTGCTACTTAAGCGACAGCATTCGGTCATACCTACAGCAGGAGGTATGTATCTATACGTTGGCGTTGCTTGGACACAGAATGTGAACTTCTGTACTCAAAATGCTAATCCGGTGGTTATAGCCTGTTAGCCATAAGACCGGCTGTGAAGCTAATGGAGTTGCTATGGGTCGAGTGCGGGCCATGTTCTGATATAGATACAGAATTTGCTAACGAGTACTTCAGCTCAGACAGTCGTTCAAACGGAGGAATAATTTAAGTGTATTTTTTCAACTGCCACAAGAATGCTAAAGCTAGGTTTAGCCAACATGCACATTACCGTCCCTTATGGGATGTAACATCTGATACCGAACATAGTCCCATCCCATGTCGGGCTGAATAGGATAAGAGTGCCGTTTTTACAGCCTGTTCAGTTAAATTCAACGCTGTTTACAAAGTTGACGCTTACGTTGGCATTGCTATATTTGCAGTATTAGCTAAATGGAACTTGCTAACGTTATGTCAGGCGTCGCCACATAGTATTTGACTGATCTAGCTTGTTTGTTTAGCATGGTAGCTAACCACATTTCAGGGACATTTAAATAGACCAGCTCTTAACCAATCAGGAGCGATTATTGCTGTACGCGGCAACATCCTGGTTGAGCTTATACTACTGTAGCATCAAAATAACGTGGAACATGGAATACTAGCATATTCAGACTATCTTTTATTCGTGCCACTTACTAGATTCCTAAAAAAATAGTTTTTGTCAGAGAATAGTTGGCAAAGGACAAATGGGTCTAGCGATTGTGATTTTCTGCTACAGTAAATCTGATTCCATGTTCAAATCAATCATGTTTTATAACAGAGAGCGGTTGAAAGATTAAATGATTGAACAGAGCAACTTTGCTGTAGTACATTAGGTGTTCATGTTATTCGCTTTAAGTTTTGCTCTCTTTTACTCTTACATCTTTGTGCTTTGTCTGATTTCACTTTTAAACACCTCATTAATACTGAAAATAACTATCTTTAAGTCCTCCCGCCAGTAACAGCATGCACAGTGTACTGTAATGTTGTTACTGGAACCATTATCAGAGACAGATCAGATTTCTGAGTGTCTGACCGGCCAGTCAAGATGAAAATCTTCTGATTTCCGTCACCAGCAGATTTCTTGGGGGTATAAAGCCCAAGTATCACCAGCGACTGTGGAAATAATTGTATTTTCTCCCCACAATTATTTTTGGTTCCATTGGACCTGCATCAGACTAAAATCGTAGCATTTTGGACTTGTCTAAAACACTTTAGTCATGCATTACTGAATATTATTTTTATACAATCGTCCACAGTCTAGAACTGTGTCTCCTTATCCTGCTAAAAGCTTGCTTTTTTCTGTTTACCTGCTAATAGTCTGGGACATTTTTTTATTAATTTTTTTAAACCATTTTTTTATAAATGAAACAGGTGATATTGAAACATCTGCTTGCAGGAGTATGGACCTAAAATGATTGATTTGTATAGAGAAACCTCACCCAGTCTTTAAATCTACTGAACATTATAGTACAGCAGAAGTGTGATCTTTGAACGTTTACTGAAAGAGATCTGTTAGTGATGTTTCACTGAGAAAATCCATACCAGTTTTTAATTGTGCTTTTATAGAACCAGCTCAGAAATTGGTTGGCCTGGTTAAGCATCGAACAGCATTGGTGGAGAAACCCTGTTTGATACCTTCATTTGTCTGTCTATCTGATTCCCTTTTCTAACGTTCCCAATTTGCTTGTACTTGTTATAAATTCTAGGTCCGGCTGAGTGGGAACAACCAGAATGTTGGGCTTTATGGTGTGAAGAATGAGCCAGTCTTAGAAATCGAGCTATTGTTTCAACGTGACGCTCTCTTTTTCACATGCTACTCTATGTGTAATTATAAATTACACTATTTATTTTTAGGGTATCTTTTACAAAAATATAATCAAATTATTTATTGTATTACAAAATATATAATTAGATCAGTACAATAAAAGAACAGAAATCTGAATTACCGTCTGATTAAAAGAAAAAATGTCTCTCTTTTTGTTGTGTAGGAGCCCCTCCTGAGATAAATGATGGCGTCAGATACACTCTCTCAAAGTCATGGTTCCAAAGGAATCATGACGTTTTATCCCACCATTGAAGAATTCAAGAATTTCAGCCGCTATGTTGCATATATAGAGTCCAAAGGAGCGCATAAAGCAGGATTAGCTAAGGTAACGTCTGATCTCAAGATTTAAAACAATAAGATGCAAATAGTGCCACTGCTTCTTTAGATAAGCTATATTTTGCCAGCTAAGACATCTGCTGGCCCTTCCTTCAGATTGTTCCACCAAAGGAGTGGAGGCCTCGATCTTCTTATGAGGACATAGATGATTTGGTGATTCCTGCACCCATTCAGCAGGTGGTGACTGGCCAGTCGGGCCTTTTCACTCAGTACAACATACAGAAGAGAGCCATGACTGTCAAAGAGTTTCGCAGGATTGCCAACAGTGACAAGTACGACTCACATGCTTGTAATGCTGATAAATGCTTGTTTAAAGCTGGTCTTAACTGCTGCAAATGTCTTTTTCAGGTTCTGCAGTCCACAGTATGATGATTTTGAGGAGCTGGAAAGGAAGTACTGGAAGAATTTAACATTTAACCCCCCTCTGTATGGGGCAGATGTTAATGGAAGCTTGTATGACCCTGTGAGTTGATACTCATTAGATGTTGCTGCTGTGGTCATCATAAGTACAGATTGCTAAAATTCTGGTTGATATGTTTATAAGTGTTAATGTGATTGGCCAAGCTGATGTTGAAATGTTATTATTCATATTTGCTTGTGTGACTGCTGTAACCTAATCTTGGAACGTGTTCTGGCAGGATGTAGAGGAATGGAATATTTGCCACTTGGGAACCATTTTGGACACTGTGGAACGTGACAGTGGTATAACTATTGAGGGTGTTAACACACCCTACTTGTATTTTGGTATGTGGAAGACCACCTTTGCATGGCACACTGAGGACATGGACCTTTATAGCATCAACTACCTGCACTTTGGGGAGCCCAAATCATGGTAAAGCCTTCCACAAATTTCCTTCGAAAGTAACTGTAAATGTAAAGGTTGTTGACATCTAGTGGAATACATTGCAGATTGCGGTTACAAGCATGCTAGGTTGACTTTTAATGTAAACATATTTACATTTTTATGACCAGAGATAGGACTCAGCTGGTGGTTCTGTGTGTCGATTTGGTAGAATTGCAACACAGGGCCAACACAGTGAGGCATGAGTTACACAGGCCTCCAGTCAATGTAGTCCCATGTTGACTTGCACCTTGCAATTTTGTTACTTCCGAACTTCCATTTTAACCTTCTTCCCTCATGTTCATGGATTATAGAGAAAAAGAGTTAGAAAAATACAAAAACCGGCTTCTCACTTGCAATTTTCAGCGTTTCAGTGAAAATTGTCACTGCTATGCTGAAATTTAGGCCGATGCGCTCATTTATTATGAGCGTATGGAGCGTAGCGTGACTGACTTCTGGGCTCCCTTCGCGTGGGGTTTTTATGACGGCTATAGCGCATGTGTTGAGTCTGTTCCCGCTTCCTTTCACCCTATGTGACCGCTAACGGTAAAGCTTTCTAAAATCATGTCAGCTTGGAAGGGTGGGTTTAAACGGCGTCATTTCATGACAGGCCTGACGGAAGAAAATCTTTTCTCTCACTGAGCGTTTAATGGTCTCTTAATCATCATTGATCATCCCATATCGCAGCAAAAATAATGCTGGAATAGACATTCTTGTGATGTTATAGAATCACTAATGTTTATGAACTTAGTTTCTTCTTACACAAGAGGAGGACCCTTAATGTGATGTGCATTAAATTACAGAGCATTGTTTATTAAAAGAGGCGTAACAAAAGTGGAAAAAATTAAATTGATTTACAACCTAAACGTTTTTCTCATTTGATCGTTTGTAGGTATTGTATTTCCCCAGAGCATGGGAAAAGACTGGAACGTCTCGCTAAAGGTAGGACAGCACGGCGCTGTGTTCTATAGAGATACATTTTCTGGAAAACTGTTTCAATGAGGTTCTGTTTGCTGTTGACCACAAGGCTTATTGAAGTTAATCAGATTTAGGGATTTTTTTCACCAAACTGTAACATTGCTGGTTCAGAGTCAGATTATGCTGAGCATCTCATCTCGGAGCTGTTAGATATTGCTGGTTTTATAGTGAATGCTGCATTTATGATTGCTGTTTGCTATTTTTTATGTAAACATGGTCAGGTATGGGAAAATGGCAATCAGGTTCTTTGCCTGAACCAATTAAAAACTGGCTTTAAAATGTCAGCTTATCCTGAGCTAGATCATAGTCCAACCTTGTATTAAAGAGGCGATTGAAGAGACCATTATCTTATTAGTCAGGCTACTTTCCAAAGTGGTTCTTTAATTTGTTCTTTCTTCTCTTAGGTTTCTTTCCTGGTAGTTCTCAAAATTGCGAAGCCTTTTTAAGGCATAAAATGACTCTAATCTCTCCTTCAATACTGAAGAAATATGGGATTCCATTTGAAAAGGTAACTGTTTATTTCTATTTTTAAATAGCAATTTGTATCTGTAGACCAAGCTAAAGGGTCAATGTGTAGTTGCTAATTAGTTCATCACTGCTTCTGTAGATTACTCAGGAAGCTGGTGAGTTCATGATCACTTTCCCCTATGCCTATCACGCTGGATTCAACCATGGATTCAACTGTGCCGAGTCCACCAACTTTGCCACGGAGAGATGGATTGAGTATGGCAAGCAAGCAGTTTTGGTGAGGGCCAAAAAAGGCATGCATACTTTTATTGATTCCTTTCGTGTAGTTAATTTAACCCTTGTCTGTTCCTGCCTTTTCCTTCCCTCAGTGCTTGTGTCGTAAAGATATGGTGAAGATTTCAATGGATGTTTTTGTCAGGAAATACCAACCAGACCGCTATGAACAGTGGCTGGCGGGGCGAGATACGGTCCCCATTGACCACTCACAGCCCACCCCTGAGGCTAGCGAATTTCTGGGCGACTCCTTTAGCAACAACACTAACAGCTTCAACGAGAGTGGTTGTGAGGATGGAGAGAGGAAAAGGTATGTCAGTAACTCCTGAAAGAATGTAAATATATGTGGGTCTATTCGAATGGCCTATACAATAAAATGTATTGCCAGCTTATATGTTTTAAGACATTTGTTCATTCAGTAATATGTTCTCTACAATAGACCCTTATTTACAAAGCCTTGCAAAAGTATTTTTTATATGCCTTGAACGTTTTTACATTTGTAATGTTACAAACTTGAACTTTACTATTTTTTTTATAGGGGATTTTATGTGATAGACCAACACATTCATTAAACAACACCTAAGACACCCATTTAACTCCAAATGAGCTGCAGAGATCCACACCTCATGTTGGAGAACTGTTGATATGACAAATATTAATCATATACTCAATGAATCTGTTCTCTGTTGAGGAGTGGCAGGAAGAAAGTAATTGTTGAAAGAAAGCCATAAGAAGTCCTGTTTGCCACAACCCATGTAAGGGGAAACATCTACCAAGAGCAGGAAGGTGCTCTGATCAGATGAAACCTAAGCATGTGTGTGTGTGTTGCTGTTTTGGCATCACAGTGAGAACCATTTTCTCAATTTCACCATCAAATTGAGGACCGTTTGTACCAAAGTTAGGACATTTTGCTGGTCCTCACGACCTATTTTGCTAACAGTTAGGTTTAGGACTAAGGTGTGAATTGAGTTTAGGTTAAGGTTAGGGTTAGGTAAGCACTGGTAATGGTTAGGTTTAGGGTTATTGTCAGGGTTAGGGCATAGAAAGGGTTGAAAATGACTGAAAATCAATGGAAGTCAATACATGGTCCTCACTACATATAGCAAAACAAGAGTGTGTGTGTGTGTGTGTGGCAGAAAACAATAAAAGCACTATCCCCACTGTGAAGCACAATAGTGGCAGTGTCATACTGTGGGAATTCATTTCTTTAGCTAGGGCTGGAAGCTTGTCAGATTAGATGGAAAAATTGATGGAGCAAAATGCAGGGAAATCCTGGAAGAAGACCTGTTAGAAGCTAGTAAAGACTGGGGCAGAAACGTGTGATTATTGTCATTTTTGCATGGAAGAAGAAAATATGCAAAATTGGTTGATAAAAACATAAAACGCATGTAGGTCTAACTGCTGTGAAATGTGGTTCTACCAAGCCAAATTTTAAACCATGTAACCTTGTCGTTCGACTTTACACTTATGCACCATTTAGTGTTGGTCTGTCACAACAAAGATGTATGTGCAATGGATATACATGCATTTTATGTAGCTACAAACTTCTTGTTATGCACCACAACAGCTGGATTAGCTCTATGAGTTATGATCTGCACAATCTTTCATACCCGTGGCAGATTTACATTCAAAATTATTCTTTTATTAATCTAAGAAGTTTGTTTCTGAAACAAATTAGACATTTATATCTCAAAAGATAATACAACTATGTAAAAGAACTAGCAATAAAAAAAAAAGGATGTATGCCATGTCTAATTATTTATATCATTCTCAATAATCAATAGAAAGCTGTTTATTGGTCTGGCAGCAGTCAAATCCTTCTTATAATTGCTTAGTCCACCCGGGGATTTTGCACAGAAATCCTTAGAATATAGCTCCATGTGGGTCTGCAAGTTTTTTTTGCCTTACTTCCGATCTCTTTTGGGCTCATAGCAACAGGTAGATCAGCTGAGAATCACCAGTAAACCCCCAATATCCATTTCACACCACAGCTGTTCACTACTGAATCACTCAACAGCTCTTAACTGTGCCAAAGGGTAAAGGTTAGGTTTGTTTTTAATTACTCTATATTCCAGTAAAAGCTTTTAGACAAGTTCATCAGCAGGGACTACATTTTAAATATAAGTCCCAAAGAGTCAGTTTCCTTTACAAGTTTACACCTAATAGAAACTGAATAAATAATTTCAGGTAGAGGTAATTTGGTACATGTCACAACAATAATCATACAAAGAGTTTTTAACTTTAAAGCATTTTAAGTCCAGTTTGAATCAAAAGGTGTAATGTGAAATGTAGTGGCAATACTCTGAAGCTTTCTACCTCTAATAGGTTCATAGACAGAACTCAGAGGAATTTTAATAACCACCCCCAAAAAACCTTAAACTTTCTAAAAGTGGCATTTCATAATGATTGACCTAAACCCAACTGAAAACATCCTACACTAAGCCAATTTCTTAAATTCATAAATTCTTTGATAATGCTACATTGTTTAAAATTATTCACACTTAACAGAGTACTTCCAAAGGTCCTTTGGAGTAACACATTGACAAAATTAATCGGATATTAATCGGATGTGATTAGAAAAAAACCCATTTAAATGCACCATTATGCTTGTCTGCCTTCACATACATATGAACCTGAGTGAGGTGCCATTGTTAATCTGTAGGGTTGAATGTGATGTCAGCCCAGCCTTTGCAGCAATAACCTCTTCAGTTCTGCAGGTCCCTCAAGTTTTTCCACACTAAACTGGGTCATCCATGTCTTAATGGACCTTGCTTTGGGCACTGGGAATAAGAAGTGACCATCCCAAAACTATTTTCACAACACTGGGAACATGAAATTGTCCAAAGTGTTTTCTAACGAACTGCTGACTGTGGAATATTTAGTGACAAGGAAATCTAACACTTTGGTGACCAGGTGGCATCCTATGATAGTACCTTACAGCATTCACTGAGCTCCTGAGAGCGACCCAGTCTGCATGCCTAGGTGTATAAAATCCACCTGTGGCCATGGAAGTGATTGGAACACCTGAACTCTATGACTTGGAGGAGTTAATGAATACGTCTGAATATAGAGTGTATTTGCCATGCTGGGTACCATGGTGCCATGGTTTGGATTTTCCTGATTCGATTTAGGTACCAGCATCAGCTTTAGTTTAGAAACTGGTGTCAGCAATTGTTGTTAGTGAGCTTATTTACGAGGAGGCACTTTTACATTTTATTTCTGTGTAATTTTAAGAAAGAATTGTTTAAATTGTTTAATTTAGCCATGCAGAACTTTACAAGAAAGCTAAAATTGTCTGGAAATTGTTTTTCAAATAACAGCAATGTCATTAGATGTTGGTAACCTTTCTAATCTCTTCTTCTGGTATTTTTTCAGCACACAACGAATAGAGACCAAAAGACACCGTGTGTGTTTGGAGTTACCTGATGAGGTCGTCCCGAAAGATGAAGATGGTACAGAGCAGTACGGAAAGAGGCCCAGACTAAGCCTCATCCCTCACCGATCTGCTGTGAACGAGAGCAAAAGAAATAAAGGTAATATATTCACCCTAAACGTTTCCTTTTTGGTAATCTGGGACAGAATTAGTTCCTCTCTCATTTTATTTGCAGGGCCGCCAAAGTTGATCGTCACGCCAACAAAGCTTACGCTAATGGATCCATTTCACAGGAGTATGACCCAGAACAACAGTGACGGAGGCCGTCCTCCTCATTATACCAAGACCCGTGCACCAGCAATCTCTTCTCAGTCAAGGCCCAGAAACGGACATCTATCAGTTTCAGCAGCACCGACATGGACTGAAGCTTCTGCGCTACCTGTGCGTAAAATGGGCGTGGCCAGCCTGCTCTTCCACAGAACTTTGAGTCCAAAAGACACTCTTCAGGTGCAAAGCTACACTCTAGAAAAGCAGCAGGACCGTCACACACAGCTCCAAGTCCACAGCTATGCTAGGGAGCACCAGCCTCGTCATCTTCAGAACAAAACTGGCACAGTCCCACAGGTTCAGGCTTTATCCCCGACACCCATCTGTGACAAAACAGAACCTGAGCCTGAAGCTCCAGTTCTTCAAATAGAAGAGGAACTTAATGAGTCAGAAGCACACAGTCCTGTGGTGGAGGAACAAAACGACAACAAACCTGAAAAATCTGAGCTAGTTCAAGACCCAATTAAAATGAAGGCACCTGAAGTTCAAGTCATGAGCAAGTCTACTCTCCCACAGACCCAAACACAGCTCCATGAGCTCTGCAAAGTCAAGATGGAGGCTTCCAAAGTCAACAAGCGAAAGGTCTGTGTTCCCTGAATTAAGAGCTACATCCTCGAGAAATGGTTATAGGATTGTTAAGTTGAGACTACATGGGTGGTGGTCAAGCTCTCCAGATGCTTTGTAGCCCCATCTGTCTCCTTTGTTTCATGCCTGTCTGTTGTCTTGTAAACTAATCTCAGCTAGCTCTATGTCTGCTCTTGCTAACCTTTTGTGCTGTAGCTCTCTGCAACACTTACAGTCCGCAAGCTTTATGTATTGCAGTAACAAGTACTAACCTTTTAAACACAGCATATTTAAACATATCATTTAGTTCTTTTCATTTTAAACTTTAGAACTGACAGTCACTCAGCAATACCTCAAGTCGTCTTCAAAGGTTTACATACACACAAGTATATCATATAAATTTTTGGCCTTTGATGATAAATTAGGTTATTTTGGATGGTGGGGTGATGTCACAACAAGCAACTTCATTTTTATTTTAAAGACAGAAATCTGGTCCACAAGTTTGAAAAAGTTTCTCTGGATGCGACAAGATTTTCTCTTGTCCACACAGGTTCAAAAATATTTACACGACCAATATTATATGCAAACATCTCTGCACACATTTGCTTACATGTGCTGTAGCAAAGTCACATGCTTGTTGCCAAGCCAACAAGGTCTTGTTGCCAAGCCAACAAGGTCTTGTTGCCAAGCCAACAAGGTCTTGTTGCCAAGCCAACAAGGTCTTGTTGCCAAGCCAACAAGGTCTTGTTGCCAAGCCAACTAGGTCTTGTTGCCAAGCCAACAAGGTCTTGTTGCCAAGCCAACAAGGTCTTGTTGCCAAGCCAACAAGGTCTTGTTGCCAAGCCAACAAGGTCTTGTTGGATATTTGACCATTGTTCTTATCAGAAATGGCAGAGCTCATTGGTTGGTTTGGGTGGTTTCTTTGTATAGACCCCGCTTTAAGTGTAGTCCATAGTTTGGGTTAATCGTTCTGGTGGAATACCCAACTGTATCCAGAACAGTTGAAGAAATGTCCTGACAAATTTTATTTCATCTGAGCATGACAGTTAGAGTCTGATGTGTGAAACACAGGACAATGACCTCAAAACTGCTTTTACAAACAATAAAGCAGGTTAACCTTTGGGTTGAACAATGGGTCCAACTTCAACTTTGTTAGAAATTAATGGACCATATTTAAAAGCTGGGTCCATGCCAGGAAACCAACTATTTGGGATTTAGACTGCTAACAGAACTGTCCCAGAATGTTGTTGATGGCTACAAAAGAGCTTAGTTTCTCAGGAACTTGCTGGGGGACAATTATCCACATATTGATGGGGCTGTATGTATTCACTTGAGCTTGGATGTGTGATTTAGATTAGAAAATTGCGTTAAATTCGGACCTGTTCACCTACAGGGGTTGGACAATGAAACTGAAACACCTGTCATTTTAGTGTGGGAGGTTTCATGGCTAAATTGGACCAGCCTGGTAGCCAGTCTTCATTGATTGCACATTGCACCAGTAAGAGCAGAGTGTGAAGGTTCAATTAACAGGGTAAGAGCACAGTTTTGCTCAAAATATTGAAATGCACACAACAATATGGGTGACATACCAGAGTTCAAAAGAGGACAAATTGTTGGTGCACGTCTTGCTGGCACAAGTGTGACCAAGACAGCAAGTCTTTGTGATGTATCAAGAGCCACGGTATCCAGGGTAATGTCAGCATACCACCAAGAAGGATGAACCACATCCAACAGAATTAACTGTGGACGCAAGAGGAAGCTGTCTGAAAGGGATGTTCGGGTGCTAACCCAGATTGTATCCAAAAAACATAAAACCACAGCTGCCCAAATCACAGCAGAATTAAATGTGCACCTCAACTCTCCTGTTTCCACCAGAACTGTCTGTCAGGAGCTCCACATGGTCAATATACACGGCCGGGCTGCTATAGCTAAACCTTTGGTCACTCATGCCAATGCCAAACATCGGTTTCAGTGGTGCAAGGAGCGCAAATATTGGGCTGTGGACAATGTGAAACATGTATTGTTCTCTGATGAGTCCACCTTTACTGTTTTCCCCTCATCCAGGAGAGTTACAGTGTGGAGAAGCCCCAAAGAAGCGTACCACCCAGACTGTTGCATGCCCAGAGTGAAGCATGGGGGTGGATCAGTGATGGTTTGGGCTGCCATATCATGGCATTACCTTGGCCCAATACTTGTGGTAGATGGGCGTGTCACTGCCAAGGACTACCGAACCATTCTTGAGGACCATGTGCATCCAATGGTTCAAACATTGTTTCATGAAGGCGGTGCCGTGTATCAGGATGACAATGCACCAATACACACAACAAGACTGGTGAAAGATTGGTTTGATGAACATGAAAGTGAAGTTGAACATCTCCCATGGCCTGCACAGTCACCAGATCTAAATATTATTGAGCCACTTTGGGGTGTTTTGGAGGAGCGAGTCAGGAAACGTTTTCCTCCACCAGTATCACGTAGTGACCTGGCCACTATCCTGCAAGAAGAATGGCTTAAAGTCCCTCTGACCACTGTGTAGGACTTGTATATGTCATTCCCAAGACGAATTGAAGCTGTATTGGCTGAAAAAGGAGGCCCTACACCATACTAATAAATTATTGTGGTCTAAAACCAGGTGTTTTAGTTTCATTGTCCAGCCCCTGTAGTTCTTGTGTTTAATATTCACTGAGATTGTTGTGTCATCATTCCACAACAAGAAGCATCATTTGAAACCTAAACGAATGACATTTATGCTGATGAGGGCATGTAGATTACTTACCAGTACTGTACATTGATTTTAGTTTTGAGGGAAAGTGCAGGATGAATCAACCATAGAAAAATACATCCAAGTCCAGATTAAAGTCTGTTATGCACTGGGAACCAATGTAATGTAATCATTGGGTATCAAACCGTGATTTAAATCTGTTTGTTGAGCTGAAACGTCCTTTGGTGTCTCTGTACTGGTGCGTTTTCATTGATATAACACTCTTCCTTCGATACTAATTGTACTAATAAAATAGTCTCAGAGACCTTTTTCCAGTGGCAGGAACCACATTTAGCAATCGTTCTAGCAAAATCTCCTCCCTGCCTTTCTTGATCTTCTGAATCTACTGAATCTTACTGTTTAAACTACAGAGTTACGAGTGTCCACTAGGGGATAGTGGCATTATCATCCTGACAGACACCATTCCTGCAAAGCAAGGAGAGCAGGATAAGGTCAAGTTGATTCCTCACAGTTATCATGTAAGTAGTTAATGTGACCAAATTTTTATGACATGGTTAGACTTCAATTTATCTGGACATTGATGCACACCAGTACAGAGGCCCCAATTGGCCCAGTGTTTCAAGATGATTAAAAGCTCCCGATTTCTGTGTGTCCACAGCAACACTGATAAATATTTTAAAGTTGTGCCCTGCTTTTCACCTATTTCTCCAGCAGGTGGCAGAGGAGCAGTCCTACTGCAAGTCAGTGTCAAAAAAACAGGAGCAGGAAGCTCAGCTTTGTAGACTGCCTCGCCATCACCCTCTGATCAGAGAGGCATGCAGTGATGATGGTATGTTTGTTTAGTTCAGCTGCTTAATTATCACTGGAAGGTGCAGTTTAACAGGCACGGTTTTATTCACTCCATAGTATTTGTTGCCTTTTAATTAATAACATTAATTAACATTTTTCACACTCAAATCTTCTTTTTAGCACACACCCATGTATGTCTATCTTGTTGTCTACAGATCAGGATGTCAGTGTAGAGGTTGAACAAGATGAAAAGGAGGAGTGGGCTAAGCCTCTCACCCAATTGTGGCAGAGTCAGCCATACAACCCCCAGGCAGAGTGGGACTACAACAAAATCATGGGCCAGCAGCCTCCTTACTGCTCCATTTGTCTGCTCTTCTACACTTACCACCAGGTAAGAGCTAAATCAGTTCTGGACTTCCAGGAGTTTATTGTATGTGCTTTATTCAGGCATGTTCCCATTGTTATTTTCATTACTTTTGCAGATTAGATTATCTAAAAAAAAAAAAAAAAAAGCCAAACATCTACAGTGCATCCACATTTATAGGCAGCCCTGGTAATGATGTGTAAAACTCTAATAGAAACTCATTTTTTATTGCTGTAGCAAATCCCATGCTGAAAAATATGGAAGAATCCTAACTTTTAAGAATAAATTCTATGTTAAGAAGTAATTTTGAACAAATCACTGGGACAATTTTTTGTACCTTGCTGTCAGTACTGCATACCGCTCCTTCTTCCAACAGGACAGCACTATGTCTTCCCGTAGAGCATTTCCTATGGTTGGTGCATATATTTTTGACCCTTCCTTTTTGCCCAATCTTTCTAGATTGCCTAAAATCCTGGGTCCAGTCACATGCTCACTGATCTCGAGCTCACCCCACAAGTTTCCTACAGGATTCAGGTCTGAGGGCTGAGACTGATGGAGACAGTAAAACTGCCTGGCCTTTTGCTAGGGGATCAGTGTTGATTTGATCATGTTTTGGCACATTGTCATACAAAAACATCATGTGATGACCCATTTTCAGAGAAACAGAAAATCATGGATTTATTATCAGAAGTTAGAAATTTAGACCAAAACAAGTATAAATTAAAAAAAACAAGTTGCATTACATTGAATCTGAAGTGGTTGTTAGGGACACCAGCATCTTGGCATATAAACTATTATTTCTTAACAGGGAATTTTTTCTCCACTGCAAAATAATCCTAAATTCAAGGTTGTATTTTTTTATTTTCAGTGAGATTAAGCTGCTGCAGTAAATATGAATTGATGTTTTTTTGCACATTGCTACAAGAGAAAAGTTAAACAATGTATTATTATTTATTAGTTATGGCTTTTATCTGTTGTAGAAAGGGAAATGTTTTAAATATATTAAAGTGACCTTGCGTTTTTAGAAATAAGCAACAGGTTAGGTGTCTGATATTCATGTGTTGGAAACAGATGAAGGCTGACCAGGAAGGTTTCACTGGTTTTCTTGGCTGCACATTAATTCATTGGGTTTAAAGTATCCAAGGGCAGCCAGGTAGGCTGTGGTGATTAGGGTTTATAAATTCATGCCTCAAATCTTAATTGTGTTCTTCTTATGCCCCGCCCCTTTTAAAGTCTGAGTCCAGTGATGAGAGCTCCAGCTTGATGTTGGTGAACCGCCCAGGAGGCCGTCAGTGGTCCCGGCCGCTCATTCCTGAAATGTGTTTCAACACTCACTCCGGCAGAACGAATGATGGCGGAGAGGGCCAGCTGTCCAATCCTCATGTAGCAGAGGATGGGATGAGCCGCCTCATCACCTGTGCTCAGTGCTGCGTTCGAGTACATACAAGTAAGCCCATCTCTCTTTATAGATAGTTTGAACAGAGTGTGTAGGAATACCTTATTAAACACATTTTTAGGATGAAGTTTTATCATTGAGTGAAGTGTTGCTTTTTTACATGTATGTCTAATCTGCTAATAGTTTCTGAAGATTTTTAATAAAATATGGTGATTACTTTCTTGACGGTTTTGTTTTAGTACACCACAGGTCTATTTGAATGTGTGACTTGTTTTTTCTGCTCATGCTAGGTTGCTACGGCATTTCTGGAGAAGAAGCGGAGTTAGACGACTGGCTGTGTGCTCGCTGCGAGGCCAGTGCCATCACTGAGGTTAGTTGGCTCTACCCAGAATCTGTAGCCAATCCCAGGCCTCAGTGATACTGTATTGCTGAAGCATATTTCTGGACCTTTAGACATAGCAGTGATTAAGAATGTAGTATGGTCCTGTTTAATAACACACAATATGATAACACTAAGTGAAAGTATTATGTAGGGATGCTCAATATATGAGCCTTAACATCGGTATCTGCCTATGTTAGACATATTTTTAACAAATTGGTATCGGTCCATAAGTAAAACTGGGCCGATATTAGTAACCAAATTTTGTTTCCATCTTGTTGCCTTTTGTGTAGTGTTTCTGGAGGACAGTGATAGTGATGCAGTGCAGGATTGGGGGGGTGTTTGACTGAAGCAGAGAAGCAGTGTCTGCGCTATGTTTGTTTTTTCATTGTGTCAAATGGGTTGGGAAATATAGATAATAATGGTAAATTTCACTTATGGGCCATAACAACAATATTAAAATCGACATCAGCCCAGATTTTCACATTGGAGACTTCCTAGTGTTGTGGTATTCACACAAACAGTTAAACCTAAAAAGTATATGATCTAGTGGTTTCAAATTAGAACAGAAAATGATCAATTATTCCTACTGGAGCTAATTAATACAACATATCCTTTATTAAAGTTCTAATAATGCTATCTCTAATATTATTTTATTATTCTAACCCTTTTATTGTTATCCTCATTTTGATGCTTAGACTTGACCAAATATCTGGTATAAACACCTAAATATTAGTATAACGGGTTAATATTATGATCACCCGTCGGCTGCTTACCAGACATGCAACTCTTAGGTTTAAAACCATGTCTGCCTCTAACTGCAAATATTTTCAAAAATCCTAATTAGTTTTTCAAGTTGAAGAGGGTTAAGTGTAGGACCCCTCCTGTAGTGTAGGGGGAGCAGCAACGGGTGGGGGATGGGGGAAGTGCTGGAGAAACTCCAGCACCATCCCGAAACTCTTTTTAAAACTCGGATTTACCGTGATGCCGGAGCAGCCCTTGGTTATAAAAGACATATTTATCTAAATTTTCTTTGACTGTTATGTATTTGATTATCTTAAATATTTTTTTCTTTCAGGAAGCTAAAATGTAGTTTTAAGATTTAACAAACAAACACTAAATGTTTAAATTGTGGTTTGACAATCCCAATGTGTCATTCTTCTAGGTGTTTGTTTTCTTCAGTGAGTGTGTGTTTGATTGTTTTTATTAGGCTGAGGAATATAGTCTCCATCTTCAGCTCACAGCTGCTATCTGCCCCTTTGAAAATGTCACTGATACTTCTCGGTGTTCCTGTCACTGTGAGGCTCATTTAGTTGCATCGGTGGTAATTAAAGAGACACAACGTCCGATCGATCATATAAAGCAGTCAGGCATGCCGAGAGGTACAGGGCTCATATTGCAGAGTAATGATGTCTCGTTTCTTGCTTCAGGACTGCTGTCTGTGTTCGCTGAGGGGGGGGGCCCTTCAGAGAGCCAACAATGACAAGTAAGTAGAAGAGGCATGGCGAAATCTTACTTTTAGTTACTAAATAAAAACATCAAAGATGATTCTGTTTTTCTGGAGGTTTGCTTATTGAGATCTGAAATGAACTCAGGTGGTTTGGTGTCTGATGCAAAGCCAGTTGTTCCAAAATGCAACACCAGATCACATTAGTGGTTGTTTCTTCCACCTGATGCTGGTTGAAACCACACAGTGGAAATAAAAACTTGAACAATTAAAATATAGTGTGTTGAGGCAACATCACCTGTCGCTAGGGCTGAAACAATTAAACAAATAATCAATTTTTTAAATAATCATCAGCTAATTTAGTAATCGAATAATCATTAGCTGGAGCATACAGACTCTAAAACATACCATTTGCTGAAAGAACATCCAACTCAAAGCAGTAATTAGGCCAATACTAATAATATTTAAAATGAAAAACCTTCTTTGTAAATATGCTCCCGAACTCTTCAAGTGGCATAGTTTTATCTTGACATGATTCAAATTCTGCAAAGAATCTTCAATTAAGCAACTTTTGCTATCCAATTATTAATCAAAAAAATAGTCAACAGATTAATCAATGAGAAAAATAATCGTTAGTTATAGCCCTAAAAAACATTAACAGGTCAGACCTCAAAGAAAATCAGTATGGACGAGGATCTGCTCCTGATTGGTGCATCTCTGGTCTAACTACGATGGATAAAAAAAAACAAGGGTAGGAAATGTGGCTCCGAATTGGTTAAAGGCAGATTAACCCGCAGCTTAATACTAAAACCAGTAATAATAATGGTTTTCATAGTTTTCTCGAGGCGAGCTTGAGAGGAATATAGGGATATACTTTTAATGCCAACATCATGTTCAACGGTTTTACCTTTAGGTTATTTGTTGAGTTAATCCAGAATCAGATTTCTGTTTGCTCTTCACACAGATGGGTCCATGTGCTGTGTGCAATCACTGTACTGGAAGCCCGTTTTGTCAACATCACCAAGCGCAGCCCCGTTGATCTGTCTGCCATCCCGCTGCCACGTTTCAAACTGGTAGGACCCTAGTGCCTCTTTCTTTCACTGTGTTTGCTGTTCTTTCAAAAGGAAATTCCTGTTAATCAGAGGTTACATCCTATTCCCTCACACAGCCCTCCGTCACTGCTTTCAGGGTTCCTACTCAGGGAAAATCTGGACATTGATTCGAATGAAACAGAAATTGTTTATGAAAAAAATAATTTTCCAGATATCATTTCTTTTTCTATTACCTAATGGAGAAAAATTAAAGACTTTTACATTTACTTATATTAAGATGGTGACCTAGCTTGGAAGGGGAAACCCTTCTAAGCTAGGTTAAGGTCTGCTGATGTTATCTCATGTGGTGAGAGTGTTGATTATAACACAAGTGTTTAAACACAATAGCTGGCCTTGTGTTCACTATTACAGGTCACATATATGTACTGCAAAAAATGTCATGATGTCACTGAAATATTACAGGGAAGTTGGTGTAATTTCCCTTTTACATTTCCAGGCTGCAGTATGTGTCTGTTGTATAATGCCTTTGGTAGTGGGCATCCTCCCCTAGTCCTTTTCCTGCGCACAGTCACTGTGTTTTTCCTTTTACTCACGACTCTTTTTATTCCTCCTGTGTCCCGCTGGTAGAAGTGTGCATGCTGCAGGAAACGGATGAAGAGGGAGGTGGTGGGCTGCTGTGTCCAGTGCTCTCACGGACGTTGCTCCACAGCATTTCATCCTTCCTGTGCTCAGGCAGCTGGTATCCTCATGCACCCAGACGACTGGCCGTTCGTTGTCTTCATCACCTGCCACAGACACAGAGCACCAGTCATACCTGAGGTAACCTAGCAGGATCGTGGTTTGGTTAATGGTTAGAAATCAACATTAAGTGATGATTATGTCTCTGGGCAACAATCTCGCATATTTACAAATATGCACTAATAGTTCACTAATATGCACAATCCCTGTATTAATGAAATACATCTGACATCCTTCCAGATTGATCCCCACTCAGTGTTTTCCACCCAAACATTCCCCAGTGTTAGCAGGACTACTAACATGGATTTTAGGGCTGTTATGGTACGTGTGTTAGTGCCAACAACTTCCTGTACAGTTCTTTCGGTTTGGCACCCACGTGTACTGAACAGATGCAGCATTATTTTCAAAACATGAAGACATGCAAATGGTTGAATTCTAGTATGCCACTTAAAATAAACCCAGAATCAAAGCACAACAGAACTCCAAGATATCACAGAAGTCTGCTGTTTAGAACATTAAGGGTGTATTCACACTTGCCACTTTTGGTCCGCTTTAAATGGACCACAGTTCGTTTCCCCCCGTGGTCCGGACCTTTTGCGCAGGTGTGAATACACTCAAGCGAACCCTGGTCCGGATCAAACAATCGGACCAAAGGACTTGCCTGGTGTGAATACACCCTAAGGTTTCTCATTCAGCCACAGTGAGGATAGACAAAGGTGGATTGGACCAAAGCTTTACACCAGCATTTTTCAATAGCAGGAAGGTATGTAGAGTGCACTACACTGAGCTTATTCACCTAGACTGAAGTAAAAATCCCACTTGTACAGAGAAATGCAGGCTGAAGTTCAAATCTAGCAGCCTGACAAAATCCTTTTGTCAGTTGCCAATGTACACTCACGAGCCACTTTATTAGGTATTCTTTGATAGTACCAGGTTGGACCCCCTTTTGCCTTCAGAACTGCCTTAATCCTTCGTGGCATAGATTCAACAAGGTACTGGAAACATTCCTCAGAGAGTTTGGTCCATATTGACATGATAGCATCACACAGATGCTGCAGATTTGTCGGCTGCACATCCATGATGCAAATCTCCCGTTCCACAACATCCCAAAGGATTGAGATCTGGTGACTGTGGAGGCCATCTGAGTCCAGTGAACTCATTGTCATATTCAAGAAACCAGTCTGAGGTGATTCGTGTTTTATGACATGACTCGTTATCCTGCTGGAAGTAACCATCAGAAGATGGGTACACTGTGGTCATAAAGGGATGGACATGGTCAGCAACAATACTCAGGTAGGTTGTGGCGTTGACACGATGCTCAATTGGTACTAAGGGGTCTAAAGTGTGCCACGAAAATATCCCCCACACCATTACACCACCACCACCACCACCCTGAACCGTTGATACAAGACAGGATGGATCCATGCTTTTATGTTGTTGACGCCAAATTCTGACCGTACCATCCGAATGTCACAGCAGAAATTGAGACTCATCAGACCAGGCAACGTTTTTCCAATCTTCTATTGTCCAATATCGGTGAGCCTGTGTGAATTGTAGCAGTTTCCTGTTTTTAGCTGACAGGAGTGGCACCCAGTGTGGTTTTCTGCTGCTGTAGCCCGTCTGCCTCAAGGTTCGACGTGTTGTGCGTTCAGAGATGTTCTTCTGCATGACTTGGTTGTAACGAGTGGTTATTTGAGTTACTGTTGCCTTTCTATCATCTCAAACCAGTCTGGCCATTCTCCTCTGACCTCTGACATCAACAAGACATTTGCGCCCACAGAACTGTAAATCCTAGAGATGGTAGTGCGTGATCAGTAGATCAGCAGTTTCTGAAATACTCAGACCAGCTCGTCTGGCACCAACAACCATGCCACGTTCAAAGTCACTTAAATCCCCTTTCTTCCCCATTCTGATGCTCAGTTTGAACTGCAGCAGGTCATCTTGACCATGTCTACATGCCTAAATGCATTGAGTTGCTGCCATGTGATTGGCTGATTAGAAAATTGCATCAACAAGCAGTTGGACAGGTGTACCTAATAAAGTGGCCAGTGAGTGTAGGCACTAAACATCCTCCTAGTGTGGGTATAAATTAATACAACATCTCTATGAAATGTCCCACGGTAGATGGCACCATTATGTGAGAACCTTTACGTTCTGCTCAGGGTTGAAGTTTTACTATTGTGAGCATGTGCAGCTCAGGTCAGGCTCACAGTGTTTATTTGCAAATGAATGCAGGGCTGGCATCTGAATCCTTGGTTCTCATCTTGTTCACAAACTAAACTATTTGTAACGATCCATCAGCAAACCTTCAGAAGGTCAGATAACTGAGCTCTAAACCTGTTACATTTGTGTTTTTGAAGCGCCAGAGTTGGGTTACTTAGACAACCTCTAAATGCTAATATACAAAATATTAAAAGACAATTAAAAATGTAGTCTACTGTTGTGCCAGTTGTTTCTCTTGCATCTGATTTATCAGTTAGAAATCTGAGAAGGTTAGATCTGTAGTGATTGTACTGTTGAGGAAGACACCTACACAAAGTATCCTCTGACAGGAAAAGCTTCTTCCATGGCCGTTCTGCCTCTCGCTGTGTGTGGGTCAGAAGGGAAGCCAGTATTTGAAGTACTGGTAGAAGCTTTATAGCTGCAGTCCATTCAGCTGAAACCATGCTGAGTGTTAACACATCAGGCTCCTCCGTCTGCTGGGCCATCTTCCACCGGTTAGTGTTCCACTGGTCAGAAAGGTTTACTGTGTAAATAGAAGCAGGATGAGACTCTTAAAAATAGTTGTTACAATCTGTGTTCGTGCCACTGATAAATCTGATCTGATATTTATTTATTTATTAAAAGAATGTCTGATGTGGTCATGAGGTCATCAGAAGCACCTCTTGACCAGGAGAAGCTTATTCTAATCAGTCAAGTGTCCACATCCATTGAACCTACCATTATTTTGTCACATTACAATGACTTCAATTGATTTTAATAGGATTTGATGTGATAAACTGTTACCAGCTTCCTTATCAAAGAAGAGCTTTCCCATAGCATGATGCTGCCACCACCATGCTTCACAGTGAATGCAAGTCTGGGCATGTTGGAGGATGTGTTAGTTACCTGAGTTGTATCGTTTGAGGATCAGAGGAAGCAGAGCATTTCTCCTTAAGGCCCGACAATGTATCACTGTGTCACATTCTATGCCTTAGAAAAGTTACCTCTTCTAGATCTGGGTTGTTGTTTGCTTTAATGCCACTCTCATTCTTTCATTTGGCTGTTAATGCAGTGAATTGATGGGAGTAACACTCAGCTTCTCTTCCATAGCGGAACAAGGAATCTCTGAGAGACCTTGCAAGAAGCCAGAAGGTGATCTGTAAACATAAAAATGGCCGTTACTACCACAGTGAAGTGGTGGAGCTGACCACGGCCACGTTCTATGAAGTGGTGTTTGATGACGGCTCGTACAGCGACAACCTCTTTCCAGAAGACATTGAGGTTAGTACTGGAGCTTCTTAATAAATGAGAATGTCATGAAAGTTAATTCATGTCGGTATTTTGTTCAAAAGGTGAAACTCATACATTGTGCTGATTCATTCCTTATAGGGTGATACATGTAAAACATTTATTTCTGTTAGTTTTAATGATTATGGCTTACAGCTGATGAAAGCCCCAAATTCTCAGAAAATTACAATATTGCATAGGACCAATACATCTTCAGTAAAGAAATGTGTTAAATATACAGTAATATGATAGCCTATACTGTACACTATAAGGACATGCCCTCTATACTGGTTTGGGCTCATTTTGCATGAATTACTGCATCAATGCAGCATGGCATGGAGGAGATCAGCCTGTGGTTCTGCTGAGGTGTGGGTCTGGTGTCTCTAGGCTTCCTCTTGACAAGACTCCAAAGAGATTTCTCTGTTGGGTTTTGACACCATGGTTCTTAAGGCAGGTTTTGGTACCTTTGACAGTGTGAGCAGTTGCCAAGTCCTGCTGGAAAATTAAACCTGCATCTCCATAAAGCTTGTCAGCAGAAGGCAGCACAAAGATGGCCGCTCTGATTTTAGACTTGATGAAACCCAGTGGACCAACACCAGCAGATGACCTGGCTCCACAAATCATCACTGACTGGAAACTGCAGACTGGACCTTAAGCAGCTTGACCTCTGTGCCTCTCCACTCTTCCTCCAGACTCTAGGACCTCGATTTCCAAATGAAATGAAAATCTTCTAACTACTTATGTGAAACGAGGACTTCAGAGCACTGAACAATAGTCATGTCATTTTTCTCCCTAGGCCAGGTAAACACTTTTTGTCACATTGTCTCTGGTTCCGGTTGGGCTTGAATACAAGGAATGGGACCATTATAGTCCATGTCCCTGATAGCTCTAAAAGGTGTGGTGCTTCTTGAAGCTCTGACTCCAAACGCAATCCACAATCCAAGAGTGAATCTCTTTTTTGAGTTTCACAAATGATTTTTGCTTTACTATCTACTCCAGACCTTCCATTAATATGCTTGGATACGGTACTCTGTCTACAGCCTGCTTCCTTAGCAATGACCTTTTGTAGTTTCTGGGTCCAGTCAGCAGTCTCCACCGTGATTCTGTAGGACGTAACATGAACGTAGCATATCTGTATGAAAAATATTTTTGTTGGTCCTATTGTAACATTTAAAGTTTCTGAGAGACTGAATTTTGGATTTTTATTAGCTGTCAGTTCTAATCGGAAAAATAAGCAGAGCTAAATGTTTGAAATATTTCTCTGAGTGAAGTGTTAGGAACCATCTGTATATTGCTTCTGCACAGTTTCTGCGGCTTCAAAAGTTCACAGATAAAGAGAAGGTTCACATTTTGCTCGGGGTCTTTGCAGAGCCGGGACTGTGCCCGACTTGGCCCACCCTCTGAGGGTCAATCTGTTCAGGTGCGATGGACAGATGGTCTTTTATACGGAGCGAAGTTTGTAGCATCCCACTCTGTCCCCATGTACACGGTAAACCTGCCTCTGGTTATTAGAATTTCCCTTTAGATCCTATCAGTATCAAGTTTAGTAGTTGTTTATGTGTGTGTGTGTGTGTGTCTGTGTCTGCGTGTCTGTCTCCAACATTAGGTGGAGTTTGAGGATGGATCACAAATCTCTGTAAAGCGAGAAGACATTTACACCCTAGACGAGGATTTGCCAAAACGAGTCAAATCACGCATGGTAAGCTGGAGGTCTTCTTTGAGCTCTGAAGTGTGATCCAACCATGACATGAGCAGCGCCACGCTGCCTGTTGTTTGTCAGATCGGTTCTTCCTGCACTCAGTCCCTCTGTGTTCTGTCTCCAGTCTGTGGCGTCGGACATGCGATTCGAGCTGTTCACGCAGAACAACATCAAACAGAACTCCAAACGGCAGCGAGTCATTAACTCGCGATACCGAGAGGACTACATAGAGCCTGTCATCTACCGAGCCATCATGGAGTGACTGCTACCATCTTTTCCACCATAATAAATCACCATGGAAACATCTTTCTTGTTTTTCTTTTTCTGACAGTAGCTAATGGCCTGCCAGCCCCTCCTGTTCTGTTCTTCCAAAGCCTCTCAGGCTTCATATTTCTAAACTACGGCTGGGACTTAAAGTGACTCGTGCTTTAAAACATCCTGTTAGATTTTAGTCTGTAGATCATCAACCTGCTGTTGTCTGCTTGTATTTTTTGGTTTCTCAGGAAGAAGCCATTAATCATTCAATGTAACCGTTATTATTAAGTAGGAGAGAAAGTTTTGTTTTTCTCTACTATCACGGCTTCATGCAGCTTTTCTGATCAAGTTGCAGCTATTTATATCGGACTCAGTCTGTTATTAACATTATTTGCTTTTAAGGAAGGATTTCTTTTCTACTCATACAATTTAAATTATCCTTTGTTCTGTTTATGGAGATGTTTATGTTTGGAGATCATATGGATTTTTTTAAGCTCAAGTTCCAGACTGTAATTTTCCTTCATGCATTGAATTATTAAAGGAAGTGAATAGGATATGGTTAAGTATGTAGATGACCTTGATGGTGTTACGGTGTATCTACCATGAAGATAGAAAGAAGTTTAGGCGTGTCTTTTAAGCCTTACATTTCAAAGGGCCAAGCTGACTTTGTTTTTGTCTCGTGGATTATTATAAATATTGTAAATAATAGGGTTACTTTATTTATTCAAAGGTATCAAGATTAAGAAGAAAGCTATTTTTGTCACATCCTTTTCACAATCTAAAGAAAACGTCAGGTGTGTTTATATTTATTATGCTATTTTGAATTTTTAGAGCGATTTTCTGTTTCTGCGCAGTAATCGGAAGGTGACAATGACCTGACTCGAGTTTCTCTTAAAACAAAAGCACTTATTGTTTCTTTCAGGAAATTTAGCCTTTGATACATTTATGTCCCCTCTCCAAAAAAGATTTTCTTTTCTTTTTTGTGTTTGTGTTTTGATTTCAACTAGCTGTAGTAGATTTAATTTTCAGGTTACACTTTGAACCCCTATAGTAATGTGCTCAGTGACGAGATCCATTTTTTTGAAGTTTTTCTCTCGTTTTCAGTCCCTTATTCCTGGTTTAACCGAGACTTGTGAAAAGGAAAATGAAAAGTAGCTGGCCCTTCAGTAGGATAATCTGGCCAGATGCTTGTTTTAGCTTTCTTCTGCTGTTGTCTTTAGATCTCCTTGAGTCTTTCCATAAGGCTGCTTTAAGACTTTGTAACCATAAACTATTTGAGTAAAGTTTGGGATATAAAAAAGGGTGCTTTGTATCATTTATTTCTCCTTGATATCCTACACAATAGAACAGCTGATCGGAGCAGGGTGTGTGGGTATTTTTTCGTTTTGTTTCAGAGCTGAAGGCTTGCAGCGTCAACTCCTCGACCAATCCTTGCATTCTTTTCCATCAGTGTCCAATTTAGCTTATGAACTAGTCTGAGGCATGGTTTGGTGATGACCGGGGTCCGTATTGTCAAGGATTCTCAGAGTCCTCTCAGAGAGCTCCAGTCATAGTCTAAAAATTCCTGCCAAGGAGTCTGCTTCAGGTATTCATTTCGCTGCTGTGAGCGAGGAGAAAACAGAAATTCCTGTCTTAGTAAAGTGTAGTTGACCTCATTTCTAGGTGTGATGCCGTCTTCTAAGAGCTGTGATTGGGTGTTGCAAAAGACAACAAAAAAATAAACGCGCTTCTAGTAATCAGTGGAGAAATTAACTTATCATAGGATTTCAGACTGGATTCAGAAATGTGTAAATCATGGTGATAAAAACTGGCAAACTTAAATGTAACATAGCATTAAAATGTTTTCAACCTTATTTACATGCGAATTATTTTGACCACTGGCCATTTTCCTAACACCTATTTGATGTTAATGTGGACACTCGCCTCTCAGCATTTTACTGTGAGCACCACCTTTTATAAAGAGGTTTGATTTGGCAAAACGACCAAAAGAAAATGGAGGAAAAAAGACTGAGAAAACAACTGGTCAGAGTAGCAGAGCCTGCTGTTGACAGTTGATGGAGGAGAAGAGAGGAGTGTTGAAAGGTAAATTTGGTCCCATGTTCACAGAAAGCCAGACTAGAGAGCCCCTTGCTAGACAGTTCAGTGCGTCATGCCCTCTGCTTTAACACCAACCTGGAATGTGAGCAGCACTGGTAACTGATGCAATCAGAAGCTAGAGAGGAGATAGCAGCACACTAGAAAATTTCTCCACAGACATGGGTGTTGACCATATAGGCTTCTGCTGACAACATGTATAATTCATTGAATACTTATTCACGTCATTTACATCTTCCTTCTATTTATATAGTGTTTAGATTATTGTACTTTGTCTTGTCTAGAGTTTGTATTTATATATTTACTTTTTTGACCTCTTTCAAATTTTTGCCAAATGTTTGTTTTTACAATTTAATATTTAAATTATTATGTATTGTTTGGAGATTTTTTTCATTCTGTTCATGGTTATTCATTATTATTTCTATTTATTTATCCTTCCTAATATTACTGGAGGTGGTGGATCCCTGCTCGGTCCAGCTGGCAGCGTTTTATTAATTCACTGATGTTCATTGTAAGAGACTATCTCTTCGTTCTCTCTGTCTTTCCTCCATCTTCTCTGCTTAAGAGACTCTTAGGCTCACTAAAAGTCCTCCTCGTTACTCTTAACATTTACGTTAGGAGCTCTTTTAAGGACTAAGATGATTCATAAATAACTTTTATTTCACTGAGGGAAAATCTTAAAATTTGAGAAATTCTTTGTGAATCCCGGCCCAGATTTGTGAAGTCCACAACTAGTTATCCTCAACAAATTCTCCAACCTGGTGGTCACTGATGTTCTCTTGCATATTTTTTGGGGGGTGTCAGAGGAAATGAGTTTCAGAATACAAATGAACCACAATTATCATTTTTCTATTTGCAAAACTTAAAAAAACATTAAAAAAACCAAAATACATCAAATGGAAAGAATAGTGGTGAAAATCTATGGTGCTAGTCAACATAGGTCCACATGAGGAGGACGTTCTTACTGAAAGGAGAAGCTGTTGGTGTTTTGATTGTGTCTAGCAGCACTCAGTCTTCAGTTATGTTATTTCAAACCAGTCTCTTTTTAACTTTAAATCAATCAGATGGTATGAAGGCATTGGCAGTAACCTTAGAGAAACAGTAGTTGCTCCCCTTCAATCTGGGAAGAGTTATACTGCCATTTCCAAACAATTTGTCATTCTACAATGAGAAAGATTATCAGTGAACACATGTAGGGCAGCTGCCAGGAGAGGGCATCGCACCATATTCACCCCAGGGTCAGAGCAGCAAATGCTGAGAGGAACTGCTATAAATAAGGGCTTGTTTGGAGGGGGTGACTAGGACAAAGCTTGTTTTAGAATATGGCAGCACGGTTTACAGTGGCTCTCAACAGTCTACACACCTCTGTTAAAATGCCAGCTTTTTGTGATGTAGAAAAATGTCATCATTTTAAGTCTTCTCACATTTTTTCACATATAATATCCTGCACAATTCAACTGAAAAACAAACCTATGTTAAGGGGAAATGTTAAAAAATAAAAGGTGCAGTAACCTGGCTCCAAAAGTATGCACTTGCTTAAACTACCACTCTGCTGAAGCACAGTCTGATTTCAGCATTCAATCTTCTCGAGTTCACTCCTACCATCAGCTACACTGAATTATATTACCCTGAAATAAATTCAGTTGTCCTTATAGGTTTTTCAGGCTTTTCTACATGTGCATCCCACAGTTAAAGCCATAGTTTTCAGATAGGTTACAAAAGATTACAAGATTCTCATTGTATCAGTCAGGAGAATGATGCAAAAAGTTCTAATGCATTATTTATGGCACAATAAAGTCATTAACAATTAAAGAACAAATGGGAATAGTGACGTTCTCCCAGAAAGGACAAGAGAAAAAGTGTTCTGGAAGGCAGGAGACAACAGTCCTAGTTTCTCCATATGTCTATGCTTAGGAGTTGGATAGTAAGACAGAATAAAAGATCCAGGCCTCCACACACAGTAAGCAGGACAGTAAGGGAGGTAAAACAGTCTCCAAAGCTTATTGTCAGAGAAATACAGCAAGAGTGGGGTCTTGGGGATCACCAAGTCTCCATGACAACCATCATGCCAGCCAGTTGTTAAGGAGTGATGACAGTAAGTGTTAAGGTTTATGCTCCCGGTTATAGAAATATGTATGAGCTTTTATTTCCATAAGTCAGTAAAGGAAGAGATATGTTAATTGAATAGCCAATGAAGCATGTTGTTCTGTGACGAGTAAAAGTTAATAAAAAGGAGCGAAAGCAGAAGGAATCTCTCCTTCGCCACTCTAAGCTGAAAGTCGAGTCTGTATGAAGTTATTTCTCCGTCAGATTAAGAACGAATAACGGGTTAAAGTACTGCTGTGAAGTTAAATCTGCTAACAGGTTATGGGCCCAGACCCGCACCAAGACCCGAGCAAGAGTGAGTACCAGAAACTTATTAAGCGCTCCCGAGGAAAGTCGTAACGTAACGTCTAGTGAGGATTAGGTTGCTAAAGCTAAAGACAGAATGAGCAGGAGAGCTACCGAAACGATTAGTTTTTGACGGAGATGCGGAGAAGTACGAACTGTGGGATACAAAGTTTTTAGGCCACCTTCGGTTACAAGGCTTAAAAGACATAATTCTAAAGCCCGAAGAGGACGACACAAAAAATGCAGAGGCATACGCAGAGCTTATTCAGTTCCTAGATGACACGAGTTTGTCACTAGTAATGCACGAAGCTGCTGATGACGGACGGAAGGCTCTACGGATATTAAGAGACTTTTATGCGGGAAAGGTGTAAGCCCCGTGTTATTAGTCTATATACAGAACTAACCTCACTACAGAAGATTAACAGTGAGAGTGTAACGGACTATGTTTTAAGAGCGGAAGCCGCCATTACAGCACTACGAAACGCTGGTGAAACCTTGAGTGATGGTCTGCTCATTGCTATGATTTTGAAAGGACTACCAGAGTCATACAAACCATTTATCATCCATGTAACACAAAGTGAAGCCTCAATGACTTTTAGTGACTTTAAAGGTAAATTGAGAAGTTATAAAGATACTGAAAAAATGCGCGCGGCAGTAACAGAGGACAACATCATGAAGGCACGGGCCCAATCAAGAACAAAGTATGCAAAGGCGTGTGTGGGTGACCAGAGGTCAAGCGGTGTCGACATGGTGTGCTTCAGATGCGGACAAAAGGGGCACAAAGCAAGAGTGTCACCGCAACAAATGGTGCAACTTCTGCAAAAGCAACACACATCGGGAGGAAATGTGCAGGAGGAAACAAAGGCAGGATGAGGTGCAGAAAGTTGCTGAAGAAGAAGAGGGCAAAGAATATGCTTTCCGGCTGAGCGATATGGATCAGAATATCAAGAGGAACAGTGGAATCAAAGCCAAAGATTTGATGGTGGACACCGGAGCAACTTCACACATCATCACTGACCTGGAAAAGTTTAAGAAATTTGACGACAACTTCAAACCTGAGAAGCATATTATACAGGTCCTTCTCAAAATATTAGCATATTGTGATAAAGTTCATTATTTTCCATAATGTCATGATGAAAATTTAACATTCATATATTTTAGATTCATTGCACACTAACTGAAATATTTCAGGTCTTTTATTGTCTTAATACGGATGATTTTGGCATACAGCTCATGAAAACCCAAAATTCCTATCTCACAAAATTAGCATATCATTAAAAGGGTCTCTAAACGAGCTATGAACCTAATCATCTGAATCAACGAGTTAACTCTAAACACCTGCAAAAGATTCCTGAGGCCTTTAAAACTCCCAGCCTGGTTCATCACTCAAAACCCCAATCATGGGTAAGACTGCCGACCTGACTGCTGTCCAGAAGGCCACTATTGACACCCTCAAGCAAGAGGGTAAGACACAGAAAGAAATTTCTGAACGAATAGGCTGTTCCCAGAGTGCTGTATCAAGGCACCTCAGTGGGAAGTCTGTGGGAAGGAAAAAGTGTGGCAGAAAACGCTGCACAACGAGAAGAGGTGACCGGACCCTGAGGAAGATTGTGGAGAAGGGCCGATTCCAGACCTTGGGGGACCTGCGGAAGCAGTGGACTGAGTCTGGAGTAGAAACATCCAGAGCCACCGTGCACAGGCGTGTGCAGGAAATGGGCTACAGGTGCCGCATTCCCCAGGTCAAGCCACTTTTGAACCAGAAACAGCAGCAGAAGCACCTGACCTGGGCTACAGAGAAGCAGCACTGGACTGTTGCTCAGTGGTCCAAAGTACTTTTTTCGGATGAAAGCAAATTCTGCATGTCATTCGGAAATCAAGGTGCCAGAGTCTGGAGGAAGACTGGGGAGAAGGAAATGCCAAAATGCCAGAAGTCCAGTGTCAAGTACCCACAGTCAGTGATGGTCTGGGGTGCCGTGTCAGCTGCTGGTGTTGATTCACTGTGTTTTATCAATGGCAGGGTCAATGCAGCTAGCTATCAGGAGATTTTGGAGCTCTTCATGCTTCCATCTGCTGAAAAGCTTTATGGAGATGAAGATTTCATTTTTCAGCACGACCTGGCACCTGCTCACAGTGCCAAAACCACTGGTAAATGGTTTACTGACCATGGTATCACTGTGCTCAATTGGCCTGCCAACTCTCCTGACCTGAACCCCATAGAGAATCTGTGGGATATTGTGAAGAGAACGTTGAGAGACTCAAGACCCAACACTCTGGATGAGCTAAAGGCCGCTATCGAAGCATCCTGGGCCTCCATAAGACCTCAGCAGTGCCACAGGCTGATTGTCTCCATGCCACGCCGCATTGAAGCAGTCATTTCTGCAAAAGGATTCCCGACCAAGTATTGAGTGCATAACTGTACATGATTATTTGAAGGTTGACGTTTTTTGTATTAAAAACACTTTTTTTTATTGGTCGGATGAAATATGCTAATTTTGTGAGATAGGAATTTTGGGTTTTCATGAGCTGTATGCCAAAATCATCTGTATTAAGACAATAAAAGACCTGAAATATTTCAGTTAGTGTGCAATGAATCTAAAATATATGAATGTTAACTTTTCATCATTACATTATGGAAAATAATGAACTTTATCACAATATGCTAATATTTTGAGAAGGACCTGTAGAGCTAGCAGATGGCACCAGGTACAACGGAGTACTAAAAAGACGAGGAGAGGCAGAAGTGACTTTGATGGACAGCAAAGGGAGATCTCACAAGACAACCCTGAAGCAGGCGCTGTACATCCCCTTTCACCCACAAAATATCTTTGCAGTGAAAGCAGCTACCAGTAATGGTGCAACAGTGATTTTCAAACAGGGAGAAGATGTTTTCGTGCACATAAATGGAACAAAGTTCCCCATCAAAGAGTACAATAGATTGTACTATCTGCAAACTGTGAGGAATGAATGGGACGATCAGTGCAAAGGTTCATATGATATTCAAACATGGCACGAAATTTTGGGGCATTGTAACTAAGATGACAAAATTTACAGGGTGTTGTAGAAGGAATGAACATTAAAGGTAAAAATGATAAACAAACAAAACAGTGTGAAGTGTGTATTAAAGGAAAATTCACCCAATTAAGAAACAGGGAACCAGATAAGAGAGCTAAAGCAGCATTAGAACTGGTTCACACAGATTTAGCTGGACCGATAGACCCAGAGTCTACAGAGGGCTACAGGTTTGTGTTGTCGTTCACTGACGACTTTTCTGGTGCGGTTTTTGTGTACTTTCTGAAACATAAGAGACACTATGCAGGCAACAGAAAAGTTTTTCGCAGACACAGCGCCATACGGCAAAATTAGTGCATACGATCTGATAATGGTACAGAGTTTACTTGGAAGTGTTATCAAACGCTACTAAACAAGAACTGTATCAGGCATGAGAAGTCAGCCCCATACTCACCACACCAGAACGGCACGGCCGAACGAAACTGGCGCACACTTTTTGACATGGCGAGGTGTATGCTAATAGAGAGTAACTTGCCTAAAGCATTGTGGGTTTACGCAGTTCAAACAGCAGCCGCAATAAGAAACAGATGTTTTAACAGACGTACAGGACAAACTCCTTACCAAATGATGAGTGGGAAAAGACCAAAGTTATCAAGGATGAAGAAGTTCGGTTCGGCCTGTTATGCTTACAAACAAGACAAGGGAAAACTTGACTCAAAATGTGAGGAGGGAATTTTTGTAGGATATGACAAAAATAGCCCAGCCTACTTAATCTATTTCCCTCACAAAGAAAAAATCCAAAAACACAGGCTAGTGCAGTTCGTATCCAAAAAGATGTTGGAGCAACAGACACAAACTGATGTGATAATAGAAGATGATTCTGACATACCTAACAGGATAAGAAACGAGCCAGATGAGTCAGAAATACCTGAGCAGAGTCAGGATCCAGCCACCTTCTTGGAAGCGAACAGCAAAACGGACACTATCTGTGATACACACCAAAACACAACACGTTATCCCTCTAGGATGAGGAAAAAGCCAAGTTACCTGAATGAATATGTAACCGATGAGGACATCGAAGACCAAGTATTGACAAATATTGATTATTGTTACAGACGTCTATGTGATGTACCTCTAACATTTGAAGAAGCTGTACATTCTCAAAACTCAAAAGAATGGAAAGGAGCAATGGATGAGGAAATGTTATCGCTTAGAGAAAACAACACATTTACTCTTACAACCCTTCCTGAAGGCAAGCAGGTAGTGGGGGGAAAATGGGTTTATGCTGTGAAAAAGAATGCAAATGGAACTGATAACTTCAAAGCTAGATTTGTGGCAAAGGGGTATAGTCAGAAGAAGGGTACCGATAATGAAGAGACTTTCTCTCCTACTGCGAATTTAACTAGCATTAGAGTTCTGATGCAGAAAGTGGCACAGGAAAACCTTATCCTCCACCAAATGGACGTTAAAACCGCTTATCTTCATGCACCTATAGACTACGAAATATATTTGGAACAACCAGAAGGTTATAAAGAGGAATCAAATGACAATGAACAGCTGGTGTGTAAATTGAACAGATCATTATATGGTCTGAAACAGGCTGGGAGAAATTGGAACAATACCTTGCATGATTATTTGTGTGAAAACAATTTTGTACAAAATCCAGCAGATTACTGTGTGTACACCAAGCAGGCAGGAAATGATAAGGTCATACTTGTAGTATGGGTGGACGAACTGATCATCGCTGCTACCGATGAAAAAGTAATGAATGATGTAAAAAAGGTTCTAACAGCAAGGTTCAAAATGAAGGGCTTGGGAAAACTAAGATATTTTCTTGGTATCGATTTTGAACAGAGTGAAAACGGTGTAAAAATGTCTCAAACAAGGTATGTAAAGAAAATCCTCCAGATGTTTGATATGCAAGACTGCACACCTAGAACTATGCCTTGTGAACAAAAACTGGACTATAAAGATGATTCAGAAAAATTGGACAATGTCAAAAAATACAGAGAAGCTGTTGGCAGTCTTATTTATTTAACTACCTGTACAAGACCTGACTTAAGTTTTGTTGTAAGTTGTCAGAGCATTTTGCAGAACCTACAGAGAAACAATAGACTACTGTGAAACATGTGTTAAGATATCTCAAAGGTACTTCTGAAAAGAAGCTATGTTACAAAAAATGTGAAGATGAGAATCTAGGAATACATGCATACAGGGATGCTGATTGGGCAGCTGATGTTGATGATCGTCGTAGCACAACTGGTTATTGTGTTCGTTTGTGTGAAAAAGGGCCACTGATTTCATGGAAGACTAAAAAGCAGCCTACAGTCGCATTGTCCACATGAATATATGGCTTTAGCTGCTACCATTCAAGAGTGTTTATATTTGATGTAGCTACTTCAGAGTATAGACTATGAATATGCATCAACTAAGGTTTATGAAGATAACCAGGGTACTATAGCAATAGCTAAGAACCCTGTGAAGAGACAGCGTTGTAAACATGTTGACATAAAGTACCACTTTGTCAAATCAACTGTGAAAAATGGAAAAGTCTGTTTGAGCTATTGTCCAACGGACCAGATGTTCGCAGACATAATGACCAAGCCTGCAACAACATTTAAGTTGATCAACTATGAACATTTTGTTTTCAGAATGTAATAACAAGATCATTTTGTTCATGAAAGTTGACAACCTGAGCAAGTGGGGGTGTTAAGGTTTATGCTCCCGGTTATATAAATATGTATAAGCTTTTATTTCCATAAGTCAGTAAAGGAAGTGATATGTTAATTGGATAGCCAATGAAGCATGTTGTTGTTCTGTGACGAGTAAAAGTTAATAAAAGGGAGTGAAAGCAGAAGGAATCTCTCCTTCGCCACTCTAAGCTGAAAGTCGAGTCTGTATGAAGTTATTTCTCCGTCAGATTAAGAACGAATAACGGTTTAAAGTACTGCTGTGAAGTTAAATCTGCTAACAGTTTTCTGAATTACCATCATAAAATTAGACGGAGTTAGCAAAACTCTACTGAGACTTTAACTGGAATGCATGCTTTGGTCAGATGAGACTAAGATCAATCTTTTCAGGAACAAAAACTCCAGATTTTAATTTGATTCGATACAGGAATATAAAAAGCGCCTCATGTCTACTGCTAAGTATGGTAGAGGATCTGGGATGCCATGGGCCTGTCTCTCTCCCGAGTTTTAGGAGAAGGCTCAGTGGCATCTGATTGGCTAAAGGAAGCTATAAAACAAAGTGACAGCAGGGTACCAATAATGGTTCCACTAGTGAGTCTATAAAAGACGATTATTAACAAATTAAAGGTTGGATTTCTCTAAAATATTATAGTGTGAGATAATACTACTGGAGTAAAATACCGTATTTTCCACACTATAAGGCGCACCGGATTATAAGGCGCACCCTCAATGAATGACCTATTTTAGAACTTTTTTCATATATAGGGCGCACCGGATTATAAGGCGCATAGAATAGAAGCTACTGCAGTCAAACGTTTGACTGGGGTTGCGTTATGCATCCACTAGATGGAGCTGTGCTAAAGAGAATGTCAACAAAACAGTGAGATAAGTCAGTCAGTCAAACTTTATTAATACACTACAAACCAGCGTTCTGATAACTCCATTCACTCTCATGGTAAGGTCTCCTCTACATAGAATTCTATTGAATAGAGCCAACCGCACGTTAGGAATGCATTGGAGTCTATGAAGTTGAAGTTGAAATCAAACGTTAGTTAAAACGTGAAAGGGAACTTTTCCCTGATTTAGTAAACACGTAAAAGAAACAGTTTGATGCACTAAATCAAACGTTAGTACATTCACAATATAGTAGCGTTAACTGTTGAATTATCTCGCTGCTGCTCTATTCCCATGTTCGACTGCGTAGCTGACAGCCTTGAGTTTGAACTCAGCATCGTAAGCGTGTCTCTTGAAAGGTGCCATTTTGGGGTCGTTATACACACACAAGTGGTGTTGGACTAGGAGTAAGCACAGTACAGGTGTTTACCGCTATTACTTCGGCGACGCCCCTGTTGCAGGAATTGCCTGAACTATATGTGATTAGAAGCTCAGTGTGTGGGGTGTATGTTTCGTGTGTGTGTATGGAAGATGTTGACATTACTCCTCCGGACAGAGGTGGCGCTGTGTGCTGCCGTAGCTGAGAATCAAGAGTGAAGGAGTGACGTCAGTATTATTGTGTGTGTGGGGTGGGTAGAGACGGCGACCGGAGCAGCGATGTATGAGTGTGTAAGCCCTGTGTTTTTACGTGCTGCAAAGTCATTAAAAAGAACCCCGAATCTCGTCAACAACTCAGTGTTTTGATGCTGTTTCTTCATGCTCAACTCAGCAACGTATGAGTGAGGGAGTTAACCCCGAGGAAACTAGTAACTTCGGCCCTGGAGAAAGCGTCTCCCCTGTGTCATCAGACTACGGTCAGGGGACAGAAACAGGAAAGGTTAACACCCCTGACTACGGTAGCCGTAATGCTGCAAGCGGTGCGGCTTTGTAGTTTACCAGTTGTACTGAAACCTTTTGACAACGCCGTGTACAACCAGTATGGATCAACCAATTAACCAATTGATCCATATATAAGGCGCTCCGGATTACAAGGCGCACTGTCATTTTTTGAGAAAATTAATGGTTTTTAAGTGCGCCTTATAGTGCGGAAAATACGGTACACATTTATTTGGAGCCTTTTTACACACCTTTACCAGGGGTCCCCGAATATTGAAAGCATGGTTACTAATAAAGAAATATAATCTAGAACTTGGCTGATTACTGTATTATTCA
Source organism: Girardinichthys multiradiatus (assembly GCF_021462225.1). Taxonomy (NCBI): domain Eukaryota; kingdom Metazoa; phylum Chordata; class Actinopteri; order Cyprinodontiformes; family Goodeidae; genus Girardinichthys; species Girardinichthys multiradiatus. The sequence continues at coordinate 5,262,462 of NC_061799.1, forward strand.
GGGAGACCACAGGGCTAAAAAGAAAGGTCACATAATTTGTTTTCTAACTATAAGGTCTAATTTAGACTTGCTTGGATTAAATATAAATCCCTGGGTTGGTTTATATCTAGATGTTTCTCTGTAACTTTGTCAAACTGTTCAGAACTATTAATATTTTAATTTACACTTGATTTCACGTTATGTTTAATTTCCTTGTCTGACTTGATAAAACGGACTTCAACTTCAAAGGTTATATAGGTGTGCTTTAAAGTTGATATTAAAATCAGAACTCTTTAACAGATAAGGAGCGCTGTCTTGTGCAAGGCCTTTTTTAAATAATTAACAGCACTGTCATTGACGCCTGAAAAAACATTTCACATATTTGGCAGAGCTTTATTTCTTTTCCCTTAAGATCCGTCTGAATGTGACTTACAGTTTGCAGAGAGGGTTGAATAATTTCAGGTGCAGCTGTATTCTTAGCTTCTGTTTTTCTGAGAGATGCATCAGTATCTAGAGTAAAGTGCAGCTCTGTTAGGTGAGCCAGATGATAACACCTCCTGTATTTGGTGTTTCGACTCATACAAAGCCAGGGTGGTGATTTGGAACGGTAACAATGAATGATCACAGAACAGAAGACTATGAGGAAATTCAGTATTGGAAATCTGACCAGAGATTTAAAGGTGTGGTTGAGGAGCTGCTTGGTTAAGCCTGTAGTTGTATGTTAGAATGTGTCAGCGCATTGTTCAGGGGGTCACAGATTTCCAACGTATTCCTCAAACAATGAAGCTGCATGATTTACAGTAGTATGCTCTTTCTCTTATTTTAGATTTGGTTATGTATTCTTGTACCTACTTTCTTTTAAGCATCCTGTTTTCTCCTTCATTGCCACACTGATTCAACTGACTTCAATTATCATGCCTGCAATATTTTAGGTGGTGTCCTCCTAATGTATCAATATTGATCCGTTTTTAGAATCTCGTCTTCCATGTGCCTGTCTTGGTACAAACCCCTTTTTCCACCAGGACAGCACTTTTTCTTTAATGGTTCACAGTATTAGAGCATCCAGAAAGGGAGATCCTAGATCAGTCCAGTCCTGGCGCTGCTATGACACTCTCTTCTCTTCAGCTCACTCCACAGGCTTTCTACAGGATTTGGGTTTGGGACTGAGTTGGACCTGGAAGAATAAGGTTGGTTTTATGTCTGGTGAACTATTTCTCTCTTGATTTGGCTGCATGTTTTTGGATTATTATTCTGCGCAATGATGGTCCATTTTCCGAGCACTGGATTTTTACTTAGATTCTCCTGGTATTCCAAGAGTTTATGATTTCACACACTCTAACAAGGTTCTCAGGGCCTTTGGAAGAGAATCTGGCATACATCCTCCACCATAATTAACCGCTGGCATGAGGTGCTGTTTCAGGTGTTCTTCTTGTATTTCACTCATACCCACCTGGAGTGTTTGTTGCCAAAATGTCTGACCAAAAGCATGCCGTTCTAGTTAATGTCCTCATAGAGTTTAGCAAGCTACATGTTTATGTTTGCAATGTTTGGAGAGGAAAGTATTTTTTTCTCGTCCCTCTCCCAAACGTGTTTTATATCATATAGTAGTTGTTATGGAGACATGGTGATCCCAAGATGCCTCTCATTGCTTAATTCTCTGACAGTGAGCTTTAGAGATTATTTTACCTCCCTTACCATCTTGCTCACTGTGCGTGGTGGGATGATAGATATGGGTTCTCTTCCAGCTTTGTTTGTCTAAGTTCCATTTATCTGGAACAATGTGGTCTGACTGCACATTGCCAAATGTGTTTGCTTGCCTTTCCAAATCACTGAATTCAGGTTTTCCCATCACTAAATCCAAAATCCAACACCTAGGCATGTAAAATTCTCTATGCTCATTTGTGAATGAATGGGTTGCTCTCAGGAACTCAGTGAATCTCTGCATTTTACTGGATGCCACCTGTGCAATAAGTCCAGTCGTGAAATGTTCTCGCTACTAAATATTTCACATTCAACTATTTTTATAACAACAGCAACTCAGCAATGTGAAATCACAGAGCGGGGCCAGTGGATGCTGAGGCAAGAAGCTGCATCCAAGCCTTACATCACCAAGTCTAATGTAAACCGTTGGATCCAGTGGTGTAAAGCAGTCCACCACTGGACTTTAGTGGAGTGGCAACTTGTTTTGTGGAGTGGTTACTCATGCCTCCTTGTCTGGAAAACCAATTTCTGAGTCTAGGATTGACACTTGCAAAAAGAAAAACACTTGGCTGACAGCACTGTGTCAAGTGTAAGATTTGGTAGGCAGACGTCGTTCTACAACACCGCAGGGTCGACACAAAATAAAAGGTAAGGAGATCTATATTTATTCTCCTTTTGCCTGCTAATAGTGTAGGTGGTGTTGTGGAATAGATATGTTTTCTCTTAAATTTACAGTCTTGATCAGTTTTAGGTAAAATATTTGTTGGTTGAAATAATGTATTACGGTAAAGAAATGATATATTGCGTAAAAATATTTGTTGATTGACACAAGATAAATTTTAGCCGAGATACTTGAATGTTGAAGCTGTAACATACCTTTCACCGAAAATACTTAAATGGTGACGGTGTTGAAGTAAATAAGTTCCGGATTTGGCAATCCAAACTCAGTCCTGACGAGGACTGGGGTATTTATGCTGGGGTTAGTAAGAGCCTCCCTGAGGGATTAAGGACACCTCAAAGTGGCCAGGGATAGGACCCCAAGACCCTGAACTGGCAGGTAAGGGAAGACAGTTGAGATACTTAAATGGTGAAACTGTAATAATAAGATTAAGTAAAAGGAATTCCAGGGAGTCAACGGAGGGTTGATTCCTAGGTGTCAAACTGGGTTTGGCATCACAGCGGTCGGACTGGGAGAGATTGAAAAAGTCCTGCAGAGTGGAAGGGTTAAAGGCCCTCCACCCACGCAAGCTATGTATCCTGTTGTGTTTTCGTATTTGTCTAACTGGATTTACTATGCATATGAGTGAGGAGAGAATACAAATGAGTGGCTGCGAATGGCTGCACTTGAGTGACTGTAGAAGCGGTGATTATATTACAAACTGTATTGCCATAGATGAAGAAAAAAAAAAAAAAGACAAGTTGTTCAACATGGCAGGAGAGATTGATTGTCAAAGGAGGAGTAGATGACAAGGGACCGTTAGGTAGATGGTTGAACCGAGAATATAAGAGGTATCTGAAGGATAAAGAAAGTTGGTTGATTAAAGCTGATGAGAAAGGGCGACTTGGCAGAATAAAGTGTAAAGTTGAAGCAAAAGAGCTGAAGTAGGGCCTAAGAGAGACAGAAGCACAAGAAACGCTTAGACTTTTAAGAGGGGTTACACTATTAGAATCAAAAGTGCATGATTTATATGAGAAAGCTTCTCAACAGATGACAGAAAAACAGTTTAAAGATTCTGGAAGAACACACACCATGACTACTTGTAGCCAGAGCGGTCCATCCAGATTTCAATGTCCGTTGTTGACTTCATCAGTTGGAATGACAAAATATGTCCCTTTTTCATTGGGAGATGTACAGGCATTAGTGGATAAGTTGCCACCTATTGCAGGATGCGGACGTGTCTGGTTACAGGAATTAGATACACTGACTAAAGGCATGACACTGGCCTTGGGTGACTTTAGAGCAATTTTGGGACGATCTGTGCATCCCCCGGTGGCTAGGGAGATAGAACAGAATGCTGATTGCAGGAAGGACCCTGATGACACACCCCTGACACGTGTAATGACAGCCCTAGGGAAGGCCATAAGATATCCGCCCCTGTTGCAGTCCCTCAATTCGATTGGGACCCTAATCAGCATCCTAAAGAGCACATTAGTGCTGCAGTGGACACGTGGATGAGACACACAGGAGTTAATCCTAAGGGTGACGGGACAGGAATGGGACAGCTGTTTAAAAAGCCATATTAAAAGGAGTTCCTGTTGACATGTGTCAAAAGATGAAAAATAATCCTGATTTTCAAGGACCAGACTTCACAAAGTGGGAAAAACATTTAATTCACCATTTACATACAGCTCAGGAGGCAGAGAAAAAGAAAAGAGGAGAAAGAGCACTGTGGAAATATATTATGTGTGTGCATCCTTACTATGTTCAAAACCAGTGTGTGAAATAAAATGTGTAACGTGTTAGTATAAGACATTGTGTGGCCTGCAGAAGTATTTCTCTCAGGGGTATGGTGAAAGTGGAAAATTACTGAGAACTGCATGTTTGGGAAAATTAGAGATAGTACAACTGACTGAGTTACTCCCTGCTTATATCAGTAGATACGGGATGCAGCTGTGGGACAATACCTGTCTAAATATGGTAAGCCGGAAATGTGTGTACGTGACTATGTGTAAAAAATATGGTAAACAAGGGCGCTGCCCAGTTTCGTGTGTGTTTTAATAAAAGAAATGAGCCCAGTGAGAGAGAGCCAGAAGAAGTCTCGGTGTGTCCTGACCACATGAGCTCTCTCTTCCACTGGGCCCAGGTATTTAATTTCAATACAACGGTGTCTTAGTGTGATTTATTCTAAGGTGTTGTGAATTCCTCTAGGTTACGGTGAATAAACGAACGTGCAGAAGACCCCGTTAAAGGGATACTTCAACAATTTGGTGATCCCCGACGTGATTCACGGCTGAATAAGGGATTCGGATAAAAAGAGAGTGTGACATCCGAACCTCCTGACATCTAGGGCGCCCATAAATCACCAAAGGTAAGGTAGAGCCTATTTTATTAAACTCTCCAATTGAATTTATATATAGGCTAAATTAACCAGGGTGTCAGTTGGTTCTGAATGTCATTTTACTCTGCAAAACTGTAAAAGAGTGTGCGTTAACTGAACGTGTTAAAATGGAGTCAGATAAGAATTGAGTGTCGTCTGTAGCTTGTCAAAATACGAAAGCTGAAAAAGGTTAGAGTCCTTATATTGCAGAGAGTGGCGTCTCAACTTATTGTTTGACGGAGCAGTAAGATATAGCTGGGTTAAAGGCCCGTGAATTGGCAAACCACAAAAGATTAAACCGGGTTAAAGGCCCATAGAAGTCCATCTGAATATTTTTTAACGGGTGACAGGTTCATTCAGAAACTTTACGAAGGGTTAGAGGCCCATCTAGTGGACACACGGAGGAATTACGGTCCTCACAAGCGACGGGTAGTGGAGTCGATGTTAAATAATTGGACAATAATTCTGAATTAAAAATGCAGTTGGATTTTTGATTATTTGAGGGAAAATAAAAAGCATTTATTGAATATAGGCATCTGCAGTGCGGATTGTGAATATTAAGTGTTTTTGCTGATATTAAACGGGAGTGACTGTGAGAAACGCTGATGTGTGTGTGTGTGTGTGTGTGTGGCTGGGTGAAGCCAGCAGAGAACAGGCTCACCATTGCTGTTGAGTAAATGCACTGTATTGTCTGGTAAACCTGGCGGTGTTAACAAGGACAATACAGTGATAAGCGGATTTTATATGCATATTGTGAAGCGTGAATTGAACATTATTTTCACAGGATTTTAAACAACATGGAAGGGAAATTTCCAGAAGCCCCAGTATGGGTAGATTTGGAAACCCAATTGACTAACATGCAAGCACTGGTTCTCCAAACGAGAGGTAAGGAAGAAGGTGAGAAGGTGAAGAAGAAAATGGACAAACAGGTAAGAAAAGCAATGAAGGAGGATGGACTTAATTTGACGGACAAGTGGAATTTAGGTGATTGGTTTAGAAAGAAAATGAACACAGCTAAGAAACTCAGACAGGAAGCACAAGGTAAGTTGAATGAAGCTACTGTGTGGTCCAAAGGTAAGTACAAGACCAACAAAGAAAAATGTGAAAAAGAGGAGCGCTTCTGGGGAGACATGGTTTTAATACATCAAGGAGGACAGCACACAATGAAGCAGAAAAAACCCAGAGGAGGAGCCAAGAAGGAGGGGTCAAAATCAGCTAAGGGAACTAGCCCAGACAGACCGCCCCCATATAGACCCTCCTCCCTATGCAGCTCCCTCACTAGTGCACCCACACCGTCCCCTGGTGGATTGTACCCCATATTGGAAGTAGAGAATGGAACACTTGTAGTGCATGGCTTGGACATTCCAGAAGGGGGGGCTGGATCTGTCAGTGGAAGTTCCGGATTATCTATATCACCATCTGATGGGTCATTTCAGGATGCAGAAAAAGCAGCCTTTCAGGACAGAGAGGTAAGAGAAAGAAAATAACAACAACAAGGAGGCATCAGTCTAACAAATCCCTTTCGCTCACCCCCACAACAATCCTCCCAACCAGCTTCTCTAATTTCAGAGGCTGGGGCACGGGGGCCACCCGGGACACCCGGCCCAAGCTCTGGCTTAGAAGGAGCAGGGACTGATCCGGTGGGATCAGTGGCTTTACTGCTAAGTGGATCCTGTAGGCCAGATAGGGTTTTGTGTCCCAATCCTTTTCTCATACCCACACCTTGTTACACCTCTACCCCAGCTGTATAGCTGCAGGAAAACAGGCACAGCATACCACAAGAAGGTGGAGAAGACACAGCAGATCCGCAGCAAAACCATCCTGAGGACGGATCCCCAATACACAGTCAGACAGTTGTACAGTTAAGGGAACATTTAGCCCGCAAAGCAGCAGCTAAACCAGAAGGCTTTAGTTATGCCCCAAAAGCCAATTATCCCCTTTTACAGCAACAAGGCTCTGGAGCCCCCTGTAGGTATAGCCCTTTCTCTCTGGATGACATTACGACTCTCTGTGACAAGTTGCCCCCCATAACTGAAGGAGCAGCAGTGTGGCTCCAGACTTTACACACCCTGACGCCAGGCACCACGCTAGCATTGGGAGATTATAGAGCAGTGGCAGGACGGTGCATGCCACACCACATATGCCACACCACATATGTAGAGAGATTGAGACTGCTGCTTACACCTCAGGAGCCCAGGATTCTGATCTCTTCACCCAGCATGTCCACTGGCTAGGTGATGCATTGAGAACAGCATACCCTGTAACCAGGGGGCGCACCATTCCTAAGTTTGAATGGGACCCTAAAATTAACCCCAGGGAATACCTGGACCAGTGCAAATCCATGTGGCAAACTCAGACAGGAACTAACCCAGCTAATGAGGGAGCACAGCGAGACTGGTCCAGAGATGCTGTCCTTAAAGGACTGCCCCAACAGGTAAAAGCCAGTATGGACGACAATCCTGACATGGCAGGAGTGGATGCTGGAACGTGGGATCGCCATCTGATACACCACCTGTCCAAAATAAGAGAGGACCATAAAAAAGATGAGGAGGAACTTAAGACCCTGCAGACCCAATTGCTAAAAATGCAGTTAGCAGGAGCAAGGCAGAAAGAAGGAGAAAAGAAGAAAGACAACAAAACTCCCAAAATAATGTATGAAGGTGCGGTTTCTCAGGGCCCCCAGACTCCTCCCTTTCCTGGCCATCAGGACACGATTGCACCGAGGTCTGCAATCTCTGGTCCTTATCAAGCCCAACCAGGACGGTTCAGGGGCAGGGGCGGGCCAAGGGGCCGTGGATTCCATGGAGGACCACCAAGGCGATGGGGGGGTGCTGACGTTTGCTACTTCTGTGAGGAGCAGAGTCATTGGAGCCGAGACTGTCCGTACAACCTTGAGGCATATGGGCGTGGGTATGGACCCAGAGGAGGCCCAGGGTGACGCCCGTATCGAGAACGGGGTGGTCAACCACATGGAGGTCAAAAGCAGCAGCAACCTTCACTTCAGCTGCCAGCCTGGGATGAACCCAGCTTTGGGCCAGAGCACTACTGAGGGCCCCCACAGAACCCCCCGGACAGAGGGACTGAGGACCCCTTACTGTCCGTGACAGTGTATGGAAAAACTCTTCCTTTTTTGGTGGACACTGGGGCCACATGCTCAACTATTCAACGAGCCCCTCCTACCACCATCTCCACAAGGACTACCACTGTCATGGGGTTTTCTGGGGCTAAACAGGTCCTACCTTACACCAAACCCCTAAAAACCGAGATAGGGGGACAGACTTTGAACCACAGCTATTTGGTGTCAGCGGACACCCCTGTCAACTTATTGGGCAGAGACATGTTGATTAAAATGGGAGCCACCATTTTATGTGGACCTGATGGACTGTCTGTGCATCTGCCCAATGGAACTCAACTAGCCTGTGGCAACAATTTCCGCCTCTCTCATGGACAGTATCTCATACAACCCCTGGCTGACCCTATGGCTGACATATATTGGGTCCTTCTGCATCCAGAAACCACGGCGGGCGGAGGCATCCTCTCGTCCTTCCTTCGGTGGAAATCCTGGATCTCGGCCCTGGTGCCCTACGTCCCTCCCCCTGACCCGCCACATGTCACCCTCTTCTATGACAGGAATAACTGTGAGTGTTATCAGGAAAGCTTTGCTGAGGAGCTGGAGCAGACTTCCTGGGAGATCGCCACCGCAGACATTTATGTAGCCCCTGAAGGTGTCGTAGCCTCCGTGCAGCTGTCCACAGAACAGGAGAACTGGTTTAAAATGTGGTCTGATGGTGTACCCCATGTTTCACTGGCGCTCCACCCTGCTCACGAGCTGGGAGGAGTGTTAAAACGCTCCCTAGCTCTCACTGACTGGCATTCTTCATCCACACCCAATCTATCTTATTCCCCCTCATGTAACACCTACCGCATTACTAACATGTCCACAGACGTTGGCACCTTGGAACATGTGCAACTTGAAAGACATTATGGCAGAGAAAAAACAGATCATCCTATGGCTGCAGCTGTAGTTCAGAGCATGCCATCTTCACTTTGGGCTGAGGGCCCCACGGACGTGGGTCTCATTCAGTGCTCTCCCATCACTTTCCAGCTTAACACTGACCGACCCATTTGGAAATCCCAGTACCCTCACAAACCAGCAGCCGAAAGTGGAATTTCTGACACCATAGAAGGGCTGTGGAACACTGGGGTGCTGGAACCAGCTGACGGCTCTTCTTGGAACACACCCATCTTACCAGTAGAAAAGAAGGGCACTGGGAAATGGAGAATGGCCCACGACTTGAGAGCTGTAAATGCAGCACTTTCCACTCCTACAGTTCCAGTGCCCAATCCTTATGTTGCTCTTACCAATCTAAACCCCGAACATGCATGGTTCACCTGCATCGACCTTGCCAATGCCTTCTTCTGCCTGCCTCTAGCGGAAGAATGCAGAGACATCTTTGCCTTCACATACAAATCCTGCAGATACCGGTACACACGTTTGCCGCAGGGTTTTGCTCTGTCACCTGGGATATTTAATCAGGTCCTTAAGAAATCCCTCCAAGATTGTCCCCTCCCACCAAACACCACATTGATCCAATACGTGGATGACATTCTTTTGGCAACACCCACTGTTTCTGAATGCTTGGAGGCCACGGCTGTGGTACTCTCACACCTAGCAAAAGCTGGGTACAAGGTCAGCAAAGCCAAACTACAAATTTGCCGGAAACAGGTGGATTTCTTGGGCAGGGTAATCTCTCAGCCTGGGACAGGAATGTCCCCTTCACATCAATCTGCTGTCCTTTCTCATCCAAAACCGGTGCGGGTGAAGGACATGCTTTCCTTCTTGGGACTCACCGGATACAGCAGGTCATTTATTCCAGGATACATTGACCTAACTGCCCCACTCCGCAACTTAGTGAAGAAACAGGGCATGCGCCATTTGACAGCGCCTCTAACATGGACAACAGAAGCAGAGGAAGCATTTATTGCTCTTAAAACCAGCCTTTCCCAAGTTGCTCACTTGGCACATCCAGACTACGCATTGCCCTTTCACCTGGATGTTTCTGTAACAGCACACACCGCAAACGGGGTGCTGTTCCAGAAAAAAGGGGGAGTAAGAACAGTGCTAATGTACAGGGGTTGGACAATGAAACTGAAACACCTGGTTTTAGACCACAATAATTTATAGTATGGTGTAGGGCCTCCTTTTGTGGTCAATACAGCATCAATTCGTCTTGGGAATGACATATACAAGTCCTGCACAGTGGTCAGAGGGATTTTAAGCCATTCTTCTTGCAGGATAGTGGCCAAGTCAATACGTGATACTGGTGGAGGAAAACGTTTCCTGACTCGCTCTTCCAAAACACCCCAAAGTGGCTCAATAATATTTAGATCTGGTGACTGTGCAGGCCATGGGAGATGTTCAACTTCACTTTCATGTTCATCAAACCAATTTTTCACCAGTCTTGCTGTGTTTATTGGTGCATTGTCATCCTGATACACGGCACCGCCTTCAGGATACAATGTTTGAACCATTGGATCCTCAAGAATGTTTCGGTAGTCCTTGACAGTGATGCGCCCATCTAGCACAAGTATTGGGCCAAGGGAATGCCATGATATGGCAGCCCAAACCATCACTGATCCACCCCCATGCTTCACTCTGGGCATGCAACAGTCTGGATGGTACGCTTCTTTGTGGCTTCTCCACACCGTAACTCTCCCGAATGTGGGGAAAACAGTAAAGGTGGACTCATCAGTGAACAATACATGTTTCACATTGTCCACAGCCCAAGATCTGTAGTCCTTGCACCATTGAAACCGACGTTTGGCATTGGCAGGATTGACCAAAGGTTTGACTATAGCAGCCCGGCCGTTTATTTTGACCCTGTGAAGCTCCCGACGGACAGTTCTGGTGGAAACAGGAGAGATGAGGTGCACATTTAATTCTGCCGTGATTTGGGCAGCCGTGGTTTTATGTTTTTTTGGATACAATCCAGGTTAGCACCCGAACATCCCTTTCAGACAGCTTCCTCTTACGTCCACAGTTAATCCTGTTGGGTGTGGTTCGTCCTTCTTGGTGGTATGCTGACATTACCATGGATACCGTGGCTCTTGATACATCACAAAGACTTGCTGTCTTGGTCACAGATGCGCCAGCAAGACGTGCACCAACAATTTGTCCTCTTTTAAACTCTGGTATGTCACCCATAATGTTGTGTGCATTTGAATATTTTGAGCAAAACTGTGCTCTTACCCTGCTAATTGAACCTTCACACTCTGCTCTTACTGGTGCAATGTGCAATCAATGAAGACTGGCTACCAGGCTGGTCCAATTTAGCCATGAAACCTCCCACACTAAAATGACAGGTGTTTCAGTTTCATTGTCCAACCCCTGTATATTAGCGTGATGCTTGACAACATGGAACAAAGACACCATGAATATACCAGACATGCAGCAGGGTTGGAAAAAATAATTCAAAAAACAGCCCACGTAGTGATGGGACATCCACTACATATTCTAACATCACATGGAGTAGTGGCATTTGTCAATTCCAAAACTTTCACACTCACCATTGAGACAACAGAGATTGAGTAAGGTGCTGGAGGCGCCAAATATCATCTACAGCCATGAAGGGATCAACATGGCAGACAGAATGACAGAAGGAGAGCCCCATGTATGTGCTGAAAAAGTTGAGGTAAGTGAGAAAATCAGACCAGACCTACAAGGAGAACCACTGACAGAAGCAAGAAACCTGTACATAGATGGCTGTTGTTTTAGACATGACACAGAGGGTCTGAAAGCAGCCTATGCAGTGGTGGAAGACACAGGAACGAACTTTGTGACTCTTAAGGCAGAAGGGCTGACAGACACCCAATCAGCACAGAGAGCAGAGGTGCTAGCAGTAATAGCAGCCCTAGAACTAGGGGAAGAACAAAAAGTGAACATCTACACAGACTCAGCTTATGCCACCGGAGTAGTGCACGTGGAACTAAAGCAATGGATGAGAAAAGGGTTTAGAACAGCAGGACAGAAACCCATTAAACATGAGCCAGAAATGAGAAGATTAGCTGAGGCCCTACTACTTCCCCAAGAAGTGGCGGTCATAAAATGCAAAGGACATGATAACAGCTACACTAGGGTGGCTCAAGGAAATCAAGCTACAGACCAAGCAGCCAAAACCAAAGCTGGATATCTGCCCATACGCATCTTGATGAACTCTGAAGTTGAATGGACACCAGAACTGACTCTGGAGGAGGTGAGTAGACTGCAAAAGGGGGCCTCACCGGAAGAGAAATCAGTCTGGAAGGCAAGAGGGGGAAGAAAAGACCAGGATGAACTATGGAGAAGTCCAGACGGACATCCCATCCTACCCCCAGGGTTGACCACAGCAGCACTGGAAGAAGCACATGGACCAGGACATGCAGGAACTGCACAAATGATGAAGAGTCTTGAGCACTGGTGGCATCCATACCTGAAACAGACGGTAAGTCATTGGATAAGCTCGTGTAGCACCTGCCAACAATTCAATATGAGACCCATTCTGAAGCCTGCACCATGTAAGTTCCCTGTGGACCTGGTAGCCGGTAAGGAAATCATCATAGACTATACGGACATGACTGAGAGAGTGAATGGGTTCAGATATCTTTTGGTGTGTGTGGATGCGTTCACCGGTTGGCCAGAAGCCTGGCCAGCAAAAAAGGAAGGCAGCAAAACAGTGATGAAGTGTCTGATTAATCACTACATCCCCAGGCATGGGTTTCCTGCGAAAATCAGGTCAGATAACGGCAAACACTTCAAAAATGAAGAACTTAGAGAGGTTGAAAAGTTCTTGGGACTGAGACATTCCTTTGGAACAGTGTACCACCCCCAATCCCAAGGGAAGGTGGAAAGGATGAACCAGATGCTCAAAACCAAATTGGCTAAGATCTGTGCACAGACCAAAATGAATTGGGTGACAGCATTATCTTTAGCTTTGATGTCAGTAAGAAGCTCAGTGAGCCAGAGACATGGGTTGACGCCCCATGAACTACAGACTGGAAGACCTTTTCTAGGCCCACATACCAGGTTACCTTTTCTGACTGAATGTGAACAATCTATGTCTCACCGTGATTACTATAGATCTCTCCACAGCTTGGTTGCAGCATTCTCAAAACAGGTGGCCGCCCAACCATCCGAGGCTCGAGCCACCACCTCAGACGCGGAGTGGATCCTTCTGAAAGTCATCAAACGGAACTGGTCAGAGCCCAGGTGGACGGGTCCATTCCAGGTCACAGAGAGAACCTCACATGCAGTGAGGGTCAAGGGCAAAGGAGACATGTGGTATCATTGAAGCCAGTGTGCAGCAGCAGAGGCACCACAGAGATCGCTGACAGAGGTCCAGCAGAACCTGAGGGACAACACCAGCACACCAGAAGACCCTTCTTACCCAATTCAAGGGGCAGAATAATCCCCTAGGGTGAGAAAGCGTTCATTTACACCTAAAGGTTAGTCTACACCTTAGGTGCACCGTCAGATCAGTGGTCCCACCAATAGGGGCAGAATAATCCCCTGGTGAGACCACTTAGTTCCAGGTCAGTCTACACCTGTCAGTGAAGACCAGGACATCACACAGAAGAGGCGGATGTGATTGAGCTTTCCTCTCTTTCACTGGTGGTCGTAGCTGCTCTCCCACTGAAGAACTGAACTGAACACTCTTAACTTGAAAAAAAGAAGGTCTTTTGTGTTTCACCATATTGTTAATCCTTATCTTCCTTTGCCGATACCTTTGAAATTGACAGGGCGTCTGATATGTATTACTGTCTAGTGAGCAGAAGGATGGTAGAATATTACATTGGCATATTTGGACAGACTATGGAATGAAGCACGGATCGACACCCTCCAGTTAGAGGGGTCAATACTCCCTGTCAAGACTTAGAAGGTTGTAAGCATCCTTGGGATTACAAAGGCCGGACAGGCAATAGTCCCTGGGCACATGGCGTGGCATTGGAGGCAGGGTCAAAAAGCATGATGACAAACATTTCCTTCTGCTCCACAGGTTGTAATGACTGTTAAAATCTTTTATGAAGCATCTTCAAGTAGTGGGGGAAATTGTGGAAATATATTATGTGTGTGCATCATCACTATGTTCAAAACCAGTGTGGGAAATAAAATGTGTAACATGTGTTAGTATAAGACATTGTGTGGCCTGCAGAAGTATTTCTCTCAGGGGTATGGTGAAAGTGGAAAATTACTGAGAACTGCATGTGTGTGAAAATTAGAGATAGTACAACTGACTGAGTTACTCCCTGCTTATATCAGTAGATACGGGATGCAGCTGTGGGACAATACCTGTCTAAATATGGTAAGCCGGAAAAGTGTGTACGTGACTATGTGTAGAAAATATTGTAAACAAGGGCGCTGCCCAGTTTCGTGTGTGTTTTAATAAAAGAAATGAGCCCAGTGAGAGAGAGCCAGAAGAAGTCTCGGTGTGTCCTGACCACATGAGCTCCCTCTTCCACTGGGCCCAGGTATTTAAATTAAATACAACGGTGTCTTAGTGTGATATATTCTAAGGTGTTGTGAATTCCTCTAGGTTACGGTGAATAAACGAACGCGCAGAAGACCCCGTTAAAGGGATACTTCGTCAGCACCTACAGAACCAGCTCCTTAAATTACAACTGCAAGAGGCCAAAGAGAAATTAAATAAAAGAAAAAGTGATATAACTGAAAATGTAACGTTAGCTGCAGCTCAACCTGTTCTTCCTGCAGCACACACCCCTATGTTTATGTTACCACCTGTGACTGATCAGTGCCAAGGAGGGGGGTTACCCCCTCCTCCACCCTATTTATTTTATAATTACAGGTACAGTGGCCCCGGTCGTGGAGGCGGATGGCATGTTGGTGGTCAGCTGGTCGTGGTGGATGGTGTGGAGCACCCAGAGGAAGGGGTGGAGCCAGCAGGGCACTGGGAGATGTGTGCTACAACTGCGGTCAGTCTGGACATTGGGCACGCACCGGCCCCACCTGGGGGTAACAGCAGGGAGTAACGGTCCCTCCTAATGCAGGTATGGCACCTCTACCACCCCAGCAGGGCCAGTATCCACAGATGGGTGGACACCCGTCTTACGGCCCATACGGACGCCCCTGAGGAGGACCAAGGCAGCGTGGGCACAGCAGACCCCACGTTGCCTGCAAAGGTGGGAGAGAACTGTCTGAATTGTTAGTGGACACTGGAGCTACTTATGCCACCATAACACAGCAACCTCCTAAACCACTGCTCTCTACCAAGACTGTTTCTGTGATGGGCTTCTCAGGGGCTGCATAAATTCTTCCTGTTCAGATTGGGACTCAGAGAGTAACTCACCCTTTTGTGTGTTCACCCAGCACACCTGTTAAGCTGGGAGCATCAGGGTTGTGTGGTAAACATTTCCAGGTGGTTTCTCTTTGGCATGTGGACAAATGCTTCAGCATGGACAATATTTTTTACAGCCAGTGAAGAGGAATCTACTGGGGACTGCTGACCGCACCTTCTTCTCCAAGCACCATCTTCTCTGTGTATCAGCTGTGGAAACCCTGGATTCAAAGTCTCTGCCCCTACACCTCTCCGCCTGACCCGCCCCATGTCACTCTGTTCTACGACCGTTGTCACACTGAATGGTACCAGGATTTGTTTAATGAAACAGTAGAAGGTAGGACATGGTTTATTTCATCCAAAAATATTTATGTGGCTCCTGAGGGTGTGACTGCAGCAGTTGATTTAACACCTGACCAAGCAGAATGGTATTTAATGTCAGATGAATCTGTTCCTCATGTTTCTCTTTCTTTGCATCCTGAGCATCAAGCTAAGGAATTGGGAGGAGTGGTAAAGCGCTCTCTGGCAGCTGGGGACTGGCAGGACACCTCAGTCACCAACTTAAGGTATCCTAAAAGCACAGACACATACTGTATAAATGTACATCTACTGATGAAGTTCTGTTGTAGTATGAGATGCACATACATCATCCTGGAAGAGAAAAAACAGATCATCCCAAAGCTGCAGCTCTTTTGCAGAGCCTATCTTATCAGTTATGGGCCGAAGGGCCCACAGATGTAGGATTAACCCCCTGCGCCCCAGTTTCTATTCAGGTTGCATCTCCCTCGCTTATTTGGGTTCCACAGTATCCGCCCAAAAAATAAGCTCAGGAAGGCATCAGAGACATCTGCATAAACATGGATTCAAGGTTGAAAGACATGCTGTCATTTTTGGGCCTTACAGGCTACAGCAGGAACTACATCCCAGGTAACACCGATCTCACACAACCCCTCAGAGACCTAGTCAGAGAACAGGACATGCGAAATCTCAACAATGTCCTTAATTGGACACAGGAAGCGGAGGAAGCCTTTATTGTGTTAAAGCAGCTTCTCTCCAACGCGGCAGAACCTACGCTCCCAGACTACACCACACCATTTTATTTGGATGTTTCTGTAACAAAACTGGCAGTAAATGGAGTTTTGTTTCAGACAAAAGGGGGAGACAGGAATTGTTGAGAATTAAAATCATGTAATTTCATGTTATTAGTTTAGTTTGCATGTGAGAACATTAAACTGAGATTTAACATGAGTGAGCCTTGGGGAGAGATCACAGCAGGGGTCAGGGTGGCACAAGGGTGAAACAGGGTTTAGGTTCTCGGCAGCTGCAAGCCGTAAAAGCTGGCTGTAGGGACAATAAAGCAATAAATGTCAACTTTTGGCCGTGGTATAGATGCCACAAGGAAGCTTGGCTGATTTACAACACCTGATGGAAAAAGGGAAGGCACAGTCAGTAAGCTTTGAAGTCCACAGTATAAAGATGTACTGAAAACTTGTAATTACAGAGACATCTGGGTAAAGGCAGCCATGCTTTGCTGAAAATCCATCTCTCTCTGTAAGGGCCCTTATATAACTTCTCTCTCCTTTTGTTAATTCTCTCTTTTATATGTAATTTTCCTTCAATATGGTATTTTGTATAATCATTTTGCATTAGAAATCATTGGACTTATTATCTTCCAAATTAAACTTGTGTTAATCTTAATTTCCTGCTCTTTGTCTGTTCTTTCTCACGACATCTGGACTGGGAGAGGTTGAGGCCACAAGAATATCAGTGATAGCATTATTTTACCTCAACAATTTATGCTGATGTACATTTCAGTAATGATTGATAACTTGGAAAAACGCCACCCACAATACACACAACATGCAGCAGGGTTGGCAAAATTAATTAAAAAAACAGCTCACTTAGTGATGGGACACCCTCTGAATGTTTTAACAACTCACACTGTGGTGGCATACGTGAACTCACAAAGTTTCACCATGACAGCTCTGAGACAACACAGGCTCAGCAAAATCTTGGAGGCACCAACATAACCTACACTCACGAGGGAATCAACATGGCGGATGGAATAACACAGGAGGAACCACATCAATGTGAAGAGCTGGTTAGCAGGACAGAAGGTTAATATCTACACAAATTCCACATATTCTACAGGAGCGGAGTTCTATAAATAAGAAACATGGTTTAACCCCACATGAGCTGCAAACAGGGAGGCCATTTCCAGGCCCACAAACAAGGTTACCGTTTCTCACTGAGTGTGAACAATCTATGTCTCATCGTGATTATTACAGATCTCTCCACAGTCTTGTTACAGCTTTCTCCAAGCAGATCCCAGCAGAACCAGAGACCAGGGTCGGAACCACTACCTCGGAAGCCGAGTGGGTCCTCCTGAAAGTCATCAAAAGAAAGTGGTCAGAGCCAAGGTGGACCGGTCCATTTCAGGTCACAGAGAGGACAACCCATGCAGTCAGGCTGAAGGGCAAAGGCGCTACTTGGTATCACTGGAGCCAGTGTGCAGGAGCAGAACCACCTCAACGATCTCTTTCTCAGGTCCAGGAAGATCTGAGCGAAATCACAGTAGAAGACAATCTCCCTTCTCTCTCCCAAGAAGGGGCAGAATAATCCCCGGGTGAGAGAAATTAGCCCAGGGTCAGTCTGCCCTGAGAGCTGAAGACAGAAGAAGAACAGCAGAAGAAGAGGCGGAAGTGAGTTTCTCTCTCATTAGGAGTTGTAGATTTTCCCTCCCACCCCAGAAGACACTGTTCGGCGAACATTTTATATTTTATATTACATTTTGATGTTTCTGTATCTTTTTCAGGTTATGATTTAACTTTGTGTGGATGACAGGCATATTTGGACACTGGAAGGGTTTGATAATGTCTTTGATGATTTCTATTGCAATATTTGTAACGATAATGGTGACCTGTGGATGTTGTTGTGTACCATGCATTCGTTCTCTGATGGTGCGCCTCATCACCTCCGCAATTGAGCACAGGGATCCAAAGATAACGATGCCACTGTTGCAAATTGACCTTAACCAGGATGAGGACTCAGAGTGTGAATTCATGGACGCATGATAAGATGGATGCATGTTTTTTTAATGATTTTCTCTTTTACAGGTGGTACAGTAATATTTTTGCTTATTTCTACTTATTCTTAGAAGGACATTTTAGATTGTGAACTCTTTTATGAGAGTTCAAAAGGTGGATTGTAGAATATAAACTATCTATGTGTGTAACCTGTGTGCAGAAATAGGGGAGTCAAGCTTAGGGAGTGAAGCATAGAAAATGCAAGGTCATAAATTGGTGAATGACAAGGGAGAACGGGCAGAGAGAGGGCAAGGTCGTAAATAGATGGAGGATAGGGGTGAAGCAGAAGGAAGATGAATTTGCCAGAAGGAAGTAACCAGAAGCACTCCTTATTTGGACATGAAGAACGGTTATATTGGTTATATTGTTGCTGGGAGACACTGTTGGAAAATATTCATGCTATCCCTATAGGATCTGTATTGCTATGCAGAATACATATACATGTATGTTTAATAATGTGTGAAATAAAATGTATTGTGTAACTTAGAGGCTTGCTAACAGGCTTCTCTGTGTATATGTCTGCAAGATTTCTGCCTCACAACAAGAAGATATTTCTGTATGTAAGATTTCTGCCTTGCAACAAGAAGATATTTGTGTATATGTCTGTAGATAAAGGTCAAAAGTGGAAAAACAGGAAGTGCTGAAAAGGCAGCTGAATGTCAGAGTGCCAGACAGCTCCGGATAGGAAATCAGACATACATTTGTATGTTTTTTCTTTGTAATGTACACGCCTTGCTTTTGAATAAAAACTGCTGTTCTGCGAGTAGTATTCAGAGGTTTTCAGAAGTATTCGGACAATCTTCTCCCTGTACAGGCATCTAAAAGCTGCGCAGCCTCCGTGTTCTTTTTATTACTTTGTTTTTATTAGTTACAGTATAGGATGTCTTAGCTTTACCAAACAAACGAGCACGCAGGAGTTTAGGGAACAACTCCATCAACACCCACAGACAGAATGATTGTGTATGTGTACTGCATAGCAGCGAGTGTATATAAAGGTATTGTGGCGCACCTCCAAAGGAGACAACACAGAGACGTTTCCAGGTACCTGTGTAAGTGTGTGTCTCCTCTCTGAATTCAGATTGGTTTTAATAAACTTGTGGAAACGTACAACTGATCTCTGACTGAGGATTGTCCTTTGAGGTGCCAAATAAAAAGAGTCGATGAGAGGTGAGGAGTAATGTAAGAGTTAATGGACGGCCAGTAAAGTTTTCCTACCTCGACAATACTCTTGGCAAAACCTTGAGTGGGTTAGAATGTGGTGCCTTTTAAAAGTCCCCCCTGGGACGTTTCTAGGTCTTTTTACTATAGTTGCCACGAAGTCCTTTGTCATGATTCTTAGTAATTATGGACAACAATGTATGATGATATATTTTATACCACTGCAAGTCATTTTAGGGACTACAGGTGGAAAGTGGCAACACAAAAACCCTGGAGCAAAGCATATTTGCCCATTTTACAAGTTTAATGTTTTTATTGTGCATTGTTCCTGGTAAAATAAATATCAACATGTAACGATGATGCAACTCAACCAGAACCCAAAACGCAGCCAGACAAGAGAATGGTTAACCAAACGTTTTAATATAAAAAATAATAATAATAATTGGGTAGAAGAGGTTCCACTGAAGCGGTCAGACGGGAAGGACAGGAATGGAGGTTTATCAGGGAATTGAAATCCAGCCGGGGAGGAAGGGTAAGTGGACAACAGGAGGTCTTGGGGGTTCCAGGAACAAACAGGAGACAGAGAATATTTCCACCAACCAGATGCAGAAGCGGGAGACAATCCAAGGTAAAGCACTGGAGGGTTTCAGGCAGGGATAGTCCAGTAATCCAGAGACAGAGTCAGAGACAGGCAGGTTTCAGCAACGTGAGGTCAGGACTTTTCCGAACAGCAGAAGGACAAGGCAGAAATCTGTGGTCAAAAAACAGGCAGGATCAGATAACCAGAAAAAACTCTCTTGAAACATGAATCAAGGCTTGAAAGCTGTGACAGAGGCAACAGACGATCTCGCACTGAGCTGGTGATTAAATAGGAGCAGCCCAGTGCAGGTGAAGGCAATGAGTAATCAGCACAGTCAAGGTGAGCTGAAGGGCTGGAATCATGACATCACCCCCTCCTCAAGGGGCGGCCCTTGACGCCCCTCTGGGCTGGTCCGGATGTCGGCGATGAAAATCGCGGATAAGGCCCTTATCCAGGATCAGGCGAGAAGGTATCCAAGACCTCTCCTCAGGACCATAGCCCTTCCAGTCCACCAGGTATTGGATGCCACGGCCCCAACGTCGGGAACGTAGCAAGCGTTTTACAGTGAAGACAGGGGCTACATCTATGAGTCGGGGGGGGTGGAGGGGGTCTGGAAGGAGGGCAAAACCTGGATGACCTTACAGGTTTGACCTTGGAGACATGGAAAGTGGGGTGCACATGTAATGAAGAAGGTAGACTGAGACGCACAGCTAGTGGGTTAATGACCTTGGCAATAGGAAAAGGACCCACAAAACGGGGTGCCAACTTGCGATTCTCTACCTTGTGGATAACCAGACCTTCTGACCCACCAGGTATCTTGGAGCTTGGGATCTGTGACGGTTGGCATTACGGGCATAGACAGCTGAGGTCTTGCAGAGAGATGCTCTGGCCTTTCTCCAGACTCTGAGACAATGACGTGCTGTTAAATGGGCAGCAGGAACCTGGGTAACCCCTTCCTGAACAGAGAGAATAGGCGGTTGATAGCCATAAACAACATGAAATGGTGACAGACCTGTGGCACTTGATGGTAATCCATTGATGGCGTACTCCACCCATGGTAAATTCTGTGACCAGCGACTGGGAGCATCCATGCATAGGATGCGTAATTTGGTCTCAACTTCCTGATTCATCCTTTCTGTCTGGCCGTCCGTCTGAGGATGGAAACCTGAAGAAAGGCTGACGTCAATGCCAAGAAGGGTGCAAAACTCACCCCAGAAACGGGAAATGAACTGAGGTCCTCTATCTGAAACGATGTTATGGGGAATGCCATGAAGTCTAAACACCTCTCGGGTTATTACATCAGCGAGTACAGGAGCAGAGGGTAACTTGCGGAGAGGAATGAGGTGGGTCATCTTGGAAAATCTGTCAACCACAGTGAGGAGTACAGTGTTACCATGAGAAGGAGGTAGGCTGGTGACAAAATCCATAGAGATGTGGGACCATGGTCGGTGTGGAATAGGAAGAGGCCTTAGTAGACCGGCTGGAGGGCGTCTTGAGGGCTTAACTCTGGAGCAGGTGGTACATGCTGACACAAACTCTCGCGTGTCCTTTCTGAGTGTGGGCCACCAGAAACCTGACTGGACCACTGCCAGGGTCCTAGTAATACCTGGGTGACAGAAAAGTTTAGAGCCATGACAGAACTGAAGGACTTTAGACACCATTTCCTCAGGAACATACAGAAGTCCCTTAGGACACTGAACAGGAGGTGGTTCTCTCTGATGACTCCTCTTGAGCAGGCTTTCGATACTGGTAAGAGCTAGCCTGGTCTTGGGGGAAAGGATGTAGTCGTGATCAACAGAATCAGAAGGACAGACAGAAAACTGATGAAGTCTAGAAAGTGCATCAGGCTTGATGTTCTTGCTGCCAGGTCGATAGGCTAGGGTGAAGTTAAATCTACTAAAAAATAGTGACCATCTAGCCTGGCGTGGGTTAAGTCTCTTGGCAGATTTGAGATATTCCAGGTTCTTATGGTCTGTCCACACAGTGAAAGGATGTGTGGATCCCTCAAGCCAGTGCCTCCATTCCTCTAACGCTAGTTTGATAGCCAATAGTTCTCTGTTCCCAACATCATAGTTTCTCTCGGAGGTCGAAAGCCGGCGAGAAAAAAAAGCACAAGGATGTAACCTAGCATCGTCTGAAAACCTTTGCGACAGGACAGCGCCAACCCCAGTCTCCGAGGCATCAACCTCCATAACAAAAGGGTTCGATGAATCTGGAAAATGCAGAATAGGAGCTGAGGTAAAGAGACGTTTTAGTTTGTCAAAGGCCTGTTTGGCTTCTGAGGACCATTTGAACTGAGTCTTTATAGAAGTGAGTTGATAAAGAGGGGCGGCCACAGAACTATAACCCTTGATAAAACGGCGGTAAAAATTGGCAAACCCAAGAAAACGTTGAAGTTCCTTCAAACTGGATGGGTCAGGCCACTCCAGGACTGCAGCCACCTTTGAGGGGTCCTTGTGAATTCTGCCAGGAGCTATGACAAAGCCCAGAAAGGATACAGATGATTGATGGAATGAACATTTCTCAGCCTTAACAAATAGTTTATTTTGGAGAAGCCTGAGAAGAACCTCATGAACATGTTTGATATGGGTAGAAAGATCCTTTGAAAAAATTAAGATGTCATCAAGGTATACAAAAACAAATCTGTTTAGCATGTCCCTTAAAGCATCATTAATCAATGCCTGGAAGACGGCTGGGGCATTGGTGAGCCCGAAAGGCATGACCAAGTATTCATAATGACCTGAAGGGGTGTTAAAAGCTGTCTTCCATTCGTCTCCTTCTCTTATGCGGACCAGATGGTAGGCATTACGCAGATCCAATTTGGTGAAGACAGTACTACCTTGAAGGAGCTCAAAAGCAGAAGTCATGAGAGGTAGAGGGTATCTGTTCTTAACTGTAATTTCGTTTAGACCTCGATAATCGATGCATGGTCTAAGTGAACCATCCTTCTTGCCAACAAAGAAGAATCCTGCACCTGCAGGAGAAGAAGACTTGTCCTGCCTTGAGGGCGTCAGAAATGTATTCCTCCATTGCCTCTCTCTCAGGACCTGTAATGGAATAGATTCTGCCTCGAGGAGGGGTAGTACCAGGGAGAAGGTCAATGGCACAGTCGTACTCTATGCAGCTCCCATGCTCCTGTTTGCACATCGGTCTAACAAAACATCACCATGATAAAAAGTAATCAATTGAAAAATGCATTTTGTGTTTAATCTTAATTCCAGTTTCCTCAGAACTGTAACCTGGATTTGACCCAGCTCAGATCACATTACTGTAATTTATTGTACTAAACAAACAACACTGACACAAGAGAACAGAGGATTCAGAAAGCTGAAATTTAATGTATCAAGTTAGAGATATTTTACGTATTGTTATAATAATTGAAATCAGTTTTGTTACGGCCTCTGGCCTTGCAGTCTGTTCTTTTGTGCAGATTCAGGTATGGGAGCACACTCAGATGATTGGCTACCTGGAGGCTACTGAGGACCCTGATTGGACCTGCTGAATCACCAAGCCAATCAGTGGATGATGAGACCCACCTGTATCCTACAAAAGACCCCTGGATTCATTCTTTCAGTGGGGCAGCTTTTGGAGGAGATTTTGTACAGCTGACCCCCGCTTTGCTTTGTGTAGTTTGTTTGGAGACTGTTTTGGCAGCTGCACATTATTTTGGTACTGCTGTCCCACCTTGCTCTGGTTACCAGTTTGGTTAAGTGCTTGTTTGTTTTCTAGTTCAATCTAGAGTGTTGTATTTGAGAAGATTGGGCTGGATTTGTCATTTTCTGTCAGCTGTATTGAATGTTGGAACCCTGTTTCTTGTAATAAATCCCCTTAAATGTTCTCCTTTTACCTCTGGACTCATTTTTATGTTAACCCCCTGATCCCCTAGACCTGGGGTCGTAACAGTTTGGTGCAGGCATGTCACATTCAGTATGATTTAATATGTATTTTTATATACGCTAAAATTGATTAATTTAAAGGGATGATTCAGATGTTGTTTTTTTTTTTGGTGGGACTCTACTGAACAGTCAATATCTTGCTTGCTGTAGTTAGCTCTGCTAATGTCTTCTTTTTACTAATTTAGAGATTAGTTTTTCAACTAGTCTGTTAAAGCAACTCTCATCTCCAGTTGTCGTAACAGTTCATGCAACTACAGTTTATGTAAACCCTAAAAGCACTCTAATGTATGCATTGCATTGTTAATGACAGAAGTCATTGGTTATTTACAGTCAAGACTATGGTAGGGTGTGGTTTGGTTACAATGACCTGTGTGAGGCACCCAGAAAACAGAATAACCCAGAAAAACTCATTTACAAATGTAAAGTGGTTGTACAAAACCAAAAATAATCTTCAATTTAGCCCTATTGCATTTATTTTTACCTAGCCTCCTCCCATTTTATTTTGGTTGCGTACCTTTAAACAGATTTTATTCTAACGAGCTGAACATTGGAAGGTCATGTCAGGACCCATTTAGTAACTTGGCCAAAAACAGTGTGTAGACAACTAGACCCATATCCTCATCATTTTATTGCAAAATATGATGGTAGTTTAAAGCAAGTGGTGTCCTGACCTGATCCCAGGTTTCAGTTTGGGATCTCAGTCATTTATTTTCAAAATGACTGCTAATGAAACTGAACTCAATGAGCTGTTCTGCTGTAATTTGTGTTGCAAATTTTTAACACTGCCTATATACAAATATGTCTACCACAGCCTGCGTGTTTGGACATACAGATATTTAATATTTATTTCATGTCATATCCACAGGGCTGTGGATGTGTGTGTGTGTGTGTGTGTGTTCTTGTACTTGTTGCTGAGTGAGAACCATTTTTTGTATTTTTATTGCAAAGTGAAGACATTTTGACAAAGTGAGGACATTTTTCTGGTCCTCACTTTTTCAAATTCCGTTCTTGGGACAGGGGTTAGGTTTAGGACTACGGTATGAATTGAGTTATTGTTAGGGTTAGGGTTAGGTATTAACTGGTTAGGGTTAGTGTTAGGGTCAGGGTTAGGCACTAAAAATCAAGGAGAATAAATGGAAGTCAATGGAAGTAACCAAAAAGTTCTCATAAAGATAGTAAAACACGGATGTGTGTGTGTGTGTGTGTGTGTGTGTGTGTGTGTGCCTCACATATCTGATTGCGGGATGCACCTACCGGTTCCAGGGTGGGATCGGCAGGCGCATCCTGCACAGCTGGGGCTCAAGTTCAGTCAGGGGAAGTGTAAAGATGAGAGGATTCCCTGGGGCAGATGCCAGACTGTTTTGCTCTATGAGTTGTAATCAGGCCTCCATTTGTATTTTGCGCCTGCGTTCTTTGATGTTCCATGCTTACCCCATGTTGTCCTCCTTTCAGAAAAACCTGCTTCCAGTTCTCGTTCCCTTTCTGAATCCCAGTCCTCTGCCCCCTCGTTCTCAGAGTTCAATGGAGAACTTGCTTCACGAGCCCCTCCTTGAATCTCCCCACCGCTCCCCTGGCTGCTTTGCTGGAGTTGCGCTCTGGATGCCTCCACATCCCATTACCATAATTCATGTGTGACTTTAAGTAGTGGTGAATAAGCTATAAGCCTGCCTTTGTTAGCCACAACAGGTGCATTTAGGGATTCTGAGTTTTTACCTTTGTGTAAAGGTCAGTCCACGTTTCATCCAATGGCTGGGCACAGCACCGTTCAAACTTTTCATTGTTTTCCGAAGTTGTTGCCTGCAAGAAACAACAAGAAATACAGAAACAACAAGACATTTTATCAATAAAGAGAAATTCAAGTAAGATAAATTAACACTATGAAGAGAAGAAACTGGACGTTTCATGGTTTGGAGATAACTTTCCTGCTGCAGGACCTAGCCAGCTCACCATAACAGAATTAATTCTAGCCTGTATCAGAGGGTGCTTGAGAAAAATGTGTAATATGTAGTTAAAAAAATAAAGCTAAGGCAGAACTGGACTCAACATGACAATGACCCAAAGAATAACAGTAAATCCACCTAGGACTGACTGAGAATTAAGAAACGGAAAGCCCTGAGTTGACAGTAGTGCCAGTTGAGGCCAACATCCAATAGCCGTCAAAATCAGATGTTTTTCATAAAAATCTGAAAAAAGCTTGGGTTGGTCTGTGACATTAAATCCCTTTAAAATGCCCCGAAATTTGTTGTAATATGACAAAATGTGGGAAAACGAGGTACTGTATTTTTAAATGCTAGTCAGTCTAAGCTTGTGTACTTCATTTGCTATTGTAAACTCTCTACAACCTTAAGGATTTTTCTAAGGGAGTGATATATGTTTGTATATCGTTAAAGACACATACCCCTCAAAAAAGGCAGCTGTGGAGAAATTAGCTCTAAAGACACTCTACCCCAGTCTGTTTTGGTACTATAATCCTGCTGTATGTTGACCAAAACCTAGCAAACATTTCTTTAGAACATCCAGAAATCAAGGCAACCTACAACAGTTACAACAAGCTCTGGTCAGCCTGGACTTATTAAAATCCAAAAAAGTAAATAAAAATGTTCTGAGTAATAATACTTTGTCTATTACTAAACATGTGTTTGTGTCTCATAAAATTAGTCCCACACATGTTGCCCAATTTATGCCAGTAATAAAGCTGAGTAAAATATCACGTTGTTCCCTGTTATTTCCTTAAGTTGATGTTCCATATTGTAAAAGACAATCTATTTGCAATTGAAACCTAATCTAACAGGATCTGATCTCATTCTTACTTCTTCTAAATGGAGCAAAGCTTTAAAGTAAACAGGATGACCGAAACCCATGTGGCAGGAAGACATCCATAAACACATGCTGAAGCTGCTTCCATTACATACAGTTAAGACCATAATTATTCCTACCGCTGGCAGTTTTAGGTTTACTTTACAGCTAATCTTATTTTTTAGTTTTTTGTGTGTTCTTGTAGGCTTCCGTTTGTTTTCACTTTGGTGCTGACACACTTGAATTTCCCCACTGTGGTATAAAAAAGAATATTTCTGTTATGTTCTATTAAAACAATTTTCATTGAACCAGGAAGAGGGACAGACATCTCTCAAAAGATAAGTATCTCTTTTGAAAAAAAAAAAAGATATTTTTTTAATTAACATTTTAGTGAGAAAATGAAATTTATTTATTATTGTTATTTATACCTTTATTATTACCCTTATTATATTTATTCCCTTCTCAATAATCAGTGAAAAATTCACTGGCATTATATCAAGTGGTTCATTTAAGGTTAAAACCCTTCATCTTGTCTTTGACCTTGCCTGCCTATCTGAACCCTGGCCATCATCAGTGCCCGCCGCAGGCCAGTTGCTCTGACTCCCTGACCCTCCCTTCTGCCTCAGAATTGTCACATGGTGGTCAAATGATTGAGCTCATGTTGCTTTAAGCTCTGGTGTCTGATTTTAAAAACAACCTCTCTTACACTCCTCCAAAGAGACAACAGCTTTGGTTCCTATGAAAACACAGTCACACACACACAGAAAAACATGCTTTCAGGGTTTAGTTCCTATAATAATAGGGCAAGTAAACAACACGTGTCCATTATGAAGGAAGATAATGTATACAGCAGTTTGCAAATACAAAGAGGAATTTTGAAAAAAGATTCTGCAGTAGTCGAGCTTCAAGACAGGTCAAACACATAAGGCTCATGTCACACTAACCCCCAAACAGAACCAATATTTCTGACCTGGAACAACAGTTGTTTGCTATCTTTGTGTTTGCTCCATTTCAAGTTTGTACGCAGGTCATATTTTGAGCTAACTAAGTGTTATAGTTAGAGTTGCTGACCCCGGAAGGACAAAATGATGGCACTTAGCTTTTACAGTCCAAATAATTAGAAACTTGCACATGAATAATACAGTAAGCTATAATAAAGAAAATCTCATTGGAGTAGAACCGTTTCTTGAAAAAGAATTCACAACCCTTAAATGTTTCACATTTTTTCTCTTTTGTTTTCTTCTTTTATACCCACAAACCCATGTTTTATGTTGGTTTTTATGTGATAAACACGTTAGTTCAGTAGGAGAAAACAAAGGAACAGCTTCTAATTTTTATGGCCTTTCTTTTAAATATAGAGATAGAATATTAACTAGAAAAAAATACAATAAATAAAAAGTAAAAACAGATGTGCATGTTGCTGAGTGAAATGTCTAACAGTATCTAACAAAACTTGGTGGAGGGTTTAGGACTTCAACGTAACCACAGTTTTGCTTTTGAGTTTGCCAAACTTTATTTTCTGCATTTTGCTACTCAACCGAAATTTGTAAAGACTTAAAATATTAGGCTGTAATTTTTTCAGTTCATATATAAATAACAGTGACTTAAAATTTATGTTGGACAAACTAAATCTCAAATTTCTTAAAATTAAATTTTGTATTCCTCCCTTAGTGGGGAAATTCTTCCTGTGTGTTTTAACCCATTCATTTTTTTTAAAGGGGCACTACGCTGTACACACCAGTGGCACCTAGGAAGCATTCTGTGGTTACGGGTCTTGCTCAGGGACCCAGAGTGATAGTCTGAGTTTCGAAGCTGTAACCATTGCAGCCTCTCCAGAACGCAAATACCCTGCTCTCTAACCCCTAGGCCACCATCTAGCAGTTCCAGCCTGACTACTGGTAATTTAACTATAAGTCATAGTAACATAAATAACTTAAATCTCAACTTAACTGTATTCGTCTGCCTTCTGGCATCTTCTTGCACGTTGGTCCTACCGCAAAATCCACTTTATGACAGTGCCCTGACGGCTCGCCACTGATTAAACCAACAGTGGCCAGTGTCACCTTCTCACAATGACAGCTCTTTGGTCTTGCCCATGGTGGTTGAGATGTTGGATTGGAAGAATTGGATTCTGTGGACAGCTGTCATTTAAACACATAAATTGAGTGCAGGAGTATCTGTATTTGTTTTATCTCTGCCGCGTGGGCAGAATTCTGGAGATCAAATGCTTATTTCATTCAGTGACATTCAAATCAATTGGAATGTTTTAGGGTATGATTTGTTTTGGATATTGGTTGATGTTCTGTCTTTTCTTTACACCTTGAAACAAAACCACCATAAAAAAGTATTTTCTTTTCCTTGTAAGTGAGCAAATTTACAAAATCAGAAGTCAATCAAACAGTTATTTTCTCAACTAAACTTAAACACCACAAGATCCAGAGGAAAATACTCTGCTGGTAACATCTATTTAGGCAAAGAAATCTTAGGCAAGTTCTCACAGGTACTATGTGGAAAGCATTTTTTTGTCATAATAGTGCCGCATGATGCAGCCATGCAAGTGTGCAGGTGCGCACCATGAATCAGACTGAAGAAGTAGATGGTATATAGCTATGTGTGTGTGTGTGCTTCTCACTGCAGTTGTCTTCATCTTGAGGTTTCAGTTCCTCAAACTGAATCTGTTGTGCAACTGAATCAATTCGTACCTCACCACATGTACGTAGGCTTATTCTCTGTGTGTGTGTGTATGTGTGAGTGTGTGTGTGTGTGTGTGTGTGGTGTGTATGTGTGTGTGTGTGTGTGTTTGTGTGTGTGTGTGTGCTTCTCACGGCAGTTGTCTTCATCCTGAGGTGTTTGGGTTTTGATTTTCTCTTGTGTGTTCATATGTTTCCTCTTTATTTGTTAAGTAGTGTTCCCATTATTTAATTTCCCTTTGGGATTAATAAAGTATTTTTGAATTAGAATTTTGTGTTCAGTTTCTTAATTTATTCTCATGTTCTTTGTTCTTCTAGACTAATCTCTGTAAGATCTCTGTTTATCTCCCCCCCTCCCCCCTTGATTTGTAGTTTATTTGTATCTCTGCGCTGCTTATCTGTGTTAATTAGTCTCCCTCCTTCACAACACTCAGCATAGGTATAAATGTTGTTACTTTAAATATATTATATTGTCAACAGTATTGGCAGCACCAAACCAATGAATTCTGGTGGTCCAATCACTTCCATCACTGGGGTGATGTGCTCTGCTTTCTTAATTCTAGTGAGGACAGGGGCAGCAGCGATCTGCATCAGCTGCAGCTGTCTGATGGACTTTTTAGGCAGACCTGTGAAGATACGGTTGCAGTGATCAATTCGACTAAAGATAAATGTGTGGATACATTTTTCAAGATCCTGCTGGGACATTAGTCCTTTAGAACTGGAAATGTTCTTCAGCTGATAGAAGGCTGACTCAGTGATTGTCTTTATGTGCCTCTGAAAGTTCACGTCTGAGTCCATCACTGCTCCCAGATTTCAGGCCTGATCAGTGGTTTCTAGCTGTATAACCTGAAGCTGTGTGCTGAATCTTGATTGCTGCTCCATTGGTCCAAAATATATTACCTCATTTTTGTTTTTATTCAACTGAAGAAAATTATGGCACATCCACACATTGATTAGTTCTATGCATCTAGCCAGCGCTTTCATGTGACAATGTAATGTAGAGCTGTGTGTCATCTACACAGTTATGTAAACGTATCTTCTTGTTTGTTATAATCTAAGCTAGGGGGAGCATGTAGATGTTAAAAAGGAGGGACCCCAAGAGGGAGCCTTTGGGAAACCAACGTGATTTTTGTGGTCTCCGATGTTAAGTTACCTTCTGATACAAAAACGTACTTGTCCTTCAAGTAAAACTAAACTAGTCAAGTGCTGTACCAGAGAGACTGACACAGCTTTCCAGGTGCTCCAGTATTATATGGTGATCAACTGTGTCAAATGCTGTCTTGAAGTCCATTAACATTGACAATGTGGTGCAATTGGAGTGTAAGTGTTTCAATTGTTTATTTTACTTGAGCTATTTAAAGACTGCTAACTCAACAAACTGGAAAAGATTTAGCTGACCAAAATCTCTTTAACAATGTGTCTTATGTCTGAAAAGATGCAACAGATGTTCTGTACAAATGAAATGAGGTTGAGATGTCAAAACATGACACATCTTGGGTTTATGTTACCCGCAGTGGAGTTAAGGTCAATGTAAATCCAAATTCCTCCAGTAAACATACACAGTGCTGGTATAAATGTATTCGCACCTCTGCAACTTTTTCACATTAAGTCACGTTACAAGCACAAACTTTAATGTATTTTAAATGGATAGTATTGTAGTGCTTGATTGTAGAGTAAAAAAGAAAGATACATGGTTTAGACGTTGTTTAAGTTTGCATTTGTATTCAGCCCCTCTATTTCAATATCCCCAAATAAAATCTAGTGCAACAAATTCCCTTCTGAAGTCAGCTTGTTAGTAAGTAGTGTTCACCTGTATTAATTCAAACTTTGTATAAAACAAGCTGTTCTGTGAACATTAGTGGACAGAAACAGTATCACTGAAAACCAAAAAACACAGCAGAGAGGTCAGGGATAAATCTGTGAAGAAGTTTAATGAAAGGCAGATTATGGGACGACAGCAAACCTACCAAGACATAAACATCCACCTTAATTGCAAGGCCGGGAAAGAAAAGCTTTAATCAGAGAAGCACCCAAGAGGCCCATGATAACTCTGGAGAAGCTGTAGAGACCAACAGCTCAGGACAACTATTAGGAGTGCACACCACAAATCAGATTATTTGGGAGGGAGGCAAGAATTAAGCTACTGAGAAAGAGAGTCATAAAAAAACTTGCATTTTGCCAAAAGCAATCTAGGAAACATAGCATCTTTTTGCCCTACATGCAAAATGCTATCTGTGTAGGGAAACTAACACTGCACAATCACCCTGACCACACCATCCTCACCAGGAATAATGGTTGCAGTGGCATCATGCTGTGGGATTGTTATTCAGGAAAGCTGGTTAGAGTTTAAGGGATGGTGGATGGAGTTTGCAAGAGACTTAAGGTGGGGCCGGAGGTTAAATATCAAGCAGGACAACAACCCTAAACACACAGCCAGAGCTACCATGGAATGGTTCCGATCAAAGCATGTTCATGTGTCAGAATGGCTCAGTCAAAGCACAGACCTTAATCTAAATGACAATCTGTGACCAGAATTGAAGCTCCTCTTCACAGACAAATGTTTTTATTTTTTATTTTATTTATTTAAGAAAAGGAGGAGGGACAATGTCTATTAATGAACATTTATACAAATGTAAATATGCCAGATTCAATTCAATTCAAATACAAAAATACTTTATTTATCCCAAAGCAAAATGAAATAATGGATTATAGCCTCAGGCTAGTCTCCATCTGCAGTCCCCCCTGTCAGGCTGGTGTTACAGAAGGAATAGAAAGGAAAATAAAAATGGACGCCACATAGAATATACATACTATATACAGTTAGACATAAGTGAACAAAGAGATGTACATATACACATAGAAAATAAACGTACCAAAAACCAGGTAAACCTACAAGGTAACAAATACAAAATTACCAAAGTACAAGGCAAAGTCAAGGCAAAGGTAATGTGGCTTGAGCTGTACCACTAAGGGAAACACTCTGGCAGTGAGTTGCTGGCAGCCTCCTCCTTAAATACTCCTCAGAAGATAATCAGAGGGATAGAGAACACCTGTCACCTCTCCTCCAGGTTCCACGCCATCTAGAGGCTAAGCACAGTAAACAGCACCAAATAAACAGACATGGCACAGATCCTGACATCACCCCCCCCCCCCTCAACAACCGCCACCTGGCGCTCCTGAAGATGTGGAAGGACGAGAAGAAACAAAGTCAGAGATTAATGACGGATCACAGATGAATGACCGAGGCACCCAAAAACGATCCTCCGGACCATACCCCTCCCAGTCAATGAGATACTGCCATCCGCGACCTGGTTGACGGGAGTCAATGATCCGTCGGACCGTCCAGACAGGGTGCCCCGACCAGTCCAGCCGGAGAGCAAGAAGTACTTGAAATGAAAGGTTTGACTTGAGAGACATGAAACACAGGATGGATACGTAGGCTGGAAGGCAGGCGCAGACGAAGAGCAGAGGGACTGATGACTGAGTCAATAGTGTAGGGACCAATAAAGCGAGGAGACAGTTTTTTGGACATAGCCTTCAATGGGATGTCCCGGGAGGACAATCAAACCTTTTGGCCAGGATGGTACGCCAGAGCAGGCCGCCGCCTGCGGTCAGCGTACTTCTTGTCTTGGTCCGCTGTACGAAGGAGAGCTCTGGTAGCATTTCCTGAGATCCGTTTACAACGGCGTATGTGGTGCCGAACGGATGCTACGGCTATGTCCTTTTCATCAGCGGGGAATAAAGGAGGTTGATAACCAATAGAAACCTCAAAGGGTGAGAGGCCAGTTGCAGATGAGATTTGAGAGTTGACTGCATATTCGACCCAGGGAAGATAATTACACCAATCAAGAGGTGCAGTTGCGGTCATGCATCTGAAAATGGACTCCATCTGTTAGTTCATGCGTTCTGTCTGTCCATTTGATTGGGGGTGGTAACCAGACGTCAGGGAGGCCTTGGCTCCAAGAGCCAAACAAAACTGTTTCCAAACACGAGAGATAAATTGGGGGCCACGATCAGACAAAATGTCCTGAGGTAAGCCTTGAAGGCGAAAAACATGCTTAACCAACAGCTGGGCAGTTTGGAAAGCAGATGGAAGTTTTTTTAGCGGTACAAGGTGGCAGGACTTAGAAAAACGGTCTACAATCGTAAGGATGACCGTATTTCCTTTAGATATGGGTAAACCAGTTACAAAATCAAGAGCTATGTGAGACCAAGGGCGTTTGGGCGTACTGAGAGGCTGAAGTAACCCATAGGGAGGCTGATTGCCCGATTTTTGTCTGGCACAGACCGAACAAGCCTGGAAATGAGTTAGATGGTTCTGCTAACCCTTGGGTGACCTGAGAATTTAGCAGTATGAAACCAATGGATTAGCCTAAACCTAACAGACGTAGGGACATACTTCCTGTTGGGAGGACCTGTACCTGGGTCCGGCTCGTTTCGTTGGGCATTGTCTATAAGGTCCTCCACCTCCCAAACTAAAGCTCCAAAAGTCCAATGGGACGGCACAATGGGTTCTGCCTCTTTCTCAGGTGAGTCTGGTGAGTAAAGCCGGGAAAGAGCATCTGGTTTGAGGTTCTTGGAGCCAGGTTTGTAAGAAATAGAGAGATCAAAACGAGAGAAAAACAGTGACCAACGTGATTGGCGTGGGTTTAGTCTTTTGGCTGATTGCAAGTAGGCCAGACTTCTGTGATCGGTCCATACTAAAATGTGGTGTTTTGCACCTTCCAGCCAATGTCTCCACTCTTCGAGAGCTAACTTTATTTCAAGCAGCTCTCTATCTCCCTCATTGTAATTCCGTTCAGTGTTTGTTAGCCGATGAGAAAAGAAGGCACGTGGATGGAGCTTTCCATGTGTGGAAGTCTGCTGTGAAAGTATGGCACCAACACCTGTATCAGAAGCGTCGACCTCCAAAATAACCTGTCTGGAGGAATCAGGATGAACCAGTGTGGGAGTCTCTTTTAATGTCCAAAAAGCCTTGTCAGCCTCTGGTGTCGAGGTGAACACAATGTTAGTGGAGGTCAAGGCGGTAAGTGGTGTGGCTATCAAGCTGAAGTTCTTAATGAACCGTTGATAAAAGTTTGCAAATTCAAGGAATCGTTGTAGCTGCTTGCGGGAGTCCGGGACAGGCCACTCCAGTACAGCCTTGATCTTCTGAGGGTCCGAGCGAACCTGTCCACCCTCCAGGATGTATCCCAAAAATGTGGTAGATGTTTTATGGAACTCACATTTCTCGGCTTTTACAAACAGTCTATTCTCCAAAAGTCTTTGAAGAACTAGACGGACGTGACGGGTGTGCTCTTTAATGTCCTTGGAGTAGATCAAGATGTCATCGAGGTAGACGAAAACAAAAACATTCAAAAAATCCCTAAGAACATCGTTGATAAGGGACTGAAATAGTGCTGGTGCGTTACTTAGTCCAAAAGGCATGACAAGGTATTAAAAATTGCCTAATGGGGTATTGAAGGCGGTCTTCCACTCGTCCCCCTGGCGGATCCTAACTAGATGGTAGGCGTTACGGAGATCTAACTTAGAAAAGATAGTAGGACCGTGAACTGGTTGAAAGGCTGAGGAAAGGGGAGGAAGAGGGTATTTGTTCTTTACTGTAATTTGGTTTAACCCCCCAAAGTCGATACAAGGGCAGAGTGAACCATCCTTTTTTCCCACAAAGAAAAACCCAGCTCCGAGTGGAGATGAAGGGGGCGAATTAACCCTGTCACCAGAGACTCATTAATATAGTCCTCCATAACCTTTCTTTCTGGTCCTGAGATGTTATAGAGCCTATTGAAAGGCAGGGGGACACCGGGAAGCAAATCTATTGCACAGTCATAGGGTCTATGCGGAGTCAATGATAAGGCCTTAGATTTACTAAAAACTAACTTGAGATTGTGGTACTATGGAGGAACTTTAGAGAGTTTGGAAATCTCATTTTCTGCAGGACCTGACTCAGAGGAGAGTGATGCTACTGTTGACTGTAGACAAGAAGAAAGACAGTTAATGGACCAGGATTCAACTCGGCTTTCTGCCCAGATAATGTGAGGATTGTGTTTTTTGAGCCACGGGAAACCTAAAACAATAGAATTCAAAGCAATTGGGAAACACAAAAAAAGAAATATCCTCCCTATGATTTCTAGAAATAATTAAAGTCAAAGGTTTGGTTCAATGAGTGATTCGTTGTAAATTTTGTCCATCTAATGATGAAACTAACTGAGGTGCTGGAAGTGGCTCAGTCTCAATCTGAGCTTCACTAACTAACCTCTGATCAATAAGGTTCTGGTCGCTACCAGAGTCAATAAGAGCAGAAAGATTCTGAGAAGGATGGTGTGAAATTATTGTGGCAGGCAAACTAAGTCTGGGGGTAAGTGGACAGTCCGTCACTCTCCCCTCACTTACTGACGGACCTGGCCTTTTGGTCGCGAGGGACGAATAGGACAGTCAGCAAGAAGATGCTCAGGTGAGCCACAGTAAAAACACTGGTTAGTTTGGCGGCGTCTCAGTCTTTCCTCAGGGGAAAGCCGAGTACGCCCGATCTGCATGGGTTCTATTCCAGAACTATGTGAAACTGAGGTGGGGCGAATAGTTTCAGTGGTTTGGCTAGGAAGATGGGTCCTAACTGTGCTCTGTTCTAATCAGGATCTTTTTCTCTCTCTCATTCGGTTATCTAGTCTGACGACTAAATTGATTAACCAATTTAAGGTCTTGGACTCGTCAACTAATGCTAACTCATCCTTTAACGGATCATTTAAGGACTGGAAGAAATCGACTCTGAGTCCGCAGTCATTCCATCCAGAGGCTGCTGCAAGGGTGCAAAAATCAATGGAGAACTGTGCAACTGACTGGTTTCTCTGTTTAATAGACCATAATTTTCGAGCATTGGCGATTAAATCTATTTCACAGGAGAAGACTTGTCGAACCTCCTCCTCAAAATCAGAGAATGGGCAACCAAAGTCCAAAACAATTAGAAAAGCACGCCTCTGCCCATCTCAGGGCTTTTCCAGTTAGTAACCCCAGAACAAAAGAAATTTTTACTGAATCATGTGGAAAAGACTGTGGGGAGTGATTGAAAACAAGAGTACATTGGAGGAGGAAACCCTTACAATCCCCTTTCTCCCCAGAGAATTTTTCAGGAATTGGGGAAGTGACATCACGTGAGTGCGGAAGTTGCTGAGAGACCGGAGAGGCAGAAGCACCTTCTACGGCCGGGGCGGTAAAATTGCTCAAGGTGTGCTGAAACAAGGAGGCTAGTTGTTCGATTTGCTGATTAGTTTGTTTCTGCTGTTCAAAAAGAGAACGGAGGGAAGAGTCATGAGTTATGATTTGGTGGTGTTGTTCAGAAAGAGTTCTCGTGAATGCTTCTGCTGGGTCGGGTTGGCCAGAGTGTTCTGTCATATTGTTTCAAAAAGATTTGACACACCTGCAGAAAGCAATTCAGGAGACAGAGTTTTACAGTAATGAGTTTATTTACAGTGTAATGAAATGTGCAGGGAACTAGAACCGGGATACCAACTGTAAAATAAACAGAACGGTAAGCAAGGGATAACTCTGGATCTAAACTCTTAAATAATAATTCTGCCTTACTGGATTGATGGAGAGAGGGGGGTGAAGAGAACAAGGGGTTGTTTACCCGTGAGACTGGAGATGGTGAATACTGGTGTGCCAGGATGTTTAATAGGTCCAAGAGTCTCTGAAGTTGGTGCAGTGGATGGAGGTGGGTGGACAGGGTTTGCAGAAGGAGATCCAAGGAACGAAGGAATCAGGAGGCTGCCAGCCGGTGTGATCCAACGAAGCAACAAGAGGCTTGAGTCGTTGTTCATGGAGCTGGATAGCTTCCTTCCAGAAGACGGTAATCCAGGCAGGGTTTAATGCAGAAGGCAAAGTCAAGTTCAGGTAAACCTACAAGGTAACAAATACAAAATTACCAAAGTACAAGGCAAAGTCAAGGCAAAGGTAATGTGGCTTGAGCCGTACCACTAAGGGAAACACTATGGCAGTGAGTTGCTGGCAGCCTCCTCCTTAAATACTCCTCAGAAGATAATCAGGGGATAGAGAACACCTGTCACCTCTCCTCCAGGTTCCCCGCCATCTAGAGGCTAAGCACAGTAAACAGCACCAAACAAACAGACATGGCACAGATCCTGACAACATCCCCCTTTGGTGATCTTACAGCACACACTACCTCCATTGTACTGATATCTATTGTACCTGTTGCACAAATTTTTATTGCCCAGATCCTTAATCCACTACTTTCTATTACACTCATTTCAATTGCATTCTTCCAACAATGTCCTCATAACAGCGTGAGCATAATAAAATACAGGGTAAACCAAATGAATCTCTTGTAGACGCTGCTATAGGTACAAATTCTCATGTTTGTGAGTTTCACAGCCACAATTTTAAATGTTTCTTAAATATAGTGAGACCTACAGGGGTTGGACAATGAAACTGAAACACCTGGTTTTAGACCACAATAATTTATTAGTATGGTGTAGGGCCTCCTTTTGCGGCCAATACACCGTCAATTTGTTTTGGGAATGACATATACAAGTCCTGCACAGTGGTCAGAGGGATTGTAAGCCATTCTTCTTGCAGGATAGTGGCCAGGTCACTACGTGATACTGGTGGAGGAAAACATTTCCTGTCTCGCTCCTCCAAAACACCCCAAAGTGGCTCAATAATATTTAGATCTGGTGACTGTGCAGGCCATGGGAGATGTTCAACTTCACTTTCATGTTCATCAAACCAATCTTTCACCAGTCTTGCTGTGTGCATTGGTGCATTGTCATCCTGATACACGGCACCGCCTTCAGGATACAATGTTTGAACCATTAGATGAACATGGTTATCCAGACAACAGAAGTGAACTTGACCCGTGAACAGCTGATTGCTCTAAGTTTCAGGCTTCTGGAAGTCCTGAATCAACCTTAATGTCTCCGGGTTTCCTTCAACTCTTCAGCCTCTGGAAACTATTGTCTTCGGAGACATACAGGTCCTTCTCAAAATATTAGCATATTGTGATAAAGTTCATTATTTTCCATAATGTAATGATGAAAATTTAACATTCATATATTTTAGATTCATTGCACACTAACTGAAATATTTCAGGTCTTTTATTGTCTTAATACGGATGATTGTGGCATACAGCTCATGAAAACCCAAAATTCCTATCTCACAAAATTAGCATATTTCATCCGACCAATAAAAGAAAAGTGTTTTTAATACAAAAAACGTCAACCTTCAAATAATCATGTACAGTTATGCACTCAATACTTGGTCGGGAATCCTTTTGCAGAAATGACTGCTTCAATGCGGCGTGGCATGGAGGCAATCAGCCTGTGGCACTGCTGAGGTCTTATGGAGGCCCAGGATGCTTCGATAGCGGCCTTTAGCTCATCCAGAGTGTTGGGTCTTGAGTCTCTCAACGTTCTCTTCACAATATCCCACAGATTCTCTATGGGGTTCAGGTCAGGAGAGTTGGCAGGCCAATTGAGCACAGTGATACCATGGTCAGTAAACCATTTACCAGTGGTTTTGGCACTGTGAGCAGGTGCCAGGTTGTGCTGAAAAATGAAATCTTCATCTCCATAAAGCTTTTCAGCCGATGGAAGCATGAAGTGCTCCAAAATCTCCTGATAGCTAGCTGCATTGACCGTGCCCTTGATAAAACACAGTGGACCAACACCAGCAGCTGACACGGCACCCCAGACCATCACTGACTGTGGGTACTTGACACTGGACTTCTGGCATTTTGGCATTTCCTTCTCCCCAGTCTTCCTCCAGACTCTGGCACCTTGATTTCCGAATGACATGCAGAATTTGCTTTCATCCGAAAAAAGTACTTTGGACCACTGAGCAACAGTCCAGTGCTGCTTCTCTGTAGCCCAGGTCTGGGGAATGCGGCACCTGTAGCCCATTTCCTGCACACGCCTGTGCACGGTGGCTCTGGATGTTTCTACTCCATACTCAGTCCACTGTTTCCGCAGGTCCCCCAAGGTCTGGAATCGGCCCTTCTCCACAATCTTCCTCAGGGTCCGGTCACCTCTTCTCGTTGTGCAGCGTTTTCTGCCACACTTTTTCCTTCCCACAGACTTCCCACTGAGGTGCCTTGATACAGCACTCTGGGAACAGCCTATTTGTACAGAAATGTCTTTCTGTGTCTTACCCTCTTGCTTGAGGGTGTCAATAGTGGCCTTCTGGACAGCAGTCAGGTCGGCAGTCTTACCCATGATTGGGGTTTTGAGTGATGAACCAGGCTGGGAGTTTTAAAGGCCCGAAGAATCTTTTGCAGGTGTTTAGAGTTAACTCGTTGATTCAGATGATTAGGTTCATAGCTCGTTTAGAGACCCTTTTAATGATATGCTAATTTTGTGAGATAGGAATTTTGGGTTTTCATGAGCTGTATGCCACAATCATCCGTATTAAGACAATAAAAGACCTGAAATATTTCAGTTAGTGTGCAATGAATCTAAAATATATGAATGTTAAATTTTCATCATGACATTATGGAAAATAATAAACTTTATCACAATATGCTAATATTTTGAGAAGGACCAGTATAACAACAAAGATCCTGTTTAACCATCGAAGTCTGGAGCATCAGTGCCTGCCACCTAAAGGAAGAAAACTGAAGATTGAGTCGTATTCCCTTCAAGAAACCACTCGTTGTTACCAGAAGAATCTTCTCCATCAGGTACATGGATGAGCCTCCGTCTTCAAAGCCTCTCCAAACTCACTAGTTTCAGCATCAGGGAAAGACAGGTTGAGTTGATTGATTCATTTCTATTGTTGAAATTATTTTGTGTTGCCGAATTTAAGCTGTTACTGACCCCTGCGAAAGCATTACTAATTAAAGAAAGCATATAAAATTCTAGTTAAATCCTGGACATTCAATTATTTGAGTCACCGTATTTTTTGCTTTTTCATTGGTGGTAAAAAGTCTCGTTGCCTGGTTCTAAGATATTTTAGGAGGTTTTTATAGGTTGCCTTAGTCAAGTTTGTTAAAACAGTGCCCTTGGGGCTCGTGCCGAGCCACTAAAATTTACCTAGCCCATATACCAAGAGCCAGTTGTAAAATTAGGGAATGAGCAGCTGTGAACAAAAGTGACTGTTGAAAGTGTGGATGACTGCGATGACTGCGATGGCTACTCAGTCGTCTAGACCACCAGTTGAAGAAGGGCGAGACTTTTGTATGAAGGCTGTCAGAGGCTAGGCGAGTCATTTCCTGACACCAGCTTAAACAGAACTTTCAGTAAACCTGCTTAGTAAGACCTTTCAGGTTTGGGGAAGTCCAGACCTGTTGGATGGAGAGCTGGATTGAGCAATCCCTGTAGACATGGGGAAGTAGGAGGGAGGGGTTAGCTCATCTGATAACGAAAAGGACCACTAGCTCTTCTCTTGAACTGATATTGTGATTTGTCCTGAAAGATAATTTGAAACATATTTCAAGATTAGAATGGTTTGGTAGTTAGAAATACCCATAAAATCACTTGCATATATAAATCTAAGTTGATGTATGTTTATGTACAGTACCCCTAACCATTTTATTGGTGGGTCATAGGCCAACAAAGTAGTACCTTATTGTAAAAAGGGTTTTCAAAACATTTCATGTTTCTGAAAATGTGTAGAGTGTGGTATGCATTTGATTTCATCCCTTCTCAATTACTTTTGTAGCACCTTTTTGCTGCAATTACAGCTGAAAGTTATTTAGGGTTTGTCCCTTGCAGCTTTGAACATCTACACATGGAAATGTCTTCTGGTTTTCTTCAACTTTTTTTTCTCCATTTAGTTTTGGTCGTTTTGCTAAGTCAAACCTCTTTATACAAGAAGGCAAACACAGTAAAACACTGACAGGTGAGTGTCCACATTATTATCAAATGATGAAGTAGGAAAATGACCAACATGGTGGGTAAACATAATAAGCAAATCAAAACAATTAGCATGGCAATAGGGTTTAAACATTATAATGCTGTGTGATCATTTAATTTTGCTTTTATCATCTTGATTTACACATTTCTTAATCCATTTCTTAATCCAGTCTAAATGCTATCATCGGTTAATTTCTCTCCATTGATTACAAGGAGCGCATTTGTTTTTTTTGTTTTATTTTTTGTGACAACAAATCACAGCTCTTAGAAGACAACGTCACACCTGACGGGATAGTAAATTCTGTCGTTTCCTTGCTTAGAGCCGCTCTCAGCAGCGAACTGAATCACTCTTAAGCTAGGAGTCCTTGGCAGGAATGTTTAGGCTAAGGAGCTCTCTGAGAGGACTTTGAGAATCTTTGAGAATATGGGCTGTGGAGATATATTATGTGTGTGCATCATTATTATTATGTTCATAACCAGTGTGGGAAATAAAATGTATAACATGTGTTAGTATAAAGACAATGTGTATTGTGTGGTCTGCAAAAGTATTTCTCACAAGGAGGTGAAGTGGAAAATTACTGAAGAACTGCAGGAGTGTGTGAAAAAGTAGAGACTGACTTACTCCCTTCTCATATCAGTAGATACGGGGTGCAGCTGGTGGACAATGACTGTCTAAATATGGTAAAGCCAGAAAAGTGTGTACGTGACTACATGTGAGAAAAAAACTGTAAACAGGGCGCTGCCCATTTTCATGTGTGTTTTAATAAAAGCAATGTGCCCAGTGGGAAGCTCCGAAGTTGGTCAGGTGTGTGGCCTGATCACATGAGAGCTTCCCCTGGTCCAGGTACTTTGAATAACATACAGCTGTCTCCGTGTGATTTATTCTAATGTGTTGTGAATTCCTCCAGGTTACGGTGAATAAACGAACGCGCAGAAGGCCTCTTTAAAGAGGTACTTCAACAGGGCCTAGATTTGTGTAGCGTACGACGGATACTTGTCAAATTCTCCCACCTGAGCTATGGATCTCTGCAGCTCCTCCTAAGTTACAATGTGCCTCTTGACAGCTTCTCTTTTTGATGCTCTACTTTTCAAATGACTGCTTTAACATAGATCTGTGAGATGTTCAAAGTCTGAGATATTGTTTATACCTGAACCCTGATTTAAACCTCTCCACAACATTCTCTCTGATCTGTTCATTAGTTTTCATGATGCGGTTTCTTCAATGTTCTCTTCTTGCAGGATAGTGGCCAGGTCACTACGTGATACTGGTGGAGGAAAACGTTTCCTGACTCGCTCCTCCAAAACACCCCATAGTGGCTCAATAATATTTAGATCTGGTGACTGTGCAGGCCATGGGAGATGTTCAACTTCACTTTCATGTTCATCAAACCAATCTTTCACCAGTCTTACTGTGTGTATTGGTGCCCTGTCATCCTGATACACTGCACCGCCTTCAGGATACAGTGTTTGAACCATTGGATGCACATGGTCCTCAAGAATGATTCAGTAGTCCTTGGCAGTGACGCGCCCATCTAGCACAAGTATTGGGCCAAGGAATGCCATGATATGGCAGCCCAAACCATCACTGATCCACCCCCATGCTTCGCTCTGGGTGGTACGCTTCTTTGGGGCTTCTCCACACCGTAACTCTCCCGAATGTGGGGAAAACAGTAAAGGTGGACTCAGAGAACAGTACATGTTTCACATTGTCCACAGCTCAGGATTTGCGCTCCGTGCACCATTGAAACCCACGTTTGGCTTTGGCATGAGTGACCAAAGGTTTGGGTATAGCAGCCCGGCCGTGTATATTGACCCTGTGGAGCTCCCGACGGACAGTTCTGGTGGAAACAGAAGAGTTGAGGTGCACATTTAATTCTGCCGTGATTTGATGTTTTTTGGATACAATCCGGGTTAGCACCCAAACATCCCTTTCAGACAGCTTCCTCTTGCATCCACAGTTAATCCTGTTGGATGTGGTTCGTCCTTCTTGGTGGTATGCTGACATTACCCTGGATACCGTGGCTCTTGATACATCACAAAGACTTGCTGTCTTGGTCACAGATGCGCCAGCAAGACGTGCATCAACAATTTGTCCTCTTTTGAACTCTGGTATGTCACCCATAATGTTTTGTGCATTTCAATATTTTGAGCAAAACTGTGCTCTTACCCTGCTAATTGAACCTTCACACTCTGCTCTTACTGGTGCAATGTGCAATCAATGAAGACTGGCTACCAGGCTGGTCCAATTTAGCCATGAAACCTCCCACACTAAAACGACAGGTGTTTCAGTTTCATTGTCCAAGCCCTGTAGATATAAAGGCTGAATACAAATGCACATCACACTGTTCATTTTTTTTTTTTTTTTTTTAAACATGAAACCCATGTACTTTGTGTTACATAAAATTCCTATTAAATACATTGAGGTTTGCAGTTGTGACAAAATGGGAAAGGGCTGAAGGGGTAAAAAGCATTGCAAGAATTGTCGAGGCGTCAGATTTAGAAATGCATTTGATTGTAAGAATATAATTTTTTTCCTGCAACAAGTCTGTTGAGGAGGGTTCATATTTGTATATTTGTATACCATTTTAGCAGAAAAAGTGGTCCCAGATGAAATTATGCCTTATATGTTCACCACATGTGTAAATATTTTAGGTGTTTTGCTTTCAGCATTTAAAGTTTACTGTAGAATACAGTATACAAAATTAGACATGTAAACACAACTTTCATGTATTCAATCGTTTCCCCAAATAAACTGGAACAGTCATTTTCGTAATAGATCTGACCCACATACAGAAGAACACTCCGGAGAGATAGATTTAGTGAAATGATGTTTTTATTGTGCCAACAATCTTCAACTGTACGGAAAGAGGGCAAGAGAACTGGTGAGAACAGGGAACTAAATGAGACAGAGCACACAACAAGTAATTCTTATAGTCAGGTAAACTGCTTACCAAGTGGGTGCGGTCAGGTCGCCAGGGGTGGAGGGATTTGGGGTCCAGGTTGTCGAAACACATAGTTCAGATGATTTCTTTGGTGCTGTTTGAGCTTGATTTCAGGAGAGTTCAATGTGCAGATACTTGCGTTGGAGGGTGGACAGGGTACACTTAAGTCTAGGTCCAGGAAACAGAGGAAGCAGGAAACTGCCAGCTTGGTCTGAATCCAGATGGAAACAGTTGTTAGGAGACAAAGTCCTCAGAACGTAGGTAATCTTGTTCATCCACAAACTTCCGGACACGAAGTCAGTGATTAGCGAAGTAAATCCAGAGTTCAGGTTTTCAGCCTGCAAAGGAGCATAAACAAAGTTACTTGGAAACGAAGAACAAAGTGTTGGCTGAGCTTGTTACCACTGAAGGCAAAACACTCTGGCATTGAAGTGCTGGCAGCCTCCTGCTTAAGTACTCCTCCAAGTAATCAGTGGAATAAGTTGCACCTGTCAGCCAGCACACCTGAGAACCCACATGTTGCAAGCACATGTGTGTACATACACAAAAACAACCCAGATCCCGACAGGAACTTGCTGTACAGA
Source organism: Girardinichthys multiradiatus (assembly GCF_021462225.1). Lineage (NCBI taxonomy): Eukaryota > Metazoa > Chordata > Actinopteri > Cyprinodontiformes > Goodeidae > Girardinichthys > Girardinichthys multiradiatus. Next base: position 5,307,098 of record NC_061799.1, read on the forward strand.
TTAGCTTAATGTGTTTACCTTTTTTTTTGTTTCTTTTTTACAGTTTATGTCCCTCTTTTGGATTTTGGTTGTATCTGTAACCGCTTGACTAATTGGTTAGCTATTGTTTCCACAGTGCTGAAAAGTCAAAGGTCAACAAGTAAGCACATGACATCTTGGGTGGGTCCTTTTTTGGAGCAAAACGTTTGGACACACCTTCTCATTCAAAGAGTTTTCTTTATTTTCATGATTATGAATATTGTAGCTTCACACTGAAGGCATCAAACTTGAATTAACACATGTGGAATTATATACTGAACAAAAAAGTGTGAAAAAAATGAAAATATGTCTTATATTCTAGGTTCTTCAAAGTAGCCACCTTTTGCTTTGATTACTGCTCCGCACACTCTTGGCATTCTGTTGATGAGCTTCAATAGGTAGTCACCTGAAATGGTTTTCCAACAGTCTTGAAGGAGTTCCCAGAGATGCTTATCACTTGTTGGCCCTTTTGCCTTCACTCTGCGGTCCAGCTCACCCCAAACCATCTCGATTGGGTTCAGGTCCGGTGACTGTGGAGGCCAGGTCATCTGGCGCAGCACCCCATCACTCTCCTTCTTGGTCAAATAGCCCTTACACAGCCTGGAGGTGTATTTTGGGTCATTGTCCTGTTGAAAAATAAATGATGGTCTAACTAAACGCAAACCGGATGGAACAGCATGCCGCTGCAAGATGCTGTGGTAGCCATGCTGGTTCAGTATGCCTTCAATTTTGAATAAATCCCCAACAGTGTCACCAGCAAAGCACCCCCACACCATCACACCTCCTCCTCCATGCTTCACGGTGGGAACCAGGCATGTAGAGTCCATCCGTTCACCTCGTCTGCGCCACACAAAGACACGGTGGTTGGAACCAAAGATCTCAAACTTGGACTCATCAGACCAAAGCACAGAATTCCACTGGTTTAATGCCCATTCCTTGTGTTCTTTAGCCCAAACAAGTCTCTTCTGCTTGTTGCCTATCCTCAGCAGTGGTTTCCTAGCAGCTATTTTACCATGAAGGCCTGATTCACACAGTCTCCTCTTAACAGTTGTTCTAGAGATGTGTCTGCTGCTAGAACTCTGTGTGGCATTGACCTGTTCTCTAATCTGAGCTGCTGTTAATCTGCGATTTCTGAGGCTGGTGACTCGGATGAACTTATCGTCCACAGCAGAGGTGACTCTTGGTCTTCCTTTCCTGGGATGGTCCTCATGTGAGCCAGTTTCTTTGTAGCGCTTGATGGTTTTTGCGACTGCACTTGGGGACACTTTCATAGTTTTCCCAGTTATTCGGACTGACTGACCTTCATTTCTTAAGTAATGATGGCCACTCGTTTTTCTTTACTTAGCTGCTTTTTTCCTGCCATAATACAAATTCTGACAGTCTGTTCAGTAGGACTATTAGCTGTGTACTGTATCCACCTCCTACACAACACAACTGATGGTCCCAATCCCATTTATAAGGCTTGAAATCCCACTTATTAAACCTGACAGGGCACACCTGTGAAGTGAAAACCATTTCAAGTGACTACCTCTTGAAGCTCATCAACAGAATGCCAAGAGTGTGCGTAGCAGTAATCAAAGCAAAAGGTGGCTACTTTGAAGAACCTAGAATATAAGACATATTTTCAGTTGTTTCACATTTTTTGTTCAGTATATAATTCCACGTGTTAATTCATAGTTTTTATGCCTTCAGTGTAAAGCTACAATATTCATAGTCATGAAAATAAAGACAACTCTTTGAATGAGAAGGTGTGTCCAAACGTTTGGTCTGTACCGTAGTTGTGTGTGTGTGTATCTATGAGTTTATATATATATATATATATATATATATATATATATATACATATATATATATATATACAATTTATTAGGTACACCTTGCTAGTACCGGGTTGGACCCCCGTTTGCCTTCAGAACTGCCTTAGTCCTTCGTGGCATAGATTCAACAAGGTACTGGAAACATTCCTCAGAGGGTTTGGTCCATATTGACATGATAGCATCACACAGATGCTGCAGATTCGTCGGCTGCACATCCATGATGTGAATCTTCCGTTCCACAACATCCCAAAGGTGCTCTATTGGATTAAGATCTGGTGACTGTGGAGGCCAGTTGAGTCTAGTGAACTCATTGTCATGTTCAAGAAACCAGTCTGAGATGATCTGTGCTTTATGACATGGCGCGTTATCCTGCTGAAAGTAACCATAAGAAGATGGGTACACTGTGGTCATAAAGAGATGGACATGGTCAGCAACAATACTCAGGAAGGCTGTGGCATTGACACGATGCTCAATTGGGGCCCAAAGTGTGCCAAGAAAATATCCCCCACACCAATACACCACCACCACCAGCCTGAACCATTGATACAAGACAGGATGGATCCATGCTTTCATGTTGTTGACACCAAATTCTGACCTTACCATCCGAATGTCGCAGCAGAAATCGAGACTCATCAGACCAGGCAACGATTTTCCAATCTTTTACTGTCCAACTTTGGTGAGCCTGTGCGAATTGTAGCCTCAGTTTCCTGTTCTCAGCTGACAGGAGTGGCACCCAGTGTGGTCTTCTGCTGCTGTAGCCCATCCGCCTCAAGGTTTGAAATGTTGTGCGTTCAGAGATGTTCTTCTGCATACCTTGGTTTTAACGAGTGGTTATTTGAGTTACTGTTGTCTTTCTATCAGCTCGAACCAGTCTGGCCATTCTCCTCTGACCTCTGACATCAACAAGGCATTTGTGCCCACAGAACTGCCCCTCACTGGATATTTTCTCTTTTTTCGACCATTCTCTGTGAACCCTAGAGATGGTAGTGCGTGAAAATCCCAGTAGATCAGCAGTTTCTGAAATACTCAGACCAGCTCGTTTGGCACCAAAAACCATGCCACGTTCAAAGTCACTTAAATCATCTTTCTTCCCCATTCCAATGCTCGGTTTGAACTGCAGCAGATTGTCTTGACCATGTCTACATGCCTAAATGCATTGAGTTGCTGCCATGTGATTGGCTGATTAGAAATGTTACGAGCAGTTGGACAGGTGTACCTAATAAAGTGGCCGGTGAGTATATATACAGTACATATATGTGTGTATATATGTATATATGTGTATATATATATATATATATATATATATAGTAGAAAGCAGAACACAATCAAGGAATAGACTGTTGTAAAATATATCAATTACGTTTATTTGAGGAAGCAGGCTACTGATGATTGCTGTGTTTGGCTTGGTTGCAGTTTCATTTAGTACCTGTTCCAGACCATGCTGCTGATCTACAAGTGTTTTGAGATAGGAGGCCAGACAGGTAAATAGGTAGAGGCAAAGGGAGTCTTCAACTAAGCAGTGGATTCTTGAGTTGGTTGAAGGTGTTCCAGGTAAGTTGAAGTTGCATGGAGTTGAGACTGGCAAGGAATTAACTAAAGTAAAGCTCGGATGAAAACATGAATTGATTTCCAGGTAAGTGACATTAGACCACAGAGAAGCATAATAATGAGAACTTTATTAAAGGAACTGCTGATGACAGTCTTTCAGCTAGCGAATTATCCTTTTGGTTCTTTTTGCTAGCGTGGCTTGACAAGCAGATGAGCAGCAGGTGTACAGGTCCTTCTCAAAATATTAGCATATTGTGATAAAGTTAATTATTTTCCATAATGTCATGATGAAAATGTAACATTCACATATTTTAGATTCATTGCACACTAACTGAAATATTTCAGGTCTTTTATTGTCTTAATACGGATGATTTTGGCATACAGCTCATGAAAACCCAAAATTCCTATCTCACAAAATTAGCATATCATTAAAAGGGTCTCTAAACGAGCTATGAACCTAATCATCTGAATCAACGAGTTAACTCTAAACACCTGCAAAAGATTCCTGAGGCCTTTAAAACTCCCAGCCTGGTTCATCACTCAAAACCCCAATCATGGGTAAGACTGCCGACCTGACTGCTGTCCAGAAGGCCACTATTGACACCCTCAAACAAGAGGGTAAGACACACAAAGAAATTTCTGAACGAATAGGCTGTTCCCAGACTGCTGTATCAAGGCACCTCAGTGGGAAGTCTGTGGGAAGGAAAACGTGTGGCAGAAAACGCTGCACAACGAGAAGAGGTGACCGGACCCTGAGGAAGATTGTGGAGAAGGGCCGATTCCAGACCTTGGGGGACCTGCGGAAGCAGTGGACTGAGTCTGGAGTAGAAACATCCAGAGCCACCGTGCACAGGCGTGTGCAGGAAATGGGCTACAGGTGCCGCATTCCCCAGGTCAAGCCACTTTTGAACCAGAAACAGCGGCAGAAGCGCCTGACCTGGGCTACAGAGAAGCAGCACTGGACTGTTGCTCAGTGGCCCAAAGTACTTTTTTCAGATGAAAGCAAATTCTGCATGTCATTCGGAAATCAAGGTGCCAGAGTCTGGAGGAAGACTGGGGAGAAGGAAATGCCAAAATGCCAGAAGTCCAGTGTCAAGTACCCACAGTCAGTGATGGTCTGGGGTGCCGTGTCAGCTGCTGGTGTTGGTCCACTGTGTTTTATCAAGGGCAGGGTCAATGCAGCTAGCTATCAGGAGATTTTGGAGCACTTCATGCTTCCATCTGCTGAAAAGCTTTATGGAAATGAAGATTTCATTTTTCAGCACGACCTGGCACCTGCTCACAGTGCCAAAACCACTGGTAAATGGTTTACTGACCATGGTATCACTGTGCTCAATTGGCCTGCCAACTCTCCTGACCTGAACCCCATAGAGAATCTGTGGGATATTGTGAAGAGAACGTTGAGAAACTCAAGACCCAACACTCTGGATGAGCTAAAGGCCGCTATCGAAGCATCCTGGGCCTCCATAAGACCTCAGCAGTGCCACAGGCTGATTGCCTCCATGCCACGCCGCATTGAAGCAGTCATTTCTGCCAAAGGATTCCCGACCAAGTATTGAGTGCATAACTGTACATGATTATTTGAAGGTTGACGTTTTTTGTATTAAAAACACTTTTCTTTTATTGGTCGGATGAAATATGCTAATTTTGTGAGATAGGAATTTTGGGTTTTCATGAGCTGTATGCCACAATCATCCGTATTAAGACAATAAAAGACCTGAAATATTTCAGTTAGTGTGCAATGAATCTAAAATATATGAATGTTAAATTTTCATCATTACTTTATGGAAAATAATGAACTTTATCATAATATGCTAATATTTTGAGAAGGACCTGTATGGATGGAAGCAAGAGGAGCAACTCTACCCGCTAAGAGATCTGCTGCACAGGAAGAGGGATAGAAAAGACAGGCATAAACAACAACCATTAGGGTTACAGCTTCCTTATTACCTTTGGCATACAGTATTGCAGTTTTTATTACATACCTATTTGGAAAAGGTTGAAAAGCCTACTGAAGCCTTAATAAGGCATTGCAAATGTTTGGATAACCATAAAAATATTCCTTCATTTAGTTTGATACCATCGGCAATAAAAGTGTAAAACATACGTTGCTCAACAACACATAACTGGGAATGGATGTAACATTAAGCAATTGGCAATATGTTAATGATAAATTGTATTTTTAAAGGAAAGACAAACTTTATTTAAAGGGTGGTTTTTAAACACAGATCGGAAAGATGTTTGACTTTGAGTTGACTTATTTTTGTTAATAAATTCTTGTTCTTTAAGAAATTGTGTGAATTAATTCCATGTGTGTGCTGAGTTTTGCTGTTCAGTAATGCCAGAGCTTGGCTCATCCCTTTCACTATTGTCATAATATAATACCCTTAGTGGGCTGGTTTTCACCAGACAACACTTAACAGACCGAATTATTATTTAATAAAATATTATAATATTAAATAATATATTCCTAATAATAATCACAACATTACCATTCAGTACAGCAAGCATTACTGCACTCTGCACTGGCTGCGATATCCCAGACCTGTGGATAATTTCACACATTTATGTTGTTCTTAAATGCTGCGAATTCAGTTGAAGAGTTAATTAATTGTTGATTATGTTAAACACATGCTGTTGGCTAATTGGCACTGGTAAGAGCCAGTTATCAAGAACCACAGAGTGGTTAACACCTGTAATTGAACAGGGATGGGTAGGTTCCAAAAGTTCGGTCTCTCCAACACTGGACCCATTTCAGCACATAGATCCAAGAGCGATGCTCTAGGGAGTCTAAATCAGCATATTAGCCAGCCATCAATATGGGCCAGGAAACCTTGGTGATCCCTGAAACGAGTTCCCTCCTAATATTCTTCCAGCAACGCCATGGCATCCATTGAGCAGCATTACACACAAGTTTCACCACAGAATTTAAATGTTTACAGCAGTCCGTGTTATTGCCTCACACATTGTCACAATTTATATGTTAATCTGTGGTACACATTATCTTGGTGATCATCAGGGAGAGGAATGTGATGGTGAAAAGACTTTGAACTTGTTTGATTTAGGATTTACCTTGGCTTATAGGCCTATTTTTTATTCATGTGAAAAATCCTTATATAACGTTTTGGCAGAGCTAGTCTACGCACCGGCATATGTGAGCAGCATAGTGACGGCGTCAAAAGTACAGCAGACAGTGAACGCTCTATAGAGAAAGCAGGTTGCGTGATGCCAGCTTTTGGGCAGAAGGAGGAGGGTGGCTGCATTACTAGATGATTAAATACTCTACTATTTTGCTGGCAAAAGAAAATAAAGAAAATCAACAATTTATTCATTCAAGATACATATTCATTCCACACACACACACACACACCTTACCACCCACAAGCAAATTACAATCTTGAGAACCAATGTATGCAAAATAAAATCTCTGAATGCACAATACAACAAACCTTCAAGCAGATGGTAGGAAATGTATGGGAGGAGCCAGTATTTACAATAAGAACCATTGATCCTTTTAACATTGGTCTCTGCCATGCTAGATACTGAGAGTGACCCTTTCTTGTCTTCTTAGTACTTGGAGTTGATCAGTTTTACCTGCTTTTGAGAACTGACCACCTATTCTCAGTGGAATCCACATCTGGGGGGTTTCCTGACCACAGGTCCAAAATTTCAAAGTACCATTTTTGATACTTTCATTCTCTTCCATTTTGTTACAGTGCTTCATCAAGCTGGGAACCCCACTCATCATCACCTAACTGTGTGTGGATGGTTGAAAGGGCACTGGGAGCAACGACTCCACTTATTCACAGCAGTGTTCTTAGCTCAAATTGTGATGAGAATACTCCACAAATAGATTGCCACAAGATCTAAAACCTGTTGGCACCAGTACCACTGAGGACCCATGGTACCACACATGATTTTCTAGAGGTCCTCAACAAATAAGGAAAACACATAAGAGAAAAGACGTTTGTGCCAGTCTATTCTTTCATAACATGGCATGCTCAAGCTTAACATCACAAACACATGGTTGAATAGTTGGGATTTTCAGCAAGAGTACAGATTTCTTGGTTCCATCCATTGCAGTTGATTTAATGGATGTAAGTAAAGGACTGCAGGGTTCTCCATATAGCATGAACCCCGAGCATTAACAGCGATCCTTTCATTGAACTGTCTGTTAACAAGTAGGCAGAAGAAGACTAGCAACTTCTTGGGAGATAAACAACAAAGTTAGCAATCATTCTAATGCAAATATTCAAGTTGACATAACTTGGGTTGTTTTAGTTTAGCTCACCTTTGCTTAGTTTAAAGTTGAGGCTTGGTTGTTTACCTGATGAGGAAAGTTAACAGATGTCAGGCGAGGAATGAAAAGATTCCAGGACTAGGATTTTGAACTGGTTTGATGGGTCACTTGTGTGCAGAGGACCACACCTTTAAACTCGCAGAGACATGCACACAGAAAACAATAGAAGAAGAAAAGCTGGAACAAAACGGTGAGGTGTGATAGAGCAAACACTAGGCCAAACACTTGCTAATAAACCCCAACTGTTCAGGAAAGTAAATGACACACCTCACTGTGCAATATAGCTATCCCAGTGCACCTGGCTTTTCATCTGTCTTAATAGTGCACACACTCATTGGACAGTGAAGTCGTTTAATCAGAGCTGGCAAATAAAACAAACCTTTAATTTATGGCGCTCAGATCAAAACAACAAATTTTTATCTATGTCCTTTCAGAGGTAAGCCTTTTTTCCCACTATAAACATTTAGCAGCAGTCGTCTTGACTGGCCAGAACTTGGTACTGATTAGACAGGGCAAATACTCATCAGAGCAAATAGTGAGTATGGGTCCTCACTTTGAAAGTATAGCCTGATCAGACCATGGCGTATGAATTGTATAGCCCACCATACCCATCAACTAAAACAGCCAAATGCTACTGTTTTTTTTTTACACTGGGCCAATTTGGTCAAATAAGTCTATTTTTGCATGTTTGCATCTCAGATGTTGCCTGTGTGTCACTCTTCTTCTTCCTCTTATCTCTGGAACTCAGCTGGAGAACAGTGGGTGAGCGGATTCTATTTCCTGCTTGATTCAATATTAATAGATTAGTGTTCTACTCCAAGACACTCTTTGCAGGACCAAACGGAACACTGCTGCGTCACACCCATTCTAGCCTCATATCTGAGTCCAAAGGCTTTGTGAATGTCAGGAAATGAATAAGATGTAAGATATATAAGGAAATATTGAAAATAACACAAGCAGGTGTAAGGGGGCCCAATTATGGATCAACACACCAGTCTCCTGTTAGCTGTGGTGTGATGTGCTCAAATGCCAACTGGAATGGAAGTTATCAAATAGTCAGCATTTTCACTGCCTAACAGTGATTTCACTGCAATGAGCAGAGGTTCTTCAAAATGTGGCCTCTACAATATAATATTGAATACTGTGTAAAGCTCACTGTACAAATACGAATCAGTCTCCCACATGCTGCTGATATCATTTTTGAGAAAATGTTTTGCAATTTCATAATTCTGTTTTTATCATGTACAGTTGCTCATAAATTATTCAGCCAGGACAATAAAACAGTTAAATAAAGCTGATATAAAAATATATTTTCTGACAAAGGGTGTTTTTTTATTTTTATTTTTTCCTTGCATCAGGTGAGCTTGAAATAGAATACCTCAAATACCTGTACTGTTGAGAGTAACATTTAATTAGAAATATGGCTAAGGAGAATTGTCCAAAATGTTTAGAGAAGAGCTCAAGCAAAAAATATATATGTATTTTCAGTGGTGGCAGAAGTGGAAGCTATCAACAGATGGCACCAGTTTCTTGAGGAGGCAGGTGGTCCAAAATTGTCAAATAACTGCATAAGAACTGCACTAAGACTTAGAGGCCCCAACCACTAGGGCAGGGGTATTCAACTAAAACTTGAAAAGGTCCAGTTAGAGAAAATTTGTTTAAGAAAGGGTCTGGAAGATTATATAATTTAACTATTCAATATAATATATATTTAAGTATCCTTGTAGCTGTCTCATCATCTGTATATGATCAATACCTTACACTCAATTCACTTCAACTCATAGAATGTTTTCAGTATTTATTGTTATACAGGTCCTTCTCAAAAAATTAGCATATTGTGATAAAGTTCATTATTTTCCATAATGTCATGATGAAAATTTAACATTCATATATTTTAGATTAATTGCACACTAACTGAAATATTTCAGGTCTTTTATTGTCTTAATACGGATGATTTTGGCATACAGCTCATGAAAACCCAAAATTCCTATTTCACAAAATTAGCATATTATTAAAAGTGTCTCTAAACGAGCTATGAACCTAATCATCTGAATCAACTAGTTAACTCTAAACACCTGCAAAAGATTCCTGAGGCCTTTAAAACTCCCAGCCTGGTTCATCACTCAAAACCCCAATCATGGGTAAGACTGCCGACCTGACTGCTGTCCAGAAGGCCACTATTGACACCCTCAAGCAAGAGGGTAAGACACAGAAATAAATTTCTGAACGAATAGGCTGTTCCCAGAGTGCTGTATCAAGGCACCTCAGTGGGAAGTCTGTGGGAAGGAAAAAGTGTGGCAGAAAACGCTGCACAACGAGAAGAGGTGACCGGACCCTGAGGAAGATTGTGGAGAAGGGTCGATTCCAGACCTTGGGGGACCTGCGGAAGCAGTGGACTGAGTCTGGAGTAGAAACATCCAGAGCCACCGTGCACAGGCGTGTGCAGGAAATGGGCTACAGGTGCCGCATTCCCCAGGTCAAGCCACTTTTGAACCAGAAACAGCGGCAGAAGCGCCTGACCTGGGCTACAGAGAAGCAGCACTGGACTGTTGCTCAGTGGTCCAAAGTACTTTTTTCGGATGAAAGAAAATTCTGCATGTCATTCGGAAATCAAGGTGCCAAAGTCTGGAGGAAGACTGGGGAGAAGGAAATGCCAAAATGCCAGAAGTCCAGTGTCAAGTACCCACAGTCAGTGATGGTCTGGGGTGCCGTGTCAGCTGCTGGTGTTGGTCCACTGTGTTTTATCAAGGGCAGGGTCAATGCAGCTAGCTATCAGGAGATTTTGGAGCACTTCATGCTTCCATCTGCTGAAAAGCTTTATGGAGATGAAGATTTCGTTTTTCAGCACGACCTGGCACCTGCTCACAGTGCCAAAACCACTGGTAAATGGTTTACTGACCATGGTATCACTGTGCTCAATTGGCCTGCCAACTCTCCTGACCTGAACCCCATAGAGAATCTGTGGGATATTGTGAAGAGAACGTTGAGAGACTCAAGACCCAACACTCTGGATGAGCTAAAGGCCGCTATCGAAGCATCCTGGGCCTCCATAAGACCTCAGCAGTGCCACAGGTTGATTGCCTCCATGCCACGCCGCATTGAAGCAGTCGGTCGGGAATCCTTTTGCAGAAATGAAGTATTGAGTGCATAACTGTACATTATTATTTGAAGGTTGACATTTTTTGTATTAAAAACACTTTTCTTTTATTGGTCGGATGAAATATGCTAATTTTGTGAGATAGGAATTTTGGGTTTTCATGAGCTGTATGCCACAATCATCCGTATTAAGACAATAAAAGACCTGAAATATTTCAGTTAGTGTGCAATGAATCTAAAATATATGAATGTAAAATTTTCATCATTACATTATAGAAAATAATGAACTTTATCACAATATGCTAATATTTTGAGAAGGACCTGTATTGTGACATATCATGGAACTGAACATATGTATAACTGCCCATATGTGCAATTTTCTTTCATTAGCTAAATAAATTTGAGCTACATTTGCAAATAAGACAATATTAATGACATGATAACTTCATTTTAAGTGTTAAATTCAGAATATGAAAAAAACTAAAACAAAGAGCTGGCATTTTCTCTTTTTGTGTTACATCAACAATCTCAACAGATTTACAGATAAGAAATTTCAACAACTTTAGAAGCTTATTTTCTTCATCTTTTGTGTTGAGTTTCCCACTTTTTTGCTCAGTGAGAAAACTGAGCATGAGCTTCCCCTGCTACAACTTTACACCTAGGCTTGAATGGAGTCAAAGCCATCCTCATGCACATATGGAAGTATTCATTAGTGAGTCTTGAACGGCATTTAGTTTTGATAATGTTCATTGCAGGAAAAGCTGCTTCACAGTTGTGTGTGGAGCCAAACATCGTCAGGATGTATATGGCTACTTTCTTTAGACCTGAGAAGGATGTTTCAGGGACCATTTGAAGCCAGAAAGAGGGAGGGTCAGTTCTTTCAAACTGCTCTTTCAGGGCCACATCTGCTTGGAGATCAATCAACTGCATCTGGAGAGGCCCATGATCTACCCATTTAAGGATCTGTGCCACTTCCTCTGAGAACCTCTTGACATCTGCGATGAGAAATGGGTTCTGAATGAACAAGTTGAGCTGTGGTCCAAAGTTGAAGCTGTCAAAACGGTTTCTGAAGTTTATAATCAGCTTATCAATAAAATCAACAAAGAAAGACACTTCTTGCTCCCCCTAAACCTGTTCTTGTAGTGCTGGGAAGTGGGCACACTCTCCCTGCAGGTCTTCCTTGAACACCTCAAGCTTCCTCTGAAAGGAGCGGACGGCTGTCATCAGCTCAGAGACAGAATTGTCCTTGCCCTGTAGTCTCAAATTTAGTTCATTCAGATGGGAGGTAACATCAACCAAAAAGGCCACATTGTCCATGTATTTCTTATTTTCTAAAAAGTGAGAAAACTGTTTTGCCTTGTGACTTCTAAGCTCTGCCAAAAAAGATGCAACTTCCTTCCTAATGGACCAAAAGCGTGCTAATACCCTTCCTTTGCTGAGCCATGTCACATTGTTGTGAAGCAAAAGATCATCAGCATCGGCATTAACTTCTTTGAGGAATTCTCTTAGCATGCGATGCTGGTAGATTGAGGATGCCCTGAGAAAATTTATCATTTTCATCATTATATTCATCACCTCGGCATATTCAACTGACAGGGATGCACAGAGGACATACTGGTGAATGATGCAATGGCATGCTACTAGATCAGGATTGGCCTCTTTCAGTCTTGCAACAGCTCCTTTTTCTCTCCCTATCATAGCAGGAGCTCCATCTGTGGTTATGGAAACTATTTTTTTTGGTTCTATTCCTCTTTCTGTTAACATCTCCTTAATGGTCAGGTAGATGTCCTCTCCTCTTGTACTGGTCTGAAGGGGAGTGACACCTAGCAAGTCTTCACAGAATATTTTCTGGTCTATGTTGAAAAACCTGACATAAATTAACAGCTGAGCGTTGTCACAAATGTCAGTGGACTCATCCACAGCTAAGCCTACACATGGCGCTTTGCACATGGCTTCATCTAACTGAGATAGCAGATCCTGGGTCAATATTTCACCTCTTTTTGTTGCAGATGAGGCTGATAGAGGTATTTGCTTTATTTTATCACACAGTTCTTGTTTTTGTTTCAAGTAGTGTTTCAGCTACTGCGCTCATGCATTCTTTGACAACCCCTGCCTCAGTAAATGCTTTTTTGTGTTGACCCAAAATCCAAGCAACTCTGAGGGAACATTCATGAACTCGTTGTTGGGCAGTGAAAGTGTGGCTCAGGATACTGGTGGACTGCTCATACTGGGCTCTCAGATAACTTATTTTTTGTGCTCTTACTTCAGATTTGACTGGGTGTGTATGTTCAAAACATTTATGTTTTGTCTCATAATGACGTCTCACATCATTGGCACTTTTAACAAGTTCTACGGTTTCTGAACATATGAGACACACTGGTTTATTGCTTCCAGCGGGAAGGATGAATAAAAATGAGTCTGTCCATTCCGGCTTAAAAATCCTATTTTCACTGTCCACTTTTCTTTTTTTAGAAAGCGCCATCTGTTCCTTATCTTTCCGTTTCTCTGCCACACCCGTCTCGTTCAGCTCTCTGTAGCACTGTCCTGACTTCCTTTCTCTGGTGCACTCATTACTCTCCCTTTCTTTTTTCTCACCAGTCTCGTTCAACTCTCTCCAGTGCTGTTGTGTGTCTTTCTCCCTTTCTCTGGCGCAGTTGTTACTCTCCCTTTCTTCGTCTCACTAGTCTCTTTCTCTACTTTCTAAGACGTGGCTGTCTGTATCTCCTCAACTGTCGTGTGTCACTTTGCCTCCTTCTCGTCTAACTTCTCTGCACTTCCTGCAGTCACAATATTTACCGCCAGGAATGCACAGACTTGTTTGGCTGAGAGCTATCACGTGGTGTGGCTTAACTGTCATGCAATTGGTCTGTCTTTTTCCGTACACACTAAGACGCTATCGTGAAGTCTATAGAAGCGACGCAAGTTAAAATAAAAGCGCCCGTCAAGTTTTAAATATTATCCCTTTGATTTTCTGTAGGTATGGGTCCGGATGGGACAGCTTCTGGGTCCAACCCCGGACCGCGGTCCGCCAGTTAATGACCTCTGCACTAGGGTGTTAGTTTCCACAGCAAGGCTCTTAGACATACATCTCAACTGACCCACAAGCTCAAGAAAAGGTGGCTCCATTGTGTTCAAAACAAATTGAATAAGCTAAAGAGGTTTTCTGTTCTCTGTAGCTATTAATCGACACTGAATCAGTGGTATGTATGGAGGTGAAAGAATGAGGCATATGCCTATTTGTAAATAGTAAAATTATATTTCGGTTTCCCCCTCTCTGGCTATTGTGGTCCCCAGTATTATTTTAGCCGCTCTTGAGTTTTATTAACGTCTCCCTGTATTACCTTAGAGAATGTCATACCCATGGTGGCTGTGTGCAGTTTTGCGGGGTGTGACTGACAGGTGCTGCTTCACAAGTGTTCCTAATCTGAGCAGAATCAACTTTATAAAGAGCTGGAACCTGGACGGAGGTGACAGTTCGTTGTCTCTGCTAGTGAGATAAACTGACCGTGTGATGCATCTTTGCATTCCTCCTAAGCCTGCTCTGATCGCATTGTTTTTGTCCTGCCTTGCCTATGTGGTCCTGTGTGACAATACTCTAGGATTCCTAAGTTCCTGTTCTCCATATCATGCTCAGGTGAGCATTGGAAACCATACCCCGGCGATCCACTCCTGCCTTCAGCCCAGCCTCTCAAGAACCACCTCGTGGGAACACCTAACATTCGCTCACCTGCCTGTCCACCCTTCAACACCACACGCTCAAGCACAGCAGAGCAACTCCAGGATTGCACCGCAGGAAGAACTCTGCTCTGTTCCACATAATCTGCCAGTCACAGTCACCGTGGAAAAGACTTGTCTCCACCCAACAAGCCTCCATCACCCATCAACAGTAAGTCAGTCGCAGAGCCTCTTTGCACCCATCTCTATTTCCTCCCTGGAGCCTCGGTAAACTCCCCTCTTCTTCCTCAGTTCAAGTCTGGGCTCAAACCCTAACTGCTTGCATAATCAAACTGTGAAAACACAGTCCTGTCCTAGTGGTTGTGTCACTTCCAGAGTCAAGTTAACTCAACATTTCTTTCAGAGAGAGCCTTCTCATTTCTCCTGGTTCTATGGCCAATCAGTGAACAGTGACTGGTCCACCCGTTCCCCAGACCTGAATCCGATTGAGCACATCTGGGACATCATGTCTCGCTCCATTCACCAACGTCACGTTGCACCACAGACTGTCCAGGAGTTGGTGCAGGTCTGGGAGGAGATCCCTCAGGAGACCATCCACCGTCTCATCAGGAGCATGTCCAGGTGTTGTAGGGAGGTCATACAGACACACGGAAGCCACACACAATACTGAGTCTCATTTTGACTTGTTTTAAGGACATTACATCAAAGTTGGATCACCCTGTAGTGTGTTTTTCCACTTTAATTTTGTGTGTGACTCCAAATCCAGGCCTCCATTGGTTAATAAATGTGATTTCCATTGATGATTTTTGTGTGATTTTGTTGTCAGCACATTCAACTTTATACAGAACAAAGTATTCAATGAGAATATTTCATTCATTCAGATCTAGGATGTGTTATTTGAGTGTTCCCTTTATTTTTTTGAGCAGTGTATTTACCTGAAAGTCAAACAAAACAGGCTTTCATTTACAAGTACACCTCAAACAATTAGAACATCATGAAAAAGTTCAGTATTTCAGAAAGTGAAACTCATATAGATTCATCACAAGTAGAGTGAAATATTTCAAGTTTTATGGATATGCCTGCCGGATAACAAAAACCCAAAATTCAATACAGGTTAGAGCATATTCATAGAAGGTTGAGTGGAAGGAAAAGGTGTGGTGGGAATAGGTGCACCTGTAACAGGGATAACAACAGCTACAGAAGATTGTCAAGCAAATTCCATTCAATGAAGCCATAATCATCAAAATTATAATAAATAAAGGCTGAAAATATTTTTTATGAATCTGTATGAGTTTTATTGTGTGAAATAAGTTACAAAACATATTTAACTTTTTCACAGTAGTCTGCCTTTTTTTTGTCACAGTAGTTTTAGATTGGATTTAAGCCCCACCAGGCAATGACAACACAAACATTGCTGGCCAAGCACATACTATTGTAGTGTGGGAGGTGCAGATCTACACGCTCCTAACATTATAGAATCCGTTTTACTGTTGCTGAGCCAGGACTATTACAGCTTGAGTGGGCTGAGCTGTGGGCTGGATATAAATGCTCTCAAACGGAGCGAGCAACAGTGCAACGTTCACATGTGACGAACGCTAATACCCTCAGTGAAGAAACGGATCACCTGGTGCGTTTGTCTAAACCCCACTTAAACAGGAGGGGGCATCTTGAGGAAGTCACAGAAACAGACGTCTTCATGTGACTCCAGACGCTGTTCTTGAACACTAGTAAACTGCTGGTGCTGGAAATTTCTGAAGGCTCCTCTCCGCTTTTCTTCTATAGCTGGTGAGACTGGCTGTAACGACGCAGTCAAGCTGGCCCTGTCCCGCTTAATGGGTTAAGAACCTCCACAGATTTCATGAACATGTTTCGGAGTGGTAGGAAGGCATGGTTGCTTCAACCTGTACGTACTCTCCATTGAGGAATCTTCTGTTTCTCACCCTGGGACCCAAATAAAACGCAAGGTAACATTCACAGTCTTATCTCTAATTTACTATGAACCGTGATGTTGAAGACGAGACGTCGTAACGTTCAGCCCGCAGCTGCAGTTCAGGTTTAAAGAAAGCAAGTCGCTGGCTAGCTGTTGTTCGAAGCATGTATGATATTCTGGATCAACTGTGGAGTTTTTCAGCGCAATTCTGAAACATTTTTATTGTGAGCTAAAGCATGTCTTCGACAACGTTGTGTTACGCAGAAGGCCTGTCCGGTGGCTCATCTTACACTGTGCCAACGTAGCGCTGTTAGCATCTCGGTTAGCTAACGGAGAAACGGCCACTTTTTCACGCTTCGTATGTTTCTTTCAATTAAGAAAAAATATGTCAGAGACATAATAACGCTGAGACACACCGAGACATCGCACTGAACACGTGTGTCTTTGTAATGACACAACAATAACGGCGCTGTTTTATTAGACTGTAAAGTTTGTTCCGTTATATTTGCTTTTGCGAACGGCCGACTCAGGTGATATTTGTCAGGCAAATAAATATCTGAGGTTACTGCAGTTTGAGGCTTCTTTTTGACATAAACTGGAACATTTTAGAGGACTTAACCAATGTGAGGTGTTTGCCACTGTGGTGAACCCAGATAAATATTCGTGGTTGTGTGATTTTCTTTTTTTTTTTTTTTTGATAAAGCACTTTCATAAATAATGTTCTTTACAGGGAAAAAAGTACTTTTAAACAATTAAAAGCAACATAAAGTAATTAAAATTTAGACACTACAATTGAAAGAAAAAGTAGTAAACTGCAAATGTATTACTAACCCAAGAGGTGATAAAATTCACTTTGTATTTATGTTTTTTGTTTCTGTTGGTTCCAGAGCTGATGAGCATAGCACCTACATTTTCCATTTCCTTGTTGAATTCTGGTTCTGAGAACAAGGAATGCAAAGGTCTCTGACCTAAAGATGGTTCAGACCTGACAAGCAACTTTGGGGCAGATCCAGGCTTACACTGAGCAGGGATCGGCTGCTATGATGTAACCTTCAGTACAAATACCACGATCTCTCTCGGTATCATTGTATTTACAGAAGATTGACAACACAAATGTCTGACATCATCTGATGGTATTTAGTTAAAACTGAAAAGCAACAATGATTCCTACAGATGCCGCTATAATACAAAACATTGGTTGCTGCAGTTGTCTTTGGCTTTTTGTTATTTTGATGGAATTAAGAAAAAGTAAAAAAAATAAATGTAGTCTTGTGCAGAATATTATCACATTTACAACACAAGTATACAGAAAATATTACGTGTGCATTAATTATCAAATAAAACACTAGTTAAATCCTGCATATAGGCTATCAAATATGATTTCTTTTTAATGTAAACTTATCATGGACTGCATAATTAAATATGTGCTCACATATCAAACTAGGTATTTCTTGCAATACAGACACATACAACAAACATTAATGGACTATTTAGTTGATGCAAAAATGTCTCTTCTTTAGGTAAATTGAACACGGTTTTGTCGGATCAAAACATTTGCAATAAATACCAACTACCTTGTTAAATTGCTAAGAAATGATATTGAGCATAATCACCAATCATTGACTTGGAGTCAAAGATTCGATGACGGTAACATACCTACTTGTATGTTACTAGCTGTAGTTTTAAAGATGTGAAACGGTAATAGAGGGCCGTCATGATATGACGCCGTTTATACCCACCCTTCCAAGCTGACATGATTTTAGAAAGCTTTACGTTAATGGTGGCACAGGGTCATAGGGTGGAAGGAATTGGGATAGACTCATGCACTACCGCACATGTAGAGCAAGGCCAGATGTCAATCAAAGAGCGACAATTTTCAACATAGCTGAAAATTTAATTTCTCTTCTTCTCAGCTCTGAAGCCAACTCCCTAAAACCCTGAATTTAAATCAGGACTGAGAACAGTACGGTTTACAGCAGCTTGCCCAGATATTTTCTTTTAATTTACATGTTATTGTTCCTTTCTGTTTTTGATTCTTAGCATTCACTGTTATCCTACTTTCTGTAATGGACATTTCATGACCTCTTTTCCTTTATTTTCACTTAAGGAACTTTAAACTGCCAACTATCTAAAAGTTGTCCTGCAAAGGTTACATGAGTTTTTCAATTCTGCTTTGACATAATCTCTCTAACTCTGGTTTTTGTTTTTGCTGATCTATTACAGACTTTGTAAGATAATAATTTTGGTTGAATTTCCTTCCTAAATTCACGTTTCTCCATGTTTCTTCAGCTTTTAGTGTAATTGAGTCAAGTGTTGATCTGTGTTCTTCTGTCTTTTCTACATTAATCTGCATGGACTTGAGCTCATGGAGCTGCAGTCAGGGTTTCATGCTTGGTTATTGAATTGCATGTTGAAATACACCTGAAATGTCTGTTTTTAGGGCAAAAATATGTTATTCATGCCATTCTAGAAGTCTCTATAGGATACCACACTTGTGCGCCTCTGTCATTTTGATAAAGTCAGTGTTGTGCATTATCTTTGGATATACTTGAATAGATGTTGCATGTAGTTATTGCTGTTAAATCTTCTGCACAGGTTAAGGCTGATTTTAAAAGCTCATTATGATAAGAGGGTAAACATTCTCTCTACATCTCCGCTTGTCAGGTGACTTTTGACCTATTCACAGATTGCAACTATGTTCATTTACCTGATTAAATATTGGTTCTTGGCTTGGATATTCCACTTTGCATTAACAAGTGCTGCGTTGTAGATTAATGAGTTATGAAATGTGTGCTTTGTGCAGGCCGGTTGAAGTCTTGTTAGAAATGAGTTCTGCCTGGGGTAAACCATAATGAAAATGGTTGGTAGTTTGCATTTGCTCCATGTAGACGGTGGCTGCTGAGCTGAAAACGTTGGGGTTGCGTGAAAGAAATGCTCGTTGCAAACCAAATGCAGACTTTATTTTTTATTTTGGTGCGGTTTGCTTTCACTTTGTACTTTTTGCAAGTGAATTATATCTTGTGAACAAAGCCACGCATGTGACAATCTTTGCTCCCATTGGATAGAAATGATTGGGGCACATAGCACACACCCAGAAATGGAGGAAACCAATCATGGGAGTCCTGCATGCTGCAACCTGTTGTGCAAATTTGAACACTTTTATTACAAAATCATCATGAGTGTCAAGAGGAGCTCATTCAAAGAAGGTTTCACAAGGTTCTTATTCTAATGTTGGAAAGATTTCAGAGAATGCATGCTGCAAGGTGAAGGAGATGATGTGCTCTGTGTGCTCTGACCCACAGCATGCTGGCAGCAGCGTTGCTCAGCAAAGGACAGCGGATCAGGTATGACTTCAGTATAATGTTCACTTTTCAGTATAAATACCTCGGTGTTCACCTGGACAACAGACTGGAGTGGAGAGGCACCAGTAAAGCCATCTACAAGAAGGGACAGAGCAGAATGTACTTCTTGAGGAAGCTTAGGACCTTCAGTGTTTGCAGCAAGATGCTGCATATCTTCTATAAGTTTGTTGTGGAAAGTGTGATCTCTTCTACCATCATCTGCTGGGGAAGCAGCATCAGAACCAGGGACTTAAAAAAGCTCAACAAGCTGATAAAGAAGGCTGGCTCTGTTCTGGGGACTCCTCTAGAACCTCTGGAGATCATTGTACAAAAAAGGATGCTTCATAAATGAAGAACATTATGGAGAACCCTGAGCATCTTCTTCATGAGACTCCTGCCCACAGCCATCAGCATCTACAACAGCTCTTTGAAGAAACCTGAATAATATGAGCTACACCAACATTTAATTTCCCTTTGGGATTAATAAACTATTTTTGATTGAAGAGCATGTCTGAATATATTGCTCTCACCATTTTCTTTTGTTGTTTTTGCCCTGCTTCCAGATTAAAATGGTCCCATTTGTTGAATTTTAATCTTCACCTGCACCGCTTTCACCATTCCCCCTGTTTCAGCAAGCTAACAAACATTTTGTTGGTATTCTCACATGATAAACTTGTAATATATTCCTTGTAGTGATTTCTGTTATCATCAAGGTATCAGCACTTCTTCTTTTTTTTTTAAACCACCTCCTCTCTGCTTGTCAGTACAGGTGATGATCTGGATGGTGCCATGTGAATGATCGGAGACCATGAAGCCCACACACAAGCTGCTTTTTGTCCTGTGTCCCATGCTGGTGCTGGGCTTTATTTACTACTCTTCTGGGAGGCTGCACCTATACGTATGGGGTCAGAAACCTCGTAAGTCACACCTTCAGTCTTCCTAACATTGACTGTTACTCACATATTCATTCGTCTGTCTTTGTAATTTCTTCATAAAATGTAGTATTTTCTGTTTTTGGTGTGAAGGTTTTGGTTTGGGTGTGTGCTGCAAACCTGTTTTATAGGAACTTTGCCTATTTGATGATGTCTCAAAGACAGTATAGCATAGATTTTATTTCAGAGCTGTGGATGTTGCTGGGAGAGGATATTACCCAGAAAACCCGTGTTCAAGCCACATGCATGTTGCTTACTTCCTGCACAAAAAGATATTGACAGCCACTCTGGTGGAGATCACATTTGCAGATATTCACGCTGATGAGAAAACCATTTTCACTGTAACTGATCAAGAAGTTCAATCTGTACATTAAACTTTGCAACAAATCTTCCTCTTCTTGCTAAAATACCCCAGTTTACTCATATTGTATGTTGCACATAATGTTTGTGGTGATGCAACAATGACCAGCCTTTAGAGATTCACTGATTAGAGCTGGGTGGCCGATTGTAGAACTCAAGTTTAACTTCTTGACCTGCTGATACTGATTTTGACCAATTCACTTTCTTTTTATTTCGCTCTTCACTTTCAATTATTTTGAAACAAAGAAAAATTTTTAATTTAATTCTTCAGGATCTTTTATTGGTGTTTAACTCCTAATATTAACTGTCAACAACTGTAGAGAATGCAGACCTTAACTGTGGTCTAGCATGTTTTTTGACAGATGAAGGTTGAAAGCTCAGAAACAGAATCATTTACAGTAATTATTCACTTTATTGTTATCTGCTGAAGTCTTACTCCCTGTTTAAAATAAACAGCCAATATGTTTCTTTACAAAATACAGTTTCCCTTTATTTAAAATACCTCACTGATACTGAAAATTAGTTGTGTCCGGTCCGACATGACGTCAGTCTTGGATCCGATACTGTTGACATACTTGATTTAGGTATTGAGTCGAGGTCACCGATCCAAATGCCATGTTCCTTGTTCCTGTTTTGTTGCAAGTTGTTTTTTGGCTGATTTTACTCTTGAAGTTTTAGGTTACAACCAGAACATAGCTCTATGCACACTTAAATAAAAAAATGTACATGGTAATCTTATAATTGTATATAAACAGTTGTGTGTGTGTCAATAAATGTCAGACCTGCCACATTACATAAAATATAAATGTGTGGGCGGAGCCTGTCACGCAAGCCCGCTGCAGAATGAGCACTGCGCTACCCGGCATGACCTTTTCTGGAGAGGGTCATGAGGGAGAAAGTTGAAGTCATGTATTTGTGTTCTCTGAACATTTAGAGTGGCAACATTATTCTAGCTGGACATTACAAAGCATGTTTATTTGGACAGCACATTTCAGCAACACAACAAGTTGATGTGCTTTACAAGAGGAAAACAAACGAAAACACAAAGTACACTGCAGTGGATTAATGAAGGAAAGTTGGACTATAAACTGAGAATAATGATGTTTCAGTTAATAGTTGAAATAGAACAATCAAATCAAACAGTTTCCTGACGTTTGCTCCGGTTCAGTGGAGCATAAGAACTAAATGCTACTTCTCCATGTCTGGTTCTGATTCTGGGGATCCAAAGCAGATTTGAACCAGAAGACCTGAGTGGTCTGGAAGGTTGATACAACAGCAATAAATCTTGAATGTATTTTGATGCTAAGCCATTCAGTGATTTCTAAACTTACAGAAATACTTTAAAGTCTATTCTCTGAGATACAGGGAGCCAGTAGAAGGAACGATGGTGATGTGCTCTATGTTCTTAGTTCTAGTGAGGACCAGACAGCAGTGTTCTGGATCAGTCGCAGCTGTATGATTGACTTTTCATGCAGATTTGTGAAGACACTGTTGCAGTATACAATTCAACTAATGATGAACACATGGATGGGTTTTTTCAAGATCCTGCTGAGACATTAGTCCTTTAATCCTGGAATAAACATTGCATAATTAAGAACTGAGGAGAAAAAAGTTTTACAGTTTGAGTTTTCCCTGTCTGTCTGCCTTGGGGTTTTACAATCCATCATATACACAGAGACAGCTGCTGAAGTGTGTGATGCTAACTGTGCTAACCACTAGTAAAGTTATTTCAAAAACATCCCCATCATGTTCTTGACTTTTTATGGAACTAGTCATCTATTCTATGAAGTCATTTCACACTTCTCATGGAAAATTAGTGTAACGCTGCCCCCACTAATGAATTTTTGACCGTTCACAATAGAAAAGCTTGTTAATATACAATGTTAAACAGTAAATGAGTAATTAAATGTAGCAGCTTTTCACACCATTTTGCCATTGTTTTACACGTCAGCACTGCAGCAGCTTTTTAAGGAACTGTTGGCTCTCTTATTAGGACTGTGGAGTGTTTGAAGCAGCATTATTGAATGATGGTACTGATATTAGAATATCTGTTAGCAGGGACACTGAGAGACATAATTTTAGTTAAACTGTCTACATGTACTGCTCTCCTTTTGCAAAACATCAAATAAAACGGGAGGAAGATAATCATTTAACTGGATGAGACCTTTAAGGGCTAATGATGGGTTCTGACTTTACTTTCAGATTGGGAAAATGCAAACTGGTTCTCTAGTAACAGCCCTGTTTAGGCATTGGAACTGCGTTCGTTGAAAAGCCATCTCTGATCCTCATCTATTTATTAATCGTGTGAATTTAAATGCAAGTAAAGATATGCATAAAAAACGGCAACCTTATAACTGACTGTGTCTCGGTGGGTTTATTATTAAGGTTTTTAGTTTACATGACACCAGGACCACAAACTAAAATACCTTAATTGAAAGCATCCAGATTCCCAAATATCAGCAAATAAAAAAAATAAATCAGATGTGTTGACTGGATCGCCACCCCTTACCCCCCTTCTTGAGCATGGTACATTTACTGACTTTAAAACATTGTTTTTCAGACTGTTTCTGTCTAGTCAATTAGATGAAAACTGGCCAATTCAGCTGATTTCTCCATTCATTTAGAAGCATCCATGTGCAGGCTAAATGCAAAATGCCACCGTTTGATAAAGTTTCATTGTTTTAGTAGAAAAACGGGTTCAAATATAATGCACAAGTTTAGCTAAGAACGTTTTGCATTGTTAAAAACATTCTGACAGAAACACTATAGAAAAGATCGTTTGAATGCCTTAAAGGTTTGTACTTGACAAATGGGACATTGGCGAGGTTCTGGTTGAACACAAAAGTTGACAGATCAGCCTTGCTGTTAGGAGCAACGTCAGTCATTTTCTACCGCATCTTTCTAGTGGGCCGCAGGGGAGCTGGTGTTTATCTCCAGCAGTCAATGGGCGAGAGGCAGGCTACACCCTGGACAAGGGCAATTTAGAGAAACCCATGATCCAAACAGTCATGTTTTTGGAATGTGGGAGGAAGCCGGAAAACCCAGAGAGAACCCACCCATGCATGGGGAGAAAATGTGAACTCCATGCAGAAAGACCCACCGGCTGGGAGTCAAACCCAGGACCTGCTTGCTTCAAGGCAACAGTGCTACCAACTGTTGCTCCTTACAGAAACATAGTCAAATTTAGGATCTGTACTGACTAGACATGTTTGAGGCATCTTTGCTCTTTGACAAGATGCTGTATCTCCCTGAAAAACCCTAGTTAAGGCATGTTCCAATGGCCTTTGGTGTCTTGGAATTTAATTCGTTTGTAAAAAAGGATTTTTTAAGATTGTTTGGAAATGGTTAAAAAGTCACAGAACTATATCAAAATTAACAAGTCTAGATTATTTTCTGATAATGAGAAATATATCTTTTCAAGTTAAAATCAAATATCAAAACTTGAGAAAAAAATCTTCTTTTTCACAGTGCAAATAAGAATATAAAGTTAAACATCTAATTTGTGAAAGAAGCTCCTATGAAACTGCTGTTGATTCCTTGGTGGTGTTCCCACTTGGGTCCAGCAGAGGGTGCTAGAAGATTGCTATCTAACTTTGTTGGCTTGGACCTCTGTACACAGTCAGACTTGGGAAAACATTTTCAGGGTCAGAGTGGCAAAAACAAAGCAGATTATATGTTAACACATACTTCTATGTAGGAGGCCAACCTGTACATGTTTCTGAATGAACTGTATCACAGATGGAGTTGTT
This sequence comes from Girardinichthys multiradiatus, assembly GCF_021462225.1. NCBI lineage: Eukaryota > Metazoa > Chordata > Actinopteri > Cyprinodontiformes > Goodeidae > Girardinichthys > Girardinichthys multiradiatus. Next base: position 5,331,864 of record NC_061799.1, read on the forward strand.
TGTAATGAACTGGGGTATTCTAAAAACGGTCATCCACCGTTTTTTTTTTAATTTTATTCTGGTGGTAAAGCTATTTTAAATGAGATGAGACTTTTTCAGTTTTGCACCTAATTATGATGTTAGTTTGGTGTGTAACCTTCCATTCTAATTACATACCGGCCATTTTATTTTTGGTGTATTGAACATTGCATATGTGCTAAATAGTTGCGGAAAAAAAACCAACTATACAAACTATACAAAAGCAGGATCTTGTGTTGGCAGGGGTGAAACAGCCAATAAGCTGTGTGTTTAAAGACAGATTGCTCTCTAACTTTGTGTACATCTGGACCTACTGTCTTTTTTTCTGTTATGTAATGGTACCAATAAAACTGATGTTCCATCTGTATCGCAGATGAAACCTTTGATTAACAGAAGACTTGAACTGGCGCTTCACAACAGCACTTTGTCAAAATGAACTTTTATTTATGGAGAATTTAGTTGTACTCTATTTACTACTTGCATAACAAAATAGTCATTTATTTTCTTTTGTTAGGGCCGCGTGATATCAGGAAAATATGAGTGACATAATTCATGATGTCAGAAAAACCTGTAATTGCGATAATATTGTTGGACGCAATTACAATATCCATTACATTAACCAGGGTTTTCCTCTCTTCTTTCTTTTTGTATAGTCCAATGTCCATCAATCTTTGTAAGCGTTAACATCTTGGTCACTACTAATATATATCAAGTGTTTACGATGACGATTGTGATTGGATAAATGATGCAACTCTAGTTTGGTGTTCTTCATTGTGTTTATAGTCTGGACTTTTAACAAAGGATTCTCTTTGGCAGTTTATACGAGTAATGCAATTATGCACATAGGCATACACACATTGTGCAATAGAATGAGGAGCTCTGCACTCATGATAAATGACGAGATATTTGGCAGGCATTTTAATAAGGAACAAACAAAACAAAATTAATGTTAGTGTCCCATCTTTAACTTCTACCAAGAACAAAATTTAGAGTAATCAGTGTCCGCTTCAGGTTTCATATGTACTTCTGCTGAGATGTCCATCACAAAGATCTTCTGCTCAACCAATATGTAACTGTGTAAGGCAAGGAGGAGAGGGGAAAAAAGGAGCAGTGAAAGAGCATCCTTTTAATTTTTAGATTTTTTATTGTTTACATTCATGCAGTAAATCATTTTATGATAAACAAATAAAAATAAATAGTCAGTCAGTCAGTCATTTTCTACCGCTTATTCCATAGTGGGTCACGGGGGAGCTGGTGCCTATCTCCAGCAGTTTATGGGCGAGAGGCGGGGTACACCCTGGACAGATCACCAGTCCATCGCAGGGCAACACACAAACAACCATAAAAATAAATATACAAAACAAAAAAAAGTTCATTTCTAAAAAAAACAAAGGTTTTTCACCAGCAGTGCACGGTAACACTGACCAAACAAAAGTTTGATCTGCTTCCATCCAGGAGATATTCTAGACCACTTTACCAGTTCATAATGTTTAATGTTATTGGAAATCAGAGCAGAGACTGTCCATGTCTGCTCAGATTCACCTCTGAAGGAATTCTATTTTTTTAATGATGGGTAATACATCTCAGTAGAACATTTGTTTATATGTCAGAGACAGAGAAAATATCTGAAGGTGACTCTAGGGCACATGGGAATTTAGAGAATCTTTCATGTCATGTTTATTTCATAGTAATTGCACATTTGTACCTTTTTTATAGGTAAGGTCTATAGAACATCACTGCTGTGTTGAGACTATAGCAACCTATTTTGTGTCCAAGTTTGTTGTTGGTTGTCCAGATATGGACCAAGTACACCACATTTATGACATAGTGTGGAAACGATCATCTCATCAGAGTAGATGATTATAGAGTGCAATGTCTTCTTCCATTATCTGTCAGGTTAGGAGCATCAGAGTCAGGGATAAGCAAGCAGGCTTTACAAGCCTGACAAAGAAGGCTGGCTATGTTCTGGAAATGATTGTACAAAGAAGGATGCATCATCAAATGAAGAACATGATGGAGAACCCTGATGATCCCCTTCGCAAAACTGCAATACAACAACAGAGTGTCTTCAGTCAGAGGCTTCTTCAGATCTACTACAGGAGATCCTTCCTGCCCACAGCCTTCAGCATCTACAACGGCTCTTTTAAAGAAACCTGGATATTTTAAGCTACAGACATGTTTAATTCCCCTTTTGGATTTGATGATGTTTTTGATTTTAATACATTTTATGTTGCTTAGAAGGATGCAGAATCGGCAACTCGTGGTGATGGAGGCTGAACTTCTACCACCATCTTTGTTTTGACTGTCGACTACAGTGTCATGGAGTTACATCCATTTTGTGACAGATATTAAAAAGCAGAAAATAATGATCTTCTCGGGATTAGCACAGGAACACACACAAACTGCTTAAGTTGTCTATTTATTAATCAGGGAAGGTTTAAAGCTTTCTAACTACGCCTTAAACCTAGCAAACAACAACAGGCAACAACAAAACAAACGTTCCTTCAGTTTTCCTTTTATTGTCATTTTAGAGATTGTTCTACTTGAGGAAATAAAGAACTAGCTTTGCCACCGCAGTGTTATTTAAAGCTAGCTCTTTTTACTGCTATTTATAGTGGGTAAAGTTAAAACTAAGTACAGTGGGGAAAATATGAATGCCTGTTTCCATTAACCAGAAAAAAAACCTTTGAGATAGTTTATTTCAAGTCTAGACCAGTTTAGAGGCAATCTGTTGTAGGTCACACTAATATTGCTATAAAGTTGGTATGTGTGCTTTTCCAGCCCTCTGCTCTGAATCTTATTAGCATTGAGCTCAACAGCTGCACAAGAAGCCGGCCATAAATATTCTTGACCCCAGCTCAGTTTTCAACCTCAGGGATCGCCTTTTCTCCTCTAAGGTGCAGTGATCCACCTATACAGTTTCAGCTGGACCGGTTGAGGTTTACTAATTGGCGAATTGGATCTTTCTGAGCTCTCATGGGAGGAGGTCAGGTGGTGCTTGCAGTTTGTTATGAAGGAACACAAGTTTATATATTACAGAAATCTGTGCTGTCTTTTTCCAGGTTTTTTGTCAGACTAATCATTGGCATCTGGATGAAATGGCAGCACAGCTGTTCTTTGGATATTTTAACTCAGGGTTGAGACGTTTATTTTTGTCTTTTTTTTTGTGAAGACGATCGCTCACTGACAGTCCAGCTTTTCCCCTTTTATCTGAACTGAATTAAGTTACATGGGCTGAAACTAAAAGGAAATCGGTACTCCGTGCCAAACCCTAAAAGAATATCAAACATTAATTTAACTATAATGGCGACAACTGATTCTCAGTGTTGGCACAGATGTAAAGAAAAAAAGATGATGTCAGTTACTGTGGTGGGTCCTTTACACATGACTAAGACCATGCTGTAAGAATAGCTAGGGCATGGATGGACTTTGCAGATCTTCTAGAGTGCAATAAGAATGCAGTGGGATGTCCACAGAAACCCTGGGTGTGTGTGCCATTAAGCTCGACCAATAGGAATGCTTGACTGAAGGTTTTGGGGGGAAAAATGTTAAAATGTGCAATTTGAGGACATTTCATGTGTGCTAACCTATTTATTACCTGCCTGTTAGGAGACAATAAGAACTTAATGTTTTAAACCTGTAACAAGTATGTTGCCCTGAATAAAAAACAGCTGTTGTGGTTGGAGAACAGGTAGGCCCCTATTGTAGAATTAGTTCTCTGTTATTCTCTCGAAAGAAAAGTCAGACAACATTAATGCTCAATAAGAGATCACTTGTTCACAGTCTTATGAGAAAATGTAGATTAATTTATGCACAGAAAGTGTTTCTCATACCTCCTAAACTTAGTTTGCTTTGACCACTGGTTCAGATGACAGATATGGAGACAAATTGACTGAAAACCCAGGCTCACTTCATCTACATAACATGCCAACCTCGTGAAAATATGCCGTGGGGACCAAACTGCATGACGGCTATCACTGACTAAGTGTTGTCTATGTTGTTGTTTTGGTGTAACATAATCTTCTAGTGCAGAGGTGTCCAACCGGAGTCCTCGAGGGCTTGTGAGCATTAGATGGACCTGTTTGGCGAGCAGGATAGTATTGTCTTTAAGCTTAGTGTGTTTTGTCCCCGCCACTCAATTCCACGTGATCCAGTCTCATTCTAATTTGTGGCGTAGGGGAGTATAGTAGGGCTGCACCCTGCATGGAAGACATGAGAATGCTTGTCTCACAGCGATGCCTGCCTTTAGTTACTCTTTCATTCTTTCCTTGTCTGTTATTGTGCAGCTACTGTTTGTATTTTGATATAGCTGTTATTCATTTAAAATGTGTTGTGCATTACTTAGGTTTTGGTAAATGGGTATTGAGATGACTGTTGCTGTGCAGTCACAATGATCTTAGTGTTAACCCCTTTTGTTCACAGAGAAAGATGCAGAGGAGACAACTGTAGAGCTGACTAAAGGTGCTGAAGTGAAAAGGATTGCAGGTGACTTGACTAACGGGTCCCTCCCCACTTCATGGAATTTAAATCTTTCTTCACTAAGCACGGACTAATTTCTATATTCACCTTTATGTTGTCTGTACTTTAAATGAAACATTTATGTTGTCTAAAATGTCTGTGCTCAGTCCCTCATCTGTTCTTCACGGGTGCATCTTAATTTCTCGTCATAGTGATCATATTAGGGTTTCTTGCTGTTAATTTTCCACTTCGGTGGAGCTTTTCAGGCTTTGAATATGTGTGACGCTCTGAAATCTAATTCAGTCTCCTGGGACCGATGCCACTAACCTTTTATCCCCTCCACCTTTGGTTCTGTAATATTTAACAATTGCTATTGGCCTCATTTTACAAGTCCAATTCTGCCTCATCTGAACTCAAATGTTGCTCAATGACCCTTTTCTGTTTCAGAGCTGGGAAATGACATCACCGCTGGACGAATAGTAAGCTCAGGTACATGTGCTGCCCCGCAAGCCAAAGCCGCCTCCTCCTCACTGTTGCTGCACTCTTAGACAGGAAATTACAGTATCCTAGAAAACTCTGGTGTAGCTATGCAGCCCCTTTTATGGTCATAAACTAGTTCACTGTCTATAAGAAATTAGGAAGGTTTGTCAATCAGATCTATTGCTCAATTATGTATTGAAACAGTTTCAAGTAAGTTAACAGTTAGTGATGAATTGGACAGCCTTCTCCAGTGTAAGACAACACTGCCCTCTGTTGTTTTGATTTGGTAAGAAATGTCAGTGAAGCAGGAGGTTTTTTTCTGTGCAACATTTTTTCTTACTGTTTAAAGCTCTGCTTTAGTATTTTCCATGTTGCCTTGTCCTCCACCATGGCTGTGTGATGCTTCTCAGTGTAACTCCAAAACACAAACGCCCTCACCTTGCTTGTTGCGAGCGACCACTCTCCCCAGCAGTGCTTTGATTCTTCCTCAATTACCTGTTGAGCATTGCCATTGTCCTTTTCTTCATCTTTGTACGCCAGCTTCTCTTTGAAGGCAAGACTCACACCCGTACAGGAGTAATACTGCACTATGTCTAACTTAAACTAATGTCACATGTGTTGCATACAAATGACATTCTTTGAAATGTCATGGACTGAATAATTTTCAATGGAAGGCTGCAGTAAACACTGAAATCTCACAAATCAAACTAAACTTTTATTTTCACTTCAAATATGTTTTCTTCTGGTTTTCTGTGCTATTCTGTGTACTCAGTGCTTCAAACACCTACTGGATGCCCATAGGTGATCTCCAACAGTTTTCTAATGTTTATTTATTTGTTGTTTTATCTCAACAGATGGTTTTTGGCTGGCCTCTACCTAACTTTGCTTGTTTGTGTTGACTCCTTAATCCAGATGCTTTTACTTTTTCATATGCTGCATTGTTCTCCCTGTGAAAGCCACACTTGTTGTTTACAACTACAGTTATTGAGCTGGTAGTTGAAGTGATGTGGATGTCTGCAGAAAGTCCCTAGCAAAGATGACACTCTTCATTCGCATGTTCTTCGTGGACTTATGTCTTTTTTTTTTTTTCGCTGTGCAGTGTACGACAAGCAGGGCTTTCTGCTGCAGCTGGAAACAAAACTGTGAGTATATTTCTTTTACAAAAATAGTCATTCAGTGGGACAAATTCATGGATGTTCTGCACTGGATATTTTGAAGTCATAAATGTGACATAACATCTGGCTAAAAAAATGGAATCGTACACCTGTAACTATTTGGTGTTGAACATCCATTCATTAGTCAATTCTTAGAACTGCTTAATCCTTGCAGAGTTTTTGGGAGGCTAAATATTTCCAGCAGTGGATGGGTGAAAGGCGGGGTACACCCTGGACAAGTCAACCGTCCTTAGCATAGCAATATGGATCATATAAAGGAAGAAACAAGTTCATTTTTGGAGTTTTTTGCTTGACACTTTGATGTCTTCATTGCACCACCTGAATGCTTCTCCTCTTATAGCCTTTCCCACACTGTCATTTACCTGACTGTAGGAGTTTTATGATTCTTTCTATTGTTTCGACCAGGCTTGGACTATTATAAGATTCTCACGTTAAGGCGAACTTCAGGAACACTACCACAGTTTCATGATACAAAGCTACAGTATTTGTTTTGATCTTCAACAGAAAACCAGCAAATTGTCTGCTGGAACCTGGTTGTCGAACCTTGGATCCTAGGGCTTAACCGGGCTCAGCCCATTGGGGTTGTGTGGCAGACAAGGGCATGGGCAGCTGATTCCCAGGGTCATAATCTTTCTTTGGCAACATGTCTTAAAAATTATTTAGTCGTACCGTTTTATAGACGTTCTAGTTAACTTACATATTGTAAGATCTGAAGTGTTATTGCTGGGACAGAATGGGTTATAGTATTATTGCTGAAAACATGGCTTCTATCTTAATAACTGGATCGTCACTCTCTGACATTCACCAACTGAACAAAACATCAGACAAGGCTCCAGCTTTAGAAGTTATGTCCTTCCTTCCAGTGGACATAATTGGCATGAAATGCAGTGCGTTGGACCCCAAACTGAAAAATGTTCCGGGTCTCATAGTTGCAACCTGCTTATAGTTGGACCACACACAGCTTGGGCTTTGAAACCCAACTATGGTGTTTGTTACGGACATTCCGTGCCATGTGCAGAACTCAAACAACCAAATCCCACTCAGGTTTAGATCAGAGAGGCCATTCTTCCCGATCACATGCATCCAGGTAATGCCGTCTTTTCCTACATGGACATTAAAGTTGTTAAGTTGTAAATATTTATTAATAATTGGCTATTAATCACTAAGGAAACATGATAGCGTACATAAAAATACATTCTAACGAATGCATTTGGTTACAATTGCAAATATATGGTAAGTGATTTAAGTGCTATAGTAAGATCTTCATCATGGAGCCTTTAATAAGCTGCCTTTACCTTACAGAACTGTCATGCTACACACACACCATCTAAGTTCTCCATCAACACACACTTTAAGGTGGATTTTCGGAGTTCAGTTTAAAAAAAAAACAATGACTTGCTTTATATCATTATTATTATATCATTAATTATATAATGTAGCACATCCATCTATTGTTGTAATTCATATAAGAGGTGGTAATTTGGAGGTTTGAATTAGTTTGTAACATTTATTTGATGCTAATAGCCTGAGGAATACAAAAAGTGGTTCACGGATTTAATTCCCACCAAGTTAAAGTATTTTTCTGTTGCACGTGCTCTTAAGTAGAATTGAAATATTGTAAAGGAGAATGTAAGAGCTGCAAAGTATGTGCAAACAAGGCCCAGTTGAGCCTTTTCTGTTGCCAACTCTGACTTTGGACCTCCCATAGAGCAGAAACCTTGGACCTTTTTCCTCCTCCCTGTTTATTTGAACTAGAATCATGGCGCACATCAGATTATTAATGATCGTGGTGCTAATCGGGAGGTTCTAGACCTAGCACTGCTGTTTTGATTATTTAAACAAAGTCTAAATGTTTTGTCTTGCCACACACTGATGAGACGAAACGTTGTCACTCATTTATTCAACTTCCTAAGCTATCGACAGTTCTGTCTCTCCTGGAGAATGTTTGACAAGCTCAGTTTTGAGGTTTCAAATTTGTTTCTAGAACTTGTAATGAGTTATCATGGAGTGTCTGATGAATGTTCCCTGTGTTCTGTTAATGTATAGGCCACCGGAGTTGGCATACAAGTATGGCAACCTCAGCGAAGGGGTGTGTAAACCAGGATACGCAGCAGCCAAGATGACATCCATCTATCCTAAGTGAGTTCTCTGCTTTTTCTATGTGCATTTTTTGATATATGAAAAGGATTATACAAAAGCCAGATCCTAAGATTTCTTTATGGATTTCTATCTAGATGCTAATAGGAGATGAGCTACTTCTTGGGCATACCAAGATACATGATGTCACTCCTAAAGCCAGTTGGGCCTAAAGGCTTTTTAGTCCGACATAGAAAATCCTCCGCATTCCTGTCCAATCTGATCCTACTATCAATCGTGTTTTTATCGTCTACTTCTCAGCCACACAAACTCAACTGTGTTCTTGTATTCCCCCGGTACACAATAGAACATTTGTCACCCAAACACAAGGTCTCCCATCTTTCCTCTGTCATATCATAGAGTCTTTAAAGACTTCTCTATGGGGGACACGAACTTCCTGTCCTGATTCATCATGAGCTTTCCACCAGCCAACCCACACGCTCCGCACAGTCCTCCAGAGCCTAATTTCATTTGTTCTTTTGATTTTTTTTTTAACCCCTCTGGGCATCTATCTGCTGTGCAGCATCTCAGCATGATCTATAGGACATTGTTCTATTAGCTTTCTAAGAACTAAGCATGAGCAATTTTCCACACTGGTGAACAAGAGCCAGTGGCACCACAAAGGAGTACTTGGCCTAGTTAGGGGATGTATTCACATCCCTATTTTTTTTTTTTTTTTTTTTACAGAGCAATTAAACATTAGCCCCTAAGCAGGATTATAGTGTGACAGTAAAAAACAAAAGTCTGTCTGGTAATTTTGATGATTATGACTTGCAGCTAATAAAACCCCAACTTCTCAATAAGTTTGAATATCATGTAACACTAATTAAACAAATTATATAGAAATTGTATGTTATTGCAACAATTTACACAATCATGGGGAAAACGGTCAACTTGACAGTTGTTCAGAGACAGCCAAAAAACTCTTGTTAATAAAATGACTTTTTAGGGTGGTGTATCCAAACACATTATTGGAAAGTCAAGTGAAAGGAAAAAAATCCATTGGAGAAAAAAGCTGCACAAGCAATAAAGCTTACCACAGCCTTGAACATTGTGAAGCGAAGACCATTCATGTGTTTTGATGAGACTTGAGGTGTGAAATGCAGTTGGAGTCTGTGCTTCACCACACTGAGACATGGCCAGGATATATGCAAGTGTTGCATCTTTGTTGTTAAACCAATCCTTAACCAGAAACGTCAGCGATGCCCTGACTGGGTTAAGCACAAAAAGGACTGTTGGTCAGGAGCCCAAACCTTTCTTTGCTGATCACAGCAAATTTAGCATTTTGTTTGGAAGGTTCCAGAGTCTGGAAGAAGAGTGGAGAGGCACAGAATCCATGTCCGGTGTGAAGTTTCCACAGTCAATGATGATCTGGGGAGCCTTGTCATCTGCTGTTGGTCCCCTGTGTTATCAAGTCCAAAGTTAGCTCAGCCATCTACCTGGAAACATTTAATGCTTCCCTCCTCTGACAAGCTTTGTGGAGACATATCTTCAAGCAGAAGATGAAACTGCAGAAGGTACCAATACCTACTCTGTTGACTATGGTGTCACTGTGACTTATTGGACTGACTGAAATCCCTGTTAGCGTCTTTCCACCAAAAGAACTGTTCATTCTTGAACCGCTTCGATTCAGATGCCTTCGAACTTTGGTGTTTGGTGGAAACATGCTTCGGTACTCAACCAGTGTTGGGATCCAAGAATGAGTCATTAGCAGTGGGCGTTAAATGTGGTGGAGATGGTGGTAGCGAGACAGTTCAGCATTGTTCCTTTTAATGCAAAAGGAGAGCATCCATAAACTAAGGTTAATACAGGAAATGAGACCAACGGTATGTTTAATGTTTTCTTCTGCATATGTTCAGCATCTGCGAGTGACACTGAAACAAGCAGTTATACAATGTGTGTTTAGTTTGTTTTTATAACATAAAAAATGTTTAAACGGTACGTTCTTCATCTTCGCAGCTGTACTTGTTGCTTCTGTTGTCTTCAGCTCTGAGCCGCTCACAGGTGACGTTGCGGTTCGCACAGAAAAACCAAGTATTCTGCAGTACCCGAGTTGAACCAAAGTTAGCTCACTGAAACCAGTTTTCATCTGTGGAAACATGCGTAACGGGTTCAAAATCACGTATGGGAACCAGAATGGGCTTTGAACCGTGTTGGTGGAAAAGGTGTGATTAGTGAATGAATTTTTGGCAAGAGGATGACAAGAGACAATGAAGCCAACAATACCGACAAGCTGGAGGTTGCAGTTAAAGCAACACAGGCTTCCTGAACACCTCAGAACCACAGGTTGATCTCCTCCATGCCATGGCAGTCGTGCAAAAAAAGCATGACTAACTCTATGTCCATCTTATGGGCATACGTTTTAGTAGATTAACATTTCTGCATTAAAAGTAATTGGTCTGATGTAGTGTTTGCACCAAGATGCTGCATATCTGCTATAAGTCTGTTGTGGAGAGTGTGATCTCTTCTGCCATCATCTGCTGGGGTAGCAGCATCAGAGCCAGGGACTTGGAACAAACTCCAACAAGCTGATAGAAAAGCTGGTTCTGTTCTGGGGACTCCTCTGGAACCTCTTTCCCTTCAGGATTAATAAAGTATTTTTGAAGTGGATTGAATTGAATAATGTTTCATAGAAATAGAATTTTGGGTGGCAATGCTTCAGGCACTAAATAGAAAAAGGAAACTGATCATCTTCATACATTGTGGCTGGCAGGATAATGCTGAAGTTGGCACCTGAATCACTGCTTTTTATCAGCACTAAAGAGCTATTTCACCTTTTTTCTTTTTTTTTTTTTTTTAGGAATTTGGGACTGCATCTTGTTCACGTGCAATTCAGCATACTTTAACAGTGCTGCCATTATCCTTTTATAGAGTAGAAACAACTCTGTACTAAATGTTCATGTAAACCTTACCATTTATCATCCTCAGACCATGAGAGAGTTGGAACTCTGTTTTTTGTAATTTGTGTGAGCAGATCTGATTTGACAGACCTGCTTTGATTTCCACTCCTCATGATTGGAAACTGTTGTAACCTCTTTGTTGTAACACACACCTGTATGCTTCACAGTAGTAGACTGTCAAAGACCCCTGCTTTTATAGAGGCGATCTCTTTTGCTGTTGATCAAGTTGATTTATTTAATCAGCAGCATCTGACTGATGCATACACCATTCATTAATCTGAAATTGTAAAGGAGTACATTTTTCAAACACTGGTTCCACACCTACAATTTTGTAAAAATAAATAGTAACTATGTTTACATGCCCAAAATGTCTTGATCAGATTGAAATAGATAAATCCGAATGCAATGTTTATATTGCTACAAAATCAAATAATCCGATCATTACATGTGTTTACATGCACCAAGTTTCAGAGTAAAAGCACTTTGACACGCACAGAGTTGTCCCATTTACCTAGAACAACTTCTTCAGTGGCTGAACAAACAAGGAACTGTGTTGGTTATGAGCGACCGGCATAGACCCAGCTCAGGCTCTGAGGCCAATTGAAGCATTATTGGTTACTAAAGTTCATTAAGGCTCAGCAGCACACACTGTTGCTGTTCCTGTGTTACAGGATGAGATAAGTTTTGCAACTAAAGGTGGAAATGCAGCACGTTGAATGGGACACAGGCACGGTCATGCCAGTTTTCCACAATTAGTATGACATGATCTGGACAACTGTTGACATGCTCGCGGCTCGGATTGATGATTGGCATAAAGCACCCCTCTCATTCGGAATACAAGTCGAGCCAAATCCGATCAGAATATCCTGATTGGTGGGTTTACATGACGCACTTTATTCCAATTACTTGTGTCCATCTAAACATGCCTAATGACGCACTGATCCAGCCTAAGACCTGGTAAAAACAACAGAACTCTGATAAATAAAACCTCATAATTGAAAAGGAGTTGTGCTTGCTTTTTACCATGATTTTATTTTAAGTGTCGACACAAAAATGGCTCCACACAAATGGCTTGCTAGAAAAAACTGAAGCTGTCTTGAGAAAACTTTGACCATGCTCCCCAGAGTAAACTTAACCTACATGATCAGCTACGCGTTCATGCTTACTTCAACTAGTCAGCTGCACGTATCAGAAGAAAGTACTGTACAACATGGAGCCCACTGATTATTACCACCTTCATCGCAGTCACAGAGGTCAATCAGCACAATTAGTGCTCTGCCAAGTGGAGGTTTGTAAGTTGGAGATTATGTTAGGTGTGTAATACACTGTGTAAAATTTCAAATAGAATAAACCAATTAAATACAATGTTGTTAGCTTTGTTCTGAATTAAGAGAAAATAATTCAATAAATATATTGTCCAATGTCCTATCTATATGGGTGTGGCCCACAGTGCAGTGCTTGGATAAAGCTGCTTAACCTCTGACACTGAGGTCCTGTGGCTCCCCTTCTAATCATCTCCTGCTTCCTCCTTGTTTGTCTTCTCTGAAGCCCCTTGCCCTGCAGAGTCCCAATTTATTTTAAACACCTCCCTCTCCCCTCCGCTTCACCCAAAACTGTTTGTGTTGGATCCCTAAATCAAGTGTTGGCTGTGAACTTCAAGTGGCATGGTTATGAAAATACTGCATGTGAGAGATGGACCCTGTAAAGGAAATGAGCACAATGCATCCCTGCCTTCTGGCTGATTTGGGAGCATTCACTTTTATTTTAACATCAAGCACCCCCATGTCTGTCTGCATTGTCAGGATGTCTGTGACTGACTGTTGGTCAGGGCTCGGTGACTCATAATAAGTCTTTGTTATTTATCGCCCTATCTGGCCTCACAAGGCTTAAATTTAATAAATATCCTCTTGCTTTGGCAGGACAGAAGTCTGTGTGTGTGTGCTCTTGTCAGGTGATGTGAGGACAAGTAAAAGCCAAACTGAGTCCTTCATCTCATCCTGGCTCTGCTCGAATGCTTTAAAGTTTGAGATTGATGAGGACATCAAAAGCCGATTGCCTTGCTCGGAAGAAGTCCAACCTAACCGGAAGGTCGTTCTATAATGTCAGCCTTGTTTAGTCATTGCATTTCAGGGATTCATGTTTATCATATGAGTCCGTCGGAGTGTTATGATAATACCAAGATTCCTGTTGAGAAAGGAAGGTGTGTACTCTTCTGTGTCTACTTTTGGTTTCCCAGTCCCAAATGTCTTTGCTAGTGAAAGTTTTCTGGAAGCAGAGGGAGTCCAAATTTAAGGTTGCCACGAATGTGTGTATTTATTGCTGAGTACCAGACATCAGGCCTTTAGTAGCATTCGAGAAATGCATTGCTGGTGGTCTGGTTCTGGGAAGAGAACCACACTACGGTCCTTATGATCAGTCTCAGCATAACTTTGATCATATGCAAACTAATGCATCATCCTTTAAAACCTCTATAAGGCACTACGTGTGCATCCAGCTACCAAATGTAGAGATGCACCAGTCATACAATTTTACTGCGGATTTCTGTAAAACCACTTTTTACAGCTAGATCAGAAAGTTCTAATTCTGGTTTTACTTTAAGAACCTGTATATCACAAAATACTCTTTTCTACTTTCTACAAAGATTGAAAATGTTATTTCCTTAACATAAAATGTTTATTTTAAACTAAAATAATGTTTGTCTTAGGAAACAGCTCAAAGTTAAATCAGTCTCTCTCTGTGCATCTCTTCAGGTTAAAGTACAGATGTGTGCAGATAAAACCCAACTAATAATCTTAAGTCATTTACGGCACAGATTATTCCACCCTAAATTGTAGATGTGCACCATATCACATATTAATTTTTTTCAGCATCATTTAAAGATGAAACTTCTGTTTCTAACTTAATTATCTCTTTATTATCCTGTTATAAATGACTGTTTTGTTTTAGAAGCAGAGGAGACATCACACCAGAACAGTGTTACACACACTGGAGTTAAACAGGATTCCACTAATATTTTAAAACAGACTAGATGATTATGTTGACATTTTGATCTGTCTTTACCATACGTTTATTCATATCCGCATTTAACACTACCAGGGCAGTTGGCATTACCAGCTGTAATTTCCTGTGTGTACTCCGTGTTGATTTAGTTGACCTTAACTGGAAGATTTCTGAAAGATTGAAAACATTTCCTAATCCATCATGATCTGTGCTGGATAGAGTTAGAACCTTCAAAAGAATACAGCAAGGTAAATTTGCTGTAACAACTTCAGCTTCCTGTTCTCTGCTGAAAGTATCACCTCCTGTTCAACAATAGCTGCCTGAATAAATACCTAACAAGCCTCCATAGAAATATTTTCCTTTCTAGAATCTTCTAACATCTTTTGTGCTTCATATGACTTTTTTGACATTTCAGTGAAACTGAAAATATCTGAGTCATCTTATCTCAGTTCCAACTTCCACATCATTGGGTGGTGTTGCTAGAGCTACTCTTAGCTCTCAGGTATTGGGTTGTCACTGATTAGGAAGAAAAGAACCAGTCACTCGTATGGAAAATGGGTTGAATACAGTCAAACAGCCAGTTTCTCTGGACATCTGTTATTTAGACCATATCCTTATAGACCTCAGAATAAAAACATCAGAAACACATTAGACTGTTTCCCTTGTGTGCACTCCTCTGACATCCCTCATGCTCTCGCAGCAAGTCATAAAAACACACATCCATCCAGAAGTCACACTCATAGAAGTGGCACACAGCCCAGCACTTGGGTCACAGGTGAGACATGGAGGAAATTTATTCTGTTGATATCGAACCTGCCATTAATCAGGCTTCCATAGACGCACAGGATAAGGAAGAGGCGATGCCTTAAGAAGTCTGTCCCAGAACATTAAAAACACTGGTTGTTTGAAATGCACTCAAAAACCCATCAGCCACCTTAACTGGATTTGTTTCTGAAAGGAGTTTAAACCATTTTACACCTCCTAATCTCAATGAATAGTAAAAGAATAAAGAAGATGGTGGTCTTTTACCTAACACCAGTCATGGGTACACCATGGATGGGTTGCAAAAGATCTGTATTTTATAAGCATCCTGTTTTAGAATAGGCACGATGATAGCCAGTATGATCACTTTGTTCATAATTCATGGTATCATAGCATTTACACAAAAAGTAACTAAAACTAAGCTAATTGCTTATTAAATCTATCTCCTAAGTAAAACACAAAAGCAACAGTTGTTTCTACTGCTGCTAAAGTAATGTATTTATTTCTATCACATATATGAGAGAAATCTGTTATAATTTAGTAGTAGTATTCAAGTACCTGCTGTTTAGAATATTATACACTTACACAACTATTCTATAGTTTTTTTTGAGTAACAAAGGTATTAGAAGCTAGTATGAGCTGGTTAGTCAGGCTGTCTGCTCTGGTAGCCAGCCTACAGTCGCATGTTAAACTGAGCTGCTGTTTGGAGCTTGCCAGCTGCCTGTTGAAACAGTATTACTTTTATTCAAATGAAAGGTGGCGCTTCTTTAGTTTTCACACCTTGTTTTTGTGATTGGAAATGTTTCCAAACCGCCAAATTTATCTGAAAGCAATTGAAAATTCTGGGAGCCTTCTTTCAGCCAGCTGACACAGTAGTGTGCAGCAGGGGGTTAAAGGGCAGCGCTGCTTTAGTCTGTGCTCCAAACTGTCAGAGAAATCCAGACCTTTTAAACTAGGACTGGTTTGATTTTTTTTTTTTGGTAGATTTTGTGGCACCCAGTGGCCTTTATTTACAGTAAGTAGACAGGAAATGAGTGGGAGAGAAAAAGGGAAATACAGCAAAGGCCCAATGACGGGAATTGCACACTAGACTGCGTTACTGAGGCTTAATAGCCTATGAATATGGGGTGCACACTCTGCATCTTACCATGGTTTGGAATACCATGGTATTGATGTTAAGAACTTCATAAAAGTTTGGCAGTTAATCAGTTGTCACATATATTCTAGCATTTAAAAAAATAGAACTGACTGGATGTTTAGTTTTTGTTGATTAAACCATAAATCCACATAAATTAGTTTTATGTTACTTTTTATGTTTCATGTGAACTTTTGAATAAGACTTAGCCAACATTTGATACTAAAAACAGTTTAAATCACATTGGAGATGTTTAGACATTTACACAATTCACAAGTTGTCTTCACAAGTTCATTCACAAGTGGTACGTTAGTTACCAGTGCACCTGGTGACTACAGGTCCTTCTCAAAATATTAGCATATTGTGATAAAGTTAATTATTTTCCATAATGTCATGATGAAAATGTAACATTCATATATTTTAGATTCATTGCACACTAACTGAAATATTTCAGGTCTTTTATTGTCTTAATACGGATGATTTTGGCATACAGCTCATGAAAACCCAAAATTCCTATCTCACAAAATTAGCATATCATTAAAAGGGTCTCTAAACGAGCTATGAACCTAATCATCTGAATCAACGAGTTAACTCTAAACACCTGCAAAAGATTCCTGAGGCCTTTAAAACTTCCAGCCTGGTTCATCACTCAAAACCCCAATCATGGGTAAGACTGCCGACCTGACTGCTGTCCAGAAGGCCACTATTGACACCCTCAAGCAAGAGGGTAAGACACAGACAGAAATTTCTGAACGAATAGGCTGTTCCCAGAGTGCTGTATCAAGGCACCTCAGTGGGAAGTCTGTGGGAAGGAAAAAGTGTGGCAGAAAACGCTGCACAACGAGAAGAGGTGACCGGACCCTGAGGAAGATTGTGGAGAAGGGCCGATTCCAGACCTTGGGGGACCTGCAGAAGCAGTGGACTGAGTCTGGAGTAGAAACATCCAGAGCCACCGTGCACAGGCGTGTGCAGGAAATGGGCTACAGGTGCCGCATTCCCCAGGTCAAGCCACTTTTGAACCAGAAACAGCGGCAGAAGCACCTGACCTGGGCTACAGAGAAGCAGCACTGGACTGTTGCTCTGTGGTCCAAAGTACTTTTTTTGGATGAAAGCAAATTCTGCATGTCATTCAGAAATCAAGGTGCCAGAGTCTGGAGGAAGACTGGGGAGAAGGAAATGCCAAAATGCCAGACGTCCAGTGTCAAATACCCACAGTCAGTGATGGTCTGGGGTGCCGTGTCAGCTGCTGGTGTTGGTCCACTGTGTTTTATCAAGGGCAGGGTCAATGCAGCTAGCTATCAGGCGATTTTGGAGCACTTCATGCTTCCATCTGCTGAAAAGCTTTATGGAGATGATGATTTCATTTTTCAGCACGACCTGGCACCTGCTCACAGTGCCAAAACCACTGGTAAATGGTTTACTGACCATGGTATCACTGTGCTCAATTGGCCTGCCAACTCTCCTGACCTGAACCCCATAGAGAATCTGTGGGATATTGTGAAGAGAACGTTGAGAGACTCAAGACCCAACACTCTGGATGAGCTAAAGGCCGCTATCGAAGCATCCTGGGCCTCCATAAGACCTCAGCAGTGCCACAGGCTGATTGCCTCCATGCCACGCCGCATTGAAGCAGTCATTTCTGCAAAAGGATTCCCGACCAAGTATTGAGTGCATAACTGTACATGATTATTTGAAGGTTGACGTTTTTTGTAGTAAAAACACTTTTCTTTTATTGGTCGGATGAAATATGCTAATTTTGTGAGATAGGAATTTTGGGTTTTCATGAGCTGTATGCCACAATCATCTGTATTAAGACAATAAAAGACCTGAAATATTTCAGTTAGTGTGCAATGAATCTAAAATATATGAATGTTACATTTTCATCATGACATTATGGAAAATAATGAACTTTATCACAATATGCTAATATTTTGAGAAGGACCTGTAAATGCCTCTGGAACAAACTCCGCGTGGTTCAGCACCGGTATGTGGTGGCATGCCTGCTACTAAAGGACATGGCATTCGGGACTGGTTGAATGCTACCAGCAGCTACAGGGATGTTTTCATTCAGCTTGATGTTGCCTCAGGTGTGTAATCGAGTACCGTCACTGTTGAAGAACGTTGATGTAAACCTTTGGTTTTGACCCACTTTTCTTCTTCTATTGTCACCATAGCTGAATGAGAAACCTCAATCTTCCCAGATAGCAGACTGTAGAGATAGTGATTGCTGAAATGAGAAATTCTGCAATTTATTTCCGAACATATTTTAAACAATGCTGTATTCCTTGACTGGATGTGTGTGTTGACCCGAAAAGGCTGTAAAAAATTTTGGGTCCACTTACATGTACCGTTACACCCCTACTTATGACCTATTGTTGGATATGAAAATGTGAGACTTGGTCCAGTACTTTATGAATCCCATTCTTTGTGATTAACACCACTCCAAATGTAGCGCAAATTAAAACAAATGTTTCATGACTGATAAAGTGTAAAGAGAGTGCACAACTCATTCTTAAGGTTTTCTGCTTCAATCTGTTTTAAAAGGTCATCATGTATTGTTTATTTTATCCTAAGTAATGGCTTTTCTTCTTTTGTCCTTTTGTTGCAGGTTCATAAAACCAGCACCGATGTTCCTTAATCGGAACTTCAAACGACTAGCAAAAATCAGCATCTACCTGCCTCCATTTGGCATCAAAACACAAGGTAAAATATTTACTGTTTCCCAAACGTGTCTATAGGTGGTATGCTTTGAGCTTACACTGACTGATTTATGTTAAAGTATGTTCTGTACTGAAGAACAAGGTTAGTTTTTCTCTTTTATATTTAGGAATTGAAATTTTGTGGAAACAGTTGACTAATATGTAATCACATTTTCTGCATTCATTTTTGTTTGGAGTTGGTTTTCCCTTTTTTGCAAGACTTGCAGTTTTGGCAGGAAATATTTTGATGCCATTTGTTTTAAAGCCTTGTCCTTAAGACGTGTTAGAAATGAAATGCATGACTGGGAACCACCTGTACATTTCTGCTCAGTTTTGTAATCATCAGACCATAATGCAAGCAGGGAATGCTTGTAAAATCTCAGGATTGGTTCATTAACTTTTGGAAATATCTGAAGCTGTCGCTGAGCAGTAGCTTTTTTATGCAACAGGTTACCTCATCTGTCCATCACGTCACACATGCTCAGTTGTTGTTTGATTCCTGGGTGGTTTCCAGTGACTGGTGTCTTTTGGATCGGACCCTCGGTTGATAATAAAAAACACATTTTTGTCTAGTCAGTCTTAAAAAAGTTCTTATCAGAGCTTGGATCAACAGAGAGTGTTCGAAAACATAAGGGATCTTAATTTGAGCAAGTTTCCACATCCAACGTGACACAGGTAGCTACCAGCAAAGTGATGACCCTAAATGCACAGTAGTTTTGAGGAGGTGTTTGACTGCTGTGTGGTCTGTGGAGAAGTAAGTAAAGAACCTCATCGGAATGTTCCTCCTATGGAGGATTGTGGGCAAACATTTTTTGTAATCCAGTGAAGCTCAATACACAATAACTGTCTCTTGCATAAACAGTATCTTGATGACATCATGAGCTTCAGGTTTTCAAGTCCTTCTCTTTTGTGTGCAGTCTTTCATGGTGAATTGGCCACTGTCTCTACATGCTGATCCAGGAGGAGTGAATGCTGCTACTCATTGACTTGATGCAATCTGTTGGGTTTCCTCAGATAGAAAACTGTTTAACCAATTTGAATAATAAACGGAGTTTGACTGTGTTGTTTGATAACTAGGATCAGCTGGAATGTATTCACCTGACTTGGAATCTGTCTGTCTGATTTGATTGAATTAACTTGTTTTGTTAGGTGCCTTGAGACAACATGTGCTGTGAATTGGTGCTATAAGTAAACTGAATTTAATATTTTTCAGTCAACATTGCTTTGTGCAATTTTGCTATACCATGAGTTTTTTTTTCCACATTTACATCACAATGACAATTTTGAATATATTTTACAGGGTCTTATGAAATGGATTTGTAGGATGTAAAGAAAATGATGCGTGTTCTTTTATTCATAAACAAAAATTGTGAGTGTGGCATGCATGTGTATTGTTCTCCTAATCAGTACTTTGTAGAACTACCTTTCACTGCACTTACAGATCTAATCGCTTTGGCGTATGCCTCTACCAGCTTTGCATGTATTGATACTGAACTTTTTGCCTAAGCTTCTTTGCAAAATATCCCATTCTCAGTCAGATTGATTGGAGCGCATCTGTGGACATCCAGTTGCCAGTTGGATTTATTGTGGACTTTTACTGGGCAATTCCAATACATGAATATACTTTGATCGAAGTTATTTTTTATGCATGTCACTCAGCCTTTAGAATATTTCATTCAAAAAAATCCTTGTAGTTGCACATATTGGTATTGCAATGACATTTGCAAATAGATATTTTGTGGAGCTCTTAATTTAAACCATTCCATTGTATCTCCGACTAAATCTTGAGGTTGTTGTGGTGCTGGAAAGTGAGCCTCCACTCAGCCCCAACTCTTGCAGCAGGCTTTCATCCAGGATTTCCCTGTATCTGGCACCATTCATTGTACCATCAGTTCTTAACAGCTTCTCTGTTACTACTGAAGGAACTCATCCTCACAGGATGATGCTGCCACCAACATGCTTCATCATGAGATTTTGTTTGATCAGGATGATGTGCGATGTTAGTTTACTTCCACAGATGGCATGTAAGCTAGAAAGGCCAATGTTGAAACTCATCTGAATGGAACAGTTTGCAGTATCCCTAAATGACTTTTGACAAACTGCAAAAAGGCCTTCTTAAAGGTTTTTTTCTCACTCGTGGCTTCCTTCTCCATACTCTGTTGATAAAGGTCAGATTTGTGGAGTGGATGACTTCTAGTTCTCCCATCAGCACTTTCTCCCACCTGAACTGTGGATCTCTGCAACTCCTCCAGAATTACTATAGGCTTCTTGGCTGCTTCTCTGATTACTGATGTTAATCCAGTTTAGGTGGATGGCCATGTCTCGGTAGGTTTGCAGGCATTCTGTACTCTTTCCATTTTACTATGATGGAATGAAGAGAGCAAAATCTAAAATAAAATCTAAAATAACTTAACTGCTATGAGTTGTAGAAAGTGAAGTAATTAATGTATAACTGCAATAATAAACATGTTGGATTATTTTAGAAGAAGTAGTAATAATTGTTACTTTCTGATTTAAATAAACTCTTCAATTATGTTCTACATTTCATTTATAAAATTTAATTTAATTACTGTGAAACTATGATTTACATAGCAGTTCATCATGCCATGAGAACACACCATGAGGGCCCCACCCCCCATCCTGCTATCATTGACAAACTTCATTAAGTATAGTTTTTTAGCAAGTGGCAGACAACATAGGTGTGTTGTCCTGTTTGATACCGCCCTATCAGCTGGACTACAAGCAGAACCAGGATCCAGTTCTTACAGGAGCATGTCAGAGTGGAATCTTTTTCCTTGCAACACGGTGTACAGCAGGCTTCTGTTTGACATAAGCTTTTCAGGGAGTGTTTTCAGGATAATGACTTTAACTGGGAACTTGATGTTCTTGAACACTCTAGCTGTAATGCTTGAGTTTGAAGACCTTGTACTTGTCTGTTGAGCTTAATACACTGCAGCAGTTGAGATAGTAGACAGTACCATGGGAACTGAGAAGATAACATTAATCTCTTTCACATGTTTCCAATATTTCCATGCAGAAGGCACGATGAATGTTACCTTTGTTCTCAGGCAAGTTCTTTGCTCTCATTTGAACACTGAAACACACACTCACACACAGCCATTATGAAAAGAGCACTCCCTGTGTGAGTGTTACACCTGGTTTCTGTTTTCTCCATGGACGGTGATGGCAGCGAGTTTTCCCTTTGAATTCTACTCATGTGGAGAGATGATACGTGTGGGTCTTGAATAGAATGCCACAAAGGATTCCAAATTGATAACACGGAGTGGTGATGGCGGGTTGGAGCTTATTTTTACTTCTTATTGTGCCAAGAGGTATCTTTTGCCACACGTCTGCCACAGCCTGAGAACAGATTGTCTGTTATAGCAACATAGGGTCATTTTAAAATGTATCTAAATTTAAAATTGGTTCTCCTTTGGGGGAGTTTTCTCTTATCAGATTTACAGCATCATAATTTTTTTTAGGTAGATAAACGGTTGTTGGTGCAAGGTTTGAATTTTTCCACTGCAGTGGCATAAAAGTCATAGTAGTGGTTCATAGTAGCTAATCACTATGTCGTTTAGTTAAACACATCAGAACAATAGAATAGCCTGTTTTTAACAACACTGGCAAAGTAATTTCATTGCTTAAAGGGGACGTATCATGCTTTTAAATTATTTTCACGCTTAAAGTGGAACTGCAGTGCTTTAGTCTGAATTCCTTGTTATTGTAGCTCTGCAGGTTCCTCTTTTATCCCTGTTCTGAGGTGCATCTGAGAGCAACTGGTGCGGTCTCTTTAAATGTTATTGAGGCACTTCACACCCCAACCCCTTCAGGTCAAAGAGCACCTCGTTTGGCCATTTTTGTAGTTTAATAACAGATATGTTATCTAGCAGCGCAGAAATAAGACAAAAATGGCAAAAACAATGCAAATAGTTAATGTAATAATACTATTCAAACATGCAGTAAAAAAGCAGCACAGCACTAACATAAGCAGAATGCACAATGCTACTGCTGTCAGAGCAATGGCAGGACGTCATATCAATACACAATAAATTTATGTCTAAAATAAAGTTTGTTGACATTTTAGTGTTACTTGCAGCTTACCGCTTTGCTGTGTCTGTTGTTTCCATAAACAGAAGGAACTGACCTCTAAATCAGATGAAGTCTTTCAGCAAATCCTTCTTGATACTGGTTGAGGTTGTTGAAGGCACTCATCCTTCATGTGGAGAAATGGGAACTTCCCCACTGATGTGGGAACATTTCCATAAAAAATAAAACATAACCAGGCACTCTGAAGAGATTCTGATGCTGGGGGATGGTGTAATGAGTTGTGTGGGTTAATATACCCAACAACCGAACATTTAGACTTATCTAATAACTGCGTCGGCATACTTAAGCTTCGACTACAAAATTACAGCAATAAATATAAATGGCGGCTTCACGAAATTGGTAGCTGGAAGTCCATGACCTTGTTTAGTTGCACCGCAGCAACTAAAAAACCTAAAACTTAACTTAAAAACCTATCTACGCAGCACCTGGAGAGACTAAATTAAACTTTTCTGCACTACTACAGACTCCAAGTACACAACAAAATATATTTAAGGGCTAAAAAAGTGGATTTTGCATGATATGTCCCCTTTAATGTTTTTTACTGAGCTTAAGCCTCCAAGGGTGACTGTTTCTTGAGACAGAGTATGATAATCATAACTGACTTCTATACATATTCACATAGATGATGGACATGCTCCACTTTATCTAAAATGCCAGTTTGTTAAGGTCTGCAGATAATCTTGCAGCAGTAAAGCTGTCCACGCAGTGTTCACTGCAGTGAACAGCTGTTTAAGAAGCCATTTTCTTGTATAATTAAAGGGGTGGTGGTTTACCTCAGACATGTAACCATGGGGAAATTATGTATCATGATTATGACAGTTCTGTTTAAAATGTTTAAAAATATTCCAAAGGTATTTTTAAGAACTCACTGATGCTAAAGCCAGCAACAAAAACCCATTTATGAGAAAAATTATTATTGTTAGTAGGTTTAGTAGTTTATCAAATTTCACTAGTGCTTATTATTAATTGATGTCCCAGATTATTTTTGTCCAGATCAGAACAAACTTGTGATGGTTTGTTTCTCTGCACTGTTGGTGTTTTTAACAGAGTAGATGCTCATCAAACTGCATTAGGAAAACCCCTGAGAGCATAAGCAGACACTTGGTTTCAATGCTGGTAGTCTATAAAATCTAAAAGCTAGAAACAGGTTAAACAGAAAAATCAGATCATTCTGAATATTGGCCAAAAGTTACCTTACTTTCCGTTGGCTGCTGAGCAGCTTGTGGCGCCTGCAAGGAGTAGCTTGTTCATGTTGTGTCCTCCTGCAGCCTTTAAAGACAAAAAAACATGTTTAAAATCCTTCCCAGTTTAAATCCTGATATCCCTGTTTAACTTGGTACAAACGTTTTTTAACATTGTGGTTGTCCTTATATTTTTACTATTAATTTTAACATTTAACAATAAAACACTATAATCAACTAAAGAAAATCGTACCAGAGTAGTCATTAAAATCAGTAACTGTAACACACCTACATAAAAGTCCTGTCAGATGATGAGTTCAGATTTTCTGTTGTGAAGTTCTCTAAAGGTATCGTTGGTATTAGTTCTCCTCTGCTTATTTCAGCCAAGTAACATCAGTTCTGTGGCCAAGTGGCCTTGGCTGAACCTACTGCTGGTATCACTGCAGTTATTATCCAGTTCAATCATCAACCAATGAAAGAGATTAGTTATACTCTTAAGGCGACTCTTTCTTACCATGTCTGTGTTTATGTGTTATTCTGCAGTCCTTCTGTTTTACTGCTAAAGAGTTCTTTCTTTTTTTTCCTCTACAGTTCCAGTCTGGGACTAATGTCTAGGCCAGCAGCCATTTGTCTATGAGTCCATCGTGAGACATACTTGTCTGAAATGTTTACCTCATACATAAAACAATCAGCTTCTATGCTGTTCTCTGGAGCAGAGCACGGCCCAGTGTGATTTTTCACTTTTTTTACCCGCCTGGATCCAGGTGTGGTCCTCCTCCGTGTTTATGCTGCTTGGGTGATGCTTGATGGCAGACATCGACACCACATCCAAACAGTAAGCTGTGGCTCTGCAGGTTAATAGCGAAGACCTTTACACAGGGTAGATGGGCAGTAATGGCTAACAAACAGCTGGGCTGCACTGTAAAAATCCATTTTAGATCTGTTTTTGTTGTCTCTTAGGTGTCAAAGTAGATCAGTTATGCGCGGGGTTTAAATTCTATAGTACTAAAGCCTAACTTCAAGTTTACCTTACAGTATTTGCCCCTTACAGATGTCTGTTTTGTTTTTTTCAGGCTTTGTGGTTTTAGATCAAGTTAATTTTATTACCAGACAGAGATGGGCTTAGTAGATATAACATGCAGTTTTTATATGATGGTTTTATCTAAGCTTAAAGATCATGCCAATTTATGGTTATATAGATTTGTCTGGACTTTGACTAGGCCACTTCAAATCTTCATTTTGTTTTTGTTTTTTTGCCAGTTAGAGCTGGACATGCTGGTTTGCTTTGATTTATTGTCCTGCTGAATACTTTAAAGCTTATGAAATGATGGCCTGGTTCCATGGTTGTCCAGGTCCTGCAGTAACAAAGCAACCCCTGACCATCACACTACCACCACCGTGTATGACTGTCATTGTGATCTTTTTCTAAAATGCTGTTTTACGCCAGGTTAAACAGGATGCACATCTTCCCAAAATGTTTTGCGTTTGTCTTTTCAGCCCACAGAATATTTACCAAAACTCACTATCAAGATGTAAAACACCATGATAGGGCCCTTTGTGTTATTTTTGGTCAGCAGTGGTTTTGGGGCTGGAACTCTCCTATTTTTGTCCAGTCACTTTTTCCCATTGTTGAATGATTAATTCTGACCTTAGCTAAGGCAAATGAGGCCTGCAGTCCTTTGGCTGTTGTTCTGGATGCTTTTGGCATCTTGTGAATGAGTTTGGTTTTTGTTTTTCCACACAGGGCCAGGTTGGTTTAGATAGCCGTTTCCCTTATTAAATAAAATAATCTGAAAACATTTATTGTTGTATTGAGTATGGTTGTATTTGTATGTTGAAATTGTTTTGATCTAAAACATTTAAATGTGATAAATGAAAACCGTCACAGCAATGTACAGACTAAACAAATATGAGTTTATCTGTAATAGAATCTGCACACTGAATTGGTATGGAAGATGATTTGTAGACGACATGGAGCTAAAAATATTCCAGTGGAGAAGAATTAAAGCATTGTCTAATACTGGAAGCATGACTCCGGCAGAATGTCTTGTTGAACACGACAGGTATGTGTGCAATGGCTAAACATCCTCCTCTCCCAGTGTGCTCAGAGGTGCTGGCCACGCAAGAAGATAAGCTCAGCATCGCAGGCTTAACCTGGAGAATGTTCTTGTTTAAAAGCAGCATTCCTCTCTGGGTGTTTTTTAAGGAGTTCCTACATACACACACATTACAACCATCCATGTCTCCTTCTTTTAGGTTTATCCTCTCTTTAGACTTTATTTACTTTACTGATCATTTAAAGGGTTGATTGGAGCACTCCTTATCGAATAAATGGAGAGAAGAGTTCTCTCCTCTAGTCTTTAGGACCATCTTGTTTAAGATCTTTCCATGATTTTGACACAGACCGTCTTGGCATCTACTGATCTTTTGAAGGAGAAATGTTCACACTTTTTAAATGTTTCAGCATCTTGATTTTTAGAATATCTGCTTATCTTCGATAGTAAACTAAAATGCTCCATCCATGTACATAACCGAGCAAAAGATTTATTCCTGGTGTCTAATTATGTAATCCATGAGTTGAGGAGTATGATACTAATGTAGTTGGCTCATTTATCTCCTAAAGAATTTGCCCTCTGCTGTATTTATACACAAAACCAGCTGGATAACAAAATACCTAATGTATTTTTAGCTTATATGTTCATGAATTCCTAAGATGTTTGTCCTCTTGCAGTATTTGAAACAGCCTACATTTCCATGTCATTGACTCTTCTTTCCTGTTTTTGCAGAGAGAATAATTGACAACATTTTAACTAACACAAAAAATTACGGACTTGGAGAGGAGCTAGACAGGTACTCACTCTTACCCACATCAACATCCAGTGTTTATTTTTCTCAGAGTTAACGATTTCTGCTTCTCTTTCCTTCCAGTCTCAACTGTAAAAGATGTATCATAGTGGGCA
This sequence comes from Girardinichthys multiradiatus, assembly GCF_021462225.1. Classification (NCBI taxonomy): domain Eukaryota; kingdom Metazoa; phylum Chordata; class Actinopteri; order Cyprinodontiformes; family Goodeidae; genus Girardinichthys; species Girardinichthys multiradiatus. Next base: position 5,358,878 of record NC_061799.1, read on the forward strand.
ACGGGGGAATCCTTTATAATAAGTCCCTGGGTTCCCGAATAGATGAATACGATGTTGTTGTGAGGTAAGGCAAAGCAAGTTCTTACAAGGGAAAAATAAATGTGCACAACCTCGTTCAGTTTTATACACTGCTCAAAAAAATAAAGGGAACACTCAAATAACACATCCTAGATCTGAATGAATGAAATATTCTCCTTGAATACTTTGTTCTGTACAAAGTTGAATGTGCTGACAACAAAATCACACAAAAATCATCAATGGAAATCAAATTTATTAACCAATGGAGGCCTGGATTTGGAGTCACACACAAAATTAAAGTGGAAAAACACACTAGAGGCTGATCCAACTTTGATGTAATGTATTTAAAACAAGTCAAAATGAGACTCAGTATTGTGTGTGGCCTCCATGTGCCTGTATGACCTCCCTACAACACCTGGACATGCTCCTGATGAGACGGAGGATGGTCTCCTGAGGGATCTCCTCCCAGACCTGGACTAAAGCATCCACCAACTCCTGGACAGTCTGTGGTGCAACGTGACGTTGGTGGATGGAGCGAGACATGATGTCCCAGATGTGCTCAATTGTATTTAGGTCTGGGTAATGGGCGGGCCAGTCCATAGCTTCAATGTCTTCATCTTGCAGGAACTGCTGACACACTCCAGCCACATGAGGTCTAGCATTGTCCTGCAATAGGAGGAACCCAGGGCCAACCGCACCAGCATATGGTCTCACAAGGGGTCTGAGGATCTCATCTCGGTACCTAATGGCAGTCATGCTACCTCTGGCGAGCACAGTGGAACAGCATTTGTTTGGAGGGCAGTGTGACCCTCCAAAGAAATGCCACCCCACACCATTACTGACCCACTGCCAAACCAGTCATGCTGAAGGATGTTGCAGGCAGCAGATCTCTCTCCACGGTGTCTCCAGACTCTGTCACATCTGTCACATGTGCTCAGTGTGAACCTGCTTTCATCTGTGAAGAGCACAGGGCACCAGTGGTGAATTTGCCAATCCTGGTGTTCTCTAGCAAATGCCAAGCGTCCTGCACGGTGTTGGGCTGTGAGAACAACCCCCATTTGTAGACGTCGGGCCCTCATACCATCCTCATGGAGTCGGTTTCTAACCGTTTGTGCAGACACATGCACATTTGTGGCCTGCTGGAGGTCATTTTGCAGGGCTCTGGCAGTGCTCCTCCTGTTCCTCCTTGCACAAAGGTGGAGGTAGTGGTCCTGCTGCTGGGTTGTTGCCCTCCTACAGCCTCCTCCACGTCTCCTGGTGTACTGGCCTGTCTCCTGGTAGCGCCTCCAGGCTCTGGACACTACGCTGACAGACACAGCAAACCTTCGTGCCACAGCTCGCATTGATGTGCCATCCTGGATGAGCTGCACTACCTGAGCCACTTGTGTGGGTTGTAGAGTCCGTCTCATGCTACCACGAGTGTGAAAGCACCACCAACATTCAAAAGTGACCAAAACATCAGCCAGAAAGCATAGGTACTGAGAAGTGGTCTGTGGTCCCCACCTGCAGAACCACTCCTTTATTGAGTGTCTTGCTAATCTCCAAAGATTTCCCCCTGTTGTCTATTCCATTTGTACAACAACAGTGAAATTGATTGTCAATCAGTGTTGCTTCCTAAGTGGACAGTTTGATTTCACACAAGTTTGATTTACTCGGAGTTATATTGTGTTGTTAAAGTGTTCCCTTTATGTTTTTTTTGAGCAGTGTAGTTTTGTTGATGCCCTTTATAACAGTTATGGGCCCCTTAATAGGTTTAAATTAGGCTAATACAACCGCAGATGATAAACATTAGGATTATTATTTATTAAAGGACTAAACCAAAATGCAAAAGTACTGACTGGAAAAACTAAGTCCACCCTAACAAAATTTATAGAAATAAAGAGTGAAGGTGGCAGCCAGTTGCTGCTGAATAAAATAATGGAGAAATTAATAATCATCAAGCCTTTTATACCACCTTTTTATAAAAGCCGGAGTTCTGCTCTGGATTCGTCTGTGTGTTATCGTGCCACCAAGGTCTTAGATTAGCAATGACCGAAGAGAAACATTTTTTCCTTCCCAATAATCTAGGAAGACTCATGACGCATTTGTTTTTTTCCCCACGTTCCCTGTCACAGCATTTCAGGCATGTCGTATAAAGAAGCTGGTTGCCTACATCCAGGGCAGATTTAATCTACAGAAAATATATCTCAAGACAGAATCATAAATTTGTGATTAATTTTATTAATCGAGACTAAATCCATTATCAAAGTATCCAGGCCACATTGATGTAATAGTAACCTGTTTGTGTGACCTTCAACCATCTGGATTATTTGTGTTTGTAGGTCGCCGTAAGTGTAGATAAAAGTGTGTTTTTATTGAGTGGGTGTATGTGAGGGAGTTTGTCACGTGAAAGTGCCCAGTTGTTAAAGTGGTGAGAACGGTAGAAGGCCTGCAAAACCCAGTACATAGCATCAGAAGGCCCAGCAGCCCCGGGCAGACAGACACAAGGCATCATCCCAGGGCAGCCATATGCCCTGCAGAGAGGTAGGTCATTGGTTAGGCACAGGAACATCATCCCACAGACCCAAAGAGGCACAGGGCCAGACGTAGGGCAGGGACCCGCCTAACTCAGCCACGTCACCATGTCCCGCCGCTCAGACCAAGCGTAGGAACCAGTCTCTGCGGCGGCCACGAGCCCACACCCCACCAGCAGAAAGATTGCCCAGCACCAAGCAGGGGGAGGGAGGGATGCTTATCAGAGCACCGCATACATAAAGCCTGTCATCCATGACTCCAGCATACACTTAGGAATGTCGGAGAAAACAAGGTTGTCCCACGCAATCCTTGCTTGGACTCCTTGTTGATGAGGAAAAGAACACAGTGGTTAATATTTTAATAACATTTAATATTTGGCAAGGTTTTATTTGCTTGTTTTTAGCCTGAGCCATATTGGGTACTTACACACCACTCTCGCGAGAACTCTGCACATCCAGCTCCTCCTCAGCCCCTAAAGGACATTTTCAAACTATTTGGAGTTCATCACTCAGCAATGGTCATAAGTCAGACAGTTAAGACCTTTTGATAATCATCTCAGGAGCGAAAACACTAGCAGATTCACCCCAAAGTTCGACTGTATGTTGCTTAGAAAAACTACAGTGTTCTTCTAACAAACATGACATGAGTGTAGATGTTTTGATGTTGTGCACATCGTGGTTTTTAGAGAAACCTGAAGTAGGTATATAATCACAAACGTGTCATACCAGATGTCAAGCTTGCTGACGGAGGGGCGATCATGTGGGGATGTTTTACGGTCCCAGGATCTGGTACCTTGCACTGAGGGAATCACAAACTCCTTAATGGTTGGTCAACAACAGGACAATGATCCCAAAGACAGCAGCACGCCAACTATAGAATGGCTTAAATAGACCAGCAGGCTGTTTCATTAGCCCAGACGTCAGCCTTATAGAAATCCTGTATTGGACCTTAAGAGAGCTGTACAGAAACGTGTCTGTGAATATTAATGACATGAAGCAACATTTAAAAACGAGTGAGCAAATACTCCTACACAACATGAGACTTCTAAGGTTCATCAAAGACAGTTCAAGTTCATTTTACATCATTTTGAATTTCCTTGACTTTTTACACATAGCTTGTTTTTTTTTCTTTTGTTTTACTTGTTCCTGAATAGATAGTTGTGTAATACGACAGGTTACATTTTGCACAGCTTGTAACTTTGTAAGAATTATGATAGTTCGATATACCAACTGATAAAACTGAAGAAATGTAATGGTCTGTGTGTAGTTGTTAAAATCACTTACGAAAGAATATGGATTTAGGGATTCTACAGCTTTAGGTCCAGGAAAAAACGGTATTATGAATGATTGTGGTGGTAAGGTGATCAAAAGAAAGCTATTTTTCCTTAGCCAGTTTTAGAAAGTACAATGCATTCATAATTCTTTAAATCAGGTATGCTTTGAAGCTTAAGACCCATTTTACTTTTATTTAAATATTTAAAAAGGTAAATGAAGCCTCTGCACTGTGCATACATTTTTTAAGAGCCTTTTTTCTAATTTTGGGTTTTCATTTTTATGAACTGAATGCATTTTTTTCGTTTTTTCTTATGTGGACCTGGTACCTTTTTGCAGATATCACAACTTTAAGACAATCGTCTTGCCAGTTATGTATTTGACTTGTGTCTTTCTGTCATGATTTGAGCTTTTTTGACACCATATAACAGACTTGGAGTTGTCCTCACATAATGCACAAGGGATTGATTTATTCGTTCATTAGGACAGGTCAATGTAGAGTTGGCTTCTTGAGTAAAAATCAGCAATGTCAAGCTCCCTTGCTAGTATACAGTTGAACTGCAAATAAAGATTGAATGCAGATTACACTCATGTGTGCCTTGCTTTTGTTGACAGGTTGAATGAAGCTCCAGTAAGTGGTTTCAAAAGAGACGTAGGGACCAAAACCACATTGAGGATTACTTACCCAGAGGGAGCTATTCAGAAACCTGAAATCTATGAAGAAGACTCACTCTTCGTTTTTTCTGCTTTCAAACCACTAGATTTTAAGTGGCTGAAACAGATGGTCTTCAAGGAAAAACTGGTAAGCATAACTTCAACTTGTTGTTGAACTAAAATTCTGAATGCTGCTCTTTAGAAACTCAGGAAAAAATACCAACATAACAGTTCAGATATGCAGACGTATATGAAATGCCTTTATTGGTTGCCAAATATAAACGAAGACAAAATTACATTGTTATTAAGAAAGCTGTATGGATTCACAGTTTTTAGTCCATTTCACCGGCAGCTTTCCTTTTGACTGTTTAACTAATTCAGAGCAGCATCTGAATAATCTATGCTGGAAATGTGTTGGGTGGAAAGGAGAATTTAAAACAACTGAAACGAAAGGCATTTGTGTTCCCCTCTTTATAACCCTGAGGGGTTGTAATGCTTTATAAGCATTAACCCCCAGTATATCTCCACAGACTCCCAAATCACATAACTGTCTGGATTTGATCACTAATCATTGCTGAGTACAGATATTCATAGGAGAGTTTGGGTTCTTTATTTTCACTGTGACAAAAGCTATTTTATTTTATCCTTGTGAATTGCTGATGTTTCAGTTCCATTGACTGAGATTACATTAAGTCCACTCAGCACCCAAGAAAAGACATTACCTAGGAAAAATGTGTCCTGGGTGCTATGTTCAAGGCTGTACTATTTCACTAACAAGAAAGCTGTTCTACATTTACTGTCCTGCTGGCTGGTTAGGTATTACTTAAATGTACATTATTGTATTGTTTTTAATTCACTTTATTTTTACCTGTGAAAGTGTAATAAAATGAGACAAAGCAATTCATCATGAGACATGCATTTCTTTCAATCATTTGGTAGTAGAGATTTTTACACACTAAACTGACATCACAACCGGTCTTAAAGGCAGAACATGATGCAGTTTCATTTCATGTTGCCAGTCTCTCTGGAAAAATATGATAAACATTAAGCAAAAAATAACTAACTCTGACCTTGAGCATAGAATCTGTACCGGTGTGAGTCGGCACATTAATAAACATTGGAAAAACCAAGCAGTTAATCAGGAAAATGTAGCAAACAGACAACTTATCTAACCCCACAGCAGCTTTTGAAAATATAGATGTTTTTATTTCTGTTCTTTCTAATCAGCAGGCCCTGGCTGTAGATCACTTCGAAAAAGTTTTATAAGCCGACACATTTAATCAGACATACTATACTGTAGTGCTGCGAGCAACAGAGAGGTGGCGCACCACAAACATGACAATATGGAGGAATATAGTTGTAACTTAAGAATCTGAAGAAAATAAAAAGATGAAATCATAAGAATTGTCAGCTAAAAATGTTGACAGATTTTTATAACATCTATTACTTTGGCCAAGTGGAGCAGCCCTAATACTGTGTTGCAACATTTCACCTAAAACACAAATAGCTTGATGATTCATTTCTAAGGAATGAAATGGTAAAGCAAAATAGTTGTTAGACTTACACCTTGCTTCCACTGATGGTTTTTATACATTAAGGAGTTGGTGGAAGTGGCAGACTAACCAGTTTGATATGACTGTTCATTAGTTGGGCTTAACAACTCAAATAATTAAGTGTGGACTAAACTAGAAGACAGTGTTTGTCCTGATTCACAAATCCAACACTGGGCTTTGAAGGTTTTTTTTTTAACAACCAAACCATGCTGTTTTCAGCGTTCCCAGGCAGCTCTGTGACTGGAAGCACCATCGCAGTGGCACCACTCATAGAATACTATGCTATACTAATGTACACTGCTCAAAAAAATAAAAGGAACACTCAAATAACACATCCTAGATCTGAATGAATGAAATATTGTCATTGAATACTTTGTTCTGTACAAAGTTGAATGTGCTGACAACAAAATCACACAAAAATCATCAATGGAAATCAAATTTATTAACCAATGGAGGCCTGGATTTGGAGTCACACACAAAATTAAAGTGGAAAAACACACTAGAGGCTGATCCAACTTTGATGTAATGTCCTTAAAACAAGTCAAAATGAGGCTCAGTATTGTGTGTGGTCTCCACGTGCCTGTATGACCTCCCTACAATGCCTGGGCATGCTCCTGATGAGACCGTGGATGGTCTCCTGAGGGATCTCCTCCCAGACCTGGACTAAAGCATCCGCCAACTCCTGGACAGTCTGTGGTGCAACGTGACATTGGTGAATGGAGCGAGACATGATGTCCCAGATGTGCTCAATCGGATTCAGGTCTGGGGAACGGGCGGGCCAGTCCATAGCTTCAATGTCTTCATCTTGCAGGAACTGCTGCCACCCCACACCATTACTGACCCACTGCCAAACCGGTCATGCTGAAGGATGTTGCAGGCAGCAGATCACTGTCCACGGTGTCTCCAGACTCTGTCACATCTGTCACATGTGCTCAGTGTGAACCTGCTTTCATCTGTGAAGAGCACAGGGCGCCAGTGGCCAATTTACCAATCCTGGTGTTCTCTGGCAAATGCCAAGCGTTCTGCACGATGGGCTGTGAGCACAACCCCCATTTGTGTATACTATACTTTTTTTTTTTTTTACCGTGTCTTGTCCTGCAGAGTAGCGCTCAGAATTGTGTCTGAGTGCCAAGAAAAAGCCCAACAGATTTACTTTCACAAGTGGAGCATTACAGCTAACGCTTTAAAGCGCTGCTTGATATGTATAAAAAGAAACTTTATTAGAAACTGCTTTGGGATTATTTCAATTGTTACGGACACGGAGACAGAAATGGAAAGGAAAAAAAAGAAGCACAAAAGAGAGAAAAGGGGGAAAAAAGGAAAAGGGGGGGAGAAGGAGAAAAGAATGGAGGAAAGAAATAAGGATGAAGATAATACAAGATAACACCCTGCTTGCTTCTACACCTGCAAAAACATTATTACCAGCTTTTTTACCAAAACGTACACGTTACTTATCAATGCAAGATGTATTTCTTGGTAAATACGGCTCAATATAGAACATTTGTGTACAGGTCCTTCTCAAAATATTAGCATATTGATAAAGTTAATTATTTTCCATAATGTAATGATGAAAATTTAACATTCATATATTTTAGATTCATTGCACACTAACTGAAATATTTCAGGTCTTTTATTGTCTTAATACGGATGATTTTGGCATACAGCTCATGAAAACCCAAAATTCCTATCTCACAAAATTAGCATATCATTAAAACGGTCTCTAAACGAGCTATGAACCTAATCATCTGAATCAACGAGTTAACTCTAAACACCTGCAAAAGATTCCTGAGGCCTTTAAAACTCCCAGCCTGGTTCATCACTCAAAACCCCAATCATGGGTAAGACTGCCGACCTGACTGCTGTCCAGAAGGCCACTATTGACACCCTCAAGCAAGAGGGTAAGACACAGAAAGAAATTTCTGAACGAATAGGCTGTTCCCAGAGTGCTGTATCAAGGCACCTCAGTGGGAAGTCTGTGGGAAGGAAAAAGTGTGGCAGAAAACGCTGCACAACGAGAAAAGGTGACCGGACCCTGAGGAAGATTGTGGAGAGGGGCCGGTTCCAGACCTTGGGGGACCTGCGGAAGCAGTGGACTGAGTCTGGAGTAGAAACATCCAGAGCCACCGTGCACAGGCGTGTGCAGGAAATGGGCTACAGGTGCCGCATTCCCCAGGTCATGCCACTTTTGAACCAGAAACAGTGGCAGAAGCGCCTGACCTGGGCTACAGAGAAGCAGCACTGGACTGTTGCTCAGTGGTCCAAAGTACTTTTTTCGGATGAAAGCAAATTCTGCATGTCATTCGGAAATCAAGGTGCCAGAGTCTGGAGGAAGACTGGGGAGAAGGAAATGCCAAAATGCCAGAAGTCCAGTGTCAAGTACCCACAGTCAGTGATGGTCTGGGGTGCCGTGTCAGCTGCTGGTGTTGGTCCACTGTGTTTTATCAAGGGCAGGGTCAATGCAGCTAGCTATCAGGAGATTTTGGAGCACTTCATGCTTCCATCCGCTGAAAAGCTATATGGAGATGAAGATTTCATTTTTCAGCACGACCTGGCACCTGCTCACTGTGCCAAAACCACTGGTAAATGGTTTACTGACCATGGTATCACTGTGCTCAATTGGCCTGCCAACTCTCCTGACCTGAACCCCATAGAGAATCTGTGGGATATTGTGAAGAGAACGTTGAGAGACTCAAGACCCAACACTCTGTATGAGCTAAAGGCCGCTATCGAAGCATCCTGGGCCTCCATAAGACCTCAGCAGTGCCACAGGCTGATTGCCTCCATGCCACGCCGCATTGAAGCAGTCATTTCTGCAAAAGGATTCCCGACCAAGTATTGAGTGCATAACTGTACATGATTATTTGAAGGTTGACATTTTTTGTATTAAAAACACTTTTCTTTTATTGGTCAGATGAAATATGCTAATTTTGTGAGATAGGTATTTTGGGTTTTCATGAGCTGTATGCCAAAATCATCCGTATTAAGACAATAAAAGACATGAAATATTTCAGTTAGTGTGCAATGAATCTAAAATATATGAATGTTAAATTTTCATCATTACATTATGGAAAATAATTAACTTTATCACAATATGCTAATATTTTGAGAAGGACCTGTATCTGTTAACACCTAAACACCCGTGGGTCTGAGTGTGAGCACGCTTGTGTATACAAGATTTCTCCCTAAAAATATGCAATAGTGAGTGCGAGGAGCCACAGACCTGCCCCCCTGGTCCCGGGACAGATACGGAGGAGATCCGAGCCACAGACATCCGAAGGCCCCCCAGAGCACAGGAACCCTAGGAGAACCACCGCCGGGACTACCGCAACCCCCCAAGAGAAGAGCAGGGGAGAGTCCCAGGGGAACCACCCAGCAGCCACAGTCCAGAACCCCCAGGGAGCTGCAGCGACGAACCCACAGGCCCGAGGGAGACCCAAGACCCCGGGACACATCACTCCCCAAGCAGAGGCCCAACACAGCCCAGGGGTCCAGGCCCCGGCAAATAGCCATCGGGAGTGCGCCAGCACACACCAAAGCACCCATACCGAGAACCACTAGCACACCGGCGGGCAGAGACACCACCCACCTGCAAGTAGTGTGGCAGGGAGGAAATAGGTCCCACATTGGATGGGGGGGGCCTAAAATGATCCAGGAGACGGAGCAGCCCAAGATCCAACCTGACAAACAACAGGCGCACACAGTCACAATAACACATTCCCACCCTCATGCGTACACATAAAAACACTCACACCCACGCACCCAACGTAAAGACAAACAACAATGGACATCTTACACTCACTCACACTCCCCATACATACTCTATACCCCCAGCTCCAGGTGCCAGTACCCCATAGGCACAACCAGCCCCCAGACCTAGGAGGTGGTCCCCTTCCCTCCGGAGGTGGAGACAGGTAGACCGCCCCAGCAACTGAACCTGGGTTGGGCTAGCCCGGGGTGGTGCCTGAACCTGAGCGACCCCGCCCCCCCGCCCCAACTCCAGTGCCCAACGACCCCCATCCTCATCTGGATAGGGGGCCATGTACAAAAGAGGGGTCTACATGGTCCAAACTAGCCCGCCAACCAGAGCCGCCACAGAATAAAATAGTCCCAACCCCCCCATGAATTCCAATCCCAACCCCTTTAGCCCCCCACCCCCAATGAACCCCAACATGAATTTCCCCACAGGGCAACCCCCAACCAGGACCAGGACACAGATATCGAACACATGCCCCTGAACCCAAACGCCATGAATCCCCTCCCACATGGGCACACCCCCACAGGTGAGCTTCATCCCCGAAAAACCAACGAAGCAACACCCACACACTGCAAGCTCTACACACAGCCCCGCTCCAAGCACCCCTGCATCATCCCACCCCCACCACGCAACGCTACCCCACCTACAGGCGCAACAGGGCTGACACCATCGAACACCAAGCTCACAATGGAACCCCCGACCCCACACCAAGATGCGACAAACTCACCCGGCAAGAGGTCCCTGGCCAGCAGCAAGCACTCGGGGCCGGTGTTCCCCACCGCAACCACACAGACACACCACATCACTGCCACTGCAACCATAGCCCAGGTGGAAACATTATCCAGCTCTGCTCTACCACCGCCGCTCAGCAGATCCAGATGCCGGTGACCCCATTTCCAAGAAGAGGACACTCCCCAACCACCTACCCACCCTCCAGCAAGGCACATCTCCCCACATCAAGCAGACTTGCCAGCCCCTCCACCAAAGCGAAGCCACATCTCAATCAACACTGCACACTGCCTAGCCAAGACCCCCTCATCGGAGCACGGCGACCCGAACCCCAACCTCAGCCCAGATCCCGACCAGAAAGCCCGCTCCCTCTCCCGGCCTCCAAGGGTGTGTGAAAAGACCCCCAAGCCTACTCCGCCCACTCAAATGTGGTGTTGATGCGTGTTATTGTAGTGGGCATTTAAAAAGAAAAACAGGTAAACTTCAACTGTTCTGAATCATGCTCTGCTTGTTAATATATTTCGACCGCTTGGATGGGTTCTATTTGCTCCTAATGTGCACACCTGATGTATATTTAAGGTGGCTGAGATCCTTAAGCTCAAGGCAAGTTAACTGTGTGTAATGTTGAAAAAAGAAGAGTCAGAAAACTTTTAATTTGTTGTAATAAATATTAACATTGGCATTTTCAGTGCTAGTATTGTGATTACATGTTTTTCTAATGAGGAGCCTTATTTGTTTGCTAGGTAAAACACAGACTCTCATGTTAACTAATTCCTCTACTCTTTGCATTTTATGGTGGATTTCTCCATCTCGATGTTGTACCCAGTAGAAGTCAGTGGGAAGTGGCAGAATTATTTTATTACCCATTTTTCCTAGTCCATTGAATTGTTATTATCACTTGAAGCGACAAACTAGAATTAAAACCCAAAAGCACCATTGGCTGTAATGTAATGCTGCTCGTGATATCGGCTCACTTCACACCTACTTCCCAATTTGGCACTGTCACTACCTTGCTTGGTGGGTCAGAGTATTAAAATGTTTAATTTAATTACAGCAACAATCATACCTTGGTTGTTACATTACTGACACCAAAGGGACATAAAGGCCTGGATTAAAGTGACAGGAATTATTTGGTCATTGTAATCAGGAAAACATGGAAAAGTTGGGAAAGATTTCCACACAGCTGTGACCTTCAAAGACCGCCTGATTTTCTCAGCCTAAAACAAACTGAAGATAAATAAGAAAATGGAGATTAAACCAGAAATAGATAGCACTGTAATTGGATGGACATCAAACAAAAAGTCAGTCAGCATAATAGTGTAATTTTTGATTAAAGGACAGGAGAAGGGCAAAGAGAGTGTAAACGGATAATAGCTGGGAAAAAGAAAATGAGTGCAAGGTAAGCGAATTGGTGGAAAATAGCTTGCTTCGCTGGCTGATGGCCCCCTCAGCCTTTGATAGGGCCCAGATTTTTTGGCCTGTCAGTGGGAGAGGACAGTGGAAATGGCTGCTCAGGATAATTGATCTGGCCTGTGGCGTCAGCCCCAATCTCCTTTTGAACTGCAGAGGAAGGAAGAATGTCTCTGGTGGGTTAATAATCAGGGGCACTTTGCAAAAAAAGGAAGAGAAAATCCTTAAGCTAATATTTTTTCTTGAAGTATAAATGAAGGAGTGGTTCATGCAAAATTGGATAGTTTTGCTTGTGATGCTTGGTTTTTACTTTGTTATTCCTTCTAGGTTGTTAGTCAAAGAATTTCTATCAAATTAGCTGGAAGCTCAAAAACCAAGCAATAAATATTGAAAAGTGGGGTATTTTTAAATTAATCTGTAGCACGGCAACATTAATGATGCCAAATAAAGCAAATGATATAGTTAAAGGTGAACTTTCCTGGATTGACTAGCCTGTTTTGTCTGGCTACAGTTTTTTCTTGGGACTGACTTAGGGAATGGACCACAGTTTATACTGCAAGATCTGTTGTCAGTGTGTGGCTCATTTATTATGGAACAAAACTAATTACTTTAGTCAATGTTGAAATCATGATTATTTAAAACTATTACTTATTGATTTTCTAAAACCAAAGTTAAAGAAAACTTAATTACCATCAAGATGAAAATTATCCTGATATCTTTTTGTTGTATCTGCCCTTAAAATAAATATTTATTTAGAGGTAGTACCGTAATCGAAATGTGGCACATTATGTAAAAAATAAACACAATCAGGAATATAGTGTATTCCAACAATGCTGTCTGTTGTTCTCCTCTTGATACTTTTTAGAAAATAACTGCCAATTCTTCTTCCTCCTGTCACGTTGCCTCTCGGTGGCAACTTTAGGCAAGTTTTTAGCTACTTCCTGTTTCCCTGTCATAATTTTGTTTATTTTCTTTCAAATTCAGTTCATTAACATTTCAGCTTGTTTCAAAATCCATTTGTTTAGTCAAAAATCCACAAAATATTGATAGGGGTTCATTGTAGTGAGATAAAGCCTTTGGACTTTGGCAAAAAAAACAAAAAAAACAGCCTATTATAATAATTTACTATTTGCTCTTAGATCACTTCATGTTTAAATTTCAGGCCTCTGCACAGATATGTCGTGTTGGCGAGTGGTGCCTACACCACTGAGTAGCAAATCTTGTGCATCATGTTTTTGATCTGACACAAATAAACTGAACAGTTTGGACAAGTGATGTAGATGGGCCACAGTGTTCAAAAGTGATCAAATGCTTATGAAATCACGTGAGGAGTAAAGCTACAGTTTTTCCTTTTTTTTTTTATTGAAGTAAAAAAAAGATCAGACTTTCGGTGTACATTACCAAAGGTTTGAAGCATGAAAGTATCCACCCAGGAATCAGTAAAAATGTAACAACTAATGCAGAAATGATTGTATTTCCATTGCGACACTGTGTGTTTATCTTTGGATTTTCAGTGTTGGCAGAAACAGGAAAGGTGCCGCGATCCTTTTTGAAAGACAGGTATCCTGTCTTCATTGTTACTGACTTAGAATCATCATATCAAAGTGCGGTGAACATATAAAGAAGTAGTTATCTGTCTAAATGTTTTTCCCGGGAAATATTCCAATAACAGTGACTCATAAATACTTTATTTTGTACGTTTTCTTTCTCTAAATATTAAACATTAGACTAAACTTTAGGATATAGAGCAGGAAATCCTCATCAAGTCACAGCAAGCTTTTCTCTTTTTTTCTTTTTCCATTTTGAAGATCCTGAAAGGAAACATAGTGTACTTATGGACAGTTCAGTCCTTCGCTGATGGTGTATTTGAGGGTTTGTTTTTATAACCTGCACATTTACTGTTAGACGAGATGCTAAACCCTTTCACTACCTCTACAAAGGAGAGTATTTCTTGTCAGTTTATTTGGTTTCTTCTATATACATTTTTGCATTTATGCCAGCTTTGGGTTGCAGAGTTGTCCTGTCAGAAGTGACTCTTGTAGCCGGTGGTACATGACGTTTCAGCACTATTATGGCTTTTACATGCTTTGAGTGCAGGGTTGGAAGTCTGAGCTGAATGCAGCTAAGAGGGGAAATTTCCTAATCTGCCATGTAGAGGTCTGTATTCTCTGCCAAACAATCACACGTAAGCTGCTGCTAAGTCCTCCATTCACACAAATGTAAACTGTAGGGGAAATTTTCAGGACAAGTCCAGGTTCGGACCTGATCAATGTCCAGGTCTGCTGTCGACTACATACATAATCACAGCAGTACAGCATCAAAAGGCTTCCTGAATCCCTCATTACCCTGTTTCTCTGTAATGACTCTACGACTCAACTTTGTCACTCCCTGAAAGTCTGAGCCGACATATGTAACAGCCTGCCTGATTGCAGCGTTTAGAAGCTGTTTACACATGTGCTCAAACACGATCTCCACACTTGTTGATACCAGAGCATCTTTTTTTTCTCAGTATCTTGATTTCAGTTTTTGCCTTGAATTCACGCAGGCGGTTAATGCACTTGCAACCACAGTTGTTTGTATATGTGGGGTTATTTTTAAACAGATCCAGCGAAGGATATACAGTTGGTTGTAAACACAGGGTTTGAAGGTGGAGGGTCGGTGTTCTCTCTCTGCTGTTTGTTTACAGGAGCTTTCCCTCCTCACTACAGAGCGGAAAGATGAATGATGGATGCAGACAGCTTGAGGAAGAGAGCACTTCTCCTTTAATAGAAATGAAGACGGGCTTCCTAGTCAGAGGTAGCTAAACGTTATAGAATTTGAAAAACATTTCCTTGGAAGTGTTGGAAAGTGAATGCCCATTACTGAAAAGTTGAAACTTCTCGATGAACTTTTGTCTCCTCAAATATTACTATCAATCAACTCTGGTGCCTCTGTGTAATAACCGGATTGTTCTATTTAAAAGCCTGACATTTCTGCTCGAAAAAGCTTGATAAAACCCTCATCACCGAGGATGCAGAGTAGGTGACTAGGCAGATCTTTTTAAGCATAAACATCTGCTGAGCATTTCCAAGGAGCATGGATACATGGAGTCATAAATATTTACATACTTGTAAACAAATTTTTTTGAGTACAAAACAGTTGAGTAATGTGTTGTGTGCATGTTGTTAATTAAGGCTGCTTTTAAAAATCAGTCTCTTTAGTGTTTGTGCTGAGCTTAACTCTCACAAGGTGCACCAGGTATGTGCTAATGGTATCAAAAGTCTATGTCATGAATGATCTTTACTCTCGATGGACTAATTGAACGGAGTATTAAAGTACTTCGCAGAAATAATCAAACCCTTAAACGTCTTCACAATTTCACATTAAAACTATAACCTTAGATTTAATTTACTAGGGTTACAGCTGATAGACCAGCACAAAGTAGCACAGTATTGTGCTACGTTTTGTGGTTAAATGTATTTAACACGTTTTTCAATCATTCACAAATTCACAAAAAAAGTGTGGCATGTCCTTTTTTCTGCCCCTTTTAGTGTGATACACTTGAATAAAATCCAGTGCGACTAACTGACTGTAGAAGTTGTCTAGTTTGTTAAATGGAGGCCGTCTTTGTCTAATTCAATCTTAGTGTACATCCAGATGTTGTGTAAAGCCTCGTTAGATAACATTAGGTGAGGTAAGTTTATTTATACAGCGCTTTTCAGTAACGAGACACTCAAAGCGCTGTACATACAATTACAATACAATCACAAAGAACACAGAAAAACAAATCAAATGCTAAGAAATCTAAAAATCTATGAATCCTTCTGAGAAATCTAAAAATCTCTGGTCAATATTACAATGATACAGGTAACATTAATAATCCTTTGGGTTTTACTGGTAAGAGCTGGTTCTAAACCAATCTTTCTAAAGAGGTAATTATATCATTAAGTCCTCTATGTAGGGGAAAGCATCTTGTGCTAAGAAGTCTCATCATTCTACTGAATTCTAACTAGTGAAGCTGAGTCACTGGTACAAAACAGCTTTAATCCACATTTTCAGGTGCTAATAATATATTGATTTTACTGGTGCTGAAGTTGAACTAAGTAATCTAATTAAGAAACCTGGGTCATTGGTGTAAGAGCAGCTGAAGTCCAAGTTACTAATAATCTTTGGTTTTCGCTGGTAAAATCTATGAAAAGTAATGAAATCACACATTTAGGTAAAGTAAGATATTCTTAGCAGAATAGAGTCTGAAACAGTACAAAAAAACCTCAGCAGGGGTAACAGTACAAAAAAACCTCAGCAGGGGTAAGCAACACACACATAAGTAAAGATTCAGCAAGGGTACGGTGGAATCTTATAAGTCTGAGTGTGTTTGCAAGAATTAGACTGTCAACACTGATAGAAGTGCCATTGTCCTTGAGAAGAGAGGTGGAGGTTTTATCAATCGGCCGCATAGTCCTATCAGCATTAGTGATCCAACTGCATAGTGAAGACCAAGAAACACAGCAACCTTAGAGCAAGGTTAGGTTTTAAAATAATACCTCAAGCTTTGGCCATCTCACAGAGCTCTGTTCAACATATCACCCGAAAATAGTAAAGGAATGGCACAACTGTAAAGCCACGAAGACATGGCTGTTCATCTAAACTTCAACTTGATCAAATCAGAACTTTTTGGCCTACATGCAAAGCTCTGTGTGGCAGAAAACCAACACTGCAACACAATAGTTTTAATGTGGAATCTGATGGTGGCAGCATCATTGTGTGGGATGTTTTTCAGCAGGAACAGGGATGCTGGTCAGAGTTTATAGATAGAGCATTATTGCTGTGTGCTACAGCCAGAGCAATAATGAAATGCATCGGAGCTACTCAGAATATCAAACGTCATCGTAATATGTGTGTGTGCATTATCACAAAGCCCTTCTTGAATGCAGTATTTGGAAGACTGTTATATTTGTAGGGCCATGCATTCACGCGCTGTATGGCAGTAACATACTTGGTCGGTTGGATCAACTTTCACTGACTTTGAAGCCCAAATGTGATGTAGACTTAATTGGCCAGGATACTAAAGCGCATGGCTTGGGGTAGGGTAATGCAAAACAGAAAGTAAGTGAGGAAAATCTTGGTTATTGCTACTAAATATTGCTGTATCACTGGAACACAAGTTCTAACACATTCAAGTGTATCAACGGCCTATTAAAAGTCTAGACTTAATGCAACGAAGAATATGTAAGAAGACTTCAAAATAGTTTTTCTTCACAAATACTTCATCCAATCTGACTGACTGAGCATCCGTTTTTTTTTTTTTTTTTTTTTTTTTACAGAATCAGCAAAATGTTGTTCTCTTGACAAATTAGGTAAGGACTCTAGGTCTGGGTCTATAGGACTCTAAGATCTCACCTGTTATTTCCCAGAAAAATGTGCTGCACACAGAGGTCCTCAGGGTAACAATGTTGTCAAGTGTTTGCCATGTTTTTACTCTTGCCGTCATGGGAGTGCGGAGACGAGGGTTTCACACACCGGATAACCTCTGAGAGAGGCAGGAACTGAGAAAGCACTGTGACCTCTATGGGGGCAGAGGTTGTGGTATGTGTCAAAAGACACAAGAGACAAATTGGAGAGTGTTTCAGATTCCAGGCGAACAAAAGACCAAAGATGCTCGGAATTTCATCGCTCTTGATCTTACCAACTGTAATCCCCGCTGTGCACCTGACCTTTTAACACCTTTCTCTTTCCTTTTTCAAACATTCTCTCTGTAATGGTTCCTCTTCAATGGAGCACTTATGTGGTGAGAAACTGCACAGAGTAAATCCAAATGCCCATCGTGTACTCGCTGCTAAAGATCTCCAGACGACCTTAATTGGGATTGTTCTCAGCTCTTGGCTGCTGTTTTGGTTTTTAAATTGCTTCAAGTCAGCCTTCCGGAATCCAGTCCTCCTCATTTAAGTTATCCACTTCATAAAAAGCCAACTCAACCACATCCTACCCAGTTGTTTACAGGATTGAAGAACCTAGATAGAGCCAAACTGTTTCATAGCTGTTTAGGATGAGAGCACATCTGCTTTTCCAGATGTAATTATTGTGGACAATTTTCAAAATTAGGCCATAACTTTAAAAGCTAGCATATACCAGTCCTGGTGAGAAGATAGTTTAACTCTCCTCCATAAAGTCTGTTTACATTATAAGGTTTAAAAACTACCTGCAGTAACCAGCAGATGTGAACAAAGGTTTCCCTGCTTTATCTGCCGTGTTTCAGGCCCTTTCAGAGCTGTTGCAATTTCCTCCAGCCCCTGAGGAGCCATAAATTGAGCAATCTGTTTCATTTGACACAGAGGAACATTTTGTTAAATGGGAATCGGGTTTCATTGGCTTGTGCCACAAAGAAATTTAAACCACAGCGAAACCTAACTACGCTTTATACAATAAATGCAAGGCTTGAAATCATACAGTTACTTATATAGACATTTTACGTCTGTTTTTGGAAGCATATATTTAAATTTATGTGACAGGAAAAGGATGCAAGGGATAATGTGCATGCCAAGTCTAATTTAGGAACTTCACCAATGTTGTAACGTTTGACATTTTCTTTTTACTTGATCTTTTTTCTCTCATCACTCTTCTGTACAGGCTGCATCACGTTTTCCATTGGTTTTATTCCTCCTTGCTGCTCCTTGTAGGATTTTACCTCACCCCGTGGTATTGTCTACACTAATCCTTTGCTTTAAACTCTTTATTTGATGATTATTTGATGGTTTGTGAAGCTTTGATTTTCCTGCAGCTTTGAGATTGCATGACAAGTACATTTAGCCTTTACAAAGCTACAGCTCTTGATGACAACACTTCTAAAGAGGAACTCAGGTGTTTTAGATACACTCTGACAAATGCAATAATGGAATGCTCAGTGGTTTATACATCACAATTATGTTTAGTATAACGTTTCCACTTTGAATTCTCTGTGGCTTTTCAGATTCATGTTACCAATTGGAATGAATCTTATGACTGTCAGAGGTCATGTATAATAAAGATAATAAAAGGGTTCATCTTCATTTCTTTAAAGATTTGTTAACAGCTTTATCCTCTAAAGGGCAACACACACCAGCAATGTCAGACATGTATCAACCCTGTTTTCTATGAAACAACACACACCGGTGACTGGTCAGCGACACTCTATAACAGCGATCCTTTTTTAAACCTGTTCTAGTCAGGAAGATCAACACTCCTGACTAGAACAGAAACACAAATGTCACTTGTTTTACTATACAGTTTACTGTATGGCTGATCCATTTTTTTCTAATTCCAAACCTGAGAGCAATGTGTCGCTTTAATTGGTGCTGTCAGATTGGTTTAAGTGTTTTGCTGTTGTTTTCACACAGGCAGGTGTGCTGATGTGGTGTGCAGCCTTTTGTTTGTAGATGAGTCAAAATCATCTTGATTGGATTGGCTGTATTGAAACTGTAAACCATGGGATTAGTTGTTCGTTGTTTTTGTAAAGGGACTGAACTTACTTAGCTTCTTTCCAGTCATACAGAACACTCAAAGTGCTGTACACTAGAGCCACATTCACCCTTATCACACCCAAAAACACACACACACACTCATAGAACGATACGCAGATCGGTGGGCAACATTGGGTTAAGTGGCTTGCCTGGATGCACATCAAAAAGGGTGCAGAAGGAAGCTGGAATCAAACCTACAACTTCTGGATTGCAAGACGACTACTCTCCCCACTGAGCCACAGCGGGTTTTGATAATATGTTGTTGTTCTGGAGGGCTCAATATCTCAAATGTTGTTCCACTTGCTGTCTTCCAACAGATTCATTAAACAAAGTCTGTTGACCTAAGCAGAAAACATTGTTTGTGACATTTCCTTATCGTTGACAGGTGTGGATTGTTCCTTATAGCCGACCAGGTTAAAAATCTTTAGCACAATGCTTAGTTTTTGTTTCATTATGACTGAACAACTTATGAACTTGTCCTGTTCAGCAACTTCATGTCACCAACACACCTAGTTGACATACAAACAAGAGAAAGAATTAGGATACCCTGATAAAGCCTGTTTTTTCTAATGTAGTTTAACACTGAAAAATTCTAGTATCAAAGAATATTTTTTTATAGTTTTCTGTCAAATGTAATCATGAAATCTCTGAGTCATAAATAAGGAGACCTGGATTTATTCCTGCTTTAAATGGCTAAAATCCCACACAGTCAGATCACAGCAGGTTCTCCTATTCAAACAGCGTTACGGGGGCTGTGAGCGGGGGCCTTAGGTACTCAGTGGGAATTTCCTCTTTCCAGATGTAGAATGAGATCATGAAATCTAGGGTGACTAAACAGGATTTGGGGATTAAAACAGGTAATAATTGAAATAATAGATATTAAAATTTAGTAAGAATATAAATTTTGAATGAATTAATGTGGTTGACTAGCATTGTGTGGCCATTACCAGAGATAGCAGATTAAAGCAGTAAATAATGGACTAGTTCTCCTCTGGGTCATGGTTGTTTTAACAGGTGCTTTTTTCATGTGCACACTTAATTCTAGTAATCCTGCCCAATTTGACCAAAAAACTGTTGCTGGATTGGGGGAAACAGTCATTTCCTCTTCAGCCACAGCTCGAACACAGACCCAACCACCCAAAGTTAAGGCTTTAAGCCTGTTTGTATTTTTATTTGAGAAGTAAAAACCTTGTGTCTTTTCTGGCCCAACATATTCCTCCCCACTTCTAATTTTAATTACTCCTACGATTCTCAAAGCAACCTGTACCTGTGCTGAAAATCTTTAAAACAATTCCCGCCTTGTGATATTTGTGTGTGTACATGTTAGGTTATTGCTCTGTAGAGGTTAGGGGTGTGTGTTGTGTTATGAGCTTCTTTCTAGAATAAAGAAAAAAAGCAGCATCACTCTCTTTATTCGGTGCACACAGACACACTCACATTTAAATAGTGCAGCTAAATGGATTCCTGTCAAACACAAGCTGTGTTGACAGGAGAGATGATCTGCTGTTCCTGTTACAGCTCGCTCAGAGCAGGGCGCATGTTTAAAGTAAAGCCACACAGTCAGCAGACTTGTTGCTACTGCCTCTGTTACCCAGCGCGCGCGCACACACACACACACACACACACACTCTCTCAGGCATACAGTGATGTATCAAAGGTGGCAGGGTGGGTGCTCGGTTGTTTGAACAGGTGATTCCCATTTACATTTGCTCACCTTATTAGCTTTTGCCTTTAGGAAGCCACAACATCAGAAAGGACCATCAGCCACTGCTGGATTGTTGTTTGCTCATTTACTTTTATGCCCGGAAGCTACGCTGCTGAGAGCAGGCTGCTTTTCCCCGTGCAACAGATTTGTCAAAAAAACTTAGGTTCAATTTCAAAAGAATTATTAAAAAATGTTAAAATGAAATGCCAATACATTTGTCAGCAGACATCTGCTAGTGATTAGGCATGAGCTGGTTGCCAATATGGAAGTATAACAACTTTTTAAAAAAACTACGATTTTAAAAAGGTCCAAATGTTTCATTCTGCTATTCCTGTGGTTTGATGTGCTTTTAATGAGGTACAGAACATGTCAGTCTGAAATTTCCTTTAGCTATATAGATAATAGTGCTGCCCTCTCCCACCTGTTACTGTGCACTGCCAGTAAGCTCACTGATGGAAGGCAACTGCATTTTTCCATGACTTACAAAAAAGAGAAATTCCGGTTTTTTTGTATATGTTTCCAGTTGTGAAAAACATGTGGAGTACTGGTGTGGAAACTGAGTGGCACCCATCCCTCCTATTGGGTAACGCTGTTTTAAACCTAGAGTTGGGAAGTTACCAGCGATACATTTTCAAAGTAACTCATTATACATTTATAATTTTTGTGTTAATGTCGCTAAACCGCGATGTTTTAACTCAGGCTTATGTCACATCAGCTCATGAGTCCTAATGATCTAATTCCATGAGTCTTCCTCTTTAGCAGTTCTTTTTACTCAGAACTGAGGTGTCGTCACACGAGTGTGTTTAAATGAGACAGAATAATGGTCACTGTACTGCATGCAGCTTTACAGCAAAACAAGACTTTACAGTTGGATATTGAAAAAAAGCCAAATATTTTCAGACTACAGTAACATCTTTTAAGAGAGTTTATTTGTGATTAGTGCCACTTTTTCCAGCAGGCTGTCTATATTTCAAAATGTTCCACATTGAAGAATAGTTGACTGCTGACAGGATGAAACAGAGAAACTTGTCTTATCTAATCAGCCTTTTACTGTCTTCTGTTCTTCCTGTACAGCAGCCAGTTTCTTGCACAAGTTTTGTCCTTGTGGTGCTACTTCACACAGCTTGGACCTCTCTGAATGTTTTATTATTACACATATGACAAGTTGCAGTCACGCTAAAATATCTCCAAAGAAGGACATCTAGAAGTAGAAGGTTGCTCACTTTGTAGCAGTCAAGCTGTCTCTTAAGTGACAAGCTCTGGCTAAATGTCTAAACAGTAAGGAATCTGGCAAACAAATAGATATTTGTTAGTATTTATCTGATTGACATGTTTTATTACCTAAGGTGCCTTTTTAGATGCCCTTTCAGTTAAAGGGTTGTGTCTATAAGAACCTAGTTCTTTTAGTTAACTATAGGAACTCAAAACTAGTTACTGCATCTTCTTGACACTTTTCTTTGTGTCCCATTTCCCTAGAACCATATGTCTGCCCTTTAATTAGGCCTATGCCTTGTTAGCATGACCTGACTGGATACAGGTAGTGTTGTGAACCTGTCTGACAGGTTGCCCTGGCAACTGATGTTGATTGAATTGTGTGAAAAGACCTGAGGCATCACAGAACACCCTAAGGTCAGGGTGTGATTCAAACCATATCCGTTCCAATGTCATATTAAACCTCACGTTAGTTTGGGATACAATGTGAGTTTCTATATGTCCGAATTGAGCAACATGAAGTACAACTTTAGTGGAATAAATGTTCAAAATGGGTATAAAATCCTAATTCTAAGCAATTTCTCGGTTCCCCTGGCTAATGTGACCATTTTTATTTTTTACTTTTTAATGAACGTCATAATAAATTTTGCACATCTCTAGTCCTGTTGAGTACTCAAATCTTTTACTCAACAACATTTGATGTATGCAGTCTTTTATATGTGGTTTGTTCTTTCCAACATGATCAACAGATCAGCAATAATTGCTTTCAGTCTTCTACTCAGTGACACCTTAACATGTGGAGTTCTAGTGCATACTTTCTAGGTGGCTTGCCATGTAGAATGCTTATCTTCCCAAGTTGCAGCTCTGTACATGTTTACATCATAAAACATGAATTGGACAGATTGTCTGTATAAGACCTTACTTGATTGAGAGAGTTTATAAAATGGATTGGATTAAGCTAGATGGCCACATCCATTCAAACCTAAAGCAGCAAGAAGCAAAAAAGTTTGTTTTTTTAATCTGCAAAAACACATTTAGAAAATAAAAAATGATGGAAAGTTTTGCCGTGAAATCTGAATTTTATTGAGATAGACAGTAGCATGTTAACGACCTGAAAACGCCATCATATTCAAGAAGCAAAAGGTTTATTTGGAAATAGCTACATAGATAAGTTTGGAAAAAACTCCTTAAGGAAAGTGAAACTGTAGTGTGGATTATTACAGATCATTTTATAGTAGTGATCATTTTAGAGATGGCAATTCCCAGGTGTCATTTAAGTTCGTGTGTAATGTCAAAGGGTAATATGTGTTGCACTGGCCAAAATGTCTTCTGAGCTTGATTTAGAACAATGTGAAGAAGTTAAAGACCGACCTTATTATTCAAGAGCATTTTTCCTTCATGTAATGAAATTAAAAGGGTGTTCCTGTATTTCACTCCAGGGCATTGGCAGCCCTCTCAGACTGTGAGACGCATTTTCTGACAGGACATAATTACCAATGCCCTGCGAGCCCTCCATCTTTACTCCATCCATTAAAGACCAGAAAGCCATTTCCTTAATGAGTGGTAGAAAGGCCTCGGCTCCTGCTTAGCTTCTGTTTTTCATGTCCTGTGTTACATAGGTAAACCTCTTAGTGAACCTGTCTACAGAGTCATGGTTCTGTTAATGCTTCTGGTACAGACAAAAACTAGTCTACCACTGCTGTTCTAAATGACTAATGTACAGTTTTCTCTTTTTCTTCCTCATTTCCTTTTCAACAATCAAGAGAGGTACAGAGGGGTTCTGGAAGTCTGTAGCCCATCGTGTGCCTCGGGAGCCGACAGAGATGAGAATCCTCAATCCCTTCTTTATCCAGGAGGCTGCATTCCAGTTCATAGGCCTGCCATTTAACAATGGTTTAATGGGCAAAGGGGTAAGATGCATGTTTACAAGTTTCAGATTCACACCTTTACTCTGTTAGAACATTTGTTAATTGGATACCTGGGGTATTTTTCTCTTACTGTGGGCCTTTTTCAGAGGGATCACATTACTATTACTAAGTGTTCACCTCCATTTCTCAGCAAATTGTCAGCAGCAGATCCTTTAAGTCCTGGAAGATTCTTGGTGGGACTTGTGTTCCCGATTAATTTTAGAGTTTTTCTTTTGGATTGAAGACTTTAGGAATTTGGAGGCCAAATCAACCCTTTTAACATCATTCTTTTGTTCCTCTGTTCATTCTTGAAGCAGTTTTGCTATGTGTCAGAGAGCAGTCCCATGGAGTGGGGGGACCAGACCTCTAAATGTCCCACATAACTTACTAAAGTGAAGACCTTGCTGTATATCTGTGTCCATTTTTAAATTAAGTTCAACAGTAAAATTAGTTTAAACAAAACCATAAGTAGATAATCTCATTTAACAGTGTTGCTTCCGTGGATTAGTAAAAACAAGACGAGATAACATTCAGAAGTATTTATCTCGGTAATGGAAGTATGTATCTTGGATTCAATCATGTAAATATTGTAATTTTATGATTTCCATTTGCCTGTCACTGTGGTGCGAATTAACATAGTTTCTGACACAGGGACAAATAAAAGATTATTCTATTCTAAAACTGTCACACTTTTTCAGTGTGAACATAGAAGTGCTCCATACAAAAGCTCCAACAGTGTAGACAAGATCTGGTCTATGGAGACATATTCCTGTTCAGTTAGTCTTTCTGGTCATTTTTCTTTGGTCATCTACTACCATCAGCAGGGTAAGTTGGTACTGCATTAGAAGATAAATTCAATGTAATATTTCCATCTCGATAACTGTTAAAAGACACTAAATTGCATGTGTTTATTTTTGTCCTACATTTGAATAACACTTTAAGTTATTTTCAGGAAAGGATAATAAGAAGGTATAAGGAGAAATGTCATGTTAAAAGCAGTTCTATGTTCTGTTTAAGTGCAATAAAGACATTGTGCTTCTACACGCAATGAATAATCACTTAAATAATTGTGGATTTAGTATTGACCGTAATAATAGTAATTATAATTTTTCCCATAATTGAGCTGTCCTAGCATGTGTTGTGAATGCACATGCCTTGTGTTTGCTGTTGGGAAGCTGCTGGGGAATATTGTTAGATTAGTGGGGGCATGAGGAGCACATCACCTTAACTCTGCCCTCTGGGGCTACCAGAGAACACCCCTACATGAACTTCACTCTGCAACATGTGTTCAACATGTGTATCTGCTTGTGTGTGTGAAAGGAGGAGATAATGAGTTTGTGTTTGAATTGCTGTGTTGTACAATTCAGGCTGCAGACTTGTCTGATTTGGCCCATTTTTCCCCTAAGAACACTTCACAAGTTCTCCTTTACACCCCTATAGTGAATGTTTATGTACATGGAAATTAATGAGGAGATCTTTTTGTTATACAAGTGTTTATGTTGAGTGTGTGTGGGTACATGTGTGTAAAATAATCACGTTTAAAACACGCAGTAGGAGGTTAGCCAGCTGCTGGTCCAGCTCCACCAACCCTGAGGGCTACAAATCAGGGTAATGATTTAAATGGGGCCTCCTTGAGCTCTCCCTTCTCCACCTTTGTTTTTTTTTTTTTTTTTCAAATCTGGCATTTCTTTTTTTTTTTTTTTGTTCTTCATGCAATGTTCACTCCCTCAGTCATGCACACAAAGCGTCTGTAGAGCCAAGATCTCTGGCAGCCTAGGGCGGTTAGGAAGCACACTTCAACCTTGTACATCACTGTGTTGTGGGGGGGTCTGC
Organism: Girardinichthys multiradiatus; assembly: GCF_021462225.1. Taxonomy (NCBI): domain Eukaryota; kingdom Metazoa; phylum Chordata; class Actinopteri; order Cyprinodontiformes; family Goodeidae; genus Girardinichthys; species Girardinichthys multiradiatus. The sequence goes on from NC_061799.1 coordinate 5,384,913, forward strand.
AGAGGTCACATCTTTAAGGTAATAGTTAACCACCAAGTGCTCAAATTCAGTTAGTAGCAGTGGAGCAGAACAAAGCCAGAAGTACACAGCAGGCGCAGAAGCATATTTGGCTGCTTGATCAAGGCAGAAATATTCCTCATTTGGGCCAATGAAAACAGAAAGTTTGTATTGATCTCTTCCTTTCCTTTGAGTTGAACTTAACCTGCCACAACCTGACTGGGATTTTGTTTTTGTACAGTGATAAAGGTATTCTGATGCAAACACCGAGACCCTCTGGGCTCATAGCGCAAGCCTGAACTAAAGTAATTCAGAAAAAAGGTTTTATCTAAGCTATCTAGTTGTCATAATTAGAATTGAACATAAAGAAGTCATAATTGCTATGTCTTGGAACCAGATTTGGCTGTGTGGTGGCTAGTTTGCATGTTTGTTTACAGGATTTCTGACTGATTTGCGTGAAAATGTTTCTCAAGGGATAGGGTGGAGTGGGGTGTGTGATTAACCTTTAATGACAGTCCAGATATTGATTCATGTTATTTTTTCTATGTGCAAGCAGTCTGCACATGTGTGTGTGTGTGTGTGTGTGTTGTAACCACTTCTCTGTTTTTACTGCAGAACATTCCAACTTTGGGAACAGTTGCTATAACGATGGCGCTACATAACTGTGACGAGGTGGCGGTTGCAGGTTTTGGCTATGACATGACCTCTCCTCATGCACCTCTGCACTACTATGAGAATGTCAAGATGTCTGCCATTAAAGACGTAAGTCTGATCCTAAGAACCATTTTACATGACAAAAAATTCTTTGAATAAAATAATAAAAAGGAGAAGGCATATTACTTCTCATCTTGTTTGGCCTTGGACCAGGTGTCTGCAACCTTTACAATCTAAAGAGCCATTTTTGCCCTCAGTCCAGTTAAATAAAACTCATTTAGAGCTGCAAATGTTACATGACCTTTTAACACTAGAACTCCAAGAATTCTAACACTACTAGAACTCCCAAGCCCGTCAATTTGACGGCGAGTATTCTGGATCCCAGGGCGGTGATGACGTCATCGCATTACGTGCGGTCAGAATGCTACAGGTTTTCTTGTACGCTATAAAATTATAGTTTTGACAAGAATTAATAATACTATTTGATCAAAACCTATTATGTTTTATTATTATTTATAAATAGTACTAAAAAATAATACAGAGTAGTGGGTACATTTAAAAAAAAAAAAAAAAAAAAGCTTTACTAATCTGACCAAAAGCTGGACAGCTCCATGTTACGCCCCCCTTTCACTTCGCGGACATAAACTAGTGCTAAAAATGCCTTCAGGTCAACCACACCCGAGGAAAAATCTTCTCCTAAAACTCTGCGGGCATCAGCCACACTGCTGCCCTGAACGTGGATAAGCATTTCGGCATCCACCAAGCAGAGGACCACGGTCTGGGCATCTTGGATCTGGCGCTCTGTCAACGCGTTCTGGCTCGGACGCCTCCGTCTACTTTCTCCCTCCCCTACCACTGTCCACACAGCGCCATCCTTTCCTATCTCCTCCTCCTTCCCAGCTGTGCGCTCGTCATTTGATGAAAACGCTGTAAAGCGCAGAATAGATTGTTGTTACTGGGCTACTATATCTATGACCTAACTTATTGTTTATTTCTTTTTCCATTATCAGTACCTTGTTTTTTCGTTTCTCTCCTGCTAGTGAGCTGGTTTGCTGGGTTTATAGCTGGGCACTGGGGACCTGGCTTGACTGAATGCTGACCTAGAGCCGTCAGAATCCCTCTCAACCCCAGAATCACAATCATGTAATTTTTGAAGCATCTCCAATGCCTCTTGAGCAGAAAATATCCTTCTGGAAGCCATTTGTAGGATGCCAACAATCTCCTTCTCAGACAGCTTTCTAGAGTGGCGGTTGCTAGGCAATACTCGCGCGTATACTCAGCCGCGGGGGAAAAAAATCAATGTAAATAATAGGGCCGTCAAAATAGCGGCTGTGGTAGTTAGAGGTAGAAATATTTAGATCTTTTATTTACTTAGTTATTTTTTTTAAATACAGACATAGGATTATACAAGACACAGGTTTTGAAAAAGTCACGATGCCAGAAAGATAACAGTTTTAATAAACCAGAGTTATGGCATGTCAAACTTTCAAAACCGTCAAATTGACGGCCCTGGGAGTTCTAGTGTTAAAGATAGCTAAAAACTATTGATAAAAATCTACTATAGGAAATTTGTTGTCATTTTTAAAATAATTAGAATTTTATGTCTATTTTTAGGTTTCAAAAAAGAAAACGTAAAACATTTTTAATACATTTTCTTTATTGAATGTTTATTGTGGAAAATTATGTAAAAAAAAAAGCACATAGTATTTAACTTTATGATGAGGAAAAAAATAGATGTAAAAAATGACTGCTATTAACTGGTAGTTTTATTGTAGTAAAAAATTAAATGCAATTATTCCATGGAAAAACTGAAAACTTCTAAAACTGGCATTTATTAATGTATCAATATGTCAAAACATTTGTTGGTTCTTTATCATTTTTAGCAAAGTTATTAAGAGCCATTAGGTAAGGTCCAAAAAACCACTTGCAGATTTGAGGCCCTGTCTTATGCCTCATTCACACGGTAAGATTCTGAAATTGTCAAGTAATTTTCATTTCTGATTCGCTACACGCCCCATTAAAAGGCTGCATGCTCGTTTGTTCTCTGGGAACACCCCCCATGGAAGGATATCGGGCCAACCATGTTGAATATCCCCGATTTGAGGTTGGAGCTGTCCTGATGTCCTTCGGAGCAGACTAAATCACTCTTAACACACCACACACAGCAAGAATATCTCATATGATTATCTAAAAAGCCATCACGATGATTGGGGCATGTCGGAAGGGGAAGATCAGGGCACAAACTGGCATTAAAATCCTGCTGTGTGAACCAGGTATCAAATAGACATACTTTTTGTTTTTGATCAGTAGTATCGGTTGGGGGTATAGGATTTAATGACACAAGATGACATTTAACTTTTTCTCACATTAGGGCTCTAATGTGACCCCACAAAATCAACCAAACAAAATTACAAGAACGAGATGAGATCATATAAAAACATGTTTGGAAACACTAAAAAACAAATCATAAAGTGTCTTTTAAATAGATGCATATTTCCGTTCAGGTTTAACTTGTCCATGTACTTTGGTATTTGTTTGTCTAAAAGTAATGTGATCACAATGCCAAGAAACCATTAAAGTTCTCCCTTTTTAGTTCAAGTTTCATAACCCTGGGGCTTTGTTTTAGAGACTATCAGTTCAATAAATAATAATTCAGTTAAACTTTGATCAAAGGATTTTAGATTACGATCTGGAGAAGATCAAATTTACTGGAGATTTTGAACTAACCCTTTAGTTTAGTGCTTATAGGAAGTGACCAAGCAGATACCAACTTCAGTGTTGCTGGTGGTTTACCAATTATTGCCAAAGTGCTTACAAATCATTCAGATCTTGTCTGTTACCTAGTTAACCAGTTTTGTTTTGTCCTTACAAGTTCCCAAAATGTTCCAAAGTCATTATAAGTGTTAGAAAAGTCATATAATGATGGATGGGACTTTGCTTTGACAAGAAATATCATAACGTGTTATTATTGCAAGAACAGGATATCCACTGCAGCGTTACATGTGTAATCACCAGTTTTGAAGGGTGTCTTTTCCAGACGGCATGTTTCAGCTCCTTCCAAAGATGCTCAATAGGATTTAGGTCAAGGCTCATAGAAGGCCACTTCAGAATAGTCCAATGTTTTCCTCTTAGCCATTCTTGGGTGTTTTTAGCTGTGTTTTGGGTCATTATTCTGTTGAAAGACCCATGACCTGCAACTGAGACCAAGCTTTCTGACACTGGGCGGCACATTTCTCTCTAGAATCCGTTGATAGTCTTGAGATTTCATTTTTGTCACCAAACCGCACAGTGACTACCTGTAGCCCTATATATAGGCCCACTGACTGATTACAAGAATGTAGACACCTGTGATGCTAATTAATGGACACACCTTGATTTAACATGTCCCTTTGGTCACATTATTTTCAGGGGTACCATCAGTTTTGTCCAGGCCTGTTTCATGAGTTTATTTTTTAAAATACTTCTGTTGAAGCATGTTTGAAAAGAAATGTCTAACTTTCATTTGTTCATTTTCATATAATTTTTATTCATTATTACCTTTGTCAGATTCATTATTTCTGTGACCATTATGGGTTTTTCTTTCATTAACCATGGGCTACCAACAATTTTGTCCACGTGTGTATGTCCTGACAGCAGCATATGAGACAGATGATCTGTGGAAAAAATCAAGCTCCTGTGGCTCCTCCCCACTATCTTACTGCCATTTACAGGCATACACTGCTCCCGGTCAGAAACAACCAATCAGAGCCAGGAGCAATGTCTTAGCACTGTCAGTACTGCACACACCCCTCCCACGCACAAGACATACCATCATTCAAGACGCTGGTGTGCTGCAGCTGTGCTAATGATTTGAGGACCGTTTGTAGTCAAAGTATGGGCAGGTCATATTCAATGTACAGCATATTTTTGAGGTTTCTCCTTGAACCCCCACCTTAACGTGGTGGAGGGGTTTGAGTGCTCGAATGATCCTAGAGGCTATGTTGCCTGGGGCTTAAATGCCCTTGGTAGGGTCTCCCATGGCAAACAGGTTCTTGGTGACGGGTCAGACAAAGAGCGGTTCAAGAATCCTTCATGAGGACTAGTAGATCGAGGCACATGACATCGCCTGGAACGGCGGAGCTGGGGTCCCACCCTGGAGCCAGGCCTGGGGTCGGGACTCGCCGGAGAGCGCCTGGTGGCCGGGTTGCTCCTCACGGGACCCGGCAGAGCCAAGCCCGGACGAGAGACGCGAGGCCATCCCCCAGTGGGCCCCCCACCTGCAGGGGGAACCGTGAGGGATCGGTGCTAAGAGGAATGGGCGGCGGACGAAGGTGTACACCTCGGCGGCCCAATCCCCGGATGCTTAGGCTGGCTTTAGGGACGTGGAATGTCACCTCGCTGGGGGGGAAGGAGCCTGAGTTTGTGCGGGAAGTCGAGAGATATCGACTAGAAATAGTCGGGCTCGCCTCCACGCATAGCGTGGGCTCTGGAACCCATCTCCTTGAGAGGGGCTGGACTCTCTTCTACTCTGGAGTGGCCCACGGGGAGAGGCGGCAGGCTGGGGTAGGTTTGCTTGTTGCCCCCCAGCTCAGCCGTCTCGTGTTGGGGTTTACCCCAGTGGATGAGAGGGTCGCATCCCTGCGCCTTCGGATTGGGGACAGGTCTCTGACTGTCATTTCGGCCTTCGGGCCGAGCGGTAGTGCGGAGTACCCGGCCTTCTTGGCGTCCCTGTCGGGGGTGCTGGATAGTGCCCATTATTCTCCATTATTCTGCTGAGGGACTTCAACACCCACGTGGGAAATGACAGTGACACCTGGAGTGGTGTAATCGGGAGGAATGGCCTCCCCGATGTAAATCCAAGTGGTGTTTTGTTATTGGGCTTCTGTGCTAGTCACGGATTGTCCATAATGAACACCATGTTCAAACATAAGGGTGTCCATCAGTGCACTTGGCACCAGGACACCCTAGGCAGGAGGTCAATGATCGACTTTGTTGTCGTATCATCAGACCTTCGGCTGCATGTTTTGGACACTCTGGTGAAGAGAGGGGCTGAGCTATCCACTGATCCAACTCACCACCTGGTGGTGAGTTGGATCCGCTGGAGTAGGAGAAAGCCGGACAGACTTGGCAGGCCCAAGCGCATAGTGAGAGTCTGCTGGGAATGTCTGGCGGAGCCCTTGGCCAGGGATGTATTCAACTACCACCTCCGGGAGAGCTTTGACCAGATTCCGAGGGTTGTTGGAGACATAGAGTCTGAGTGGACCATGTTCTCCACATCTATTGTCGATGCTGCTGCCCATAGCTGCAGCCGTAAGGTCTGCGGTGCCTGTCGCGGCGGTGGAAGGAGTACTTTGAGGATCTCCTCAATCCTGCCATCACGCATTCCCTGTTGGAAACAGAGGCTGGGGACTCGGGGTTGGACTCTTTCAACACCCAGGCTGAAGTCACCGAGGTGGTTAAAAAGCTCAACGGTGGCAGGGCTTCGGATGTGGATGAGTACCTCAAAGTACCGCCCTGAGTACCTCAAATCTCTGGATGTTGTGGGGCTGTCATGGTTGACACACCTCTTCAACATTGCGTGTTGGTCAGGGACAGTGCCTCTGGACTGGTAGACTGGGGTGGTGGTCTCCCTTCATAAGAAGGGTGACCGGAGGGTGTGTTCCAACTAGAGGGGGATCACACTCCTCAACCTCCCTGGTAAGGCCTACGCCAGGGTATTGGAGAGGAGAGTCCAGCCGACAGTCGAACCTTGGCTTCAGGAGGAGCAGTGTGGTTTTCGTCGCGGCCGTGGAACTCTGGACCAGCTCTATACCCTGTACAGGGTACTTGAGGGTTCATGGGAGTTTGCCCAACCGGTCCACATGTGTTTTGTGGACCTGGAGAAAGCATTCGACTGTGTCCTTCGTGATGCCCTGTCGAGTTGCTCCAAGAGTATGGAATCGGGGGCCCTTTATCAGGGGCTATCTGGTCCCTGTACAAGCGGAGCAGGAGTTTGGTCCGGATTGCCGGCACTAAGTCGGACCCTTAGTTGGACTCCGGCAGGGCTGCCCTTTGTCACCGGTCCTGTTCATAACTTTTATGGACAGGATTTCTAGACGTAGCCAAGGGCCGGAGGGGGTCTGGTTTGGGGGCCAGTGGATTTTGTCTCTTCTTTTTGCAGATGACGTGGTCCTGCTGGCCCCCAAGACCTACAGCATGTGCTGTGGCGGTTCGCAGTCGAGTGTGAAGCGGCTGGGATGAAGATCAGCTTCTCCAAGTCAGAGGCCATGGTACTCGCCCGGAAAAGGGTGGCTTGTCCTCTTCAGGTTGGAGGGGAGTTCCTGCCTCAAGTGGAGGAGTTCAAGTATCTCGGGGTCTTGTTCACGAGTGAAGGAAGAATGGAGCGGGAGATCGACAGACGGATCGGTGCGGCTGCCGCAGTAATGGGGGCACTGTGCCGGTCCGTTGTGGTGAAGAGAGAGCTGAGCAGAAAAGCGAAGCTCTCGATTTACCGGTCTGTCTACATTCCTACCCTCACCTATGGCCATGCACTTTAGGCTATGACCAAAAGAACGAGATCCCGGATACAAGCGGCTGAAATGAGCTTCCTCCGTAGGGTGGCCGGGCACTCCCTTGGAGATAGGGTGAGGAGCTCGGCCATCTGGAAGGGGCTTGGAGTAGAGCCACTGCTCCTCCACATCGAGAGGAGCCAGCTGAGGTGGCTCAGGCATCTATACTGGATGCCTCCTGAATGCCTTCCTCGGGAGGTTTTCCAGGCACGTCCCACCGGGAGGAGGCCCAGGGGACGGCCCAGGACACGCTGGAGGGACTATGTCTCTCGGCTGGCCGGGGAACGCCTTGGGCTCCCTCCGGAGGAGGTGTCTGGGGAAGGGACGTCTGGGTGTCTCTGCTGAGTCTGCTGCCCTGCGACCCGGTCCCGGATAAGCGGAAGACGACAAGTACGAGCATATTATTGAGATTTTGTCCCTACCAGTGAATGTGCCATTGCTGCTTATCCGCCGTCATCGGTGGCCCTGCTTACTAGCCTACACGTTAACGGCAAGCTCCGCTGTGGGTGAGGAGCTGTGGAGGGAGGGCTGTAGCACAGCACAGGGACCAGTAAGGTGTGCTTGTTTTGCAGCTGCAGTAGGGAGTTCTGAGGAAACAGTGGACTTAGCCTAAGTTTGAGGAGAGGAGCTTAATGTTTCCACAGATCATCTGTCTCATATTATACTGTCAGGACATTTTTATCAAAAACTCTAAAAAAAAAATACATTTTTAGAAAAGTTACCTACTGTGCATTTAGCTGATCAAAGCTGATTGCTTTGGTTTGAGTCATCAGAAGGTCTACACATTTGGAGGCGAATTTGTGCAGATGAAAAAAACTCGCATACACTATGGGTCAAAAGTTGTAGAAACACATTCTCATTTAATGGTTTTCTTTATGTTTATGACGATTTACATTGTATGTAGATTTTCACTGAAGGCATCAAAACTGTGAATGAACATATATGGAATTATGTAGCAAACAAAGCATTGTAAAATAAATTTTAATATGTTTTATATTTTTGATTCCTTAAAGTAGCCGCCCTTTGCTGTGATGACTGAAATATTAACCATTGGCCGTCTCTCAATGAACCTCTGGGAAGTTCTTTCAAGACTCTTTGGAAAACTATTTCAGGTGACCTCCTCATGAAGCTCATGGAGAGAACGCTAAGAGAGCAAATCAGTCATCAAAGCAAAGTGTGGCTATTCTGAAGAATCTAAAATATAAAAATGCTTAAAGTTATTTCACACTTTTTATTACATAATTCCATGTCTGTTCATTCATAGTTTTGTTGCCTTTGGTGAGAATCTACAATTTAAATAGTTGTGAAAATAAAGAGATCCATAAAGCAAGTAATCGTATCTAAAACTTTTGACCAGTAGTCTACATAATTGCACGGGATAAAAATTCTGTGTAATAAATTAAATGTCTAAAAATAGTCGGAATGAAACTAGACTATACCAACAATACCACATACGCACAGTAAAAAAAATATATATATATTTTGTGTCAAAAAGCTTTGATCATCTGGATCTGTGGTTCAGGTGAACCACAGATCACCTGAACCACAGGTTTCATCTCTGAAAACTACCCTGATAAAGGGTAGTTTTTCAGAGATGAGAGTTAGTTATGTTAAATATGAGCATCAGAGGGAATGTTGGAAAAATCCTAATATGCTGTTATCTGATATTGGTAAGAGTAATTTTCCTGTTGGATATTGTTGCGGCTGCATGGTGGCGCAGTTGGTAGCACTGTTGCCTTGCAGCAAGAAGGTCCTAGGTTCAATTCCCGGCCAGGGGTCTTTCTGCATGGAGTTTGCATGTTCTCCCCGTGCATGTGTGGGTTCTCACCGGGTACTCCGGCTTCCTCCCACAGTCCAAAGACATGCCTGTTAGGTTAATTGGTCACTCTAAATTGCCCTTAGGTGTATGAATGAGTGTGTGCATGGTTGTGTGTGTGTTGCCCGGCGATGGACTGGCGATCTGTACAGGCTGTACCCTGCCTCTCGCCCATAGACTGCTGGAGATAGGCACCAGCTCCCCCGCGACCCACTATGGAATATGCGGTAGAAAATGTCTGACTGACTGATATTGTTGTTGCTTTGTGTTACTATACCCCAGACATTCAGGCAAAACTAACAAGAATAAAGGAATGACTTAATAAATGACATGGTGTCAAAATTGATATCACTTTTCAAAAAAAAAGAAAAGATCAACAGACTGAATTGTTGGCCTAACTGAATCACTGGGGATCTTTTAGCAGCCTTTCTAACACTTTGACTGATTGTGTTCAGAGTGATCAAACGACAGTCTTTCTCTCTGTGTTTACTCTGAGGTGCAGGGGAATCAGAGATGTCACCCATGTGCTGATGAGTGTAAACCATGAGCTCAGTATGATGATAACCTTTGTCTAAACTCCTCGTGAACCTTTAGCATTTATTATTGTCGTCTTCATCAACACTGTCATCATCTGCCACAGGAGGGTAAATAATAGGAGTGCTCTTCTTTGGAAGGGAAAACCAAAGTGCAGCCAGGCAGTAGGGGTAACTATTTGCTCCTCAGGAACCACACAGCTGTGAAACCATCTGCCTAAAATGGAGCTGTTTGTGATGAAGGGTAATATCTCTTATAGAAATATTGGGATCCCACTAACTGCATCAAATGTTAGATGCCTTAGATCTGACTCTGCAGTACCAGATAGGCCACATGTGAAGTACATGACACTATCTGATCCTCAAGCTTTTGAAATCACTCTGTAGTTGATACAAAGTGAGTCACTTTCCAGTTCATCCAGCTGTTTCAAAACAAATGATGTGTATCAGTGTGAAAGGTGATAAGATCAGTCTTGTTGTCATCAGCTTCAATGTTGTATGGTTGACAAAGCCTGAATTTCAGTCCTTTCAGTCCTCTTTGCTTTTTAGGCATTTCACCTCAAAACAAAGCCCTTTGTAGCGTATTAGAATGTAATTTTGCTATTTTGTTTTTTGAAATTAGAAACAAAATATATACTCAAATGAAGATGTAGTATCCTAATACAAAGCAGAATCATTTTGTCTCTGGAGTGTAGTGTAAAAATAAAAGAAATGCTTCTATTAGGTCTTCAAGCTTACTTTTATTATTATTATTATTAACATGTCCTGTCTGGCTCAGTAGCACTCAGAATTGTTGTCTGAATGCCAAGATGAAGCCCAACAGATTTACTTTTTCAAGTGGAGCATTACAGCTAACGCTATAATGCTCTGCTTAAATATATTTTAAAACTTTTATTAGAAACCGCTTTGGGATCATTTTAATTGCAAAGGACACTGAGACAGAAACGGAAAGAACACAAAAAAGACGTAAGAAAGAGCTTTGGGAAAAAGGAAAAATTGAGAAAGAAGGATGAAGAGTATACAAGATAATAGAAGACTGTTTCTACACCTGCAGAAACATATATAAAAACAGCAATGTTACCGAAAAGTGCACAGTACTAATGAATGCAAGATGTATTTATTTGTAATTACAGCTCTATATACACTCACCGGCCACTTTATTAGGTACACCTTGGTAGTACTGGGTTGGACCCCCGTTTGCCTTCAGAACTGCCTTAGTCCTTCGTGGCATAGATTCAACAAGGTACAGGAAACATTCCTCAGAGGGTTTGGTCCATATTGACATGATGGCATCACACAGATGCTGCAGATTTGTCGGCTGGACATCCATGATGCGAATCTCCCGTTCTACCACATCCCAAAGGTGCTCTATTGGATTGAGATCTGTTGACTGTGGAGGCCAGTTGAGTCCAGTGAACTCATTGTCATGTTCAAGAAACCAGTCTGAGATGATTCGTGTTTTATGACATGACTCGTTATCCTGCTGGAATTAACCATCAGAAGATGGGTACACTGTGGTCATAAAGTGATGGACATGGTCAGCAACAATACTCAGGTAGGCTGTGGCGTTGACACTATGCTCAATTGGTACTAAGGTGCCCAAAGTGTGCCAAGAAAATATCCTCCACACCATTACACCACCACCACCAGCCTGAACCGTTGATACAAGACAGGATGGATCCATGCTTTCGTGTTGTTGATGCCAAATTCTGACCCCACCATCCGAATGTCGCAGCAAAAATCGAGACTCATCGGACCAGGCATCGTTTTTCCAATCTTCTATTGTCCAATTTTGGTGAGCCTGTGCGAATTGTAGCCTCAGTTTCCTGTTCTTAGCTGACAGGAGTGGCACCCGGTGTGGTCTTCTGCTGCTGTAGCCCATCTGCCTCAAGGTTTGAAATGTTGTGCGTTCAGAGATGTTCTTCTGCATACCTTGGTTGTAAGGAGTGGTTATTTGAGTTACTGTTGCCTTTGTATTAGCTTGAACCAGTCTTGCCATTCTCCTCTGACCTCTGACATCAACAAGGCATTTGCGCCCACAGAACTGCCGCTCACTTGATATTTTCTCTTTTTTCGGACCATTCTCTGTAAACCCTAGAGATGGTAGTGCATGAAAATTTCAGTAGTAAAATTCAGCAGTTTCTGAAATACTCAGACCAGCCTGTCTGGCACCAACAACCATGCCATGTTCAAAGTCACTTAAATGACCTTTCTTCCCCATTCTGATGTACGGTTTGAACTGCAGCAGATCCATGGACCTGCCCCCGTGGACCCGAGACAGAAACGGAGGAGATCTGAGTCACAGACATCTACAGGCCCCCCGAGAGCATGGGCCCTATATGTGCATGTCAAATGTAGGGCTCAGGCTGCCATGGGACATTAAAATTGGGGCTCAGGCTGCCATGGGACCGTGGAGATGGAAAACCCTTGAGGTACTCCAATGAAGCACCCACACTCCAAATCCCTACATGAGTGGTAGTGTGACGGAGCAGGCAGATGGAACACCAAAGCCCACAAAAGGCAGAGAGTCCACAGAGCCAAAACCAAAACTCACCAAGAAGCCGAGACCACTCCACCCTGAGAACAACCCCAGCCAGCCCGTCCGCCCAAACCATGCAGAACCCTCTGACCCCTCCTTCAGACAGAATCTGAACCGAGAACCGTCAGGAACCGGAACCAAGACAAGGAACCAGACTCTGAACCGGACTGCCAAGATGCAAATGATGCCTATCCCCACCCAAGGCCAGCCACCCCAAGAATTTTAACAACTCCCAGAACACAAAAGACATTAGACACCCAGGTTGACTTTGCATCACACCCCCCTCCCACAGAGCCTTTGCCCCACCAGCAGAATGCCCTCCTTGAAGGCGAGTGCACCTACAATGATATGGTACCTCTCCGCCAGTTTAGGAGGCCCCTAAGCCCACCAATGCCTCGAAGGCCCCCAGGTCAGGGCGGCCACCAGCACATGAACAAGCCCAAAACCCCAACGACATACCCGCCAGGACCGAAGCCCCCCAGACCCAGCCAGGACTCGAGCCTGGGGGCGACAGTCCTAGGACCCCAACCCAGGGGGACACGCCCCAGGAACCCTGAGCCCACCCCAGACCTATCCAGGAGCAGCATGGCCACCAGGCTAGTAACCAATGTCCGACGGCACAGGCCCCCCAAAATCATTGCATGCAGCGACCAGATGTCACCCCCGAGAGCCTCGAAACCTCCACCCCAGTGTGGGCAATGACCTCTGGCGCCAGACCCCAAGTGATCCCAACCCAGGGACACCTCAGATGCCCCAAACCCAGTCCGCAACAACGCCCCACAGGATGAAACCAAAGGTCCCCCACCCCCACTAGGTGACGGTGCCAATTAAAGGAGCTCAGAGTGATTGATCCGAGGTGGAGGCAAAAGCTTCAGACTTATGTAGTCCAACAAAAGGTTTTTATACTGGTTAGAACCATGTGAACTGAATTTTTCTTTATGGTGACATCATCTAAGTTGCCCAACAAGCAAACAGAGGGGGAAGGTGAAATATTACATCTCAGACACTTTGATAAGTCTTTCCATACTTTCTAAAACAAAAACACATTGTGTGATTTTCTTTTTAAAGAAATTATTTGCATTTTATTGAATGACATAAGTGTTTGATCAGAAACCAACAAGAATTCCAGCTCTCACAGGCCTGTTAGTTCTCCTTTAAGAAGCCTTCCTGTACCCCCTCCTGTTCTCACAGTTGAAGAGTTTTTATGATAAAAATTAAAGACTTCTACGTGCTTTGCAAGTGGGAAAACTTGCAAAATTGGCAATGTATCTAATACTCATTCTTCCCACTGTATGTTGTCTGTGCACTGTAAGCAAGTATTAGACAGTGCAAAACTCATCCTGAACATCTGTTGTAGTGTATTGTGTTGTGTATTGTATGAAGGACTGTTTATTGTATTAATTGTTAACTGGGCTTAGTAGTCATTTTAACAGCTCTTAAACATATCTGAGACCAGAATGTTTGGTCAAAGTTGACTAATCTGCCTCTTATTTCGTAATAGGAAGGGCCTAATCTTTAATGATGAAGACAATGGTGAGATCATCTGAAAATGTACAGTCATATTCAATAAATTAGAATATGGGTTCAGACGAGGCTCGTTTGTCAGATTAAGAGCACCCTTTGAAAATAAAAGTTATTATGCAGGTATTAAACATATTCTTCATTAAGCCTATGTTTCTGTACCAAAATTTTATTTTTTATTGGTCTGTAATATTTGCATCTTAAATATTGTGGTTTTTTTTTAGCTGCATGCAGAAAATCATCATCATTAACAGAAGTAAAGGCTTGAAAACATCAGTCTGCATGGAATTAATCTACATAATGTGTTTCACTTAGAGAATTCAGTTACTGAAATTAATGAATTTTTAATGATATTCAAATTTATTGCATATGACTGCATTTCAGTGTACACCAAATCAGCGAAGGTGAAGGTGGAACACAGTTTGTGGTGCCTGTTGAACAAACTGAAACTGAGGAGCTAATAGACCAACTAGACCAACTAATGGACCAAAAAAATCATGCAGGTTTAAAAAGTTTTTTTTTTTTTTTAAACTTTGTGTTTGTGTTCAAGAGAACCATGTTTTGCTGTGTTTACAGCTGCAGGTCCTTTGGGTTATGTCTGTACTAGATTTGTATTAAGTGATGAAATGGTGGCTTTAAAGTCACAGTTCGATATGTTTTCAGTACATTAAAATAAAGAGAAACAAACATGTATATTTTTTTTTACTGTATTTGGCAGTTGGGGCACATTTAAATGTGTAAATTACTTCAGAATTTTAATTATGTTATAGCATTTCAAAAGGTGTCCTGTGCAGTTAACATGCAAGCAGCAAAGCCTGCAGGGAAATGCCCTCATAACGGATAGACTCCTCCACACGCAGTGCAAATGGTTTTGACAAGAGTATGATCACATGTCTCCTGCTGTAAAGACCTCTATGGCATTTGGAATTAAGCTCTATAGGCAGGTGGATTTGAATTTAAACTTTGCTGACATCAAGCTTTGGTTTGGTTCACTAATCTTTCTGCATTGTCACTGTATTTGACACTGATGATTTTTGTGTTTCCAAACAGTAGACTTTATGGATGGTGGGGAGTCAGCAAACTCTGGTCTAACTTGTTTTGATGCTGCTTTCAAAGGTTTCTCAGCGTAATGTGGAAATCGGCAATTTGACATTTTGCATCTGTACTGGTTTAAAACACTGTATTTGTTCAGTGCACACCTCAGCAGTGCCCATTATCAAGATACTTTAGCTCACTGTTTATTAGACACAATGCATTTAATCAGATTGTCAAGTAAATCTGTTGATCTCATGGAACCGACCATGAAAAAGATGCTTAAGAAAGTAACAATCCAAACATTACCCATTGTTTGTGGGGGTTTGCAAACATCTGAAGTATTCCTCTACCTTCAAAACAGATTCCCACATTTTCTAATCTTTTATGGCTTACTTTAATTAAAAGAAAATATGAACTTTAGAGAAGTTTAAAAAGCTGTGAAAAATCCAGCCATCTTGCCACCTTTTCACAGCATTTACACTGTGAAACTGAATTATAATCACTTCCAAGTCAGAGAACGTTTGTATAATTCAGACATTTCATTAAAAAACACAGCAACATGCCTCGTTTCTTCCAAACACAAGGGTCCCACAAGGGAACGATTGTTTATTTTTGCCTCAGAACATAACATTAAAATTGGTTTGACTAAAGGAGTTACTCACCCGAAATGAGCAGACCTCAATGATTTAACTAGTGCTGCACAATATTAGGAAAACATGAGTAACGTAGCTACCCTTTGCTGTGATGACTGAAATATTAACTTTTGGCCATCTCTCATTGAAACTCTGGGAAGTTCTTTCAGGTGACCACCTCATGAAGCTCATGGAGAGAACGCCAAGAGAGCAAAGCAGTAATCAGAGCAAAGGGTGGCTATTTGGAAGAATCTAAAATATAAAAATGTTTAGAGTTATTTTACCATTTGTTTACTACACAGGGTTCTCACCCTGTTACGGGGAACAACTTTGACAACTTGCAGTGGCAAGAACCCTGCTTTATAATTCCATGTGTGTTCGTTCACAGTTTTGTTGCCTTGGTGAGAATCTATAATTTAAATAGTCATGAAAATAAAAAGAGACCCATTAAGTGAGAAAGTGTATCTAAAATATTTGATCACTAGTGTATATTATGGACATAGAGAGCCTAAATGCATGGTTCCTTTAATACACCATTTTGCAAAAAGTATTCGCTCACCTTCCTGGACTCGCTTATGAACTTAAGTGACATCCCATTCTTAATCCATAGGGTTCAATATGATGTTGGTCAACTCTTTGCAGCTGTAACAGCTTCAGGTCTTCTGGGAAGGCTGTCCAAAGGGTTTAGGAGCGTATTCATGGAAATATTTGATCATTCTTCTAAAACACATTTGTGAGGTCATGAACTGATGTTGGACGGGTGTTAAAATGTCCACAAGAAAACTACTGAATTCCTGAAATGGCTTCCTGCAGTCTGAGTCATTTTGTTCCCAACATTCTTGGTGTGGGTTAGAGGTTTGACTCAGAGAGAGTCAGCCCAACAGAGTCTTGTTTATCCTCTCCTGCTTCCCGCCTGATGTTTCATCCTCTGCTTGTTGCCTTGCTGCTCCTTCATGTTTCCATCCTAAAACACAGCAGAGGAACCACTGGCTCAACATTGCTGAGCTCAACAGTACAACAGGAAAGGAAAAACTCACCTAACATAACATGTTTGCATTGAAACGCCGACATGTACAGGTTGTGGGGATATGGAAATGCCATTCTAAACCAGAGAGAATTGTAGATTAATGGATGTACAGAGCTTTGGTAAAATGTTAAATACATTCTTATGGTTACCTTCCTGCTTTATTTGTGATGATTTATTGAACTAAATCTGTTCTTTTCTGACTTCTTTTCTCTTCAGTCTTGGACACACAACATATCCAAGGAGAAGGAATTCCTCCGCAAGCTGGTAAAGGCCAACGTTATCACAGATCTCACCAAAGGTATCTGAGTTTACACCCACCCACAGCCTCCCTCTGCCATTTCCAAATGAATACTGGACTGAACTGAACGCTGGGAAATGGATTGACATGTGGAGCTAACAACCATGCAGCCAGGCCTGCTTGCTGATGAGGGTTTCCTATCATGGAAGTTATGTTGAAAAATGCCCTCACGTGCCTTCAGAACCACCTCAAAGCAGGGGCAGAACATGCTACAGGAGGATTGGATCTGACCGGCACCTGTTGCAGTATTGCTGTGATTGGCCCATTACTTCAGACATACTGCAAAGTATCACACAAATGAAGAGGAATGGAAACAGCGGCTAAAACGTCACAGACCTGCAGTATTTCTGGTTAACCTGTTGAGGGGACTTCTGAAGGGATGAAGTGGGACTGAACACAATGTATGGGGGCATGGGTCAAGTATTAGCAGTGCCAAATGTACCTCCTGCAGAGGAGAGGTTCTCCTCTCCTGTTTTGTCTGAATGTATTCTCTTTACTCTGTAAATATCAAAGATTTGTACTGTGCTTTTTACCAAGCAGCAGTAGCTCCATGATCGCATCCCCTGCCTCATTATATCCATTTATCCATGTCCTTTTCTGTCTGTGTCCTATTGTAACTCCTGCCAAGACAACTGACATCACACCATTTGCTGCAAAAAGTGGTTTGAATGGAGCACCACGAAAGATCTGTGGAAGATTATTCAAAGGAAACCGTTTGGGAATGGAGCATTTCTCGCTGTCGAAACCTCTGGTGTTTGTGTTCAGAAGCACGGTGAGAGAATAGCTGTGTTTTAAATTGTTCTTATTGAAAGTCCCTTCATGTTTCAGTTCAGGTTTAAAAGAGGTTTCCTCATTGTTTTGAATAATTGTTTGTCATGGCTCTGCGGTCACTCCTCCTGAACATTCAGCCTATAGATCTACCTTCCTCTCGAACTAAGCAGGACCTTTGGCCACATATCTGGAAGATTGGACACTTTTAAAGTCTGAGATTGATACTGAAGAGCTACAACTAAGCACCAAGTTAGATATTTGCTTAAAACAAAAACTGTAACCATCTCTGTAGAGTTCACTTGCTGCACCTTTGTCATGATTGTGTTCATATCTTCATCATTACATCAGCAGTGAGCTTTTACATCCAGATCAGAACCAGGCTCTGTCCTGCTCACAGATAACAGACGCTGCATGATGGACCCCCCTTCAACACCCCTACTGCTGCAGTCTTTCTGTTTACTTAACAGTAAAATCATAGATTCTGTTAAAGACCGTGTCTGTCTGAGGTTTTGCTGCAGTAAAAACTAAATAGATGGAATTCATTGGGGCTTAGAAATGTTCAAGTGACTCTGTTCCGATATGATTTGTGCATTTTGTAGGTGGAGGTTCTGCTCTATTTCTCAGTATTTAAAAGGAAAGTCATTGTTACACAAACCTTTTTTTTCATTGAATGTCTAAAATGTTTTGTTTGTATGAATGCTTACATAGAATGTCATGACTGCTTTAACACGGTGTTTATTTCAGGTTTCAGCAAGTGTTTGTACATTGTATACATGCACATAATTTCAGATTGTCTCTGAATCAATCAATCCGTGAACTCTTGATGCTGCAGATGATTATTTAGTTCAGTTTCATTCAGCAGCATGTACGTTCTGTCCCACCAGGTTTCAGGGCCTGGGTTGGACTGTTTTTAGAACCAAGGTAAAGGAACAGCTCACTTTTGAGTTTTTGGCACAAGGATCTTGTGGTCCCCCCCTCCTATGGGAAGGAACTAGTGCCATCAGAAACTGAATTTGAATTTCTCAAACTGAATATGTATTTGTGTAATTTGAAATTAAATGCATTGCTTTGGGAAGAAATTAACTTAATTGAAACTGAATTTAATGGTTTGAAACTGAATTAATTTGCTCTGAAAATGTATTTTGTTGAATTGAAAATTCAGTTTCACTACTTTTACACTCAGTTCTAAAATTCAATTTTAGTTCTAAAATTCAGTTTTTTGTGTCACACATCCGGGTCCTTGAAGCCACAGATTAATCAAACACAGATTCACCGATTCACGGATGTCATTCACTATTGCTGTGTCCAAATTGAGGGGCTGCATTTTTTGAAGGACGCATTTGTTGGCCGATTACGTCATTGTGAGGCAATGAAGTCTACAGCTTCGCAGGCTCCTCCAAATAGGGCCGACAAATGCGTCCTTGTCCCCAGATATGAAGGATGGGTCCGGTGTATCCTTCGTGGGCCACCCTATCCCATGATTCATTGCGGGTCAAAGTAGATTGTGCTAACGGAAGTAGCAAAGCCTGGAGGAGAGAGAAAAGCTGTGAACAACGTTGGATATATTGCGCTTTCTGTGAAACAAAATTAACTTGTTTTTAGACTAGAATGTAGCTGTGTAAACCTGAAATATCTGCTCGATTTATCAAGATTTCGCTTAATTCCATACGTGCTCCGTCGTGTTCGGAGACGTCTGCCCTGACACCGGGCTCACAGCTGACCGGGGGTTTGAGGTGCGATGAACCCCGAGAAAGCAGCTAACTCCTGGCACGTTGTTTTAAAGCTCCTGCTGGGTTTCCCCAATGGATGGAAGTTAAACACAGATATAATTCAGTCAGATGATATCTAATGTTGATGTTTGGTTCTTTTAGTTTTATGCTCTACAAATAAACGGATTTAAACGTTGTTCCTAAAGTTAATATGTTAGTGTTTAAATTGTTACATTCTTACAAATAGATTTATATATATTTTTTTATATATGAACACAAAACTTTAACAATTTAAATGGCTGAATAATGAACAAGATTATAAAACAAGAAAATAAGCCATTAGGGCTCCATTTGTTGGGCTTCACAGCTATGTGCTTCACGCTATCACTGTTGCTAGGCAACATAAGTTACGCTGAGGTAAAGGCGGGAAACGCAGACCGACATAACACCGGCCGCACCATGCTGATCTGGCATGTTTAGCTAATAGCTATAGGTAGCATAATATGGAAGCAAATCGTTACCATATTTCAAATGAAAAAGCATTTTCAGAAATGCTTTATCATTTTAAGAATGTGCTGCCACCGGAACTGCCGCAGGGTGGCAGGGGATTCCGCAAGGATGCCAGAAGGTGCTAGACCGGCTGTAAAAGCTTGCCAATGCCGTTGCCGCTGTTTTTGTGGAAGCTGATGCTGATTATTGGCAAATGGGTTGTCATTATTGTTAATAGTGTCTGTGGAGCTGCCACCGGAAGTGATGCCAATGCTGATTATCGGCAAACGGGATGTCATTGTTGTTATAGCCTGTTACCTTTACATAATGATTTCATTATTTATTATTATTTAATAAACAGCTTTAGTCCCATAACATAAGGTCATTGTATTTACTTGACATGGAAAATAAATAGCACTATGTGTATGTGTGACGTGTTGAAAGGATGACGAAGATTTATTGCACAAACAGCCGGTTTATTATAGAGCATGAGCGGCTATTCTGAATTGTCACTCACAGAAAATTAGAAATAAATGCTTAAAAACACGCTGGATGTCCCAGGCCATAAGGCTGCCACGAGGATGCCACAGCCTGCCACCGGAACTACCAGTTCTGCCTGCCACTGCCACAAATTAAGCTCGGTCCTGCTGCAATTCAATCAATTTCTCGGCACGTTTGCAATGTAATGCAATGCAGACGTGCACAGCGCCCCCTACCGAACAAGATGGGTAGCTCGGTCAGCAGGGAGCTGAGGAAGAGCAGCTGCTGACGTCACTCTGCTGCGCCCGCTGCTCGGAATGCTTTTTCGTTTTCGAGTTTTGGGCAGTACTTTGCGGGCAGACCACGACAACGAAAAAGCAATGTCTGCTTTGTTTTCTTTTTGATTATGGCATAAAATGTGCAGTCATGAAGAAGAAAATGCAAATAGGATGATTGATTACTAATTTTATTTATGGGTCAAATATTGCAGCCACATTCTTAAAATGAAAAAGCATTTCTGGAAATGCTTTTTCATTTTTAAATTTCAAATTGAATTTTGGTATCTATTTGCTGGGGTACATTTTGAAAAATAAATCTCAAATTTCTTTTTCAATTTAATTAAGTGAAAGAATGAGCAGTCTTGAAAAAGAAAATTAAAATGCAAATAGGATTATTGATAACTAATTTCATTTATGAGTCAAACAATGTAGCCACAATCTTAAAATTAAAAAGCATTTCTGGAAATACTTCTTCATTTGAAATATGGTAATGATTTGCTTCTATAGCATAAGTGTTGCTGTTTGACCATCATTTGTTTACATGACTTTTTATAGATGGTCATTTGATTTGGTGATGGACATCCGCTTAGCTCGTGTGTACTGCGGTGCTCCAGCTCAAAATGCCGTAAAGGAAGTTTAACTTGATGTGAAACGTAAATCGATGAATCTGTGTTTCTGATTAATCTAAGGCTATCCTCAAGGACCCGGATGTGTGACACAAAAAAACTGTTTCGAAAATTTTCGAACTGAAAGTGAAAGTAGGCAAACTGAATTTTCAAAACAACAAAATACATTTTCAATGCAAATTAATTCAGTTTCAAATCAATAAATTCAGTTTCAATTAAGTGAAATTCATTTCCAATGCATTTAATTTCATATTACACAAATACAGATTCAGTCTGAGAAATTCAAATTCAGTTTCTGATGGCACAAGTTTCTTCCCATACCCTCCACTCTACCCGGACCTCTCATAGTCTGTCTGTAATAGGCGGAATGTATTTGCTTGATTTTAGTTTTTTTTTTTCATATTTATAAATCTTCGTTTTCAACATTTCAGCCTAAGTGGAAAGTGGCAGATTAAAACTATTTCTTTGTACACCGTTATACAGTTTTGTATAACAGCTTTAAACAATTCAATAAATAAGTTCGGAGATCTCTGAGTGAATGTGTCTTACTATACACTTCCTTGCAAAACTATTCATACACTTTGAAACTCACATTTTGTCACATTGCAAACAAAAACCTTAGTGTACTTTAGTGGAATTTTAGGGCTATTTTATTTCAGATGTCTTGTTTCAACCACAAGCTTTAATACTGTATATTCTAACGTGAGTTGATATGATAGACCAACAGTAGGGGAAACCAGGTACAGTGAGGTTGCAACATGTCATTTTTCTCCAATGAGAAACAAGCTGGAGTAAAGACGCTCATACTGCACATGCTCAATTAGAATCTGAATCTTTGACATCTAGGCAAATATATAATTGTCATCTGATCGAAGTTGATAAATAACACTAATATAACGTATTTTTAGTAAAAGAATGAATGCAGTATATAATAATAATAATAATCCTTTTATTAACAGTGAAATATAATTGTAACAAGTTGCAACTGTCCCCGGGCCAGGGTCAGTTGCAACATCTGACTCTTTGCATTCAGATGCAAATTGTTAAAAATGTACTTTCTTTAATCAGCCTAAAATAGTTTTGACAAGTAACAGATAAATGTAAGTTTATTGTATAAAAATTTGGTTTGTCTAATTCAGACCATCTCTGAGTAACAGAGACATGTACAATATGTTGAAACTGTCCCGGTTTCCCCTAAGTAGTGCATATTTGTAAAATGGAAAAAACATGGGAACATGGTTTTCAGCTTTCAAGTCTTGTCCCAGAACATCAATTTGATTTGGGTCTGAACTTTGTGCCATTTTAACACATGAATATATTGTGATGTAAACTATTCCATTGTAGCTCTGGCCTGTATGTTTAGGGTCATGAGATGAAACCTCCAATACAGACTCGAGTCTTTTGCAGCATCTAAAAGGTATTGTTCCACGGTTGTCCGACATCAACTTCTCTGTCCCTGCTGAAGAAACACTTTCCCATAGCATGAGGATGCCACCACCATGTCTGAATTGAGTGTTCAGGGTGAATTGCAGTGCTAGTTTTCCCCTATAAATAGTTGCATGCCTTTGCATCTAGGCCAAATGGTTCAATTATTTTGTCTCATTTAACCCATTGGGATAAAAATGCATGCCACATTTTTATTGATTAAAACGGAAAATCCATTTATCATCTTCCTTCCTCTTCACAATTGCCCACTACTTTGTGTATATCTAACTCAGAAAATGCTAAAAGGTTGCAATGAAGGTTGTGGTTATGACAGTAAGAGGAAAAGTTCATGGGGCAGAAATACTGGTTTCTGAATGTACTTTGAACTTCTGTGTGTTCTGGTTCCTTTCTGCCCTGTCATTGTTCTGAGTCTGTTACATCTTTGCAGCCACTGTGGCCTGAAGCTGGACTGCCTCATGTGAATCATGTATCAGGTATAAACTGTCAGTGTGTTTCAGAGGTGACAAACTGCAGGAAGCTCAGTGAAGATGGAGTGATGGGTTGGAGCAGCTCATAGACTGGGATTTCCTTTGCTGCTCTGCCCCTAATGAAACCTGCACTGCTAGAAAAATAAAACATTTTTCTGTTCTACACTGACTGGACCTGGTCCTTAATACCTTCTTCCATACCCCTGCTGGCCCCACTCCATGCCACTCTGATTAGTTTCTTTCCTTTCAAACTTTCCTCCTCCTTTCTTTGTAATCCTTTGTTTTGTGTTTTTGCTCAAGGCTGAGGTGCATCTTGTTTTACTCACAATAAATGAGGGAACATCATTCTGCAGCCTTGAAACTTTCACTGGCTTTCAGCATCATTATAAACCAGCCAGATACTGCAGGAGAGAAAGAGAGAAAGCAAGCTGTACAGCTGCAGGCGACCGTTAGTCGATGCTTGTTTTGAAGTGAGAGGACAGGACACAGAGGACCTTTAAAGCGCGTCTGGACCATCCCATTCTGCCGTTAATGGAGTGCCAGAAATGTTCGGCCCCAACAAAGTCACGCCTCACCGCTCACCACAACCCCTGAGATCTGGCTACACTGACTTGACAGATTTCCTGACCTCCGTTGGGTGGGATCGAATGCTCACTCTCCGCAGCAGGAGAATATTTGCCACCTGGGATCTCCCCCAGGCAGCTGGGCAGGCCCAGCCGGCCGGCTGGAGGCGGTCGTTCCTGTTAGTCTGGTAGATGGGAGTATGAGCACGCCTGCACCTCTTCAGCCGGCGAGCCTGTTATTCTGTGCGACAGGTTCCACCGCCCCACCTCCTCTCACAAGGGCTGGAACTGAGAGGCCACGACCTCTGGGTCTGAAATTGAAACTCTTTGTAAAAAGAGTTGGAAAAGGAAAACACTCGAATAACCAGACCCCTCTGATTATTTATTTTTTACTCTGTTTACCTGTTTCTGGATCAGCTGAGATGATCAGTTTACTTCCTCTACACCTACAGGTGAGTCATGTTCCTGGAGAACACAAATCAAGTTAATTTTTATTACTTGGAAACAGTGTACATTGTCTGCCAAATCTTGACAAGTAAGTTTGAAAGCTGACAGAATTATTAAAAAATTTACATTTAACAATGTAGATATTAATTTAGGTATGCAAGTTATCAGTTGACTTAATCTAAAGTTGATTGATCTTATTGATCAATTAATGATTAATTGATGCCATTTTCTCTTGTATCAAGAGGGTCTTTCCATAACGTGAAGGGGTCAATTTTACACAAGCTCAATAAAAGAAAAACCACATTACATTTTAACAATTTAGTGTGCCAGTTGTATTAAATACTGACTATGTTCTCACACATTATTAACCTTAGGCATACTTATAAAACATAACAAAACTGTTGCAATGGCAGAGAGTGAAATCAAAACATGACTGGAACTACCCAGACATACAAGGACACAATCTAACCTAAGGAAATGTCTTACAGATAAAACAGAACTCAAATGCATCATAAACAAAATAAAAATAAGTAAGAAACTAATCCCAATGAAATAATTAATAAAGCACCATCTGGACAATTTGGACCTGGACAATGAGCAAGGTCCAAAACAAAACTCAAAAAACTTACAAATCATGACAATAACCAACATTCTTATCTGTGTCAGGACATATTATTCTTATAATGTTCTAAAAAGAGGTACATGTATGTTTGTGAGTGAGTTAAATGTAACCTGCAGTGTACAAAAACATACAACTGACTTTACATTGTCATTAGGGACATTATTAAACAAAGAAAGCCAAGATAAAAAAATATGTGTGAAAAAGTGGAGTAACAATTGGACAATTGGCTGCTGCGAATTGAATGTCCTTCAGTGACTGATCATCAACACGAATGAGCACCTTGTTGGTCTGGAGCACACTGGTCTATATTTAAACAAAGCCAAGAAGGAAAGACATCAGCAATGACTATAGAGAAGCAACAGTCGCTGTCCATCAATCTGGGGAAGGTTATAAAGTAATCTCCAAACTGGTTATTTACGAGAGGAAAACATATAGGAGAGTGGCTGATTTTAGAATTTAGGCTGGATAAAACAAAGAACTACATTTCCAACTATACAGCCTCAGTTGGTAATGTTTATGACAGTTTAGTTAAAGAAAGACTGAACAAGTAATGATTGTCTGGAAGGTTCACAAGAGAGCCTTTTCTCTCTAAAAGATCATGACAGTGTGATTTGAGTTTACAAAGTTTCATCTAAATGAATCAAAGAAAGAGTGGCCCACATAAAATCCTGCATTTCAGTATAATTCAGATGATTTGTGTAGAGGTAATTCAGTACAAATGTCATCTTACGGCCCTTTATAATTTTATTACCCAAAGTATTAGTTCAACCCGTCGAATCATCAAATTCATTTGATCCAATCTCTTCCACGGCCACAAGTGTATAAAATCCAGCACCAAGGCCACTTCTACAAACATTTGTGAAAGAATAAGTTGCTGTGAGGAGCTCAGTGAATTCCAGAATGGTACTGTGATAGGATGTCATCTGTACAGTGAGCCCAGACATTAAAACGTACTCACTACTGTATTTATTCCACAGTAAACTGCTGGTGGTATAACTAAGTGCAAGGGATTGGGACAGACTCAGGCACAAAGTAGTATGCCACATAAAATCTCACCAACTTTCTGCTGAGTCACTAGCTACACACCTTTAAAATTCGTGTGGCCTTCAGATTAGCTCAAAAACAGTGCTTAGAGAGCTGTATGGAATGGGTTTACACCAGGCGCGTCTTCAGAACCTGGCTGAAGCCCAGCATGTTTTCTGAATAGCCCCGGATCTCTTAAACGACAAAATTCACAAGTATTAACAAGATGCACTTAGCCACAAAATGCCACCGGATTTCACATTGTTATCTAAAAAACAATCTTACATGTTTCTATTTTGCTCCATATAATCACTGCCTGGCAATGAATTAATAGAAAAAAACACAAAAAATTGTTATTTGCGCACACAGGCGGCACCGCGACAGCGCATATACGCGCACAGGCACCGGCGGACTGGCACTCTGTCCATACTGGAGAAATTCAGGACGGCTGTTCAGTCCAGAACCGTCGTCCTTCCTCGATCAGTACCCAAAGATTTACACTGAGCGCCTCGAACCGGGCTCGAACAGAGCTTATTTCAGAGCAACCGCGGAGCCAACCGGAGATCTGAATCTGCTGCGTGTTTGCGCACAGGAACAGGTGGAAGCAGAGCAGCATAACTCAGGATTAAGTTAGCGATAAAACCTGAATGCTGACTCAGAATGGCCTGATCGTAAGTTAAAGCTAATCACTTGTTCACCCAGCAAGACATGATGCCGCGGTTTTTTACTCTAATGAGCATCATCAGGGGCATGATGAGGGACTGAAGTTAAATGTCCTGGCCGTGACAGAAAACAGTAGGAATACACTCTGTGAGCTTAGCTGGATTAATCATGATGTAAAAAATACCTGGTTCTGTAGTTCTGTCAAAATAAAAGTTACTAAACACATTAAAAAGGTTCTTCAGATCATAACATTACATCTCATTGCTTCAGCCAGTCCTACAGTTCAGTTCTACATGTAGAGAGAATAAATTGTTGCTGAATACACTGGGAAAATATCTACTGGTACCAGTAAGACATAGTAGAAAGTGTAAAAGTAAGCCTCCAGCTTCTTTTTCATATCTTCTGTGCTGATTCTAAACATACAGCTCTGGGTTGTTTAAAGGTGCAGCATGAGAAATAAAAATCATAGAAATTAATCACTAACTAGTTAACTATACATATGTGTACAGTTATTACTAACTGTAAAATAACATTAATAACAGAACCAAAGATGACAGTCCAAGAAAGGTCCAGGATGAGGCTCTGTGTTACATTTCAAACACCACAACTTAACACCCATTTATCTCAGAAAGTGTTCAGTAGTTAGAACTTAACTCATGGCTCACATGCTCTGTGGAGAACAACAGACAGTGTTGTAAATGTTTCATTTATTATTTTTGACAGGCCAAATTTCTTCATAAGTGGAATGACGGGCTGAAAAGATAAAACAGAACAGGTTCCTGAAAGCTCTCAGCATAATTAAATTAAATAAATGTGCTTTTAGGATCTTACCGTTTAACTAAGTTTTAAATAAATCAACTTTACAACAGTTTCCTTTTTTGAAATGTAAGAAATTAAGACCATGGAGCCTAAGGAGTGAAACATTTGGATGAGAGTGTAACGTTCGTTTAAAACGTAATTTACATAGAAGAGAAAAGAAGCACATTTGTTTGGCTCATGGTAAATTTCTCTGAGTTTAAGAACACATTTTATCAGCAAACATTTAGATTAGGTTTTGTTTTCTAAATACAAGAAAATGTGTTGTTTGTCATTATCTGCCTCAGAAAAATGTTTCTTAATCAATCATAAACTCTGTTTCTCCTTCATTCAGCTCTAACAAAAAATGTAAAACAAAATTATTGTAAGCCTTCTTTGTTTAATTCACAATAATTTACATTCAATAAAAACCCGGCCTAGACAGAGAACTGGTACAACATGTCCTATGTTATTTTAACTTTAAAGGACTTAGAAACTTGGCAGCTGTCTTATGAAAAATTAAAATATTTTGGGTCTGGGCTAAAGCCCCCAATGTTTCAAGACCCTAAAAACTCCCCTGGTTTACATTTCACAAAGTGCAATCCAAAGCACTGGTTGCAGTGGTGTAAAATACAGCATCACTGGGCTCTGTTGCAGTAGAGGCGTGTTTTATTGAATGATGAATCATGCCTCTCTGTCTGGAAATCCAATGGACAAGTCGGGGTTTTGCAGTTGCAAGGAGAAAGACACTTCTTTGACTGCTTTGTGTCGTGTATAAAGTTAGGTGGAGGGAGGTTTATGATGTGGGACTGTTTCCAGAAGATGGGCTTGGCCCCTTAGTTCCGGTGAATGAACTCTCAATGCTTTAACCCACCAAGACTTTTTTGATAATTCTATGTTTCTGATTCAGTGGGAACAGTTTGGTGATGGTCTCTTTCTATTCTAATATGACTGTGCCCCAGTGCTCAAAACAAAGACCATAAAAACATGGATGAGTGAGTTTGGTGTGGAGGAACCTGACTTGTCCTTGAGAGTGAATTAGAGGAAGCTGTGAGTCAGGTCTTCTTGTCCAACATCAGTGGCTAACATCATAAATGTGCTTCTTGAAGAATGGCCAAAAATTCCAATAAACACTGTCGTGATCGTTGTGAAAAGCCTTTCCAGAGGAGGTGAAGCTGTTATCAAAGAAAAGAGAAGGCTATCGTCTCATTAAAGCATGTTATGGAGGTCAATACTAATATAAATGTGATCCCACAGAATTTGCCTGGTGTGGGCAATGGGCAGTGTGCTGGATAGAGGGGAGTTTCCACTTAAAGAGTGAAAACTAACTGGAAGCTTTGAAGAGGCCCAAAGAGAAAGCAAGTCACCTTTGGGTTGGAAAAGGAGGACAGGAAATGACCTGGGCCCTCACAGATAAAAACGGATAAATGTATAATGGGAATGCATGTAAGGCCCCTTTAATCCTCTGTCACATCACATCTGGAGGAGCACAGCTATTCCCCCTCTCCACACCTTTTTCACAATTCCTCCTTGACCTCTATTAAGATGGATTAGACTGTCCCAGAGGCCAAAACCTGTATCCATGGAAACCACCATGCATATCCCAAAAGGTGGGAGAATGTTTTGGAATGCAGACTGAAAGACTGAAGTGTCATCAGATGCACAGAAAACAAAATAAGTCCAACAATTATGTTCCAATGTTAACTGCTATTCTCATAAGTCCAGTTCTATATTTTTGAAAGGAAATTAAAAATTCCTCCACAGCCGTCATGTTGCTGTCGCCAGCCAGAGAGGCGACCTGTTTGAATTCTGTGTATATGGTTGTGTGTTTTGCTTGCATGTGGTTAATTCTGGGTGTACAAACAGTGTCCTGCTACAAATCCCTTTCAAAGACCTGAACAAGTTCATCAGCACCACTCCGAGTGTCGGATGACGTAGGCACACTTCTCACCAGCTCACACACTTCTTCCATTTGTGCTTCCTCTGTTGTAATTCTGCCATCTGCTCTCTGAAGTAGAATCAGAATCAGAATCAGAAAAGCTTTATTGCCAAGTATGTTTATGGACATACAAGGAATTTGTTTTGGCGTAAGTAGTTCATTAGGAGCACTTTCAATGTTTTAATGTCCTTTATAGAAAAGAACTTTGAGCATTTTTAAGCAGTCACATTAGTGGGACTTCTAATTTAGATTTATAATACATTTAATTTTTACAAACTAACCTTGAAGTGTTGCCAATGTTCTAGAATTTACAATCTTTGCAGGCTGTTATTGCACTCATCCTTATTATCTAAGGATACATTCCTGCATGTCAGCCACCTTAGCTGTGTGCATTGTTGCATTGTTGCTTGCTACTATTATTAGTGCTGTGGAAGAGAACAGGGAACCTCCCTGCATTTGTCTCTGCCTCAGCATGGAGAGTGGGCTCAGAGAAGGCGGCTAAGGAGCTGTTTACCCAGCCTTTGTGCTCGGCGGGCCACAGTGTTTGCCCAGCAGGGAGTGCCTCAGCTTAAAGGCCCTAGCATGTGGTCCGTCTGTGGTTGCGTAGTTGGAGTAGAGAGTCAGGAAAGCATAGGACAAGTTGTAAAGGCAGTCAGTTTGTGGTGCCTACAAGGTTTCCTCTGACACTTGCCTACTCCTTGTCTCCATCCATAAGGTTTGATAGCAGGTGTTGGGGTCAGAGGTAAAAAAATGGGTGCATTCAGTCCAGCATACACACATTAAAGGTTTCACTTATGTACCAAGGTGCAGAAGTATTTCACTGGTTTATAAACCAGAGCCCAGAGGTTTTAAAATAATACATTATTCTCGAAGAACTACTGCAGGAAGGTACTTTTAACAATCTTCAAATGTAGTTTGGCCTTTAAAAATATGTCATGTTTTTATGGGTTCTATGATTTACACAAAGTAGTACATAATTGTGGAGTGGAAACACAATAAAGCTTGATTTAAAAATCTTTTTTACAAATAATCTGAAAAGTGTGGCCTGCAAATGTAATAAGTCCCTCTGAGTCAATACTCTTTAGAAACTAAGCTGGGCTAATGGGCTAAGATTTTTTGCTGTAAATAGATTTTACTACCCAAGTTTTGGATCTCTGCAGATCCTCTATAGTTACCATGGGCCTCTTCTCTGATTAATGCACTCTTTAGCTGGCCTGTCAGTTTGGGTCGTCCATATCTTGGTAGGTTAGCAGTTCTGCATCCTCTTCCCATCAGAGGATGGATTGAACAGAGCTCTGTGATATGTTCAATGCTTGGGAAATTGTTTTAAACCTAACATGCTTTAAACTTCTCTTCAACTTCCTCTCTGACCTGTCTGCTGTGCTCCCTGGTCTTAATGATGCCATATTGTGTTGTGTATTTATCAGACCAATGTGAAGATCAATGCTCTGAAACAGCATGGTGAGTTGAAGAGTCTTTCCTTTACTTATAATAAACAAGAACAACTTGCACAGGCAAGCCAGACAGTGAAACAGACATGGAGCCAGGAAGCAAGTAGGGTAGCATACAGGTATCAGGAGGAACCAGTGGTCTCATCTGGGAAGTGTAGTTTGGACCAATGAACTGAGGAGGATAATCATAGAAAGAATCAGGTGCAGCTGGTGGAAGGGAGACTGAGGAATATTGAGGGAGAGTGACTAATTAACACTGATTAGCAGGAGTGCAGGGAAGTAAAAAGAAACATCTAAATGAGCTGATAAGTAAACAATGAGACTGCAACTAGAGCATGAACAAGGAGGAACTAGATCTATAAGGAAATATAAACTAACATATCTAATGTCGGATTCCAAGGAAGTAACAAAACTAAACAGAAAGAATCTAATAAACCTGAATGAACAGAAAGAAAGCAAGAGAAGAACCTGGCTGTGCAGAGAAAGTAAACCGAACACAAACTCAAAAACATAACAGGCCGTTTGTTCACCAATGTTCTCTAAGAAACCTCTGAGGCCTTCATAGAGCAGCTGGATATACGTTGAGATTAAATTACACACAGTTTGACTCTATTTACTACTCTATATGTGACTTCTCAAGGCAGATAGTTGCACAGAAATGTATTTAGGGGTATCAAAGTAAAAGGATGACTGAATAAAAGCGCATGCAACCGTTTTCTGTATGTATTTGTAGAAAGGTTTGGCATGCTGCACCTTCTTCGGACTTCTCCTGAAGTGTGTACTAAGTATCCAAAGACTGCGATCCATGTCCTCCTCTAAATGGGCAGCTGAGAAAACAGTCAACCAGAAATCCAAAACGTTTTCAACTGACGGAGCAACGACCACCTTTCAGTCTGGATGTTTCAGCTCATCCATGCATACACACGCTTTAGATCCCTGGAACATGGCCAGGGTTCATCTTATATGTGTGTGAGTGCGCGCCATCAAGTGGAACTCTGCGAAGCGCTTCACATTTATCCGGTCCGAGAGTATAAACGGTAAAGGACAGATGTCTGTCGGCAGATTCTTCCACAGAAACTCTATGTGACTGGGTGACAGTCACCCCTCCCTCCCCGCTCCCAGCAGCAGGAACAAAAAGACATCTGAGACATGGAGGACGAAAATTGAGAGCACTTTGTGAGGCCGCCACCACGCTCCGGTTTCAGAAGGTCTCTGTCAGGCGAAGGGCGCTGTTTTTACGCATCTCATCCATTCCTTTAAGTAGCTGTGTTCAGCACTCCCGAGGAAGACAGTAGCCTACCGCGGAACAATCTGTGGATTCCGCAGTCCAAATAGGAACTTTTACTTCATTTTTTAAACAAATAACGCTCATATTTAAAGAAGAGGCGCGCATTCATGGAAATGTGGGAAAGAGCTGCATAAAGGCGTGATGGGCATATCTTGGAAGATATTTTGACCAGTACCGCAATCCTTTAACTTCCAAGCTCAGAGCCACCTGATGCGTAAAAAGGAGGAGAAGCCCGGACTTCAGCGTGGTTCTGGAACAGCTCTGTGGACGCGCACTCCCTCCTCGGACATTCAGAAGCCGATCCGAACTCCACTCTTCTCCAAACAGAGACGCAGAGCATTAACAGCGTCGTGTTGTTATTTACTCTTTAAGCTGTGTTAGAGACAAGACTGAACAGGTTGCTGGAGGTAAAGAAAGAGGGAGCCTCGCCTGAAAAACTGGCTTCAGTTCATCAAACGATGGTGAGACGTGAGTCACCGGAGCGGAACAAATAAATTGGGGGTAAACATTTTTTACTCTTCTGACTGTTTGAGTGTCTGTCCTCCTACCCCCACCACCACCTCCACCTTAGTCGGATTGTTTACGCCACCGCAAACAAACTCTGAAAAGCTGGAGTTTATTTTCCTCCCCCTGGATAACACTTCAAAATTCCCATCTTTCTGAATTTATTTCCGCCTGTAATGCAATTAGTGTTTGAAACCATAACAGTTATTTCAGAGAAAGTGAAAAAATGTACAAGAAACGTTTCAGACAGCGAGATTCCCATAGTATGATGATATAAAAATAGTTGCTCGATTGGTCCGTTCGCCACACAGCGAGCATTTAAACGTGATCTCTGCCTTCACCATCCACTCTCCCTTTTTTTCTCTCAGGGTGCTGAAACTCAACAAGCCAAAGAGGGGAAAACCGCATTTTGGCCACGCACAAAGGCGCAGGAGGAGGCGCCTCTTCGCCAGCTTTTCGATGGATTCTTCCAGCCTGCTTCTGCCTCAGATGAGACACTCTGCTGTGGACAGTAGCGAGCCGTGACGCCACGCTGGAAAAACATGACGCACCGCAGCGCGCGGAGAGCCGCAGGCATTAGCGGCGGTTTTCCTGCTCTTCCCGGTGCGCACCGTGAGCGGATTTCCCACGGGACAGCTGGTAAGGCAGCACCTGACGAGTCATTTAAAGTAGGGACCACATCATATAGCTCATTATAATGTGCGAAGTGGGCATTTGTGTGCGCATTGTTGAATGTAGATCTGTGAAAACACTGACCCGATTGTTTGATGTTTGACTTCCTTTCACTTCAGTGGCTTTTTGGCTGAAGCTGGGAAGCTTCCTGCACGCACCTGCCAGCTGCTTGTGATTCAGGGACACACTGACCTGCAGTCAGTTTGCAGCATGGCTGTTAATAGAATGCAGTTTTTGCACAGTTGCATGAGTTATAGTAAGATGCATGAGTTATAGTAAGATGTGTTTACAAGGTGTGAGTGTGAGGTGTGTGAATTGTGGAACAATATAAATCAACGTGTGTGTGAGGGATCAAGAATAAGACTGCAGGGCTGTCTTCTGTGGTAGGTTACAAATCCAAGAATCAAAGTGTTGCTAATACACACATAGGTGGGATCAGCAGCAGATTGGATGTTTTTAAGACTCCGGCTTTATCTAACCAGGGACAGAGATGCTGCCTCAGGATGTTTAGATCATGTTGTCTTTATTACACCCACCGACTCAGCTTGGGGTACTTTCTGTCCAGAAAAGACCAGATTTATCTGTTCCGAGATGAAAAGGAAATTAGATGATGTCTCACTAAGTCACATACTTAGAGATGAACTTTCATACTTGCTCCCTGACTCAGTGACCTGTTGACTCATTCAGTTATGTTCATACACATTGTCACAAACACAGTAAAGGGTTAAAGTGAGGCAGATCTCTTGTCTTCTTTGTATCTTAAAGCTGTGGCATTTTTTGAAGCTACAGTGCATTTCAAAAGTGTTCCAATCATTTGAACTGTTTCACATTTTGTTATGTTCCAAACATGAACTTTAATGTATTTTACCTAAACTTTAGGGAACAGACCAACACAAAGCAGTGCACAACTGTGAAGTGGAAGGAAACATTGCTTTTTTTAATAACAATCTGAATAGTATGACAATTGTTTTCAGCCCCTTTTACTCCCATAACACTGAATGAAATCTGGTGAAATCACCTTATCAGTAGTAAACCGAATCCACCTGTGGGTAAGTTAATCTTAGTATAAGATTAGCTTTTCTTTGAAGGCCTCAGAGGTTTCTTAGAGAACATTAGTGAACAAATTGCATCATGAAGACCATGGAACACAGCAGACAGGTCAGGGAGAAAGTTGTGGAGGAGTTAAAAGGACGGCTAGGTTAGAAAACAATATCCCAAGCTTTGGACATCTTTCAGAGCTCTGTTCAATCCATCTTTTGGAATTAGAAAGAGGATGGCACAACTGCAAACTTACCAAGATGTGGCCATTGATTTAAACGGACCGGGCAGGACACGAGAGTATTACACAGAGATTCTCAGGTGGAAGATCTGCTGCTAGGACAACTAGTTGTGCACCAAAAAATCTAACTATTATAGAAGAGTGGCAAGAAGAAAGCTATTGTTGATAGACAGCCAAAAGAAGTCCCATTTAAAGGTTGCTGCAAGCCATGTAGGGGTCACAGCAAATGTGGAAGAATGCGTTTTGGTCAGATGAAACCAAAACTGAGATGTTTGGCTTACATGCAAAACAGTATTTGACCTACAAAACTAACACTGAACATCACCCTGAACACACCATCCCCAAGGTGAATCATGCCATTGTTCTTGTCTTCAGCAAAAACAGGGAAGCTGCTCAGAGTTGATGGAAAGATGAATGGAGCTTAATTCAGGACATTCTGAATGAAAACCTGTGAGAGGCTGCAAAAACATCTGGGGAAGATTGATGTTCACAAACGCTCTCCACCCAACCTGACTGAGCCTGGGCCATTTTGCAAAAAGAAATTGGCAAAAGCTTCACTCTCCAGATGTACAAAAATGTTAGAGGCATACCTCAAAATACTGTAGCTGTAACTGCAAACAAAAGCACATTCTGTAGTGACTCAGGGGAGCTGAATACACATGCATGTCACACTTCTCAGATTGTGTTTTTAAAAAACACGTATCATTATCTGTCCACTTCACAATTATGTTCTACTTTCTGCAGATCTATCAGTATAAATTGGAAGTTTTTAACTGTAAAGAGCCAAAAAAGACCAACAGCTCCGAATACTTCTGCGGGGTACTGTATGGGCTTTAGCATCATCTGAGGTATGTCACACATTTCCAGCTGAATATCTGTGAAATAGATGCAAACCTTCAGTGAAACGATGTTGTTTTCCTTAGACCTTCAGCTTGAGGCATCTCACACTGCCTCGTCACGCCGCCACAGCCTTTACTTCCTCCAATCAGAGGTCACAAGGTCAGTGGCCCCGCAGAGGGTCAGGTACAGCAGGCCAGCGTGTTCTTTTACCACCCCATTGCTGATGTGTGGTCTGGTTTGTTTTAACTGGCATGTGGCTTTAGCAGCAGAGTTAGCAGCACTGTTATTTGCTGTTATGGGGTTAACTCTTTGTTGTTCAGCTGCTGCTCTGTGCTGCTAATTAGAGTCAGACAGAGTTGCTTAACCACTGAATAGATCAGCACCTTTTCAAAGGCTTCCTTTTTAAAAGCAATTGTTTAATTAATTCATACTCTAAATCAGGGGTGTCAAACTCTAGTTCTTTAGGGGCCGGTGTCCTACAACCTTTAGATGTGTCCTTGATCCAACACACTGAATCAAATGGCTGAATTACCTCCTCAGTATGCAGTCAGGTTCTCCAGAGTCCTGCTAAGGACCTAATTATTTGATTCAGGTGTGTTGAAGCAGAAATGCATTTAAAGGTTGAAGGACACTGGTCCTCGAGGATTGTCTATGTAGTATGTTTTAATTCTGCTTTTATTATTATTATTATTTTATTATATTTTATAATTTGTTGTGTCTTTGACCTGTTTTAACACTGCACAGCATGTTGGTTAAACAAATAGTTTATTTTCTGCTTTATAAATAAAACGGATTTGGATTTCTGGTTGTGTAAAACAGACACTCATGACGTGGAATCTAAAAGAGCGCCACCCATCACTTTTATTACAGTGATCAAAGTTGTACAACTACAGTTAGAAAGCTTAGAGTGGTTTGATAAGTAGCTGACTTCTTAGGAAGGCAGCCCCGACTGTTAGCCCTAAATTCATTTCATATTTTTGCTTATCTCTATGTATCAAATCAAAACAAACAGTAAATATATCACATTGTTACACCAGTAATAATCAATACATTGTACTTTAGCTGCAGTTGGAGTTGCTTTACTGATTTAATAAACACTTACATCATGTTATGTTTTTAATGCTTTAATGTGATATCACAGTGGTACCACAAAACTATTGTATTTAAAACACTGTGAGAATCTCATAATGTGCTTTCTGCCAATTGTTTTTCATAGAAAAAAAAAATACCATCTGATATACTGTAATATGTGTATCACATAGTGATTCAACTAGACATGAGATACTTCAAGTAAACTGGATGAGTTAATGCAACAGCTGGTATACCTTCCACTATGGTGACAAACTTTACTCTGTAATGTTTTCTGAAACTATAAATTCAATTGCTTTATGATCTGAAAAGACCTCTTATCATAAATTCTCTATCAGAAAGCTGATTGGAGGGGTATCTTTTACCATTTCTCTACATTTTCCTGTCCAACAGTTTAATATTTTTTATAGAACTGATTTGGGGTTTCTATCAAGCTATCACTGCAAAATAGTGTAACTAGGTGATCAAATCATTTAAAAAAAAGATAAACTATTATATTTTTTTTGTCATAATAGTTGAGAAAATGGCTTGTAACACTCTTAATTATACAAAATGGATAAAGCAGGAATAAGGATAACTATATAGATACAGATACAAATGCATGTGTGAAGTCTCCTAGATCATTGTCCCTTTCACTTCATGTAATGAGTATGATATCAGAAAATAGTCATACTTAAAAATACCAACATGATTTCAAGTATTTTAAGGGCAATATGAAAGAGCATATTAATTAACACAGTATGTGTAGCGGAAGGGGGTTGATATACATTTCCTTCTTGTATTCAAGAAGCTAATTCAAGCAAATTCAAGAAGCTTGACAATGTCAACCCCAACTCAATCAAAAACTGAAGATAACCTGAAATCATTTTCTAACAGTTGTGCCTCTTCTGTTGCTAGCAGGACCATAAGGGATTCCCAGGTGCTGCATAAAGGACCATGAGCACTTATTTGTTGTTTACAGTCATCTGTTGTGTTAATATTCTCCACAATTCTTCAACGTTTAGTGGTTTTCATTTGGAGCCAAGATCATAAGGTGTTTCCATCTCTGTGGTTGTTGTTGTTGATTAGCTTCCTACTGAGCAACAAACAAGGTTACAACGTTGACACAGTCTAAGGTCCTGTAGCCTTGATTTAAACATGCATTTTGTTTAAATTTAGACTGCATTTAAAACCAGACAGTTTAACCCTTATATCATCATATATCTCACACAAACTACTTAAAATCTAAAATGCACAATTATAACCAATCATAAAAATCAAAAATGTCACAACCCAAAAACCACAGTTAGGTTGAGAGTTAAAAGGAAATATTTATGCAATGTATGCAGACATATTAACATATTTTACTGTAATAATAAAAAAAAAAGAAAAACAAGTACCATGGAAATATCAGCTGTACTGATTGGACGGACAACAAGATGCCTCCTGGATAACACGAGAGACAGTTGTCAAATGGTAGTTCTTCGCCACTAATTATAATTTCTCTTACATAACCTACTGTGCCAGTTTTCATGTCCATTTGCAGTTTTACACCAAATTCATCCTGTGAACAATACGTGGCCTATGTGGTTTAAATGCATTTTCAACCAAATGAAATTAGCACGTTTACACCATGGTTCATCTTACAATATTTGATTATCTGGATATCAAACTTGTAAATAGTTACTGAGGTACCACTAAAGGGAACAAATCCCAGCAGTGGTACATGGAACCCAGTTTGTAACTATGATTCTAGATAATTACCAGCATGTGGCTCAGTAGGAAGAGTAGTCGTCTTGCAATCGGAAGGTTGTGGGTTTGATTCCAGCTTCCTCCTGCTGTATGTTAATGTGCCCTTGGGCAAGGCACTTAACCTCAAGTTGCCTACCGATCTGCGTATCGGTGTGAACGTTAGTGAGTGCGATTGGGTGAATGTGGCTCTAGTGTAAAGCGCTTTGAGCGGTCTGTATGACTGGAAAGGCGCTACATAAATTCAGTCCATTTACCATGTTTTTGGCATGGCATCCAATCATTGAGGTCAACTGCAGTAGTAGGAGCTAGTAAGGAATTACAGTATCCTTATTAGAAAAAAACCTAATAATTTTAACGAGAGTTAAGATTTATTGTGATAACAATAAACTATAATTGATGTTTGCAAACCTCAAAAATTAACAGCATGGTTGGGGTCATTACTTGTGTTCCTTGAGCTATGTTTTTGACTGCTGAATCCATGATGGCACGGGCTGATATCAGTAGGTTTGAATATGATTGAATTGAAACAATCTTTCTGAATACCTGTAAACAGTTCCTAAATTGGCTTGATTGAATCCATAAAAACCCTTAAAGATGAACTCAATGCTGAAGAACTACTTTGCTTCTGAAAATAAGGCTGAGGGGCTTGGCCTAACAGTTAAAAACATACAGTTTGGCTGGCTAGCTTTAGAAACATGGTACACTATTTGCACTACCTGCTAACATAAACTGTTTCTATCTTAAACTGTACATTATTCTGTGATTTATCACTGATCATTTGTTAATAATCCTAAGGTAAGTTTTTTTGTTAAAGATAATGAATGAAAAGTGTAATAAATATGTGTATATTTGACTTTTAGGATAAAGATGCAACTCTTTTGTTATTCAATAAATTGACCTAGGAAATAGCACACAACCATACAACCCGAAGGAACCAAAAGGTGAAAAGCATACTGATTGCTTAGAGGCATAAAACTATATAAAAAAAAAAAAAATAGAATAATAGACTAGAAAATAATTAATAAAAAAACTGCAATCAACAGGTTCATTCCACAAAACTGATGCTAAAAAAACATTAAACACATTAAAGTTGGGCACCATTGCTTCAGATTAATGGAAATCTGTCAGTAAAAGATGGATCCGTTTGCCATGTTTGGGAACCTTGTCTTCAGCTGTGTCTCAGCTTTGGTGTGTAACGTTACTCTGGTTGTTTTGCCCCACCATTAATGGAGAGAGCGCAGTGAGAGAGATTGATTATGCAACCTGAAGTGCCACAGGGCAACTTCAATCTGGAAGTGCTTAGAGTACGCAGTCAACCACAGTGATTCCTACAGGGCAAATTGTAGGAGGCATGATCTGACAAAAAGGAATTTCAATTTGTTATATGTATTCCTTCAGACAAATGCCTCCCATGGTACTTCTGTTTTTTGCTCCCTGTTTTGTAGCAGTGGACAGTCTTGTGTAAAAACATGAGAAAAAAATTTCTGCCTGTAATCTTGAGTTGTGTTGATGTTGGGAACTTTTCTTCATGGTCAAACTGCTTAAGTTGTTAAGAACAAAGCAGCAGTTAATACTTTTGGAGTCGCTGATGAAACACGTAGCTTAGTTCTTACCTTATCATAAAATCGGCCTATTTAAAACAGTTTTTCCTTTAAAATACAGAAGAATGTTAACTGGCTGGATACTGCTCTTGTGTTTTCAGAGGGCTTTTTGATACAGCAAGCTGTATTCTTCTGAAATTAACAGGTCACGTTCATTAATCATAGTGTTTGAGGGCTGCTTTGAACTATCGAGCTCAGGTCATTAAACCAAGCCTGTCTGGGGCACGAGCGGGCGACAAGGAAACTCTTTGGGTTCGGCCAGACACAAGACACTCATAATGTCATAATGATCTGGATGTGAGTGTCTGACTTATGCCCACTTTTCCGAGCACAGTCTCATGTTCAGTATGGGATTAATTTGGAGAAATAATAACACAAGTTGGGAGCAAGAAAAGGCTGAGGGGGGGTGGGGTGAGTGTTTGTGTGGGGGTGTGGGGGTGGGGGGGGGGGGGGGTGGGGGGGTCTTGTGTGAGAGGGGATTTCAGTGTGTGGTTTTCTTGAGTCAGTTTCACTGGATATATGACCTTTACACTATGTATTTGGCAGAAAATACTGTGACAACTGTATGGTGTTTTGTTTTTTTCTGCCCTTTCCCTCTTTATCCCTTTTTGTTCTCCCCTGGTACTCCTCTCTTCCACACACCGGAAAGTGAGATCCTACCCTCTGATCATTGGTCCAACATAGCTAAAATGTGTTCCCATTTAAGGTGAGGCTCACCCAAGCGCTCTCTGTGTGGCTTCCTCTTTAACCAACTTAATCAGGCAGGAATTTGGGTTATTAGGGTCGTGGACACTGGGAAACAGCCTGAGCGAGAAGCAAAGTGCAGAGAAGCAAGACGGAGAGGACACAGATGTGTCACATCAGGAGGCTTTCTGTATCACAGTGTTCATTGGAAAACTGACTCTGCCAGGTGGATGATGATGTCTCGTTTCATTTACCTGAATGGATCACAAGACCCTTGTTAGTCTGAACTGCGGATTTCTGGGTTGTTAATTAACAGTCAACTAAACTTTCCACTGACCCTCCTCAGTAAAGCCGAAGTGGATAATCCAAACACTACTAAGATTGATTCCAGGCTCTCTCTTTGTTTGGAGAGTTTGCAGATTTTCAAAAACTGCAAACAAAAATGGTGAAAAGTGTGCCAGGGTCTTGAGACAGAATTGTTAAGGACATTTATTTTGTATATCTCTTCAGTATTCACAACATCAGAACAGGAAAACCTGAAATTTAGTTTTTAATTTTCCAAGTCTTGATAAATATAGAAAAAATTACATTTACAGAACAGAAGTTTTAAAAGTAAGGTTTTTTTTATTTTTATTGATTCATATTTAAAAAATGCTATTTCTGTCATGCCATGGAGCAGAGCACAGAGTTGTGTTGTGTTTGTGCAGTGTTCTCTCAAACCAGTTCTATCTAGTCCTTTGTGCCCTCCAGCCAGACCCCCTCCACCCACCCGGGATGTCGACAGCCAACCCGCCTTCGACGCTCAACGGACTGTGGACTCCCATCGTAGGGGGCGTGGTGTCCAGTACCTAGTCGAGTGGGAGGGTTATGGTCCTGAAGATTGATGCTGGGTGCCCCGCAAGTTCATCCTTGACCCGGCTCTCATCTCGGATATTGAGGCCTTCGTTCCATCTACCTCTGGACGGCCGCCAGGAGGTGTCCGTTGAGGGGGGGTGATGTCATGCCACGGTGCTGAGCGCACGTTCCTGATGTGTTTGTGCAGTGTTCTCTCTTTCACCTCTTCCTGCAGGGTGTGACAGGCAGGTGCAGCCTTACCTGAATTTTTGTGTTCCTTTCTCTCCCAGAGGAACCCCCCAGCAAAACCTGATCTGGATTCCCCAGCCCATGGTCCTGGTCCAAGTCCATATTTGGCTTAGAGCGCTTTACTGTGCTTGCCAGAACAAGAGCCTCCTTCTACTTCCTGGAACCTACAGCACAAGGAAAGTACTTACCTCATTTTCTGGGGTCCAACCTGCAACCCTCCTGCCTGTCCACACTCCATCTCGACTCACCACCTACTGGCTAAAAACAGAGAGAGAGAACCTCAATCGCTGCTGCACATCCGTGGCTGTCAACCTCAGTTCTTAATGACATTCCCAACTTAGAAGAATGGACCTAGGAACAATACATTCATGACTCTCTCAGAGCAGGTATTATTCGTCCCTCTTCCTCCCTTGTCTGTGCAGGATTCTTCTTTCTGGAGGAAAAGATAAGACCTTGAGACCCTGCATAGACTACGTAGGGTTAAATCAGATCGCCATCAAAAATAAATACTCTGCTCCCGTGTTGGCCTCTGCTTTCAAGTCTGTTTGAGATGCTACCGTGTTCACCAAGTTATAACTCCGCAATGCCTATCATCTAGTCTGCATCCGAGAGGGTGATGAATGGAAAACAGCATTTAAATCACCCATCGGCCACTATGCGTTCCTGGTCATGCCTTTGGGCCTTACCAATGCTCCTGCTGTCCTCTGGGACTTC
Organism: Girardinichthys multiradiatus; assembly: GCF_021462225.1. NCBI lineage: Eukaryota > Metazoa > Chordata > Actinopteri > Cyprinodontiformes > Goodeidae > Girardinichthys > Girardinichthys multiradiatus. The sequence goes on from NC_061799.1 coordinate 5,426,746, forward strand.
ATTAATTTCTTCGTTTTTGTTCATCTGGACAATATCCTGATCTTTTCTAAAGATCTCCAAACCCACAAGAAACAAGTCAGAACAGTCCTCCAACACATCTTGGAAAATCAGCTTTATGATAAAGCTGAAAAATGTAATTTTCATGTGAGCTTAATAACCTTTCTTGGCTTTATTTTTGAGTGTGGACAGGTGAAGGCAGACCCCTACAAAGTTCAAACTGTCCTTGAATGGGCCTACTCGTTCCACCAGGAAACCGCTCCAATGATTTCTGGGTTTCACTAACTTCTATCGCCACTTCATCCGGGACTACAGCAAGACCATTCTCCAGTCATTGCGCTCACATCCACTAAAAAGGTTTTCACATGGACACCAAAAGCTGAATTGGCTTTCATGGAACTAAAGAAGAAGTTCTCCTCAGCCCTCATTCTCATCCATCCGGATCCCAAAGATCAGTTTGTCCTGGAGGCGGATGCATCTGACATGGGGGTTGGAGCTGTGCTGTCACAAAGATCCTCATTAGATGGTAAGCTCCATCCCTGTGTGTTTTTCTCTAAACGTTTCTCTCCCCCTTAAAGGAATTATGACGTTGGAGATCAGGAACTCCTCGCCATTAAACAGGCTGTGGAAGAATGGTGACATTAGCTGGAGGGCACAACTCACCCCGTCATGGTCTGGACTGACCACAAGAACCACTCTTACTTCTAGTCAGCTAAGCGCCTCAACTCTCGTCAGTCTCGCTGGTCATTATTTTTTTTTTCAGTTAAGTTTACAATTACCTTTCGCCCAGCGTCCAAGAACACCAAACCGGATGCACTCTCACACCAGTTTTCCCCAGAAGAGGAGTTCCAGGAACCCGAACACATCATCCCACAGTCGTGCATCATCGGGGCTCTCTCCTGGAATCTGGAGGATCGGATTCACAGTGCCCAACAACAAGAACCAGACCCAGGAGGACCTCCGGGTCGACTTTACGATCACAGGTCCTTTGGGAACACACACAAGTTCTCAGGTCACCCAGGGTTCAGTCGAACCACCACTTTTCTTTGTTGCTGTTTTTGGTGGTCATCTCTCAACCAGGACGTTGTTGAATACGTGACATTCTGTCCTGTGTGTTCCCACAACAAGAACTCCCACAAGCCTCCTGCTGGCCTCGTACAACCACTCTCCATCCCCAGTCGTTCTTGGTCTCACATCGCATTTGACATCGCATTTGCCTTCATCTAACAACAAAACAGTCATTCTCTCCGTAATTGACCGTTTTTCTAAGGCCTGTCACCTAGTTGCTCTTTCCAAACTTCTATCTTTGTCCGTTACAGCCAAATTACTAATCCATCATGTTTTCAGGAATCATGGACTCCCCATCGAGATAGTATCAGATAGTGATGTCAAGCTGAGCACAGGTTTCTGTTGTGTTTTTGCAGTGTTCTCTCTCTCACCTCTTCCTGCAGGGCATGACAGGCAGGTGCAGCCTTACCTGAATTTTTGTGTTCCTCATCTGGGCTAATCAGCAAACTGCTCTTAAGCAGCAGGAACCCAGAAGGAGGCGTCAGATTATCTCACCACGTACCTTATCTTCTGCGGTCCAACCTGCAACCCTCCTGCCTGTCCACCCTCCAACTCGACTCACCACCTGCTGGATAAAAACAGAGAAAGAGAGCCTCAATTGCTGCCGCATATCCATGTCTGTCAATCTCAGTCCTCGTGGCATGATTCACCTTCCCTCCCGAAAAACTCAACCAAACAGAAGAGTAAGACACATTCTCTGTTTGTCCATGATTCTACTTCTCCTCCAATTAGTCCTACTCACATACTTCTTTTCCTCAGTAAATGGTCCAGCCAGATCCGGATCCCAAGATGACCTCCCTTTCCAATCCAGTGTTTCAATAAATCTATTAAACTTAAATTTTGCCTTAGTAATTGTTGTCGCTCTAGAGTCATCTGGAGACCCGAAATGACAATTTCTCTTTGATTTGCCACATCATTACGCTGGTTTTTGTCCAGTTTAATTGATCATTTTAGTTTTTTAGTCATTGACTAATCTGTAGATAAATGTGCCATTCAGATATTTTCAAAAGTTTCTAGCTTATTTGGCCTCTAGACCCTCTTAATTTAGGTTTTTACATTGAACCTGCTGTTCATAGTATTGAAACCCCTGTTTTTAGTTTTTACAAACCAGATAGATACCATAGATCAAAAATGGTGCTTCAAAGACTCCAAATTAGACTAATGTAAGTGGTATAGATTTTTAAATAGACCTGATATTAGTTTTAGATGCCAAAAAACTGGTGAAATATCCCTTTACCAAATTGACGGGCTTAAACCCATTCTCCGAATTGTTTTTCTTGATTAATGGAATTTTAGGTAAAGGTTTTGTGCTTAAATTTCCTGAATATTATAAAAACAACTGGAAAACTCTGGAAATTAGAGTCTGGACATTATAGAAACCCTGTGCATGTTGAGTGGTGTTGCCTTTGACTGTTTTTATTTAAGTATATTTAACACAGTGGGAATACGAATGAGATACATTTATAGAAGTTACTTAATTAGTTCATTAGGTTTTCTCTTGAATTATGTCCTTACTTTGTTATTTAGATCACTGTTAAATGGCTTAAATAAAAACATCTGTTATAGATAATACCAATTATCATTTTCATTTTCAGATTTTTTATTGTCTTGCATATGTTTAGGAAAGGTGAAATTTCTTTTGTACTGTGGAGTTGTGGTCAACCTGTCGGGGTTCTGGTTGTGTGGGTTGTTTTTTGTTCCTGTCAGCTATTGTCTGTGTCTAAACTCTAGTAGGCGCTGGTGACCGTGGTGTGAGGTGACAGGTGTTCTCCACCCCCGATGATTACTCCCTGGAGTATTTAAGCAGGAAGCGGCCAGCATCTCACTGCTCGAGTGTTAGCCAACCGTGGTATAGCTCAAGCCAAGTATCCTTGTTGAAAGTCCTTGCTTCGTTCTCGTTTAACCTATTGTTTCCTCTTTAACTGTTATGCTGGAGACGTCATGGTTTTTACCCAGACTTGCCTCTGACCAATTGTTCCTGTTCCTACCTCGCTTCTCGGATTACAGAAGATACTTGAGGGTTTCCAACCTGCAACTAAGCCGTGATCTACTGGACATATTAATCAGCTGGCTGTTTTCAAACTTCAACCATCAAAGACTACTAGAGCGAACCCTGTCCACCCACCACCACACCCACGCCCGACAATCAACACAGACTCTGCAGAACTGGACGCTGTCCTCTTGGATCAAGTCACTAGAGGCAAACCTCACACTTACCCTCATCAGCCTCAGCCGCTTCCAGTTTCCCCAAGTATTCTCCTCCTGGCGGTTCACACACCCCAATCTAGTAAGATACAGTTTCAGTCAGTATTTGCTCTTCAAAGTAAAACGTTATTCACATTCTGCTTTTCTCTCACACAGTTGACGAGAGTTTCCAGCCGGTACAGACCTAACATCTACGTTCCTCTAATAAACCTGTTAAACATTTCTGATTCTCCTGAGTGTTCTCTGCATGTGGGTCAAATGGGTGTCTAAAACCATCACGGAACATTCAAGCCAACTGGACCCAGCAGACGCACTCAGGGGAATTAAACTCTGATTACTCTCTCCAGATTCATGCTCACGATTCCAATATCCGTGCCCCGGCCGAACAACAGAGACAAACAAACCTGCAGCTCAAACAGATATCCGCCATGTTGCAGCATTCTCTGGGTAGGCTAACCACTCCAACCACAGAGGGCGAATTAGCAAATCCCAAGACACAACGGCTCCCTCGCGTTCGTGATGTCGCTTCCCCTAGTCCGGAGAAATTTTCAGGTTGAGGCGGATGATTGTGGAGGTTTTTTACTACAGTGCTCACTAGTCTTTAACCGTCTTTAACCCCATGATGACACTAAGATTTCCTATGTTATTGGTCTGCTAACAGGGAAAGGTCTTAAATGGGCAGAGTCTCGTTTTCCTGGCTGTTCTCAATTGGTTGTTCCTTTTCTAACTTTGAAAAGGAGATTAGAGAGATATTTTCTTTTGAGTCTGACCAGGTTACTACAGGGTGTAAATTATGGGCTTTGAAACAGGGTAACAGGCCTGTTATAGAGTTTGCCATTGACGTCCGTATCTTAGCGGCAGCCTCAGGCTGGGATAGCCGGGCTTTTAGATCTGCATTTTTTCATTCTTTGAATGAACCACTGAAGGATGAACTAGCACTAGTTGAGGAACCAGAGTCTTTAGAGGGGCTAATCACTAAAGCTATCAGATTGGATAGTAGAATGAGTGAGAGAAAGAGATTTCGTTATGAACGCAGTGCTGCCAGATCTCAGCTCACCTACTGTTCTGAAAACGTCACCTTCAGACACAGCTATTGAGGCTAAGCCGATGCATATAGGACAAGCTCGTCTATCCTTAGAAGAAAGGCATAAACGTAGACAGACTAAGCAGTGTTTTTATGGTAGTTCAGGTGAACACTTTATTGCTGACTGTCCTTCCTGCCCCCCGTGGCCAAAAGAGTCTGCCGTCGTTAGAAGGGGGGGGTACCCATGGACCGAAAAATGTACCCGTAAGCCTCCGGATTTTGTTTGTCGGCCTCGCTACTCTCGCATCACTCTACCCAGAACTTGTCTGCCTTAATTGATTCTGGTTGCGAACAAAATCTTATAGATGAAGATTTAGTTAAAAGAGCCCAGATCAAAACTGAACCTCTTACTCAGCCCTGCTTAGTTTCTGCTTTAAATGGTAAAGGACTTCAGCGTATAGTCATCGCAACAAGCCTTTAGTGTTGTTGCTCTCTGGTAATCACAGAGAGGAGATTTCTTTCTTCGTGTTTCCTATAGCGTCAAATGACATAGTGTTAGGTTTCCCATGGTTATGTGAACACGATCCACACCTAAATTGGCCTGAAGGTCGAATTGAATCATGGTCCTCTAAGTGTCATACATGTTGCCTCAAGTCAGCTATTGTTCAGCCTCATTCCACTCCTGTTGAAGATGTGAGTACCTGGATTTCTCCAGAATTCCTACTACAGGTCCTTCTCAAAATATTAGCATATTGTGATAAAGTTCATTATTTTCCATAATGTCATGATGAAAATTTAACATTCATATATTTTAGATTCATTGCACACTAACTGAAATATTTCAGGTCTTTTATTGTCTTAATACGGATGATTTTGGCATACAGCTCATGAAAACCCAAAATTCCTATCTCACAAAATTAGCATATTTCATCCGACCAATAAAAGAAAAGTGTTTTTAATACAAAAAATGTCAACCTTCAAATAATCATGTACAGTTATGCACTCAATACTTGGTCGGGAATCCTTTGGCAGAAATGACTGCTTCAATGCGGCGTGGCATGGAGGCAATCAGCCTGTGGCACTGCTGAGGTCTTATGGAGGCCCAGGATGCTTCGATAGCGGCCTTTAGCTCATCCAGAGTGTTGGGTCTTGAGTCTCTCAACGTTCTCTTCACAATATCCCACAGATTCTCTATGGGGTTCAGGTCAAGAGAGTTGGCAGGCCAATTGAGCACAGTGATACCATGGTCAGTAAACCATTTACCAGTGGTTTTGGCACTGTGAGCAGGTGCCAGGTCGTGCTGAAAAATGAAATCTTCATCTCCATAAAGCTTTTCAGCAGATGGAAGCATGAAGTGCTCCAAAATCTCCTGATAGCTAGCTGCATTGACCCTGCCCTTGATAAAACACAGTGGACCAACACCAGCAGCTGACACGGCAACCAGACCATCACTGACTGTGGGTACTTGACACTGGACTTCTGGCATTTTGGCATTTCCTTCTCCCCAGTCTTCCTCCAGATTCTGGCACCTTGATTTCCGAATGACATGCAGAATTTGCTTTCATCCGAAAAAAGTACTTTGGACCACTGAGCAACAGTCCAGTGCTGCTTCTCTGTAGCCCATGTCTGGGGAATGCGGCACCTGTAGCCCATTTCCTGCACACGCCTGTGCACGGTGGCTCTGGATGTTTCTACTCCACATTCAGTCCACTGCTTCCGCAGGTCCCCCAAGGTCTGGAATCGGCCCTTCTCCACAATCTTCCTCAGGGTCCGGTCACCTCTTCTCGTTGTGCACCGTTTTCTGACACAGTTTTTCCTTCCCACAGACTTCCCACTGAGGTGCCTTGATATAGCACTCTGGGAACAGCCTATTCGTTCAGAAATTTCTTTCTGTGTCTTACCCTCTTGCTTGAGGGTGTCAATAGTGGCCTTCTGGACAGCAGTCAGGTTGGCAGTCTTACCCATGATTGGGGTTTTGAGTGATGAACCAGGCTGGGAGTTTTAAAGGCCTCAGGAATCTTTTGCAGGTGTTTAGAGTTAACTCGTTGATTCAGATGATTAGGTTCATAGCTCGTTTAGAGACCCTTTTAATGATATGCTAATTTTGTGAGATAGGAATTTTGGGTTTTCATGTATGCCAAAATCATCCGTATTAAGACAATAAAAGACCTGAAATATTTCAGTTAGTGTGCAATGAATCTAAAATATATGAATGTTAAATTTTCATCATGACATTATGGAAAATATTGAACTTTATCACAATATGCTAATATTTTGAGAAGGACCAGTATATACCACGATCTGAAACAAGTCTTCACTAAAACTAAAGCGCTTTCCTTTGAGAAACGCTTATCACTTAGTCAGAATCCGCCAGGGGGATGAGTGGAAGACAGCATTCAAAACACCTTTGGGACATTTTGAGTATCGAGTAAAGCCTTTCGGCCTTTCTAATGCCCCAGCAGTATTTCAGTCATTAGTTAACGACGTACTCAGAGACTTTTTGAATGTTTTTGTTTACCTCAATGACATCTTGATCTACTCACGTGACTTAACGAAACACCAGCAACACGTTGGCCTTGTCCTCCAGAGACTACTGGAGAATCATCTGTTTGTAAATGCAGAGAAGTGTGAATTTCACAAGAAGTCAATTATGTTCCTGGGATTTATTCTCGAGGGTGGACAGGTTCATTCCGACCCAGACAAGGTGAAAGCGGTTGTCGAATGGCCAGTACCTGACTCACGCAAGCAGTTGCAATGTTTCCTGGGGTTCGCCAATTTTTACCGCAGGTTCATTAAAAACTACAGCCAGACGGTGGCACCGCTAACAGCGTTAACATCTACTAAGATCACCTTCAGTTGGAGTCCTGAAGCAGATATGGCCTTCCTCGTCCTCAAGCAGAAATGTGCCCAGGCTCCCATCTTGATTCATCCTGATCCTCCCAGACAATTTGTGCTGGAGGTCGATGCTTCTGACACTGGGGTTGTTGCTGTTTTATCTCAGCAATCAGGGGAAGACAGGCAAGCTCCATCCTTGTGGGTTCTTCTCTTACCGACTTGGCAACACTGAACGCAATTATGATGTAGGAGACAGAGAACTGCTAGCAATCAAGTTAGCCTAAGGGGAATGGCGACATTGGTTAGAGGGTGCCGTTCATCCTATTTTAGTGTGGACTGATCACAGAAACCTGGCATATTTGCAGTCAGCTAAAAGACTAAATTCACGACAGGCACGTTGGTCACTTTTCTCGTTTCAACATCTATTTCATTCAGACCAGGTACCAAGAACGTCAGATCGGATGCACTTTCCCGACAGTTCTCACCCAACAGCTTCAACAAGGTACCGGAACCTATTGTTCCTCCCAATTGGACAGTTGGAACTTTAACTTGGAGATTGAAGAAAGATAGCTCAGGCTCTGCAAACTGACCTGGATCCTGGAACAGGGCCTGCCAACTGTACTTATGTACCAGCTGTTGTGAGGACTCAATTTATCCGGTGGTTTCACACCGCCAAGTTTTCGGCTCAACCTGGGGTGAGTCGAACCATTGCCTTAATACGTAGGCGATTTTGGTGGCCATCCCTTTAGTGACACTAAGGAATATGTACAGGGGTTGGACAATGAAACTGAAACACCTGGTTTTAGACCACAATAATTTATTAGTATGGTGTAGGGCCTCCTATTGCGGCCAATACAGCGTCAATTCATCTTGGGAATGACATATACAAGTCCTGCACAGTGGTCAGAGGGATTTAAGCCATTCTTCTTGCAGGATAGTGGCCAAGTCACCACGTGATACTGGTGGAGGAAAACGTTTCCTGACTCGCTCCTCCAAAACACCCCAAAGTGGCTCAATAATATTTAGATCTGGTGACTGTGCAGGCCATGGGAGATGTTCAACTTCACTTTCATGTTCATCAGACAAATCTTTCACCAGTCTTGCTGTGTGTATTGGTGCATTGTCATCCTGATACAGGGCACCGCCTTCAGGATACAATGTTTGAACCATTGGATGCACATGGTCCTCAAGAATGGTTCGGTAGTCCTTGGCAGTGACACGCCCATCTAGCACAAGTATTGGGCCAAGGGAATGCCATGATATGGCAGCCCAAACCATCACTGATCCACCCCCATGCTTCACTCTGGGCTTGCAAGAGTTTGGGTGGTATGCTTCTTTGGGGCTTCTCCACACCGTAACTCTCCCTGATGTGGGGAAAACAGTAAAGGTGGACTCATCAGAGAACAATACATGTTTCACATTGTCCACAGCCCAAGATTTGCGCTCCTTGCACCATTGAAACCGACGTTTGGCATTGGCATGAGTGACCAAAGGTTTGGCTATAGCATCCTGGCCTTGTATATTGACCCTGTGGAGCTCCTGACGGACAGTTCTGGTGGAAACAGGAGAGTTGAGGTGCACATTTAATTCTGCCGTGATTTGGGCAGCTGTGGTTTTATGTTTTTTGGATACAATCCGGGTTAGCACCCGAACATCCCTTTTGGACAGCTTCCTCTTGCATCCACAGTTAATCCTGTTGGATGTGGTTCGTCCTTCTTGGTGGTATGCTGACATTTCCCTGGATACCGTGGCTCTTGATACATCACAAAAACTTGCTGTCTTGGTCCCAGATGCGCCAGCAAGACGTGCACCAACAATTTGTCCTCTTTTGAACTCTGGTATGTCACCCATAATGTTGGGTGACATACGCAACATTATTATTGGTGCAATGTGCAATCAATGAAGACTGGCTACCAGGCTGGTCCAATTTAGCCATGAAACCTCTCACACTAAAATGACAGGTGTTTCAGTTTCATTGTCCAACCCCTGTACTTTCTTGTGCGGTGTGTGCTAGAAATAAACACAGCACTCAACCTCCTTCAGGCCTCCTGCAACCTCTGAACATCCCAAAACGACCTTGGTCTCATGTAGCCTTAGATTTTGTGACAGGGTTACCCAGGTCTAACGGCATGACTGCCATACTTACCATTGTGGATCATTTTTCTAAGGCTTGTCACCTAGTTTCACTAAGACGCCTTCCCTCTGCTTTCCAGACTGCTCAGTTATTGGTGAAATATGTTTTCAAACTCCATGGCATTCCTGAGGACATGTCGTCCAATCGTGGGGCCCCAATTAATTTCCCAGGTGTGGAAACAGTTTTGTTCTGCCCTTGGGGCCAGGGTGTCTATAACTTCATGTTACCATCCCCAGTCTAACGGTAAGACGGAAAAATTAAACCAACAGCTAGAATCGGCACTCAGGTGTCTGACCTCTTCAAACCCTCTGGACTGGTGTAAACACCTTCCCTGGGTGCAATATGCCATCAACTCGCAGGTTTCTTCTGCTACCGGTGTTACCCCGTTTGAGGCCTCCATGGGTTACCAACCACCCCTGTTTGCTGCAGACGAAGATGATATTGCCGTCACCTCCGTTCGTTGTCACATTCGCCGTTGCAAACAGCTTTGGGCCGCGACGGTTTGGGCACTTCACCGTACGGCTACTTAAAACAAGAGAATTGCAGATCGCAAACGTCAACCGGCTCCGGTCTAGCGTCCCGGCCAAAAGGTTTGGTTGTCTTCTCGGAACATTCCCCTGAAGGCCATGTCCAAGAAGTTGTCTCCTCGTTTCCTTGGTCCTTATATTATAGAGTCTGTCATCGGCACCTCTGCTGTCCGCCTCCGCCTTCCTCCCTCACTTTGTGGGTTAGGGGGTCAAACCTTTCATGGTCAGTGATTCTGATTTTAGTTGTGTAATTGTTAGGGACATTTGCTTTGATGTATAAATGAGAATCATTGCTTTTATGGTCATTGTTTATTACATTTAATTATTGAATGCATGTTTCCTTCTGTATTAGTCATCCAACCTCTGAGCATTTTTTTTATTTTTTATTAAAGACATCCACATTGCCTTGATCTTGCTCTGAATACCTGTTAGTTAGAAATAACAAATTGCCTTATCAAAATAAACATGCTGTGGGTAAGCTACTGTAGGTAGCATATTGACTGGGCATAATGGCTTCACAGAAGCATTTGCAAAAAAAAACTGTTTTACTCTCTACTTTCTACAAGCAGCAGTTTCTGATTAATGCACAACAAAGATCTGCTGTCTGGTATTTGTCAGATGGACCACAGTGTTTGTAGTGAAGACAGCGGTGGGGATTATCTTGAAATGAAATTGGTGAAAGCATGTATTGAACCAGAACAGTATATTTGCAGATCCTTAATCCAAAAAGTTAAAGAAAGCTGCGGAAAAGTAAATATTATTCCTGGAACAGAAGGGAACTAAGGAGTCTGATGGTATATCACAACAAACTGGACTCAAGTTGTGAATGGATTATTTTCTCATCACTCAAGTTATACAAACTGAATTAAGATTTTCCTTCTGTGAAAGCCAAACATTGTAAGTCATATTTTGGTCAGGTAGAGCTTTTTAAGCATGGACAATTATATTTTTGCCTCCTAATAAACAGTTTTAGAAACCCAACCTCAGGTTTGCTATGTTCCAAGTGATTTCTTATTGAACCCATTGGTATTTTAATTAGACTGACCCCAAAGACGCTGCTCTGAATAACAAACTTGCACAACAAAATGTGGATATGGTTTTCTTTACAGATCAGTAGGTGAGTAGCTCTGAACCAGCTCATCTAAGCATTGCTGAGAGATTGGAGACACTGGCTCATGTCAGAGAGGAGCCTAGGGGAAGAAATGTGTGTCGACTCATAACAGTAACAGCAGTGTGAAAAATTTACCAAACAAGTACTGATTACAAAGGTATGCGGGAAAGAAAAAACATGTGAAAGCAAAGAAAGGAACCTGATTTGCATATCTGGACCATACATGTGAGACCAGTGGCTAACTAAAATAGCAATCTTAACTATATTTAAAAGAGTTCTAAAACTTGAAATTAAAATCAGAAACTTCCATCCATCATTTTCTATTCCCGCCTAACAATAAGCAGACTTGCTGAGGTTTTGGAGGCTATGCAGAGGAGAAATGTCTGCAGAGTCCAGCAGTGTGTCTGCGGGTTTCTTTCTTATGCATGCAGAGGTGAAACTTTTCTGCTTCTCTATTCCGACATGTGGGGTCACTAGAGGTGTTGGTTGGCTTGGGTGGTTTGGATTGTGACAGCTTTTTTTCTCCTCTTCTTAAATAAAGCCATTAGGGGTGCAGCTTACAGCTGGTCACGGCCCAGCATATTTTATCAAGTTCTCACCGTGACCCACTGATCTCAGGACCTTGTTGACCTGCAGTAACTTTTCTTTGGCAGCCCTAACCCAAACGTGTAAGGGCAGCAATCCAGGCCTGTTACACTTCAAACGCATTGTTTGCCACTAAAAGTGCTTTATTTATCCCACTGAAGAACCATTAGACACGTTTCTTTAGAGCTCCGTTCCTTTGTTCAAAGAGAAAGCTGCAGGGTCAGGGTAGGAAATTCTGTTTCTCTAAGATTTACTCATGGGCAACCTATAAGTTTTCCTCCCAAAGATTGGTCTAATGAGAAACAGATTATACTGTCGAAAAAAATCTACACAAAACAAATTTAAAAACAACCTTTTTTCCAGAATATGGGGCTTCTTAGCCTGATGCAGACTGGTAATCAACACAATTGTGCAGCTTTCATTTTAAGCTGTTTTATGTTCATGTTTTATGTTTTGCTCTCCTAATTGGTATCATAAATTGTAACAGGCTTTAAACACAATGTTGTCTATGGGGTCCCCATTATTACTGTACCCTTCATGTGCAATGCTACATTAGCTTCACTCAGAAAGTGGAATGCTTAGTCTTTTTCTATTCTTTTTTTAGTTTTGTTGCTGGAATCCCAGTCCTACATCCAACAGGAAGATTTGCTCCTGTCTCTAAAGATCCTCATAGCAACCAGTGCAGAAGGTGGCTATGAGGCTCTGACATGTAAACTAAGGAACCTGTAAGCTACTGACAGTATGTTTAAAATCAGAGCTGGACATTGAATTTACTCATGACACTGATTTTAAGGGAGGTGCAGATATTTTTAAGGTCAAACTTGAAATCCTAATTTATCCCCAAGCAGGGGTTTGGGTGACATGACTTTCCACCCAGGGCATTGTGGCCTGAGGAGGTTTCACCAGCACTCAAAAGTAATTTGTCACATGAGCTTCCAATAAGTTCTCTATTGCTTATATCAGGGGTTCCCAAACATTATAGCCTGTGACCCCCAAAATAACAGGGCCAGAGACATTGTATAAAACCACAGAACAGCAGCAGAGAAATGCAATTATGCATTTAAAATAAAATGCCTATCAGAGAATATTATGTATTAGGAAAAGGAGAGCAGATAATCTAACAGGTTTATAAATATAAGACACTCATGTGGCACTCCTCTAGCATCCACAGTATGACATTGTCTTTTTGCAGCTAAAACTAAAAACTAAACCAAATAATTTACTTAATCTTTCTTTTAACAAAAGAAAAGTTCAGGAGAATCATCTTCTTTCAGCTAGCTGACTACCAGCTTTAGCAACAGGTGAGGGAGGGGGAGCACTAGCCTATTCTTCATGAAGCCAGAGAATCTCTGTTACTTTTCTGTGGGATCTCCTGACAATCTATTTAAACCAGCAGAAAGGTTCATGGACATTTTTGTGGTTTTGAATCCATGACTGGGTGTGTGCGTGTCTGCGTGCTTGTGTGTGCCTATGTGGGTGTGTGTGTGGTTAGAATATGGAGGATATGCTCCTGCAGAGGCGTGTAAATGATTCAGTAGAGAAGGTTGCATCATTAAACCTGTTGTGGTGGATGGGAAGGTGGTGAATGCCTAACCTAGTAGCCAACAACAATATTTCATCCGCTTTAACAGATCATTATGTTTTTGGAGTTTTTTTTATTTTGTTTGACAATGATTATTCATATCTGATGGAGTGGTGACATCATGTAAGACAGGGTTCTGGTAACATTTGAAAACATAGATGAAATGATTAAGGAATTGCCATTTCAAAGTCTTTGAAGCATCTTGTTTTAGCAGACTCTGGCTAACATTACAAGAAGAGCTGCTACTTTTAGTATGGTGTGTTCACTGTTGGAAAAAGCATTGGGTTTTTGAGCTTCCCAATAGGCTGATTGTGTCTACGAATTTGGATTTTTTTCCAAGGTTTCAAAAGCCAGTTGCATAAAGTGGAATTACAGTACATAGACAAGTAGCCTACTTACATCAAACTTTTAATATTTACTTCACATGTACGTTCTTGCCTTTTACCTCAAGGAGAATAAAGTACTGTCTGTACTTCAACAAAGAAAATGCAAGCTTTCCCTCCAGACCCACCTTTGTTGCAGCTTACATCTGCTAGCTTGCCTGAGCAGGGCTGCCATGTGCGTTTGTGGTTTGTGTTTAAACTGATCACTGTCTCTGATTGGCTTACAACAAAAGCTTACTCTACCTTAGCCAATTATTATCACTTGTGCCATTGTCTGTCCCCTCACTCCTCCCTTCACCAAAAAAAAAAAGCTTAGCTCCTGTGGCTGTGAGCCATGACAGATGACATGAGCTGCAATGAGTAGCTTTAATTTATAACGCGCACCATTTAATTGTCGGCCATGGCGTTGTAATGCTGAAAAAAGGGATTTGTTTGATTAATCGCTACTGAAAAAAGTAACAGCGTTTATTTTAACGCCGTTGTTCCCATCACTGCTGATCACTAGTCAGGGCCGGTCAAGGGGAAAATCGTCCGATCCTGCTCAACAGCTAGCTTTTTTGTGCATCTCTAATTTTTATGAAATATGAATGAATGCAGGGCTGCATGGTGGCGCAGTTGGTAGCACTGTTGCCTTGCAGCAAGAAGGTCCTGGGTTCAATTCCTGGCCTGGGGTCTTTCTGCATGGAGTTTGCATGTTCTCCCCATGCATGCGTGGGTTCTCACCGGGTACTCCGGCTTCCTCCCACAGTCCAAAGACATGCCTGTTAGGTTAATTGGTCACTCTAAATTGACCTTAGGTGTATGAATGAGTGTGTGCATGGTTGTTTGTGTGTTGCCCTGCGATGGACTGGCGATCTGTCCAGGGTGTACCCTGCCTCTCGCCCATAGACTGCTGGAGATAGGCACCAGCTCCCCCGCGACCCACTATGGAATAAGCGGTAGAAAATGACTGACTGACTGATGAATGAATGCAGCACTTTCGTAAAATGATGTCAATCAGTTATTATTGTTTTACATCACTGGTTATTTGCAGAATTGCACCTTTTGCTGTCTGTTGGACCTAAACCCGAGCCAGCACAGCTCGAGTTATTCACAGCCACCCTGCTCCTGACAGGTTATTCAAGCCCCCTGTCTCTTGCTCAGTCTGATCCTGGCCTGAAACACTCTCGGACACCTACACACTCACATGTTGTCACTCAGTTAATAAAACCACCTGGTGGGAAAAACATGGAGAGTGGTGAGGTCATTCAGATTCTCTGTTCTCTTCGCCATCCTCCTCCAGGCTCTGTAATGTCCACACCTCAAATTACCCCCAAGCCTCCCTCTTGTGTGGGTTTGAGTGTTTGCACTGAAGCTGTCTGAGAGATGAACAGAAAATAGGGACGTACCTCTTGTTTTAGATCTAGAGAATGAAAGTCGCTAACAAAAACTGAGTGTGTGCACACATGTGGGGGCTAAAGAGGCCGGAGCCATGCCTAATGTATCTGAACCGAGACACAGGACCTGCTATCTGTTTCTCATTTAGCCTGCACTCTGTGGTTTTCCTGCAGTGACAGGCCTCCGAGTGAAAACTGGCACTAACGAGCAATTATATCCTGCCTGCCTGGCAGGGATTATGGGATTACAGAGTGATTGGCTTCAGTCTGTGCTCTCTTTCTGCACTCTCATTTTCCCAATCACACTCTTCCGTGTTTAGGCGCTCATCTCTCCTTTTCGACTACTCCGATTCTGTGGCTCAGTTATTCTTGCCTCATTTATTTTTCCCCTTGACGATAACTCATGTTTTCAAGTCTACTTTTGGTTATATTTTTTGAATTCTCATTCTCTATATCACTCCCAATTTTGTTTTTTCACCCTTGGCTTTGTGCCTGCCTCACACTATTAAAACAGTGAGAGATTCATGTTGTCCTGAGTTGCAGAGAAGAATTCAGAATGAGTCGAAAACACAATAAAAATGTAATAGATTTTAAATCTGATCCATGAAAATAAGAATGGAACAGAAGGAAGGAAAGGAGAGCAGGCTCTGGTGATCATTCTAATTACTCTAAAGGGTGAATCTTAGTTTGTATTAATTATAAACACTCCTTTTTTCTGGAGGCCACTTCATAGTCTTTCACTACAACAGAGTAAAAATGTAGCAGGTGATGTAATACCCTGAAGCTTCTTGCATACCATGTTTATGGAAAGTACTTCAAACACTGTCAGCGGAGTGTCATCTGCTAGATTAAAGCAAAGCTACAAAACCAGTTTGTACATTTCTTTGTGTGTAAACTGAGTTTTAGGAACACCAGCAGACCTCCTCAAGCTTCACTGTGTGTGACCTCCCTAGGTTTCCTGGTGTCTGTAAGTGATCAAGCAGCTCTCCGGGTGTTCAGACTCCCTCTCCTGCGTCTCCTCTTACACCGCAGGTGTCTTTTATTGAGCCGGGTGTGATTTACTCTCTCGTTTTTTGTTTTTTTTTTCCTTCTCCTGGATCCTACAATAAGGCACCACGGTAGTGACAGGTTAAAGCTGGAGGTCAGAGCATTTTACATACATACATGCATACACAGCAGAGCACGGCATCTCCCTAATGGGTGGTCATTACCACGTATTAGACCAGAGAGCTTTCTTTCTCTGGAACAAGGTGAGAGGTTTATGGAAACTCTGTGGACACTGATCAACTCTGAGGGGGTAACTGCACACAGATCACTGATCAGAAACACACTGAACTTAGTTTCTTGTTTTCTCTGTACAAACAGCTTTGAGAGTGATTATTATCTCTAATGTGATGTTCAGAAAATAATCCAGAGTCAAATTATCTTTTGGATGTGTTATTTCAATTGTTTTTATTTTATATTGTTTAAATGAACAATCATGCACTTTGAAACACATAAAATGTTCAGACCTTTATACGTGCTCAGGAAATGTGTAGAATAACATTGTTTATGATTATTTGTAGGTGTAACTAAAGCAGCTCTGGGGACAAGATGACACCAGATATTGGGTTCACAATAAGACAAGATTTTTGCACTACTTTTGGCAAAACTACAAATCCATATTTTTTTATCGGTTTTGATAAATAGAGTAAAGGTTTTAAAGCATCTGAAATCAGTGTAGAAGAATCCAGTCTAGGCTGGACTAGTGATTAAAGTGTTTTTAAGGCTGTCCTAATGGGCTGAAAATGTTCCCTTTGGTGCTTTTACAAATAGAATAAAAGTTTCCAAAATATTCAAAATTTGTTATAAAACATCTTTCCCCAGTGTTCACTTTTGACCTAATTATTTTACGTTTTGAACTAGAGGTAATCAGCTGCAGTCCAGACTCATTAAGAACTGTGAAATGTTTTGCACCAAGCCAACTTTAGTACAGTAAGCTGCTTACGGTTAGCTAGTCATAGTGTCCTCACAGTAATTACAAATAATTTGCATCATTTCTTTTATTTTAATCCACCAATGCCGACGTGCCCCTGGGCAAGGCACGTAACTCTAACTGCCCTACAGGTCTGTGTATCTGGGTATGAATGTGTGTGTATTTGTGAGTGCAGCTGGGTGGATGTGGCTCTCTGAGACGTTGGTATGACTAGAGAAGCGCTATCCATATACCAAACAAACAATGTCTTTATAACCGATTGCTGTCGGCCAGCCTAAAGAAAAGTCTTTATTAAGGCCTTCACATTCCTACAGAGAAACACCTACAACATGCACGTCACCAGGCTCTGAAGAACAACTGGCTTAACTGAACAACCACATTTTCAAAGACAATCAGTTTTAACTATATATTCATAGTGGGTGACAATGTGCTGGTTTATATATAGTCATAGAGAAAGAGAAAAGAACTAAAAATAAAGTTATTTCTCACCAGAATATCCATGCAACTTCTGTATCCTCAATGTGCCTAAGTCAATTAAGATAAATTAGCCACTCTGGGAAAACCTAGGATTTTTCCTCACTGTATATCTTAAAAAAAGGTTGGTGTTTTTTTCTTCTGCTCATGTTCTGGTCTGTTGTTTTCATTATGTGCTGTGTCTGACTGGGAGTATTATTGTCCTGAAAACCACCACAGCCACAAACAGCCCTTGTGGGTGGGAAAAGATGAAGAAATTTATGTCACAGAGGCTTTGCGGTGGAGTGGAGAATAAAATGTAATAATGATAAGGCTTCAGTCAACTCTGTTATCACAGTTCAATAACTGCTTTCTTTCTTACTTCAAAATAAGAGTTTGAACAATATTTCATCATATCCAGAGTTCATACCATTGGCTTCCATTCACTGGACCATATTAACACACCCATATCACACCTTGACAGCAAGGATGTCCTTTCACAAGACACACTTCACTTAGAAACAGTGGGAAGTTTTACTATTGCAAGATCACAGAGCAAGATGTCCTTAAACCCCTTAATGTTTGTTTAAAATTCTCTACCATTTTAGTTAGTGAGCAGGTAAACAAAATCTTCATGACTTATCATGTATTTTGTTTTTGGATCTGGAACTTACACTATAGTATATTACAGTTTGCTACAATGCCGTTATTGACAAACTAGTTTTATAGAGATTGTCTGGTCACTGTTTTGACCTTGTGGTTGTAATTTTACCAAATTCTCTTTAAGAATTACCAACAGCAACAAAGTAATTTTTTTCTTAATGATGAACTGTTTATGGTGAAATAAAACAATGATTTCTCAATAACTGCCCACATTTACAGAGTTGTCTCACCCCACATCACAAGATATTGGGTGTTTTTCTCCGGGATCATTCCAAAATAAATAACAGCTGTGTCCAACCTAATATTTAAAAGGAAGAAGGTGTGATTTTCAGTTGAGTGTCATATCATTAAATCATACATTCATTTATTTATTGTAACTATACAGGTTCCTGAAGAAGCGTTTCTGTTCTGATCAAGTTAGAATTTTCTGGATTTGGACTAGAAACAGTGCCATGCGTGTGGGTGAGAGACAGATCGGGGTGTCACAGCTCTGCAGTTACATGGGATTTTACTACTATGTCAAAGGAAAGACAAAATGACACATTGCAAGAATTACATTTTAAACTTTCGCATCTTTTGTTGGCAGTTAGTACAATTAGAGTAGTTAGCTCATTTAGCAGTTAGTATTACTAATAGCAGGTCCTCTTTATATTCCTTGTAGAGTTAGCAGACCCTTACCTTAACTGTAAGAACTCCAAATATTATCAACACTTCTTAATCTACCACGCTTCATGACAGACAACTTAACTCTTCTAAAACATAGATTAGGGCAGCATTACTGTAATACCATCAACTCACCATGTAGCAGCCTGAATGAACAGCCGATTTGCTTTTGTAGAAAATAGGTTCCTTTGCAGATGCTTCTTACAGTTTTTGTCCTTCTGTCCTCAGTAACAGCTTCCACACTATTGTCTATACAACCAAGTAGCACTTCTTGTATCTCTGGTGCGTCCACTGTTGGAAAAAAGATCACAATATTTGTTTCCGACAGCCAATCACCTATTACTCTTATATTTATTGTTAGCTCTTGGTTTGTTGTAATGGTCTGTTGTAAATCACTTTGTAATTTTTGTATTTTGAAACATGCTAATCAAATGCCAACTCCAGCATCGCTAGCCAACACTCTTCATGAATATTTCATCTTGTCTGTCTCTGTTTATTTTTTCAACTAGGAACCAAAAATGCTGCTACAGCTGGGTGGGGTGGGGGAGAGGCTTATTTTTCCTTTTTTACTTTGATGACAACTGGACAGCAAAGGCTTCACAAAAGCTATCATCAGGTTTTATTAGTGCATTACCTCATGATATGTATTATTTCTGTTAGATTATGGATTTATCTCTGTTACGTCCAAGCGGTATAATATTTAGCGGTTCACACCAGTTAAGTCAGCTCTTGTAACCGGCTCTGGCCTTTTAGGCAGCTCCTGCTTTTGGAGAGTTTATCCACTAAACTAACTATGAAGAACAACTGGAGAGTAGTGGACCAACAGTTTAAATGGGAGTTGACAGAAACTCTGCTCTCCCTGCAGTGGACATGGATAAACCAAAGGCTTTAATCAGCTAAACAGGGTTAAAACACATGCTTGGCTTCTCTAATCACACCTAGAGACACGCATAAACACCCTCAGCTCCTCAGCAACTATAGAGCTGACACTCTCCATGGTCCTCCTCTCTCCATCCCCCAGCTCCCCTTCCCACTTCATTCTGAAAAGGCTGCAGGCGTCGGGCTGTAAACAGCTCCAGAGTGCTGGGGTGAAATGAACCAGCAGACAGGCCGGAGTAGACTCCTGGCTCATTGATCTAAAAAGAGCTAAACACTCCCAGCTGTGGCATTAGGGACTCCGGGCAGCTTCTCTCCTGAGACCTGGTGAGGACCTGTAGCCATCTTTCCCAACTCATTCTACTGTTCGGTTTTAAATCAGCTCAGAGACAGAGTGGGACGGGAGCCACTGAGTCAACAAAGTCTGGTTTTAGGTTGCTACGTATAATGGCATGCAATATGTAAGTCCTAATTTTGCTCAATCTTGCCTTTTCTTCTAGTCAGCTCACCCACCCCTCGGTGTGTGTCACTGTACTTCATCTGGACTGGATCACTACAGCTGGGACACGTAGGATTGCATAAACACATCAACAGGTCTTATCATGGCTGTGATCCATAATCTGTTGCCAGTCTTCCGTCTCATTGCAAAGACACAACTGCTGGGATTAATTTGGACTGTTAAATAAACATGGTGCAAAGATATCGCTGGGATCAGCAAACTCATGAACGGTTCACGCCGCCTTGTCTCACAGCCAGCGTGCAGTGCTGCTGTAGTTCAGTGCCAAGGTTAAACAAAGCCTTGCAGAGATGACAGATGTGGTTTCAAAGATGGTGGCTAGAGTGTTGTTTACTAAAATGTTCGTGCCAGATTTAAACAAGTGAAATGTTTAATGCTGAATGAATGTGATTATTGGTGAGCAAGCAGGTTAACTTAAAATAGCAGAGAGAAAGTGCTGTTTTGGTCTTTTAGTTTATAAAAGCTGCTCTGTTTTGGCTGAGCACCTTAACCTGTTTTCAGTCTGAAATCTGCAGTCTCTTACTGTGGTGCACACAGTAATCCTGAACAGGGGTGCCATATTTAGGGGTGGACTGTGAGAAAGGCATTTAAAATCGGCATGCTGGGACGCGGTGCTGGCATACGGGTTAAGCGCGCGACCATATATAGAGGCTATGGTCCTCGATGCGGCTGTCCCGGGTTCGAGTCCTGGACCCGACAACATATGCCGAATGTCTCCCCCTCTCTCTGCCCCTCTTTCCTGTCTGCCTACTGTCCAAAATAAAAGCCTCCAGTGCTGAAAAAAATTCAAAAAAAAAAAAAAAATTGGCATGCTAAAAAGGACATAAATAAATAAATAAATATTGCAAACTTCTAAAGGTGTGTTTATGGCTGTAGTGGGTGGGTGTAGGATGCAGGGGGAGCAGAGATTGCTAGGGGTGGCCACTGATGTTATATTCATAGGTGTAATCAAAATATTAGCACTGTCTTAAAAGTAAATAATTTCCATATATGCAAATGCATTGGGAACACTGCACGATATATCCCAAATCACAACATGAACAAAAATGTATCACATTAGTTATCAATCTACAAAAACTGAGCAAAAAGTAATAATAGACTGACAAAGATAGCATTGTCAGCCCTTTCCTTAACAAATTCAACCACTCACTGTAACTAAAAAAGTGCTTGAACATTTAACTTTCCTGTAAATCCCTGAACTATAATGTAGTTTATAACCACTGTTTCTGAGAACTGCTTCATACCTGTGATGCATAGAACCTGCCTACTTCTGGAACCTGAGAACAGGTATTCTATCCCAGGAAATTCCACAGTTTCTCTGCATTTCTTTGTTTTGCCTCAGAAACAGCATGTTTGATGCTACCCCACATGTTTTCTGTTGGATTGATGTCTGGGGATTGGGCTGGCCACTCCATATTGTTAATCATGCTGGTGTGTTTGGGGTCACTGTTTTGTTGAAATACCTGTTCAAGAGCATTTTCTCTGTAGCAAAAGGCAACATGACTTCTTGAAGTATTAAGATCCATGATCAGTTTAAATAGGCTGAATTGTGATAAATAGATGCAGAAACTGTCAGATGAGAACATCCCCGTTGCAAGATGCCTGAGTTCATCAAATGTTTGAAAGATTGCAACCTCTTTGGCGAATGTTTTTTTTTCAACAATGGGGGTTTATGGGAGCTTTTTCCTACTAACTTGACTCCACATGAGCTTCGTTGATCATTGGCTTTCCTTTGATCTTTTCAGATGGTCCCTGCTTCTTTGGTTTTGGTTTCCATTTTAAAGCATTTGACATTGTTTTAGTTTAGTCGTGTTTTGCATTGGAAATCATTTTGACTTATTATTTACCAAATTAAACTTGTGTTAATCTTAATTTCTTGCTCTTCATCTGTTCTTTCTCACGACATTCGGACTGGGTGAGGTTGAGGCCGTAAGGATATCAGGAACATAATTATTTTACCTCAACAGTTGGTATGATGTTATTCTCAATAAGATGTGAAGCAACTTTACTCATATTTTCCCTGAAGATATAAAATAACCACCATAAATCGTAAGTACCAACATTGGCTGCCTTTGTCCTTAAATATGGCCCCTTTGTTTTTCATAGAGTGAAGGTCCTTACTAACTGAACTTCACGCTGCTATTATTTTCAACCTGCCCCTTTCAATTAATGATTCAGTTACACATAGTCAGCGGCATGCCATCATGACTGTTGAGTCTGATGGTTTTCTATTATTCTACTACATTACTGGTAGATCATTTTCCAATGTAGAAATATGTCTAATAAAACAGTGTTAATGTGGTTAGTGATGTTACACTGATTTGTTTCTAAACACTACTGGATGTAGGAATTGGAACAGCTTCCAATGGGCCAGTTACTAACAGATTATCTACAGTATAGATTAGCAGCATTCTGTGTTCCAGTTCTCCACATGTACCTTCACATTCTCAATATTTAATGTTCATGACCCAGATGACTCACTGGAGGAAGGGGCAGCCAGCTACTGATTCATTTTGAACACTGTTTGCATAAAGAAATGTTTAATTAATAAACACCACACAAGTTTGTTAATATTGGCTGAGAATGAGATTTACATCTGAATTTACATCTCATCAATGCTGGAATAAAGTGTAGTGATAAAAATCTGTGTGTAGCTCGAACTTATGTTGCTTTACCATATGTACCTTAAACCGTTCGCCTGCTACTGTAGCTACATAACAGCCCTAAGTATACCAGCGGTGAATTTTCTCAAAAATACAAGTGAATGAATCAAAGAAAAACAATTGTTTTTGAGCCAGTAAGTGGACAATTCAAATGCATTTTAGGCTTCGTTTACCCTGCAGGCAAAATTGGCACCAATCCGTTTTTTGCACACATGTAACTTTGATCTGATTTTTTATATCTGACAATCTGAACAGCAAAAATCCAGATTTTTATCCCATCCAGGCCACTTTCATATGTGGTTCTAAATTAAATAAATATGTGACATTTTACAAAGTAATCTCATGCTGTATTTCATCTGACCATTTTTTCATCATCGATGACAGACTCACAGTGTTGTAACAGAATAGGCAAGAAGCAGCTAGATCAGCAATGGATGAAATAAACATGGAAGACACCACTGATGGAGCTACTCAGAATTGTCAGGTCCAATGATGGAACCATTTCAGAATTTATACACACACTGGCATGTGTAACATTTATATTTACTCCATAGTGTGTGATTTCACACACTGTCTCTCTGTGAAATCACATCCTCTGCACATGCTGCTCACTTCAGCACCATGAACTGTTCACACTGGATTCAGATGGAAGTTATGTTTAATTACAATTTGAATAAGCAGGCAGGGAAAAAAAACCAGAACAAAATCACAATAAATAGGTGTTTAGCCTTAGTGTGGATGATTCCTTGGCATATATTTCAGTCATTATCAAATACTTGCATCCAGTATAAAGTACATGTCCTCAAATAGCAATGTTAGGCTGCTATTCCAACATTTTGTATGTTGGATTTTTGTTCTCATTTCTGTAAACTTTGGTGTTCCATTATTTATTCTGCTACCGGGCTTTGACTTTTATACGTTTAATGTGATTGATATGAACAGGGGAGTGGTTGCTGAAAAGTAGATACAATGTCTGAAAAGCCTTGAACTGAATGACTTTTCCTATCAAGAATTAAGTTTAAACTTACTTTAAAAAAAATCGGTCATAAAATTGAATGTAGAGAGAAAATGTGCTTTTATTTTGCAGTTCCACCTAGCCCAGGAGCTGTATGTCTCATATAGACCCCTGAAGTCTGCAGATACCTCTTTGCCCTTTGTTCTCAGGACAAGAACTGATCAAGTGAAGGCACTATTTAGTTTTTATGCTTCTCAGCTCTGGAATCAACTGCCTGAAAACCTGAGATGTGCTAAAACTGCTAGCTCTCTAATTTCAGGACTGAAAATGTTACTGTTTACTGAAGCTTTTCTATAAAGGCCAAATATTTCCAAATTTCTGTCACATTTGAACTTTTGTTTGCTTAAATTTGTTCTTTATAATTTCCTTGATTCGATAATGTCTCCAGTTTTGATGTAAAGCTTAATTCGTCTTTCTGTCAGGTGCTTTTTTTGCATCTCTGTTCCTTTGTTTTCCTCTAAAGAACTTTGAATTCTCCTGTGTATGACTGGTGCCACACAAATAAACCTGCCTTGCCTGGCCTTGCATTTCATGCCTACACCCAGCCAAGAAACTGTTTTGTTATTATCAAGCACTTTTGATGATCACCGGTATAATACATGGGTTTCCAATTATTGTGAGTAAAAGAATTTGTAATCAGTTGACTTTTATTTTTATTTATTTGTGAACATTAATCATCACGAGTTTCTACAACATATAGGAATGAGGTTGGAAAGCTCTCTAATTTTGGTCCTGAAATTAGAGAGCTTCAATGCTTATATGAAGCGAATCCTCTTGTTTCAATGACCTTTGGTCTTACAAAAGCCAAAGTGGATGACCTCATGTTACGGTTGCGTGGTGGAGAACAGTATCTTCACCACTGCACGTACTATATATAAACATCTCCATCAGTGGCATTTCTTATCAGCTACCCTGCCTCTCTGTGGTTTTTGTCTGGGACCTCCACGGAGTGCCCTTGCTATGCCTAGTTTCCCCTGCTTGTACCTCTGCCACAGAAATATCCTAAAGAATGTCTTTGACAAGGGTATCACAGATGCTGCCTTTTGTTGCTCAACTGGGGCTGTTTGCATGGGTGTATGAACCGACAAGCCAACACTAGCCACAGTTGTTGGCATCAAACACAGGTCTTGTTTTAAAAGCTGCAACAAAAACACTGTCATCATGCACTGAGGACGTGATTTATGTGACATGCTGGCTTGTTTGGGGGCCCACAGGACAGTTCTTTTTTTACAGTATCTGGACAATAGTGAATGTATACACTTCACACTACCCGTATGCCATGCCTTAAGTTTATGTTAGTCTTTTCATGGGAACTTTTGGGATATGGAGAGCTGACAAAGTGAAGCGTTGTTCTTGTTCTTAAATTCCTCTCTGCCTTTATTCTTCTGTTTCTCCAGGTGGGACCAGATGGAGGGTTTGGAGAAAGGATAGACACATTTCTTCTGTCATGTCAGCAAAGGCCAAGGTTTGTCAGAAACTTTCCCTCCTTTGTCCTGACTTTGTTCTTCCTGCTATCTTCTGCTGTTTCGTACTTAGTCCAGTTTCCTCATTTTTTCGTAGACATAAGAATAACAAAGTCAGCAAAAAACAGACCATATTAAGATATACATTATCAGCAAACACCTTCCCTTTTAAGATTTGTTTAAGTTTTCATAAGAGTAAGTGGACCCATATTTACAGTGTAGGTATTAATCAATCGACTAAAACAAAGAAGTGTTTTGCTTTGCTTTTAGTGTTTTTAGATCTCATTTAAACTCTGTTAACCACACTGTCAGCAGTGGGCAGTTCTGTTAATCTTGATAGCAATTCATTCATAATGAGGTTTCCTTTAAGGAAACATGTCAGTCAAATTAGTACAACATCACAGTACCACTGCATTCTATTAACCATGTCAGAGGGCATCCAGCCCCTGGCCTGATGACTCACACTACTACAAAGAAATCTAAGAAAACATTGTCTGTTTTGTTTCCAAGTACTAGAATTTCCCTCATATGTAGTCCCACTACCTCTGAGCAAAATTTAGATAAATCCATTTTCTTCTCTTTAAACTTGAAAATGTGGTTGAAAAGTAAACGTTGAAAAGGCGTCTATATGAAGACTCCTGTGTGGGTTGCTCAAGTAGGCTAACCAAACCTAACTTCAGCATCGTTGTTTAGGCAACATCTTGACAGGACCTGCGGGTTCTGAAAGTCCAGTTTTCCTCCTGTTTTTTGGCTAAATAAAGACAAGGACTGGCCAACCTTAAATGGCTGTAGAAAGGTTTTCCATGGACCTCCTGTGTTTAGTGGGTCAGCTACGAGCACTCAGTACTGATATAATCTTGTTGCAAGCAGACACCGGCCAGTTTCTGGTTTAAAGGCACACTGTGGCATGAAAAGTCATACTTTCAAAATTCTTTATAATGGGATGCCAGAGAGACAGTCGAAGTGTGCAGAGATTTTTCTGAGCATATGGAGAGTAGGATTATGCCCCCACCCTCTTCTTGTCTTGTCAGTCAGCTGGCTAAAAACAGCTGACTGATAAGTCAGCTGTCTTTAGCGAGGGTGACATCCTGTATATATATATCACCTGTATATATATATACTGTATATATATATATATATATATATATATATATATATATATATATATATACTGTATATATATACAGTATATATATATACTGTATATGTATATATATATATATACTGTATATATATATATATATATATATATATACTGTATATATATACAGTATATATATATATATATATATATATACTGTATATATATACAGTGTGTATATATATATATATATATATATATATATATACACTGTAAATATATATATACACTGTAAATATATATATATATGTTTTTATTTATATGTTATGTAGGCTCTCTGCTGGAGGTGATACTAGATTTATTTCACTACTTGTGCAGAATATAATTTCAAACTTAGTCTTAAAATAATTTATCTGAAATGGATCTAGAATCAGCTTTATGAGTGCATAAAACAGTTATAAAATTGTTAAAACAGATTTTATATAGAGTGAGTGTCAGCACAATCACTCTACATGTAAACATACATAGACAACATGCATGTTTTTGGACTGTGGGAGATAGCTGGAGAACCCACACTTGCAGAGGAAGAAAATGCAAACTCCGTGCAGAAAGACCCATGGCTGGGATTCCAACCTAAGGCTATCATGATGTCAGAAGCTGGCTTTGTGATTACTCCATCACTGACTCGGTGGTCACCTTTGTTTACATTTGCAAAGGTTAACATTAGGAGCTGTTGCTGATATCAAAGTATATTTTTGTGCATGTGGACCTGTTGTAGCTGCTGGTACATTTAGTGATAAACGGGAAATTAAAATGTTCAGGCTGGTTAAAAATAAATACATTAAAAAAATCAAAGGATACTTAATAAGTCGACAGTTGCAGCACTTGCAGTCATGTCCTGTTCTCACACAAACACAGAGCTTTGTTCTTTGTGTTTACTTTTCACTTTATTTGCTAAAGCCACAGAACTTTCTCATGGAAAACAGTTTTAAAGCTATTTCCTTTTTAAAAAGTCAACACACATGACTTCATCTTTCACTGCTTCAATAAGATTAAATACATTAAGCCGACCATGCTTATTGTGCAAAAACAAATTCATAGACTTTTTGTTTCTCCTGTCAGATAAGTGAAAATGTTTTGTCATGTAACATCACAAATAAAACACAGCAATAGGAAAAGCTGACCCTGTTCATTGTACTTTCATTTACCTACTCTGTATATCTTAGCCTTAGGTCTGATGTGAAGAGTTAGAATTGAGTTCCAGCTCATGTTTTCTGTGTCTTTAGGCGCTCCTGTGGGTGCTCATCTCTTTGCTGCCTCTTGTGGAAGGAGCTCACATGAGAGCTCATACTCCGACTGCTGCTGCTGGTATAGGATCAGACTTAAGCCATGCTGCAGGCCTTCTGGACGCTCAGGACGAGAGAGAGTTTCCTGTGACACTGCCAGAAGTAGTGGAGGACAAGGAGCAGGAGGATGACCCTAACCCTACTTGGCATGCTCTATATGGTACTGAAGTTCCTCTTAAAGTAAAGCTCAGGCATGTCAGCTACACTGGGCTGCATCATAATGCAAAAATCTGAGTCACCTCAGAAAATTTAAAGGGAATATGTTTTTATAGCGGCATGCAAAAGTATCTATACCCCTTAAACGTTTTTATAGTAAGTTCGGTAACATACTATAAACTTCTTTTATTGGAATGTTATCTGACAGACAAACACCATTAAAAATCTGAAAAGCGTGGGTTGCATTTGTATTCAGCCCCATTTATCCTCCAGTGCAAACAGAAGTCATCTAATTAGGAAATCTCTAATTCAATCTATCATCTGGAAACGGAAAGAGTCTGGCACAACTGTACCTACCAAGACACCACTGTCCACCTAAACTGACGAGCATTAATCAAAGAAGCAGCCAAGATGCCCATGTTAACTCTGGAGGAGCTAGAAATCCACAGATCAGGTGGGAGAATCTTCTGACAGAACAATTCTTAGTAGTGCACTTCACAAATCTGGCCTTGTTGGAAGAGTAGCGAGAAGAATGCAATTAGATGTTCAGTTAGTGGTTTGCCACAAGCCAAGCAGAGGACACAGCAAACATGTGGAAGGAGGTGTTCTAGTCAGATGACACTAAAACTGAACTTTTTGACACTATGTGTTGTGAAAACACTAAACACTGCCTTGAACAAATCATTCACTGTAACATATGGTGGTGGTAGCAGCATACTGTGGGGAGGCCTTTTTTGTGTCAGGAAATGAAACCTGATCAGAACACAGCCAGTGGTACAGAGGATTAATTTAAATTAAAACACATGTATGTGTTCGGCAGGCCTAGTAAAAGTCTGGATCTAAATCCAACAAAACAAATCTGTGGCAAGACTTAAAAAATCAATCTTGATAGATGCTCTCCATCCTGTCAGACTAAGATTGAGTCATTTTATAAAAAGGAAAAATGGGTACAATTGTTGTCAAAACTGACAGAGGCAGCAGCCACACTTTTGTTCCCCAAAATATTGATTTAGGGGAGTTGAATACAAATGCAAGATACAATTATCAAAGTTCTATTTGTAAAACTATATGAAAACCATGTAAAATTGTCTTTCTACTATGCAATTATACACTACGTCATGCTGGTCTGTCACATAAAATCCCAAGAATAAACATTGAAGTTTGTGCTTGTAACGTGACATGGTGTGAAAAACCTTAAGGGGTGTGAATACTTTTGCAAGGTGCAGTATTTTGGATTTAATTCTAGCATTGAAGTATATGATTGTGTCATTAACTGTACAGATCTAGCCTCTATACTATACAGAATATTTTCTAATATTCTCTCCACTGCATTTTTCTATATGGTTTTATTTCAGAGCCGTTTGTAATGGATGAGATGGATGACCATCCCAGCATCCGCTGGGCAGGGCGCTCCCCACGCTCGTCTGACCCCACAGAACCTCAGCCTAAAGGATCACAGAAGAAGAAAAAGAAAAGAAAGAACAAAGAAGGGGAGGATGGCGAAGAGACAGGAAAAGCAGACAGAAGGGGGAAAGGTAAAAGCAGGCATCCGAAGCAGAGCAGCAGAGACTGCCGGGTGGAGAAAAAAGAGATGAAGGTTCGGGACCTTGGACTGGGCTTTGATTCTGATGAGATTGTCCTCTTTAAGTTTTGCGTGGGCTCTTGCCAGAGTTCGAGAACAAACTATGACCTGGCACTGAACACACTGCTGGAAAATGGCTCACTGCCTCGCCGCACTGCCCGTAAGGTCAGCAGAAATCCTTGTTGCCGGCCAGACCGGTACGAGCCAGTTTCCTTCATGGACACTACGACGACATGGAGGACCATCCAGTCGCTTTCAGCTGCCAGTTGCATGTGCATCGGCTGAATAGACGGTCTACACAGCCGGTTTCAACGCTCGTGTTGTGTGCTAAAGGCCTGGATATAAGTAATGGCCAGAGGGAGGCGATGTCACACATCAAACATAATAAGTTATAGAGGCCTTTTTGGGTGCAGCTGGACACTAAGGAGCTTAAATCAGAGACTTATGTGAAGCATCACTAGGGAATCTCCATCTGGAAAAAAAACAGTTTTCACCTCAATGCTGGACACGGGATTCAGGAACCTCTGAGCCCTGGAATTCCTTCAAAAAAGACAACTCGTATCTAAACATGTTTTGATTTTATGTGGGAGAGATCCAACAGCTGAAACTCATGAGATAAAAAAAAGCCTAGTTAAAGAACTGACACTGTTTATACTGTTACTTTAACTAAACAGACAGATAGGACACTCACTGCAAACAGTGAAACCAGCGCTTCCCAAAAATTCCCAACAGTTTTTCTGTTTCCCCACACACAAACAGGGACCTCACATTGTATCTTTTTCTATACATTCAGGTGAACTCAGCCTGGCGAACTCAGATGCCATGCATCTTCATGTATTACTGTGTAAAAGTAAAATATATTTATTACAGCTAAATTATTTATTTATTATGGCTTCATATGAGAGCTGTTTTTATAAACTGTATAATGTAGATGCGAATATATATATTTATTGCCAAGATTCACATTTCACCTGCACAGCTGCTTTTGTTGGATTCTTCTCAGTGATTCATTTTAACGTTTTTCCCAACGCAGAGACACAAACCAGATAGTGAATTTAGACAGCCATTGTAGCCGTAGTTACTGCCTCTCTTATGCCATTTAGCCCTAACCAATAGAATGTAAATTGTCCTCCATCATACTGTTGTAATGATCCTGATTTATTTTGTTTTTGCCTCAGTAGTGCCTCACAGTCTTGATCCTAACATGTAGGCATGGGCCAGTAGAAGATGCTCAACATAAAGCAGGGGTTCCCAAACTTTTCATTCCATGGTCCCCCAAACAGCATTAGCTTCTGGGTGGGGACCCCTTTTTGCAAACCCACAGAAGCATCAGCTTTTTAAAATGTCTTTTACTAACTATTCAATAATCAATACATTTCTTTAATGTAAGAATATTATTAAAATATGTTAACAAAATTATAATCCCACTGAATAACATTCAACATACTGCTGAGAATAAGAAGTGTTTTTGTTTTACCATTATCCCCAACCTTTCTGAGGCCTTCTTAGTGCCCCCCTGGCGACCTCCCAGGGGGCCGTGGCCCCCACTTTGAAAACCACTGACATAAAGTAACAATAATAATTTTTCACAGTTTATAACACAAACATTTAATGAAGATCATGATCTGTTTCCTTTCATTTTAAACAGAAGAGCAACAATTATTCCTGCTTCTGCTAAAACTAAAAAACAACCTAATTATTTATTTATTACTTCTATTGATTGTTGTTAAAAATCTAGAATAAACACCCGCCAATTTCAGTAGTAGTTTTCAGGTGCTTAATGTGCAACATTAGGCATAGTTGCTGCTCTGTGTTTTAGAGTAAGACAAATATAACAAGCTGATTTTAGCTGGTTAGTTAGTTAGGCTTTCTGCAGAAAGAGTCTTCTTCAAGTGTTTAACCCCGCATGTTGCTTGTAGCTTGTCAGCTGCAGTTTAAAACAGTGTTCCCTTAAAAAGAGTGCTGGGTGATGCTCCTTCAGTTTCCACACCTTGACTCAGTTGTTTTTCACGTCTGGCAATAATTCCAAACAGCTGAATTTGTGTTTTGTGTGAGCGAGAAGGCTCTCTGAGTGTACAAGCCTTCTTTCAGCCAGCTAACCAGCAGTCACCACTGGATTTTGGACGATGTGGGCCACTAGGCTAAAGCCAAGTCGTGTGGCCTGCCCACATGTTTCTTTTATGCATGCAAATTACCATAGACTGATAGTTAGGTAACCACTGAGTTTACCATTGTTTCAGCTTAGAGTGGTCATCATTTTCTGTCATGACATCCAAGCAGCTAAAACTCACACAAACATCTGAATATGCTGTTATTGCACCAAGCAAACCAGCAGTTGCCTTGACTCCCTTTCAAGCCATAGTCTACTTTTCCCCAAAACAGGGCGTGGACCTTGCACAATCACTGAGTACCCAGATGTTTCAATTCACCTGTTGGTAGATCTACATGAAGCTTGACAAATGAAAACACCTCACAGTGACACGAGCATGTACGTTTTTTTGGAGGGGGGAAATGCCATGTTTGCAATACACTCATCCACTTGGCATCCATTCTTTTGGGCTCCAAAAAATCTCTGGGCACCAGGCTACTGCACAGGCAATTCCTTGCTCAAGTCCAATCCAGCCTTCAGTCTGCAACAACATGTGGGGGAGGGTGGTGTTTCTGTATGGTCCATACAGCCAGAGAAAACTGCAGTCACTTAAGCTCATTTAAAGAACTTTACCTTGTGGTATGACGGGAAACATTAGCAGTTTTACCTTTAGCCTTTTAGAACTTTGGTATACCTTGATACCATGAAACTGGCCCATGCCTACTGCCAGGTTATACCTTTGTTCCAGTTTCAGGTTTAATTTAACTTAGCAAAAATGTTCTTATTGCAAACAGATAAAATATTTTTCATCGTAACAAAACCTCAAAGTGTCTTAAGTGCATCTTAATGGTTCCATAATTCAGTTTAAATTACACTCGCTGTTACCCATCATCATCATCCATATTATTATTATTATTATTATGAAATGTTCTATATTTTTGTATGGCATTATCCTCCTAGGGAATAAAGTTTTAAAAATCTAAGTAGTTTCATCATTGTACTACTCAGACATGTGGTCAATTTGCTCAATTCAACCTTTTCTGGAAACCACTCTTTTCAAGCCGTTTCCAGTGGAGTTAGGTTGCAGCGCCACCTGGTGGCTGAAGGTCAAATCAAAGATTTAACCTTCAACTGGTTTGGAGCGTTGGTAGTACTGGTGTCCCAGCTTTGAAATAAGCCAAACCAACAACCAGCAGTTTTAATGTTTTTTTTTATTTTTATTATTTCTGCACAAACAACAGATCCAACAAAAATCTCTAAACATCTCTAAACATGTTTTTTAAGTAGTATGTTCACATTGGCTGTTTACAAATGTGGTTGTAAAATTTAAAATGTGCAATATGAATACTTAGTAAAAACAAAATGTTTACATGTAGTTTTCCACACATTACAAAGTTGAGCAGCGTGAGTTTACAAAATACAGATACGCAGCTTAACAACAACACATGATGGATGGACATCACAGTGTATAGCACTAACATTTTCACTTGTACCCATAGGGTATAATAATATACTATTTCTGTTCCAGTGCTTGAACAAAATCACCAAAGTCATTCTTCCCAATCCAGTTTTAGCCTAAAGAGGGACTTTTCCATCAGCATCAGCATCATCACAGTAAGCTGCTTGTTGGATTCACAGTTAGTGGCTAAATGCTGAAAGTGTCTCATCAGCCAAGACTGCCCATAATCATGACCAGGGCTAGCTGTTTTCAAGAGGCTGCACAGCCACTTTCAACAAATGCCCATTTGGATTGGGTGTTTTGCTGCGATTGAAGTAAAAAAGCAGAGAAGAAACCCAACACTGCTGCCATGCTTAATGTGAAGTACCTGCTGCCTGCTTACAACTAAAGAACAAAATCAAAACATAAATGATACAGAGTTCAGTGAGTTAAATGTAAAAGCACATTGAAGATGAGAAAATACAACCAGAGCCATGAAAAAGACACATTAAACATTGGGTTAGAAAAAATGAAAAACAACTGCAGACAGACATTTATTGTGGCTTTGATTCCAAATAAAATGTGTTTAACTCTTGGATTGTTTTTACAGCATTTGTCTGTTTGGCATTTTCTGTTATTATTTTTCTATTATCATTTTGTGTGGTTATACCATTGACGTCTGTATTTGTCCTACAAAATCAGATGTTTTTGCTCCACTGTTAGCTATCAGAGGTCTGCAACCTTCCACCTCCAGAGCCACATGCAATGGCTATCTGTAACTCAGCACAGTTAACAAGCAAATCTCATTGTGTTTCTATTTAAATAAAAGTTCAAAAGTGTCGTTTCACTCTCCAGTTTAATGCAGTGTGTGCATAATGTTTCCACATGTGCCCCTATACTGAAACGGCAGGCAGGTTAGGATTCATTTTAACACATAAACTTCTGTAAAAACACTGGAGGCAGCCCTGCAACACATTTCTAGAAGCTATGGTTAAATATAAATGTCTAATTTTCCAAGTGAAAAGCTACTATTTCATTGACCTGTTTGATTATGAAACTTGCTGGCATGTACAGTAGTCTCCCAAAGCAATCAACCAGGAACCTGTGAAAGAAAACTTTTAAATTTCTAAATGTAATGAGATTCTGCATTCTGAAGCATCAAACGTGTTTTTAAAGTAAGTAAATTTATTACAATCAGAAAGAAGAAATAAAGGTGTGGTCCACTAAAATCCTTGCTAAATCTATGGTAAATCCCAAATTGATAATCAGCTGATGATCCATCTCTCCTCGTATACAATTGCAACCGATGTTAC
This sequence comes from Girardinichthys multiradiatus, assembly GCF_021462225.1. Lineage (NCBI taxonomy): Eukaryota > Metazoa > Chordata > Actinopteri > Cyprinodontiformes > Goodeidae > Girardinichthys > Girardinichthys multiradiatus. The sequence continues at coordinate 5,460,866 of NC_061799.1, forward strand.
TTGCATGGTAACATTAAGCTGCAACAGTCATTTATTTCAAGGATAAGTAGGTGTCATGAATAAAGAAATGACATTTGTGGCAAGGAAGGGAAAAAGTCTCTGTGGATTGTTCAGGTTGCAGACCTGTCATAAACGTAGCCTAAGCCTGTCTATAATGCTCCTATGAGGTCAAAAAAGTTACTTTGAACTTGATCTTGATCCAGACTGGTATTTTCTCTCTTAGCTACATGGAGAAGACAACAGAGTAGAAGTTATACCGGGGTGTTACAGATGATGGTATTTGTGCTCCTCTGCCTTGATGTCCTTTAGGTCCTTATAATAATACTTTTTTTAATATATTTACTTATTTACCAGGGCATGCTTAACTTAAATATTTCACATGGACATACATTTTTCTTCCCATAAGAATAACCAGTGAGCTTCACCTTACATCTCTGCCCAGGGGTCTGACATCAGACTGTTTGTAGCAGTTGATTGGTCACTTAAAGGCTTGCTTTATCGTACAAAGCAGCTCGTACTCCATCATGCAGTTAATGATATAGCAGGCTTTCTATTTGATCTAGCTAACATCAGCTTGTTCTTTGACATAGCAACGCTTTTTTTTTTCTAATTATCCTCCAGGAATTTTTTTCTCTTACTCCATTTTCTGTAACTGCTTTATTTTGCCAGGGCAAATATAATGGCTACCCGCCACTTTAGAAGCAGGCCACCAGTTTACAGGGTTGACTGTTTCCTGGACTTGTTTAGTCATTAATCAGTACAAGCAGTTCTGGTTTTTGTATGAATGGCATCCTGGGTAAGCCCCTACATCTGGGGAATAAGACGAATATAATTAACTTACTGAGCTGCAAGTCAGCAGCCTTTCTGCCACATCAACTCAGGCGTCACTCAGCATCCCATGTGCTCCGAAGCTGTACGTGTGTGTACTCCAGGTGGCCCCAAAACATGCACCTGGATGATCTGGAAGGCTTCCTTACGCCTCAGACAAAGCCCAATTCTCTAAAAGATTCTTTTAAATTATGTAAACTTTTACAAACATAAAGATCAACATATTAATTTAAAGCATCCAAAATTAATGAAGAACGTTTTAGTCCAGGCTTGACCTTCAAACTGTTGTGCTTTTCATGTTTTCATTGATCAAAGGTAATTCTAAAGTGAAGAAGACATAAAAAATATATATATATTTTTGTTGTATTACCAATATAATATAGGTTTTATGAATCTCAGCTTGTGCTTTAACAAGTCTTTGTTTAGTGTAGATCAATCCAGCTAATCCAGTCTAATTATATAAGATTTTATTCCATAGATGATCAAATGCATTACATGCTTCTTTAAACACATAAACTTAAATTTGCTCCAAATCATAAACTGTGAAAAGTTATTAACTCTAGCCTCAGGAATATTTTCTCACAATGCTGTCAGTCTGTACACCACAAGGGCCGTTCATCCCTATACACCTGCTCAGAGCATGACTTTTTTGCCCTGTTCTGTGCCACCCTGGCCAAAAAGCCATACTGCTCAAATCATATCAAATCACCAAACGTGCTCTGTATCCATATGTTGTACTAACTAAAATTCAGCAGCTTTCTCTTTCATAAAGATAGTCTAAATGTAATCATTCTGGTGCATTCTCTTATGTATGCATGTAACTATAGCATTAATGTCTTAGAAAGTTTTGTGCTGCAGTGCAGAGAGGCCCCACAACTACAGGAGGCGTAAAGAAAAACGAAGATGCTCAACATGGCTGCAAAACACAACTAATCTCCTGACAGCTGAGTGCATAAGAATACAAGTTGAGAGTTAATATTCCCATTTTAAGACGCCGACTTGTAAAAAACGAATAAACAACATATTATGATTTTAGCTTGGTTATTTAGGGCATCTGTTCTGTGTTAAGGTTCAGGGGGAAATATTTGATGGGTAACACCAGAGATGTGTGACTCATTGCCTGTCATAGATGGAAAGAAGGAAGTGATGGGTCAGAGGTGAAGATGGACACAAAAACAAAGAAAAAGACAGAGACAGATTCATCTGAAACGAGAAAAACAGGACATGAAACAGAGACCGGCTGAATGAAACTGGAAAAAAAAACTTAAGAAAACTTTCAAGAGGACTTACTGGTATGCTTTAAATTATATCTGTGTCCTTTTTCTAACTATATGCCCCATTTTTTTAATGAATAGTTTCTGCGTGGTCCGGGAACCCACTTTTAGCGCATCAGAAGCATTTAGCAGACTGACTGGAGCTCGGGGTGCTGAACGTGCAGGTAACGATGTCCACTCTGTGGACGTTCACCACACCGCCGCGTCCCAGAGACGCCTGCTCCTTGTCGTCTAGTCCAGGGTGAGGCGCTGCTTCCTCCCCACTGCCACTGGTCGCGGCGGATTCCACACTGAACGGGTGGATGTTGACCTGCGCCGTATCGTACTCCCACGCTTGTCGGATCGCGAAGTCTGTGAAAGAGGTATTCTTGGTGGACAGCGGGTGTCCTGTGTCGTTTCTGAAGCTGGCCGTGCGCAATGACGCGTAACTGGTGTAGTTGCTGTGTAGTGATGGAGGGGTGTTTCGACCCCCTACCCAACTCTTTTCATCTCCACGGCCGTCCTTTGCCCGGGTGATTGCACTCTTGAGCCTGCCGCAGCCTTTCAGCAGCAGGTTCTTTCTGCATAAAATGTAGACCCAGGGGTCCAGGATGGGGTTGAAAGAGGCGAAGCGGATCGCCAACAGGTCGCTCCTGTAGTCAGGTCTTCCTCCAGCAGAGATGTAGGAGGGGTCATAGAGCTGGTTAACAAAGATTCGCACCTGCCAAGTAAACAAGCAAAAAAAAAACAAAAAAACAACAACAACAAACAAACCAAACATAAACATAAACATGAATTAAATGGGTGAACATAAAATGCATGTTCATTGTTTTAATTGAAACAAGCAAAGGACAACTAGAGCTTACCACTAACGGAATAGAACAGACCAGGAACACGATGGTCATAAACACCAGTAACCAGAACATCTGGATCTCGGCGGCAGAGGTGACCGACGACAGCCGAGGGAAGCAACGACGCGAGCCGCTGTGCTCACTCAGCTCCGTCCGTACGATCCCCGTCCTCTGGTTCATCCCGACAAGAGACCTGCACACCGCCAGGTTGCAAAAAACAGTCACGGCGATCAGCAGCAACATGACGCCGCCGTACAGGAAGGAGTAACATGCTCCAGCTGGATCCACCGACCTCCAATCCAGAAAGCACCAAGTGCCGGGGAAGTGCCTGACGTGCTGACCGAAGCCAAAGCTGGGCATGATGCACAGCACGATGTTGGCCAAGTAGGTTACCAGGAGCGCAAAGCGCGCCATGGTTCGGTCTATGTGCATGGAGTAGAAATACGCATGGTTAATGGCCAGGTATCGCTCCACTGCCATTGCGCAGAGGATGGACATGCCCGCAGAACCAAAGAAAAGCATGGAGAAGGAGAAGAAGTGGCAAAGCAACACTCCTCCAGGCCACCGGCTGGCCACATACGTGGCGATGACCACTGGACTGGTGAAGCACGTCCCCAGCAGATCAGTGATGGCCATCCCGCACACCAGTGTATAGAAGGTGGTTTCCTTTTGCTCCTTCTTGGAGACACACAGCACTACGATGGCGATGAGGTTCCCCAGAACTCCAACGGCAAACATCGTGGCTGAAGTGACCAGAGACTTGGACTCGAGTCGGAGCGTAGGCAAGGTTGTTTGGTTATGGCTGAGAAGATAAGACTGAAGCGGTTCAGAAACATTTGTGTCCAGTTCTCCAAACGCAGCAGTGTCGTTGATCATTCTTAAAAACCAAGAAAACTGGAACTTTTTGTAAAGTGCAGAAAAAGTTGCTCCAGGAATACAATGTGGGGCTCAAGCTAATCCATGGCTGCAAACAAACATGCTGCGTGCGGCTGGGCGCAAAGTGCTTGAATTAGAAGAAACTGTTCTCTGCATGGCCACATTAAGGAGCAGCTTCTCTATTTATTGTTTTAAGCGCGAGGTTGTGGGTATTTATGCCGCGTGCTGATGTCAGCCGAATGACGTGTGTGGCAATATGGATATCCAAGTAGCCCACTCCTGCAGCCAGATTGGGATTCATATTCTTTTTTTTCGGAGCCTAAAACTCCGAGGTAAACACGTCACCTCGCAATACGCATGAAAGCAGCTGGTAAAATCTGGGCTCATGTAGAGGGGAATCCACATGACCAGTGGAGGGAAACATCCGCTTAAACCTATTTTTCAGATCCATGAGGCCCTGAAGGCGCTCCTTTTTACGCTCAGACAAACTAATCTCAATAAGCATAAACAAACAGACCAACAGGTATATGACTGTGAAGATGGACATATTTTAACATGCTCCCTGAATTCTAATAAGGATAACTAGACCAAACCGAAATGCATTATTTAATTGCTTCCTAAAGATTCAGGCCGAGTAATACGACTGAACCACACTTCAGCACCAAGGTCAGCGCCTCAAACACACTGTAAACACAGCCAGAAACTTTACCTTTTAACCTCTACGATGCTTTTGATCTCTGACTACTCTGACCCACCCATGGAATTTCGAAGCCGGATCTGCAGACCAACAGCCCTCTTTATTAATTGAAACCGTCCCCTCGCTTCCCCATCCAGTCCGCTTTCTCATCGATGTCTCATCTTGTTTGTGCGACCCTAACGTAACCCACAGATCAAACTGCCAGGGGCACCACACACACTGAGCAGAGATTCATGCATGTTATAAACCTTTAGACAGTGTTGTCCAATTGGTTCTATTGTAGCTGTAGTATTTATGGCACCAGAGACCCTCCGTTTATTGGTAGTGACCTCCTCGTTTTAGTGTTTTAACACATTATTCACAAAGAGCCATTTGTTCAACAGATCTGAAATCCAATGCAACCAAACAATGCTACATGTCCTACTTCTAAACAAATGAGGCCCCTAGTAAAAAAAAACAATTTGGCCCCTTGCAGATTTCTTCTGATTTTGTTTATAATATCACATCTAGGCCTTTTTACTGCTTGATCTGTAGAATCAGGAACTCACTTGTCTGACAGCATGAAGTAGGCTATAAGATCTTTAAAAAGCACATATTATGCAAATATCTTAAGAAATAAAGGAGCAGATGAAAAATAAAGTCACTAAAGTCTACCATCCTTTAAAGATCACAAAGCCATTTATAAAAGCTCTGGGAGTCCAGCGACTCACAGCAAGAACAACAATCCACATGGGTCTGTGGTAAACCTTGCCAGGAGTGGTGGGCCTACCAAGAAAAGAGCACATAAGCGATTCAGCTAGGAGGTCACAAAAGTACGGTGGCCGGGGGGTGCAAAACACTTTTACAAGTACCGAAACAAATTTACATTTCAGAAAACAAATTTACATTTCAGAACTATGTTTTATTTCTGATCAGCATGAATTTTGGCCTTGGAACTCTCCCATAAAAGACATTTATGCACAGTCTCTAAATTTTTGACCCCCTCTCTTATTGTTGAATCATGAACACTGACCTTAAGTGAGGCAAGTGAGACCTGCGGGACTTTAGATATTTTAGATTCTTTTGTACGGTGGCCGGGGGGTGCAAAACACTTTTACAAGTACCGAAACAAATTTACATTTCCGAAAACAAATTTACATTTCAGAAAACACTTTTACATTTCAGAAAACACTTTTACATTTCAGAAAACAAATTTACATTTCAGAAAACACTTTTACATTTCAGAAAACAAATTTACATTTCAGAAAACAAATTTACATTTCAGAAAACACTTTTACATTTCAGAAAACAAATTTACATTTCAGAAAACAAATTTACATTTCAGAAAACACTTTTACATTTCAGAAAACACTTTTACATTTCAGAAAACACTTACATTTCAGAAAACAAATTTACATTTCAGAAAACACTTTTACATTTCAGAAAACAAATTTACATTTCAGAAAACACTTTTACATTTCAGAAAACAAATTTACATTTCAGAAAACAAATTTACATTTCAGAAAACACTTTTACATTTCAGAAATATGTTTTATTTCTGATCAGCATGAATTTTGGCCTTGGAACTCTCCCATAAAAGACATTTATGCACAGTCTCTAAATTTTTGACCCCCTCTCTTATTGTTGAATCATGAACACTGACCTTACCTGAGGCAAGTGAGACCTGCGGGACTTTAGATATTTTGGATTCTTTTGTACGGTGGCCAGGGGGTGCAAAACACTTTTACAAGTACCGAAACAAATTTACATTTCAGAAAAAAAATTTACATTTCAGAAAACAAATTTACATTTCAGAAAACAAATTTACATTTCAGAAAAAACCGGAAAGGGAATGTACCAACACCGAGGCTGACCCGGAAGTCAGCCTCAGGGGCTGCATCCTTCGAAGGACGTATTTGTAGGCCGATTACGTTACAGCGCGGCGACGAAGGCTGTCCCAATTCATGAATCATGACTCCCTCAAATGCGGCCGACAAATGTGTCCTTATTTTGCCCGATTTGAAGGATGGGTCATCAGTATCCTTCGCGGCCCATCATTTCCCATCATTCATTGCGTGTCGAAGCGGATTGGTCAAGCAGGGGAAGCCATGGCGGATCATAGCAGCAAAAGCTGTGAGTAAATTGTGGAAAATTACACTTTCTGTGACACAAATTAACTTCTACATTGTTTTTAGTGTGGGAATATAACTATGTAGACGTGAAATATCTGCTTGATTTATCTAGACATCGCTTAATTTCAAACGTGCTCCGACGTGTTCGGAGTTTTCCGTTCCCGGCGTAGTAACCGGCTCGCCTCGCCAGCCCTACCGGCGGTGAGGTGAGCTAGCCCGGTAGAGATCTGACCGGACTATCGGCACTAAGCTCCCGCTGGCAGTCATCACAGTGAACGTTTAACACAAGTGATTTCTAACAGTTTATGTTATTATTTTAATTGTTACTGAAAATCGATTTAATATTTCAGGTGATATTAAGGTTAACCAGAATAAATGGACAGTTTTATGTAATCCAACTGTATCGCTGTGGAGTGTGATTGAGAATAAATAAGCTTTTCAATATTCATTTTTGATGAAGAAATGTTCTACATGTTTTAAAAGTTTATTTATAATTCAGTTAGCATTATAATTTCTGATTCCAGGTGAACCCGACGAGGAATACACCTCCAAATGTAAGTGAATCTCAGTAAAGAAGTGAAAAGTTTGAAACAGCTTGTTTTAGACATTTGTTTAGAAATATTTTAATATTTTCTTCAAATTAAGACAAATGTAAAATTTAAAAAGGCTTTATTTTTGCTCTGATATTAAGCAAGATGGTTTTTTTTTTTGGTATCTTCATATGTTTTTTTAGGTACAAAGGAGCAGACGGGCCAGTTTATTAAGCTCAGGGGTGAGAATGAGCACCTTTTTACTGGAGCTAAAAACTCAGCCACCGTGGCTTGGAGGTACAATAACAATTTTTGCAGTCGGTTTCTGTCCAGTTTCAATAACTCCTATCTTTCTAACTTTCATAAATATCCATACAGTGATTAACATACTTCTTTCGGTTTGGGACAGTTCCGGAGAAGATGGACCAACAGGGGAAGGTCACCCCCTTTGCAGGACAAAACAATGTGGGACAATTAAAAAAAAGAATTTAGAGTATGTTCAGAAGTTCTCATGTCACACACAAATAAAAAAAATATTTCTAAATGTCTTATTGGTTTCTCTGTTTAGTCAACTCTTTTTTTTCTTCCTTCTAACTTTAGGATTGTAAGTATCCAGGGTCAAGAGAGGGAGTCAGTGAAAAACCCACTGCTGGTACTTGGCCCTGGTTTGTCCTTATGGATGAGGTGTTGGGACAGAGGTCTTCCACAACACCTCCTGTCCTGATTGCCTCCATCCCTGAGGACACTCCAGGGCCAAGCAGAGCGGTGGTCAACCAGATGGAGAAGGAAGACAGTGAGCCAGCAGGAAGGTGTCAGAAAAGAAAGAGGGACAGAGATGATGGAGTTGATCAGGGAGGACATGAGGGCACAGAGAATAGACAGACTGTTTTCCAAAGAATGGCACCAAAATAAGGTGCTACATAAGAAATATTAAGTTTTGTTCAGATTGTTTCTTAAAGTTTTAAGGTGTTCTAATAAATTTCAAAATTGTTTTTGTCACTAATGTTATTTCCATTTGACCTAATGTTACGGCCCCTGGCCTCTTGAGGCTGTGCAGGCTCCTTTTCTTTTTTTTGTTATGCAGATTTAGCTGTGGGGGCACACCTTCCTGATTGGCTGCCTGGAGACTGCTGAAAGGCAGCCGCGCCATTGGACCAGCAGAGAATTGCAAGCCAATCAGATGCAAATGAGGCCCACCTGCAACATATAAAATGCTCCAGTGAACATTCTCCCAGTGGGGCAGCTTGTAGGAAGAGGTTTTGTTCAGCTGTCCCCCACCTTTGGTGTTTTCAACTGCTTTGGCAGTTTTGGAATATTTCTTGTCCTGTTTGTTCTGCTAAAAGGGTTTTGACTTTGTTGTAGTTTGCCTCTCAAGCTAGAAGCTCATGGTTGGGAGGCTTGGTACCTCCCTTTTTGTGAATGTTCTTTTCTTTTTGGGTTCCTTGAACTTAATATTCCTCAGGTTGTTAGCCCTCTGTGTTTTTTTTTTTTTTTGTGTTACCTGGGTAAAATTGTATTGTGGCTTTGTGAAACCCTGTTTTGTAATAAATCATTTTACATTCCACTTGTTTCCTCTGGACACATCATTATGTTACCGCCCCTGAACCCCTAGACCTGTGTGGGCCGTAACACCTAACAATACATCAACTTCATTTAAAGTTATAAACAGAATTTATTATGAAAAATACAAACAGCACTTTAAACAGAATGTGGGAAGAAAACATTCAAACAGATCAAGATTACAAGACAAAAGGCATAAAATAAAACTATGTACAAGTATTTACAATGGCGACAGCAGGATCAACCTGAGTGACCGGTTCCTGGAAAAACCTCTTCAACAGAACAAAGAGGCAGATGTCTTTCTGAACAGAAAGTCTGGCGGTGTGGCTAAATCTCTCACAAGGTCAGAGACTTGGATGGGATGCTGCAACTGAGACCTGTGGTTTGTCTTTCTGGATGGTGAGCGAAGCATCACACAGGTGGTCTGCAGATGTTTGTGATGCCTCTCTCCGCTGTCCACGTCATCGTCCATCAAGTGGGATTAAAGGGCTGGCTGAATTGACAGCTGCCACATCACTAAGAGGTAATTGGAAAAATGCAGAATTAGAAGATGGTGCTCACAAAATATTACAATTAGTTATACCCCTCAAAAATTTATCACATCTATAATATTATACTCAGCTGACACAGTAGTCATGTTCTGGTGGTACCTCCTCCAGGGCAGACACCTCAGCTGAAAGCTGGTCCCGCCAGAGAGCAACGCTGCCTCAGTCCCGACCTCATCCTCATCCTCTTCTACAGCCTCCTCTGGGTCATCCTCTGGGGCCATGACATCCCCAGCACCAAGGCAGATGTTGTGGAGGATGGCTCATGCTGTTATGACCTGAAAACAATTTAAAAGAGGGTGCATATATGTGTATGTGTATATATTATGTATAATGTATATATAAAATGGATCTAGGTCAAAACTTACGTGAGGTACAAAGGTGTCGTGCACCTCCAGCGCTTGCACTCTGCAGACCACTCTATAGGATGTGCCACTTGCCAGCCAGAAAAGAAAAACCAAGGTCTCAATAGTAGCACCCCATCCATGGTGCAAAAGATTAAGTAGCACTGCCAAAGACTCCCTGCTCAGCTGAAAATCAGGCCTGGTGTCCTCCTGGTTGAAGAAGCGATCAGGACTGGGACACTCAGGTTGATCCCGCAGTAAAGGGGTCTAGTCTAGAAAAGGGAAGAATGGAGATGGAAAACCACATTATTTTTAAGGCATGCTTCTGGATATTTTAAGTGATCAAAGCAAGTAGATACCAATACACCAAAAACACTGCATTATTATATAATTATCTAAGAAAAGCCAGAGGGGATCAAATACTTTATAATTCCCATCTATCTTAAAATTTAAAGTTGTTTATATATATATATATATATATAATATGTCAACATACATTAGCCATAAAGTTGCTATCTCTTTGTTTATTGGCTAGTTAAATCAAACATCTTTTTTACCTGAACATGATTGTCTCTGGATTGTACCTGGAATCAGAAATTATAATGCTAACTGAATTATAAATAAACGTTTAAAACATATAGCACATTTCTTCATTAAAAATTAATATTGTAAAGCTTATTTATTCTCAATCACACTCTCCAGCGATACAGTTGGATTACATAAAACTGTCCATTTATTCTGGTTAACCTTAATATCACCTGAAATATTAAATCGATTTTCAGTAACAATTAAAATAATAACATAAACTGTTAGAAATCACTTGTGTTAAACGTTCACTGTGATGACTGCCAGCGGGAGCTTAGTGCCGATAGTCCGGTCAGATCTCTACCGGGCTAGCTCGCATCACCGCCGGTAGGGCTCGCGAGGCGAGCCAGTTACTACGGTGGGAGCGAAAAACTCCGAACACGTCGGAGCACGTTTGAAATTAAGCGATGTCTAGATAAATCAAGCAGATATTTCACGTCTACATAGTTATATTCCCGCACTAAAAACAATGTAGAAGTTAATTTGTGTCACAGAAAGTGTAATTTTCCACAATTTACTCACAGCCTTTGCTGCTATGGTCCGCCATGGCTTCACCTGCTTGACCAATCCGCTTCGACACGCAATGAATGATGGGAAATGATGGGCCGCGAAGGATACTGATGACCCATCCTTCAAATCGGGCAAAATAAGGACACATTTGTCGGCCGCATTTGAGGGAGTCATGATTCATGAATTGGGACAGCCTTCGTTGCCGCGCTGTAACGTAATCGGCCTACAAATACGGCCTTTGAAGGATGCAGCCCCTGAGGCTGACTTCCGGGTCATCCTCGGCGTTGGTACATTCCCTTTCCGGTTGATTTTCTGAAATGTAAATTTGTTTTCTGAAATGTAAAAGTGTTTTCTGAAATGTAAATTTGTTTTCTGAAATGTAAAAGTGTTTTCTGAAATGTAAATTTGTTTTCTGAAATGTAAATTTGTTTTCTGAAATGTAAAAGTGTTTTCTGAAATGTAAATTTGTTTTCTGAAATGTAAATTTGTTTTCTGAAATGTAAATTTGTTTTCTGAAATGTAAATTTGTTTTCTGAAATGCAAAAGTGTTTTCTGAAATGTAAATTTGTTTTCTGAAATGTAAATTTGTTTTCTGAAATGTAAAAGTGTTTTCTGAAATGTAAATTTGTTTTCTGAAATGTAAATTTGTTTTCTGAAATGCAAAAGTGTTTTCTGAAATGTAAATTTGTTTTCTGAAATGTAAATTTGTTTTCTGAAATGTAAAAGTGTTTTCTGAAATGTAAATTTGTTTTCTGAAATGTAAATTTGTTTTCTGAAATGTAAAAGTGTTTTCTGAAATGTAAATTTGTTTTCTGAAATGTAAATTTGTTTTCTGAAATGTAAAAGTGTTTTCTGAAATGCAAAAGTTCGTTCGTTCGTTCGTTCGTTCGTCGTCTTCCGCTCATCCAGGACCGGGTCGCGGGGGCAGCAGACTCAGCAGAGACGCCCAGACGTCCCTCTCCCTAGACACCTCCTCCAGTTCCTCCAGGGGGAGCCCAAGGCGTTCCCAGGCCAGCCGAGAGACATAGTCCCTCCAGCGTGTCCTGGGCCGTCCCCTGGGCCTCCTCCCGGTGGGACGTGCCTGGAACACCTCCCGAGGAAGGCGTCCAGGAGGCATCCGGTATAGATGCCCGAGTCACCTCAACTGGCTCCTCTCGATGTGGAGGAGCAGCGGCTCTACTCCGAGACATATGTATCTTTTCTAGGCTATTAATCAGGGTGAGGGCAGCTGAGGGAGAACAAAGGCAACCTAATAGAACAAATGGCTGATCAGAAACAAAAAACATGGAGAGCAGAAACTAGAAAACAGAAACACAATATGACAAAGTCCTAAAACCTAAAACCAACAGAAAACAGGAAGTAGAGAGAACCTAAAACAGAAAGGACCAGACTAACCAAAATAAAACTGAAAATTACAATTAAAAACTTCTAATGTGGCTGAAGTAAAACAGTCTGGCAAAGAAGAGTGGGCCAAAATTCCTCCAGAGTGTTGTAAAAGACTCATTGTTAATAATCTAAGTGGTAAATTACTATTTGGTAAATGAAGCACAAAGTAAAATTGTGAGTATGTTTTACTGAGAAGATAATGTAACACTGTAGCTGGGTGTTTTAACAGTAATTTAGAACGCAGGGTTTAGATGTCAGCCTAACAGCTTTCTGTCTGATCCAATTATGTTGCTGTTATAACTGGCTGCTGCTGGTGAAAATGAAAAGGCATGGTGTCCTCATGAATGTCACTGTGCTGATATACAGGGGTTGGACAATGAAACTGAAACACCTGTCATTTTAGTGTGGGAGGTTTCATGGCTAAATTGGACCAGCCTGGTAGCCAGTCTTCATTGATTGTACATTGCACCAGTAAGAGCAGAGTGTGAAGGTTCAATTAGCAGGGTAAGAGCACAGTTTTGCTCAAAATATTGAAATGCACACAACATTATGGGTGACATACCAGAGTTCAAAAGAGGACAAATTTTTGGTGCACGTCTTGCTGGCGCATCTGTGACCAAGACAGCAAGTCTTTGTGATGTATCAAGAGCCACGGTATCCAGGGTAATGTCAGCATACCACCAAGAAGGACGAACCACATCCAACAGGATTAACTGTGGACGCAAGAGGAAGCTGTCTGAAAGGGATGTTTGGGTGCTAACCCGGATTGTATCCAAAAAACATAAAACCACGGCTGCCCAAATCACGGCAGAATTAAATGTGCACCTCAACTCTCCTGTTTCCACCAGAACTGTCCGTCGGGAGCTCCACAGGGTCAATATACACGGCCGGGCTGCTTTAGTCAAACCTTTGGTCACTCATGCCAATGCCAAATGTCGGTTTCAATGGTGCAAGGAGTGCAAATCTTGGGCTGTGGACAATGTGAAACATGTATTGTTCTCTGATGAGTCCACCTTTACTGTTTTCCCCACATCCGGGAGAGTTACGGTGTGGAGAAGCCACAGAGAAGCGTACCACCCAGACTGTTGCATGCCCAGGGTGAAGCATGGGGGTGGATCAGTGATGGTTTGGGCTGCCATATCATGGCATTCCCTTGGCCCAATACTTGTGCTAGATGGGCGCGTCACTGCCAAGGACTACCGAACCATTCTTGAGGACCATGTGCATCCAATGGTTCAAACATTGTATCCTGAAGGTGATGCCGTGTATCAGGATGATAATGCACCAATACACACAGCAAGACTGGTGAAAGATTGGTTTTATGAACATGAAAATGAAGTTGAACATCTCCCTTGGCCTGCACAGTCACCAGATCTAAATATTATTGAGCCACTTTGGGGTGTTTTGGAGGAGCGAGTCAGGAAATGTTTTCCTCCACCAGTATCACGTAATGACCTGGCCACTATCCTGCAAGAAGAATGGCTTAAAATCCCTCTGACCACTGTGCAACACTTGTATATGTCATTCCCAAGACGAATTGATGCTGTATTGGCTGCAAAAGGAGGCCCTACACCATACTAATAAATTATTGTGGTCTAAAACCAGGTGTTTCAGTTTCATTGTCCAACCCCTGTATCTTACAGTCCAGGGACCAGGTGGATACACATACATATTTTTAAGAGAGTGACTGAGAATCAGAAGGATGTCAGGACAGCTAATGCAGCATAATTAAAACACCAAATCATGGCCTAACCCATATTATTTCATGTTTACCTCTGACCAGCTTAACTTTCTGCTTTTACTGGCTGTAGCAGATAAAGACAGATAAACTCAAAAGACAGAAGTTGTCGACTTTGGATCAGAGGGTCCAAAAAAACAAACTGGTTACTCAGTGAATGGGCCTACAGCAATTATGTAAAGAATCTTGATATCATCTTTGATCAGGATATATAACTTAAATCTTATAATAAATATGTTACTAGGATTAGCTTATTTCACCCCTGCAATATTACCACAATTAGAAATACCCTTTCTCAGAATGATGCAAAAAACTAGTCTGTACATTTGTGACTTCAAGGTTGGACAATTGTACTTCTTTACTATCAGGAAGTCCATAAAGAACCTTCATCTTATACAAAGCAATGCAGCATAAAATTAAAAAGAGAGATCATATTTCTCCTGTTTTAGCTTCCCTTCATTGGCTCCCTGTTAAATCCAGAATAGAATTTAAAATTCTCCTCCTCACATATAAAGCCCTTAATGATTTAGCTCCATCATACATCAGAGATCTGATTGTTCCATATGTTCCTAACAGAGCACTTCGTTCTCAGACTGCAGGATTACTGGTGGTTCCTAGAGTCTCTAGAAGTAGAATGGGAGGCAGATCTTTTAGTTATCAGGCTCCTCTCCTGTGGAACCAGCTCCCAGTTTTAGTCCGTGAGGCAGACACCCTGTCTACTTTTAAGGCTAGGCTTAAAACGTTCCTTTTTGATAAAGCTTATAGTTAGAGTGGCTTAGGTTATCCAGAGCTATCTCTGTAGTTATGCTGCTATAGATTTAGGCTGTTGGAGGACACATTGGCCACTTTTCCTCATTCTGCTGCTTTCTCCTACTACAATACTATAGATTATTTATTATATATAATTCATTGTACACAAAAACTTCAGTTTTCTCAGTTTTTAGATGCTACCCCCAGCCCACTGCTTCTGTGTTTACTGTCTCTCCTTTTTGGACCTGGCCGTCGACTGAGTTATTGTTGCCAGTAACTTCATATTCTCTGTATTATTTTCCATAGATCATATATTTGACCTTTTTTCTTTCCTGGACAGACCCAATGAACAAGCTACTGGGGTCTATGTTTTTTGTTCAGTAGGTCTTCTGGCCGAGCAATCCTCTCTTTTACTATTTTTCTTTTCTACACTGTAAAAACATTTGTTTCTTAACTTAGAAATTGAAGTTTAAAAGCTACCTTAAAACTATGAGTAAAGTCAACTTTCAGATATGCATGGGGTTAACTCTGACCAGCTCGAGAACAGTTACGACAATTTACAACTAAAAGTAAAACAATGAAAACCAAATAAACCTATCTTCTGTGTAACAAACCTACTATAAAAAGTGGAGTTCAAGAGATAAAATGGGTGCATTTAACCAGGGGGCAGTGAGTTTTTATAGACGGGGCCACTGATGGAGGTACTACCATAAATAACTATGTTTGTCTAGATTTTCTTTCCCATACAAAGTACTCCTAGATCAGTGTTTTGAGTGTTTTCTTTCGGTCTTCATAATCCACTCTCATCGGATGCTTGCCCGGGGTGATTGATTGCTTCAAAGTCAAAAAGTCGAAGGAATTATCTGCCCATTGTCACCACATGCTTGCTCGGAACAAGGATTGTTGCAGTGTGTATGGGTTGATGCAATCACATAGATAATCGTTTACCAATTCAAAGACATAAACTGAAAAAGTTGTCTTGTATTACATTTAGGATCAGATTGGACTCTTTGTCATTAAATCTAATCTAATCCGTCTACATGATTGTATTGTATTGGTAAGAATTGATTTATTGTGTTTCTCTATGTAACTGAAAATTAATTGGACCTACTTTTCATATAGATTGCTTTAAGATGACATGTTTTGTTAATTGGAGCTATAAAACCAACTGAGCTAAACTGAATGAAAAAAGAAAAGCATCAAGGTATTTCAGTGACCTAGTCAAAGTTCAGAAATTAAACTTGTTTAAAGTCTGTGGTGTGGACTTTAACATACTCTATCAATAATGGTTGCCTGCAAACCTCAAACCATTGATGCAAAGGGAGATTTAATCAAACTGTATTGGCCGAATAACCCCGCCAGCGTCTCTGTTATTCGGGAAGTAATTACTCACGTTGTTGATGTACATGTTTGCTTTCAGTGTAGAGAAAATCCAATGTAGTGTCTTTAAAATATTTTATTCTTCTGCTTTTTTAAGGAGATGTAAGTCAGTTGTTACACATCAGAATGAGACATTCTGTATGCAGTATGCAGTGCCTGTATACATAAAGTGTGTTTTAATACATTTTTGGGATTCCTACCAAAAAGCCTGCAGAATTGTGAAGTGGAAATAAACTTTACATGGTTTTTAACACAATCTGGAATCAAAAATAGGAAATATTCGGTGTGCATTTGTGTTCAGCCCCATTGTTTCAAATCTTTGTAAAGCCACCAGTCACTGCAATTACAGCTGCTTGTCTTTTGAGGTTTGTCTCATGGCTTTGCACATCTGGATGCTAAAATCTTTGCTTATTCTTCTTTGCAAAATATCTAAAGCTCATTCAGATTGTATGGCGGATGCCTGTGGATACCAGTTTTCAACTCTTGCCGCAGATTATCAGTTGGATTTGGGTCTGGACTTTGACTGGGCCATTCTAACACATAATTTTTCTTTGATCTAAACATCATAGATCCAGCTGTATGTTTAGGGTCATTCTGTTGGAAGGTGTCAAGTCTTTTACTGCCTTTACAATGTTTTGTTCCAGAAATATTCAGTATTTAGGTCCATTGTCAACTCTGACCATCTTCCCTGTCCCTGCTGAAAAAAGCATATTCTCTGTCATGATTTGCAGGTGTTTGAGTTTTGTTTTGGGTTTTTCCTCTGATTATGATTATGTTTTCCAGGTGGTGCTTTAGTTTATTCCTTTAGGGTTTGTTTCTTACTTGTTCTGTGCAGGGTGCATTTTATGTTGTCACATTTGCAAGAGTTTCCTTTGGTTAGATTGTTTCTTTGGATTTCTGTTTAGTCATGTTTTAGTTACCATTCCCTGCTACTGTCAGGCCATATTGAGCTTCATTGGGTCCACCTGCTCCATGCCCATCAGTCTCACTGTTTGCCATGTCATGCCATGTCAAGCCAAGCCGTTCATGTTCTTGACTGTCAGCTCATGCAATATGTCTGCTTCTGGTACCTGATGTGAGTTTTCTTTTTTATTAAACGTTTTCTCACCAAGCTGTTTCTGCCTGCCTGTCTGCATTCTGGGGTCCACCCCATAAGCCACATCATGGCAGCTCACAGCATGATGGTGCCACTGGTATATTTTACTAAAGGGATGTTGTGTTTTACCGTGATGTGCAGTGTTATGTTTCCACCACACATAGTTTTTTTGCATTTATTCCGAAGAGTTCAACTTTAGTCTCATTTGACCAGAGCACTTTCTTCCTCATGCTGTGTCCCCTACATGGCTTGAGGCAAACTACAAACAGAACGTCTAAAGGCTAACTTTCAGACTGTGTTCTTGCAACTCGTCCAATAAGGACAGACATCTGAAGTGCACAACAAAGAGTTGTGCTGATAACAGATTCTCTCTCCTGAGCTGTTGATCTCGACAGTTGGCTACTTCTCTAAATAAAATTATTCTTGCCTGGCCTGTTTTTAACAAACCTGAGGCCTTTAAAGAGCAATTGCATTTATACTGAGATTACACTACAGACAGGTGGATTTTATGTACTAATTGGGTCACTTCTGAAGAAAACCAATTGTGCTGGATTTTTTTAGCATGTCAGAGTGAATGGGGTAAATAAAAAATGTATTTTAATGATAGCAGAAGGTTTCTGAGCTTTCACTTGATACAGAAAAGTGTTCATGTAAATACAACTGTACTTACCAATTAAAATAAATATTAGATTTAATATTAAAATTGCAGTGTGTATCTAATTTGCATTCTAATATTTACATTCATAGAAGTTGTATTTAAAATCTGTAATATTATGTGAAAGTAGTTCTTTCAATCACAGTTGAGTAAAAGTATAATGGAACCAGAAACACTAATGTAAAGTATTTACCTCCAATCTGAGGCACACACATGCACACTCAGAGCATCAGTGGGGTAATAGGATCAGCGGAAATGAAAGAGTTCATCATACGCAGCAGGGAAAAGGCTGTTTAACGGCAGGCTGCAGCGTTCTGTCTCTGTGCGTGTAAATGGATTCTTCTCCTCCTCTGTCGGACTGATGCCTCCTGGGAGTGTGTGATTCTAGCTTTGAGTCTGTAATAACCCAAATCTTTCAGACGTCAGAGGCTCTAATGCCCACTAATAAAAAAAGGAAGCAGTTTCTATCACGCCCGCCCTCGTGGCTGCCATGTCGTTATTTGAGCTTTCTCTTTGTGTGGGATCATACATGTGTATGTATGTGTCATACCTGGCATATATAATGGTCTCCCCACCAATTTAGTTTTTTTTATTTTTATTTTGCATAGTAAAAGAAAATAGGAAACATACAAAAAATGCTGGTGAAATAAAAAAACATGGGGGTGACCAGATTAAAAATGCATAAAGAAAAAAAAAAAGTAAACATAATGAATTCCAAACCTAAATATATCAAACAGAAGAAGTAAACCATATACAGAATAATATTACATATAAATGTGTATATACTACTGTATATAATACAAGTGAAAACAGATATTTACATACACTGCTTAATTATATTAAACTGCAGTCAAGTCTATCTCTCCCAGGAAGAAATTATTAAAATCATTTTGTGAGGATATATACATTTATATAGTTGAAACAGAGATATTTACATTATATACACTGTACAAATATTTAGTGCATCTGACAAGTATTCACAGCGCTGCACTTCTTCCACATTTAGTCATGTTTCAGCCTTTT
Source organism: Girardinichthys multiradiatus (assembly GCF_021462225.1). Lineage (NCBI taxonomy): Eukaryota > Metazoa > Chordata > Actinopteri > Cyprinodontiformes > Goodeidae > Girardinichthys > Girardinichthys multiradiatus. Next base: position 5,479,584 of record NC_061799.1, read on the forward strand.
CCAAGTGGATCCAAATAAATGTTTTTCCTCAATTTTCTTCACACAATATGCCATTATGACAAAGTGGAAGAAGTTTGTTTTAGATTGTTGCAAATGTATTACAAATTGAAAACTAAGGTGGACTTGAGAATGTCCACAATTCTTTTCCTGATATCTTGCCTGATTGTTTTAGATTTTTCCTGATGTCACACAAGGAAGCAGTGTGTTTATAGTTCTGACGTAAAATTCATCCACAGATTTTATCCCAAATGTTGTGAATTATAACCTTGCAAAGCCATAACATCATCAGCTTTACCAAGTTATTTTAAATCAAAATAATTTTAGTATGTGCAAACTCCTGAATTTGAAAGCAGTAATAAAGCACTTCTCTCCCATTATTCTGGTTTCTCGCAAATAGAACAAAATGGTCATCATAACTGACCTAAAACGGGAACATTATAATTTAATGTCAGACAGTGAGAAAAAGAGGTTACGTAGCTTTATATACAGTGTATGCAAATATATCTTTCAAATGCATAAATGTGTATACACACAGTAATATCAATAATTTAGTTTTGGGAGAAATGGACTGGATTGCACTTCCAATATAACTTATGAGCCCACCCATGTTGGGAAAAATTGACTGTGTTTAGTATGAAACATAAGAAGGTACAGTTTATTTAATTATCTTATATTAGGGTTGTGCACATTAATGTTAATCTGAAAAAAAGTTTAACAGCAAACAAGAAATAATAAAGTTTGGAGAGATTGTGTGGACTGAGGGAATGCTGGTTTAATGTTTAGGAAGAAGGGTTGAATTATGAGGGAGCTGAAGGTCTGTTTAGAGGCTCTGTGCCTCTCACCAAGCAATAAAATATAATAGCCTAGAAACGTATCATTTTGTATATGTAGCAGTAACATTAGTTACTGCTACATATACATTTGAAGGGATCACCATTTCAGATCAAGAAATTGAAAGTCAATTTGTTGACGATACAGCTATCTTTTTAAAAGATTAATTTCAAGTAAAAAAATTATATATTGTATTAATGCTTATGTATCTGGGCTCACTTTAAACATTAAAAATGTGTCCTGTTCCCTCTTTATGAAGGTTGTGCTCATGAAGAATTTGAAGGCATCGCTTTCAAACAAGAAGCAACTTATTTGGGAATTAAAATTTGTCTGAATCAGTCTGAGTGGGTAATATCTAACTTTCAACATTTAATCCCTAAAATTAAGAACAAATTTAATTTATGGCTCATGCGAGATTTATCACTAAAAGGTAGAACCCTGTTATCTAAAACAGAGGGATAATCTTGCTTGGTATATACTGCAAAAGAGATAGATGTTCCCAAATCCATTAAAATAATGATAGATTCTGGAATTTATAACTTTGTGTGGAAAAACAAATCTCATTATTTAAATATATCGGTAATAAATAATCCTTATAATCAAGGGGGCTTAAATATGTTAGACTTCAACACATCAAATACGATTTTCAAGTTAACCTGGATCAAACATTTCAGTAGAGACAAACACAAATTATGGCTCTTAATACCAAACCTTATTTATTAAATGGAGGGATTGAATTCCTTTTTAAGTTTGATAACCGGGTCGCGGGGGCAGCAGACTCAGCAGAGACGCCCAGACCTCCCTCCCTCTCCCCAGACACCTCCTCCAGCTCCACCGGGGGGAGCCCAAGGCATTCCCAAGCCAGCCGAGAGACATAGTCCCTCCAGCGTGTCCTGGACCGTCCCCTGGGCCATCCTCCTCACACTCGGCTGCGAACCGCCCCAGTGCATGCTGTAGGTCTTGGCTAGAGTGGGCCAGCAGGACCACGTCATCTGCAAAAAGAAGAGACAAAATCCTCTGGTCCCCTAACCAGACCCCCTCTGTCCCTTGGCTGCACCTAGAAATCCTGTCCATAAAAGTTATGAACAGGTCCGGTGGGAAAGGGCATAGAGATGGTCCAGTGTTCCACGGCCAGGACGAAAACCACACTGCTCCTCCTGAAGCCGAGGTTCGACTATCGGCCGGACTCTCCTCTCCAATACCCTAGTGTAGGCCTTACCAGGGAGGCTGAGGAGTGTGATCCTCCGGTCACCCTTCTTATGAAGGGGGACCACCACCCCAGTCCAGAGGCAGTGTCCCCGACCGCCATGCGATGTTGAAGAAGCGTGTTAACCATGACAGCCCCACAACATCCAGAGACTTGAGGTACTCAGGGCGGATCTTACCACCGAAGCCCTGCCAGCGCGGAGCTTTTTAACCACCTCGGTGACTTCCGCCCTTTATACATTTCTTTCATCACAAATCATGTTTTTTTTTCCAATAGTTTTTCGGTCATGTGACCCAGTGGTACAGAACTACTGTTAGATAATTATATTAGACTGAATGAATGAGACACATCTGATTTAATTGCATCTTCTATTTTTTGTTAATAGCTTTGAGATAACAGGCCTTTCACAAAACTAATGTTAAATCATTCTACTAAACATGACAGATGAGACACAATCTTAAAGCAATCTAACAGATCTACAGTTTTATATCCAACATTATTTATTTCTAACATTATTGGACAAACTCCACACTTTGCACCTTACTTGCATGATGGACATTTCCATCCTTTCTTTGCATTGTCATTTTCTGTGCTGTTTGTGTTGAGGCACTGGACATGAAGCCATCTATCAGTCATCACACTGGATCTGTTAATATCGTAGATGCTGATGGCTGTGGGCAGGAAGGATCTCCTGTAGCGGTCTGTCTCACAGCAGAAGATGCCTCTGAAGAAGCCTCTGACTGAAGACACTCTGTTGTTGTACAACAGTCTCATGAAAAGGATGCTCAGGGTTCTCCATAATGTTCTTCATTTATGAAGAATCCTCCTTGGCACAATTATCTTCAGAGGTTCCAGAGAAGAGCCAGCTTTCTTCATCAGATTGTTGAGCTTCTTTAAGTCCCAGGCTCTGATGCTGCTTCCCCAGCAGATGATGGTAGAAGAGATCACACTTTCCACAACTGACTTATAGAAGATATGCAGCATCTTGCTGCCAACACTGAAGGTCCTAAGCTTCCTCAAGAAGTACAGTCTGCTCTGTCCCTTCTTGTAGATGGCTTCACAGTTGCATCTCCACTCCAGTCTGTTGTCCAGGTGAACACTGATGTATTTTTACTCCTCCACCACCTCCGCCTCTTCTCCCATGATGAAAATAGTGTCTGACCTATTCTTGTTTCTCTTAAAATCTACAATCATCTCCTTTGTTTTATTCATGTTCAAGATGAGATGATTATTTCTACACCATACCACAAATTGGTCCACCAGCTCCCTGTACTCAGCTTCTTGTCCATCTCTGATCCACCCCACGACTGCAGAATCATCCGAGTATTTCTGCAGATGACAGGGGTCTGTCTTGTACTGTGATAGGTATTATTTAGTCAACTCAGAGGTAAGGAACGACACAGAGTCAGTTATACTTGCGGCAAAGGTAGCTGTGCAATACAAACTACAAAGTATTAGCCCCCTCTTTCTTTATTTATACATGCTTGGTCACACACAGTTCAAACATCATCAGGGTGTGTGTGTGTGTGTGTGTGTGTGTGTGTGTGTGTGTGTGTATGTGTGTGTGGGGTCAGAAAGGTTAGGGTTCATTTGTCTTGATTATAAACAAACAGAGTAAGTGGGAAGTGGGGACCTGGTGAATAGCCCCCAGATGCTGCTAGTAAAATAACAAAAGAATAAAAGAATAAAAGCATAACTTATTCTTGAGACCATCTCCCTTCCTGTAACATGTAAGGAAGGAAAAGCACTTAGATGAGTGATAAACAATACAGTCATAAAAACCCTAACATACTGGAAGTCTGAGATGTACAAAGTGAAAAGGAATAGTGAGAGTACAGTCCCCTGTGGTGCTCCTGTGCTGCTGACTACCTGGTTAGACACACAACCCTTCAGTCTCATAAACTGTGGTCTATTTGTCAAGTAGTCTTTGATTGTTGAGGCCTCCACCTGAGTCTTCTGACAAAGAAAATCAGGTTGGATTGTGTTAAATCCACTGGAGAAATCAAAGAACATGATCCTCACAGTGCTACTGGCTTTGTCCAGATGACAGTGGGTTTGTTGAAGCAGGAGTTTGATGGCATCTTCAACTCCAACTCCACAGCGATAAGCAAACTGAAGGGGTCCTGATAGTTTATTGTTTGCTTTCTCAGGTGGGCCAACAGAAGTCTTTCTAGGACCTTCATGATATGGGATGTCAGGGCAACAGGTCTATAGTCATTGAGGACTTATGGGTGAGTTTTATTTGGTACCGGAATAAGACAGGACGTCTTCCACAACAGTGGAACCTTCTGGTCCAGCTAAGGTTAAAGAGGTGCTGCAGAATCCCACAGAACTGCTCTGCCTAGGTCTTTTGGACTCTAGGGCTGACACAACCTGGACCTTCAGCCTTATTCTGGTTCAGTCTTTCCAGTTGTTTTTTTTTTAACCTGACTTCTTGAGACACACAGGTGGAAGGGGCAGGCTTAGGGAGCATCAGCATCTTCTCATTTGGTTGAAGGCAAACATGTAGAAGCAGAAGGGTCCATGGCTGAGGTGGAAGATAAAACATTTGAGGTGTATCAAAGGAGGGTGGGGTGTGTGTTTGGCTGTGAGCAGGAGAGGAGGATGCTGAGCTTGTTTCTGAACTGAACTTATTGAAGAATGTGTTTGGTTCATTGGTTCTGTCCAGACATCCATCTGTCCGATCTTAGTTCTGCATGAAGCTCATCCCTGACCACACATCTCTGATATTGTTCTTCTTGTACACCTCTTTGCTGTGTCTTATCCTGACTTTAAGTTGCTTCTGTATACTCCTCAATAATTTCCTGTCTTCCTCTCTGAAGGCTCTTTTTTCCTCGTTAAGCAGGTTCTTCAGGTCACTGGTGATCCAGGGTTTATATTAAACCATATTCATGTTTTAGAAAGGACAAGTTTTTTTGTGGACAATCCATAAGATTTGTTTGAGCCATTATTACATCCTCAAACTGAAAGAAACATATTGACAAAACATTTGCAGCTGTAAAGAACCCAGTGGTTCTGTTAGTGTTGACTGGTAGGAGCTAAACACACATGCAGGCCACACTGCTTAATTTAACAGCAGCAAACAAAATGTTTTTATCGTTGTACTTTGTTTTGGTCGTCACATAAAACTCCACTAAAATGCATTGTAATTTGTAGTTTCACAGCATTAAAGCAGATAAACACGTAATAAGTATGAATCGTTTTTTTCAGTGCAAGTTGTGTTGCTTAATAAAGAGAAAATATATTGAAATATGTGGTTGTACAGCATCACTTGTGGAACAACCTTTGGGGTATGAATACTTCTACCAGTGTTTTAAGAATGACAAGTAGACTAAAAAGTGTGGTGAAACATTCTTAAAATATGTTTTCAAACCACCTAGGGGTTTCCACATCTTAAAGATGTGTCACCACAATTAGCAGCCTTGATCATTAGTAAATGAGAGAAGTTTGAAACCACCAGGACTCTTCCTAGGACTGGATGGTTATCTAAACTGAGCTATTAGTCAGGGAGGTGACCAAGAACCCCATGGTCACACTGTCAAAGATCCAGCATTCCTCTGTGGAGAGAGGAAAACCTTCCTGAAGGACAACCATCTCAGCAGCAACCCACCAATCAGGCATGCATGGTAGAGTAGCCAGATGAAAGCTACTCCATAATAAAAGGCACATGGCAGCCTGTCTGGAGTTTGCCAAAAGGCACCTGAAGGACTCTCAGACCATGAGAAACAGAATTCTCTGGTCTGATAACACAAAGATTCGTCATGTTTGGAAGAGACCAGGCACCGCTTATCAAAGGCCAATACCATCCCTACAGTAAAGCATGGCGGTGGCAGCATCATTCTATGGGGATGTTTTTCAAAGCAGAAATTGGCAGACTAGTCAGGATAGAGGGAAAGATGAATGCAGCAATGTACAGAGACATCCTGGATGAAAACCTTCCCCAGAGCATTTTTGACCTCAGACTGGAGCGACGGTTCATTTTTCAGCAGGACAACAACCCGAAGCCCACAGCCAAGATCTCAGAACCACCCTGTAAATGTCCTGGAATGGCCCAGCCAGAGTCCAGACTTGAATCTGATGGAACATCCGGAGAAGAATGGGCCAAACTGGTGTGCTAAGCTTTTGGTGTCATATTCAAAAGGCTTGAGGCTTTAACTGCTGCCAAAGGTGGATCATAAAGTGTTAAGCAAAGGCTGTGAATACTTACGGAAATGTGATTTTTTCTCTATTTTTAATAAATTTGCAACAATCTCAAACCAACGTCTTTCAGATTGTCATAATGGGGTGTTGTGTGTAGAATTTTTATGAAAGAGATTAAATTGATACCATTTAGAATAAGGCTGTAACATAACTAAATGTGGAAAAAGTGCAGCGCTGTGAATACTTTGCGGATGCAGTGTATGTCATTTATTTTAGTGACAAGTACACCTTCTAAAAGAGAGGTATTATTAAAACTCTTAACTAATGGATTACTGGTTTATATTGCAGATTTGTTGATTTCCAGTCATGTTTAACTCAGTGCTGATGTGTGAGAGTTCTACTTCTTACATTGGTACAATATCACAATAAACAAACATATATTCCCTTTAATTAACTGTGAGGAGGAAGCTCTGTTCTGTCACCAAACAGAATTACACCAGCTGTGGAGGGATTTAGGAGGTAACTGGCGTCCACCTCTCCCGATGCATTGGCAGACACATTAAACAGGCTTGCAATATTCTGCATAAGCAACATAATAATTTATAAATATTTATAGTGGCTAAAACTGTCTTTGCCAGCAAATCTGAACATTTGTTGATATTGTAGTGGAATTTTCTTATCAAAGTAGGAGAGAAATTAACTCATTAAAAGAGCAATACCGGACTTTGTCTTTATGTTTTATTCAAAGGCATTCAGCCTTTGAAGACCCTGTCACTGAGGTCAGTCAGTGAAGCAGAGCCCCAATCAACATTTACACACAGTATTTAAAGAGTATGTGGGTGTTACCTCAACTTCAAAGAGTCTTTTTTTTATGGCCCTAGATCCTCCTCGGGTCAGGGGTAACAAAGTTATCTACGAGCAGACCCATCTGCTCTTCCTGAGACATCACCCTAAAGCATGGGTTTTAACCATTAAACGTCTGATACTGGCTTTTACAGCTTCCTCCTCTAACACAGATGTTCTGAGGAGAGAGGTAACCTAAAGGTCATACACTTTGGAACACTTAATAAAATAATTTCCATTACAACTCCTTTCTTCTGATTACAAGATAATCACAACTAAAGGAAAATTCTTCAAAACCATCACCCCTCTCAGCTAACAGATAATCCAAATCCATTCTATTTCGCAAACTCATCGTTCTAAGAGCTTGCTGCTCCTTGGTCAGAACAGTGAAACCTTCCTCTGTGAAAGCAGTAAGATAACTCAACTGACAACTCATTAATCTTTAGCAGCACCGTAACTAGGAACTAGTGTACCTAAAATCCCTTTCCAATATGGAATCCTAGCTCTCTTTTGCCATTTGAGCATTGTCTTCCTCTCTAATAATGGGCTGATTGAAGTATAAGTTGTGACTGTAGGTAGTAAGTGAGATAGATAACGTACTCCAGACCAATTAGCAGGCAGATACAGATATGATCTATTTTCACACATCCAAACCATGTTCTTAGGACATGAGTACCCATCTCTTCTAGGAAAGTAACAAGAACCCTGGTTAATTTACCTGCCTAACCATACAACTTACTTCCATTTGGTAAGGCTGTAAGATTAAGAGTTAACACAAAGGGATCTGGGACCAAAGATCCTGAAATGGTACATGCAGCAGTTCTGATAGGACATGACTCAAATTTATGTCTTGATTAAAGCACATGAAACAGATATAATAGTTTTGCAACCTTCTGTCTTTCCAAGGAAATAAGGTGTGTTTTCCTCCTGTGCGATACAAATATCTCTACCTATATCTGGATATCTTATTGATTCCTATTACCCCAAAATTTATAAAGAATTCCTGTAGTAGCACATATTAAATTAGGCTCACTAGAAAATCTACTAACATTTCTGCTTTGCCTTACAATATAATTCCTCACCCAAGGAAAAATAACCTCCACCAGCTGGTTATGTTGCCTATCTGGAAAGAAAGTAGCTGGAATAGAAGCAGTATCAATAGGAACAGGTACTAAAAATGGTTGATCATTAATAGCACGTGAAATCAAACAACAAACATAGCAACTGTCATTTCTTATCTTCCTCACAGTTTGATGCATCAGTTGCCACCAGACATTATCAGTATGATCATGGTAGTCAGAAAAGTGATGAATTTCTCTTTGAATCAGCTGATGAGTATTATTGGCGTAATTACTAAGATTAGTCACACATTGTCTTTGCTGTATCTTTCCCCAAATGAACACAAGAGTAATAAAAATACTTGCAATACCAATCATTAGCATCAGAACAGAACATCTTCCATTTAACTGCATCGTGACCTTGAAGTGGAATGTCCTTTCTTCTGGTACTGAAAGCAAACAGTTTTTTTTTCAAAGAAAACAAATCATAAACAAAACTCAAAAATCCTGCTGCCTCTCCTGAGTGGCTTCTGTGCTTCAAGCTTCCCTGTTACCACGCTGGTACAGGTGGGCGGTCGTAGGAAACTCCTTCAGAAATATGTTTGGAAACAGGAACTCTAACCTGCTGGAAATCTATGGCTTACGGGCTTCAGGAGTCCAGGAACCACAGGTTGAGTACTACTGCATTGAACAATGATGTTAGCTCCCTGCAGAGATTGAAGGATTGGCTAAATATACCCAGGCCTGTTAGTGTATTATTTCTGCTTGGACAATAATCAAATTTAAAAATCACTAGTTCACAGGTCCTAATTTACCTCAGACCATATATGCTCCTAACCCAGTTCATAAGAAGCTTCAGACAAACATTATGCTAAAAAGCCAAAAATAAAACAAAACAAAAAACACAGATCTGTTTTAAAATAAAGGAAAAAGCATGCTTAAAACATTTGGTACTGTGGTGGGAAATAATTCCACAGTTCTGAAGGCCTTTTCTATGCAGAGTCTTTTAGGGAACATGAGATTAGTTTAATTTTTGTGTGGTACCACTGTCCAATCTGAATCTTTCTTACCTTCAAAAATAACCCAATTTTTTCATTCTCATTTTAAAGGGTTGTTTTACCAAGGAAAATGTGTTTAACAAAACCAATTACTCTCAAAAGTTTAACATGTTTTAGCTGGTGATATCTTAGAAAACAACAAGTATTTCAATATTTCTGTGCAGCACGGAACTGATTAGGTTTCTCTTTCCTTCCCCAGAGGGAAAGAAACTGCAGAACCAAGCCTTTTATAGTTTTTTGTCAGGAACTGATATAAGGTACAGTATAAACAAACATGCTGTATGAATCAGAAGAGGGAAGAAAAAATCCTAATATAACCCCTTCCCAGCAGCTGGTGTGAAAAACAATGAATTTGTACCTTCCATAAGCGTCAGTTAGCACTTGCAGACAAAAACTGTACCCCACTGTAAGTACTGTGTCAGAGACTGTATGAGGACCATCTGCAGTAGAACTAAGCCTGTTTTAATGACGTCTCTACCCATTAGATTTATGGGATACAAACTCTGACAACAGAAAATAATGGCTGAAAGAGACCCCATCAGGTGTTACGCATGCAATGGGTTTTGAAAATGCTCTTTCATGAGATCTGTCCTGAAAATGGCACAGAAACACTTGGTTACTGCTGAGTTTTGGAGATGTTGTAACTTCCTCTGCTTTTTAATAACTTTTAATAACTAGAATAATTGACCCTGAATATTCCACGACGAAAGAGAACTTGTTTCTCTAAAAGAATTAACTGGAAAGTATCAAATGAGCTAAATTATCACCCTTTTGAAGATACTTTTCTAACCCTAAAATAATATTTTAACCCGCTATATCTGTCAACGTCAAGCAAGCGTGTCACATGAGCAGCGGTTAATAAGCGTTCTTCATTGCAGAAAATAGGAAAAGATTTATGCAAATGTGTGTGTTTGTACGTTACCCCCCTCAGTTTCTTAATCGCTCCAGAGTCAGACTGTCATGGCACACAGTCCTCTATCAGTCCAAAAAAAAACCCAGGCAGGCCCTTCCCAGGTCTGTTGGTGGGACATTCACTCCTTTGTCCACTTTAACTTCTCCAGGAGGGAGAAAGAACATTGCTCCGGCCTGTTTCTCTTCTGCCTGCATAAGATGCGCTTTCAATATAAATCCAGTGTATCGCTCTTCTGGCTCTGACAAACAGCATGGATCGTTGTCCATTTCAGTGGGTTTGGGGCCAGACTTCTTCTGAGTTTCGTTCTGGTGGAAACTCACACTGTCATTTGCAGCAAGCAGGCAGGCAGACCCTCTCTCTTTCAGGCCATGCTGAAGAAGCGTCTGGTGTAGTAGTCATGGGAAGGGCAGATTTCTAAAGTCCAGACTCAAAAACGCAGATGTTGCACTCAAATCCCATATATGTGTGTGTGTGTGTGTGTGTGAGAAAGGCAGAAGAAAAAGTTTAGTATAGGTTCAGATTTTGCACACAGAAATATTATCAGTCAGTCAGTCAGTTGTCCACCTGCCTGTCACTTCCTTCCACAACATGCATTATACTCCTTTCTAAAACAACTTTCTTTTCCCATCTCTAATGTCCCTTTTCACTTTTACCTTCTTTTCCGACTGATCGCAGTATTTAAGACAAACGAAACTTCCTGCAGGAAAGTTTTAACTCTTTAACCCCTTAATTGATGCACTCTGTGCTTTTTAATCTTTTCTTATGTTTTTTTTATTTTTCCCATCTCCATCCATCAACTGTTTTACTTGAAACTATTTAAACTTTTTTTTTTTTACTATTTAACTTATTTACACTCAAACTTCCACACTGTGAAAAACCAAACTTATCTTCCCAAATTAAAGCACATTTAACACAATCATCCCCACCTTTTCCTTTCATTGATATTCCATTCCAATATCAGTTTTTTTTTTTTTTACCGTGTCCTGTCCGGCAGAGTATCGCTCAGAATTGTTGTCTGAGTGCCAAGAAATTGCCCAACAGATTTACTTTCATAGGCAGAGCATCACAGCTAATGCTTTAAAGCTCTGCATGATATTTATAAAAGAAACTTTTATTATAAACTTCTTTGGGAATATTTCAATTGTTACGGACACGGACACTGAAATGAGAAGGAAAACGGAAGCTTGAAAAAGAGAGAGATGGGGCAAAAGGGAAAAAGGGGAGAAAAGAAGGAAAGAGTGGAGGAGAGAAAGAAGGATGAAGAGAATAAAAGATTACACTCTGCTTGCTTATACACCTGCAGCTGTTTTTTTTTTTTTTAACAAAATAGCACACGGTATTTATGAATGTAAAATGTACTTAGTGAGAGGTGCAGCCCAATATAGAGCATTTGTGTATCAGTCAACACCTGATCCAGGAGTGGGAGCAGTCCAAGACCCAACCTGTCACAAAAAAAAAAACTAAAAACAGGCACTCACAGTCACCCACTCCCACCCTCATGTATACACATAAAATCACTCGCACCCAACGTAAAGACAAACAACAATGGACGTCATACACTCATTCACACTCCCCATGCATACTCTATAATCCCAGGTCCAGGCGCCAATACCCCCTAGGGGCAACCAGCCCTCGGACCCAGGAGGTGGTCCCCTTCCCTCCTGGGGCAGAGACAGGCAGGCAGCGCTGGCACCGCCCAGACCCAGGCGGCCCCGGCCCAGCCCGGCCCCCGCCCCGAACCCAGTCCCTAGTCCCCAACAACCCCCATCCACCTCCGGAGAGGGGGCTATGTACAAAAGAGGGGTCCACATGGCCCAAACCAGCCCGCCAACCAGAGTCGCCCCAGGACGGAGCAGTCCCGACCCCCCAATGAGCTCCGATCCCAACCCCATGAGCCTCCCACCCCCAGTGAACCCCAACATGAACCTCCCCACAGTTGATATCAGTTTTAAAATGATGAAGTAAAAGTTGACAAATAAGTGAAACAAAAGAGCTTAAAAAATACAATCACACACATACCTCTCCTGCCAACTGCTGATGTGGACAAAAGGAGCATAGCTCTGAAAGATGAACGAACGCTTCAATCCTTTGTGAAGGGACAACGTCTGTGCCTCTCTTTTTCCAAAGTAAAGTTAACTCACAATCAGATATACCAAGAAACTGGTTAATCCTTTGAGACTTATACAGTAAAGCTGGACAGTTTCAAAAAAGCAGGTGTGATCTGCTAAAATGAATGTTTTACATTTGACTGTAACTTGTAAGCTTTGAGAATTACCTTGCAACTGATCACAATACAGGTCCTTCTCAAAAAATTTGCATATTGTGATAAAGTTCATTATTTTCCATAATGTCATGATGAAAATTTAACATTCATATATTTTAGATTCATTGCACACTAACTGAAATATTTCAGGTCTTTTATTGTCTTAATACGGATGATTTTGGCATACACCTCATGAAAACCCAAAATTCCTATCTCACAAAATTAGCATATTTCATCCGACCAATAAAAGAAAAGTGTTTTTAATACAAAAAACGTCAACCTTCAAATAATCATGTACAGTTATGCACTCAATACTTAGTCGGGAATCCTTTTGCAGAAATGACTGCTTCAATGCGGCGTGGCATGGAGGCAATCAGCCTGTGGCACTGCTGAGGTCTTATGGAGGCCCAGGATGCTTCGATAGCGTCCTTTAGCTCATCCAGAGTGTTGGGTCTTGAGTCTCTCAACGTTCTCTTCACAATATCCCACAGATTCTCTATGGGGTTCAGGTCAGGAGAGTTGGCAGGCCAATTGAGCACAGTGATACCATGGTCAGTAAACCATTTACCAGTGGTTTTGGCACTGTGAGCAGGTGCCAGGTCGTGCTGAAAAATGAAATCTTCATCTCCATAAAGCTTTTCAGCAGATGGAAGCATGAAGAGCTCCAAAATCTCCTGATAGCTAGCTGCATTGACCCTGCCATTGATAAAACACAGTGGACCAACACCAGCAGCTGACACGGCACCCCAGACCATCACTGACTGTGGGTACTTGACACTAGACTTCTGGCATTTTGGCATTTCCTTCTCCCCAGTCTTCCTCCAGACTCTGGCACCTTGATTTCCGAATGACATGCAGAATTTGCTTTCATCCGAAAAAAGTACTTTGGACCACTGAGCAACAGTCCAGTGCTGCTTCTCTGTAGCCCAGGTCTGGGGAATGCGGCACCTGTAGCCCATTTCCTGCACACGCCTGTGCACGGTGGCTCTGGATGTTTCTACTCCAGACTCAGTCCACTGCTTCCGCAGGTCCCCCAAGGTCTGGAATCGGCCCTTCTCCACAATCTTCCTCAGGGTCCGGTCACCTCTTCTCGTTGTGCAGCGTTTTCTGCCACACTTTTTCCTTCCCACAAACTTCCCACTGAGGTGCCTTGATACAGCACTCTGGGAACAGCCTATTCGTTCAGAAATTTCTTTCTGTGTCTTACCCTCTTGCTTGAGGGTGTCAATAGTGGCCTTCTGGACAGCAGTCAGGTCGGCAGTCTTACCCATGATTGGGGTTTTGAGTGATGAACCAGACTGGGAGTTTTAAAGGCCTCAGGAATCTTTTGCAGGTGTTTAGAGTTAACTAGTTGATTCAGATGATTAGCTTCATAGCTCGTTTAGAGACCGTTTTAATGATATGCTAATTTTGTGAGATAGGAATTTTGGGTTTTCATGAGCTGTATGCCAAAATCATCCGTATTAAGACAATAAAAGACCTGAAATATTTCAGTTAGTGTGCAATGAATCTAAAATATATGAATGTTAAATTTTCATCATGACATTATGGAAAATAATGAACTTTATCACAATATGCAAATTGTTTGAGAAGGACCTGTATGTATTATAATGCTATGTTTAATCAAAATGATCAATTGTGATTACAAAAATTCTTTAAAAAGAAGTGTGTCTCATCTATTCTGTCTAGTAGAATGATTTTACATTAGTTTTGTATCATTGGGTCATGTGACATAAAAGTTATTGAAAAAACATCATGATTTGTGATGAAAGAAATTTATAAAAAATGGAAAATGCATTAGAGTAGTAAAACAATTTCCGACAGATTTTATGTCAGTGGGTCAAATGACATGGAAGCTATTGAAGAAAAACGCTCATTTTGGACCCAAACAATTTCAAACAAATATGAAAATGCTTGAAATGGAATAAAAAAGGGTGTGCCTCATCTATCCGGTCTAGTAGAACAATTTCAGACAGATTTTGTGTCAGTGGGTCAGATAACCTGGAAGCTATTGAAGAAAAATGCTAATTTTGAACTAAAAATATAACTAAAAAATATAAAAATGCTTAAAATGGAATAAAAAAGGGTGTGCCTCATCTATCCAGTGTAGCAAAACAATTTCAGATAGATTTTGTGTGAATTAGTCACATGACCTGCTATTGAAGAAAAATGCTAATTTTGGACTAAAATAAATTCCTTAAAAATGTAAAAAGACTTAAAATGGAATAATAAAAAAGGGTGTGCCTCATTGATGTAATCTAGTAGCATGATTTACCATTGTTTTTGTTTCAACTGATCACAAGACAAGGAAATTATTTTTATTTTCCACGATTGTTTGGTTAGGAAACTTATTGACGGTCCCTAAGTGAACCACCGCGCGTCAGAAGAGGGAGCAACAGAGAGCAGCTAGCCGACATCTGAGCGCCCGAATCGGATCAACCGTGAGCTAGATGCCGCTAACTCCGCGGAATATCCAACTTCAAACAAACTTCACCGCGGTCTCCATTCTGGAGAAGTCCAGAACAGCAGTTTACTCCAGGTTGACCTGCCTCCTTCATTACCTGAAAAGTTACACTGAGCGCCTCGAACAGGTCTCATTTCAGAGCAACCGCGGAGCCAGGCTGGAGAGTGGGAGCCTGGTGGGTTTGTGTTCAGGAACAGTTGGACGCCGAGCGGTATAACCCAGGAGAAAATAGCGGTAAAACCTGAATGCTCACTCGGAATGGGCTAATTGTAAGTTACAGCTAATCACTGATTCACCCAGCAAGACATGAGGTGGAGGTTCACTCTAATGAACATCATCAGGGTCATGATGAGGAACTTTCACCTGAGCTACAGGTGAAGTTAAATGATGTGTCTGTGATAGAACACAGTAGCAACCTTCTCTGTGAGCTTCTAGCCGGATTTGCGTCATAATGTGAAAATATCTGGTCCTTTACTTCAGTCAAAATAAAAGCATTTAGTCCTAACGTAGCTAAACACATTAAAAGGTCCTTCTGATCAACACATTGCATCTCATTGCTGCAGCCAGTCTTATAGTCCAGTTCTACATGTAGACAGAACCAGGTGTTGCTCAATAAACCAGGAAAATATCTCCTGGTTCCAGTAAGATGTAGTAGAAAGTTCAAAAGTAAACCTCCCTCTTCTCTTTCATATCTTCTGTGCTGATTCTAAACATACAGCTCTGGGTTTAAAGATGCAGTATAATTAAGAAATAAATCATAGCAATTAATCACAGGTGGACCATTAATTAGTTAACTATTTTTCTTTTTCTGAATTACACATGTAATATTATATAAACTAAACTAATTAAACAAGGATACAGTTTTACTGAAGATGAGACATACATACCATATGTATACTATTATTAATAACTGTAATATTAGTACCAATAAGGTCCAGGATGAGGCTCTATGCTATATTTTAAACACCACAACTTAACACCCTTTCCTCTCAGTGTTTAATAGTAAGAACTGCACTATTGTCTCACATGCTCAGTGCAGAATAAAAGACTGTTGAAAAATGTCTGTCAGTCATTTTCTACCACTTATTCCGTAGTGGGTCGTGGGGAAGCTGGTGCCTATCTCCAGCAGTCTATGGGCAAGAGGCAGGGTATGCCCTGGATAGGTTGGCAATCCATCGCAGGGCAACACACAAACAACCATGCACACACCTAAGGCCAATTTAGAGAGACCAATTAACCTAACAGGCATGTCTTTGGACTGTGGGAGGAAGCCACAGTACACATGCACAGGGAGAACATGCAAACTCCATGCAGAAAGACCCCCCCGGACAGGAATCGAACCCAGAACCTTCTTGCTGCAAGGCAACAGTGCTACCAACCTTGCAGCCTGTTGAAAAATTTTTCATCTATAATTTTTGGCAGGCCAGATTTCTTCAAAAGTGAATTGAAGGGCTCAAAAGATGGCAATAAAACAGAACAGGTTCATAAAAGAAGGAACAATTTTAATAGAAATGTTTCAAAAGCTCTTGATATAATAAAATAAACGTGTTTTAGGATTTTACCATTTGACTAAGATTTAGGGAAATCAACTTTATACCACTTTCCTTTTTTGAAATATAGGAATAAAGACAATGGAGCCTGGCTGCACGGTGGCGCAGTTGGTAGCACTGTTGCTTTGCAGCAAGAAGGTCCTGGGTTTGATTCCTGGCCGGGGGTTTTTCTGCATGGAGTTTGCATGTTCTCCCTGTGCATGCATGGGTTCTCACTGGGTACTCTGGCTTCCTCCCACAGTCCCAAGATATGCCTGTTAGGTTAATTGGTCACTCTAAATTGCCCTTAGGTGTATGAATGAGTGTGTTGCCCTGTGACAGACTGGCAACCTGTCCAGGGTGTACCCTGCCTCTTGCCCATAGACTGCTGGAAATTGGCACCAGCTTCCCTTTGACCCACTATGGAATAAGCAGTAGAAAATGACTGACTGACAATGGAGCCTCGGGAGTGGAACACTTTGAGAATGTAATGTTTAAAAAGGTTATTTATGTAGATGACAAAAGAAGCACATTTATCTGGCCCATAGTAAACATCTCTGAGTTTAAGAAAAACGTTTGTCAGCAAAAATTCAAATTAAGTTCTTTTCTAAATACTCATTATTTGCTTCAGCAAAATGGTTTTTCATCAGGCCTAAACTCTGTTTCTCCTTGTCCTTCATTCAGGTTCTAACAAAAATAAATAGTAAAATTATTGCAAACCTTTTTTGTTTGATTCACAATAATTTACATTCAGTCTAATTACCTATAAATTGTCTTATTGAAATCTAAGTATTTTGGATTTGGGCTAAAGCCCCCAATGTTTTGACACCCTAAAAACACCCCTGACCATGACAACAGTCAGCCATTTTCTATACCGGTTCTTCCTGGGTCATGGGGAAGCTGGTGCCTATCTTCAGCAGTCTATGGGTGGGACCTGCCCAGGGTACACCCTGGGCAGGTCGCCAGTCCATCTTACAGCAACTGCACAAACAACCATGCACACACTCATTCACACACCTAAGGGTAATTTAGAGAGACCAATTAATGTAACAGGCATGTCTTTGGACTGTGGGAGGAAGACAGTGTAACCGGTTAGAATCCACGCATGCACGGGGAGAACATGCAAATTTCATGCCGGGAGTCAAACACAGGACCTTCTTGCTGCAAGGCAACAGTGCTACCAACTGCGCCACTATGCAGCCCACCATGAAAACATAAACTCATAAAAAAAATTAGGGTTTGTTGCTCCATTAATTAAATAAGACTGGATGGAGTCATATTTATTATATCTAGGTGAGTTTTGGTTCTCTGTAGGTTGTTACTGTTGGGGAAAGAATGCCCTGGTGGTCTGTTTTAATGAGGTTCATAGATAGGGGGATTTAATTGTCCATCTATCCAGCAATGCAGCTTTGGAATATGGAAAAGGTGGTGGCTCTACAACACCTCTGGCTAACCCTCACAGATCTGCCTGAAAGTCAGCTCTCAGAGTTTCTCAGTCAAGTTGTTGAAGCCACGGAGGCATTCGGTCAGGCTTTAAAGAAAAGGTGGGCTTCCAGTGACAAAAGGAAAAAACAGGAGGAAACTCCACGTCTGAGCATGCTAAGGCAACATTACTCACAGACCACGCTATGCAGCGACCTGGAGGTTTCACCTCCTCGCTTGCTTTCACTTACTCATTCAGCCATTGTCTGGCACTATTCCAGCAGGACTGCTTGCTAACAATGTGTCACTGCCAGCCCCTCTTAGGCTTTATGATCCCAATGATCCCTGCAGTCTTAGGACCTGATTTCGGTTCAGGATTCGCTGTGTAACGTGACTTTTGAGCTTTTGGAGTCTGTTAATATAAATGTGTTGTCATATAAGACAGTGCATCTGGTACTTTGTTCAGCAAAACGTGTGGGATTCATTCATGTGCTCTCAGTTCATTGCTCCTGTACCCGGTTTGCTCTGGACGGCTCGATTTTAACATTATACCTCAATTCTACATACATCCATGTGGTGCCAGTGTTTGGTTCTGAAATAATATCCATAGCACAACTGCAAACCTACCAAGACAAACCGGTCCACCTCACATTTTCTGTGTCCCCTTAAAGCTTTAAACAGTACTTCTTGTCTTCTTTCAACATTTTCTTTCTTCTTGCTGCTCTTTGATAAAGGCTTATGTGTTCAATTTATACATTTCCTTTCAACAGATTCTCTCTCTGGCTGCTCCCTGATTGCAGTTGTGCCACACCATCCATTTGCAGATGATGGATTGAACTATATCCCATGTTCAAAAATGGAATATTGTTTTTTATGACCAAACTGCTTTAATTTTTATCACAACTTTACCCTTGACCTGTCTGATTTATTTGGTCTTCATGATGCTGTTTGTTCACTAATGTTCTCTAGGAAACCTCTGAGGCCTTCATAGAACAGCTGGATTTATACTGAGATTCGATTACACACAGGTAGAGTGAAATATGGCACTTTTGAAGGGTAATTTCATTGTATTTAAGGTATCGTAGTAAAGAGTGGCAAAACAAATTAACACCAAATGTTTCTATTTTTTAGTAGTTAAAATTTTTTCTTCAACTTTACAATTAAGCACTACTTTGTGTTGGTCTATCACATAAAATCCCAGTCAAATACATTGAAGTTTGTGGTTGTTGGGAAACTTTACAGTTTCACACGGCACATTGGTAGATGCAGGTTAAATGGTCACTCTAAATTGGCCTCAGGTCTGAGTATGTGCATGCATGATTGTTTGAAAGATGGATTTAGTAGATAATTGCAGCACAAATGACAGGGAGAGTGCGGGATTTTATTGTAAAGATGACACTTACATCCAGGGATGAAAGTAGTTTTACATTTTTTCTGGTTCTAAGGGGCGGAGCTAGAGGGGGTGCTGGGAGGCACTGGGGGTATATATATATAATGTATGGTGTTGTAATTGTTACTCTCATCTGTGGACCCTTCGAGATCTCTCTCTCTCAGCAAAGTCCAAACTCAAATGAATTAAAATGTATCAATATTTTACTTTACTGTAGGCTGTCTGTATAAGGGAGAAATTAGAATCACTTGACAATGTAATATATCAATTGTTAAAGAACTGCCATGTATGAAACAATGATAAACCATTTTCTGATGCATAGCTTTTCATCTTCAGTTTCCTTCTTTTCTTTTGAACAAAGAAGTTATTGTTCTCTGCTTTGTGGTCAAGTTTTGATTTCATTTAAATAAAAAAATTGACAGTTCAGTTGTTTTCGCAATTTTATTTAAAAGTCTGTAGATGCTAAATGATTTATTGTTCGTCCTGTCCTAATGCAAGCGGACCACCTGTGTAAAATCTCCCAGTCCATTAAATCGAATGCACCGTGGCAACGGTTCTGTTTCGGATGTAAGTACGCATGCGCTCTCGTGTAGTGTCTGTGAAATCTCTGGGCGTGTTTTCGAGCTGTACTGTGCTGTAATTCAGCAAAATAACATGAACCATAACTAGTTACTCTCCCTTTACCTTTTAACTGGGGTATTTAGCAGCGAGCAGACAGACATTAAACGTAGCGGTGCTCGTTTTAAAGGCTGGCCGTTCACAACAGCCTCGAGCTCCGAGGGGAGAGAAGCTAAGCAAGAGCATTGAGGCTCCAGCATAGTAGAACAGTTCAGAAACAATTTGGAATGAGGGGAAAAAAGCTATATTTATAAACAGATTAAGTTGTGTTTTAGACTGCCTATTGGTAGCGGATCTGATGTTCTTTGTGTGCTCGGGAATTGTTGGTACGCAGTACCGGACCGTACCGGCTGAGTTTCACCCCTGCTTACATCTCATATGCTGAGTGGAATGTGTTGTTTGCTAAGTCACTTAAAACAGTTTTTAGAGATGAAACATTGTAACTGTAATTAATTACCTAATTGTTTCAGTGAGGCTGACTATAAATTCACACTCCCTACAGTGAGGAGAACAAGTATTTGATATGCTGCCGATTTTGCAGGTTTTTCCCACTTGCAAAGCATGCAGAAGTCTTTAATTTTTAATCATAGGTACTCAACTGTAAGTAAATGCCCTTATTGAGGGAAGGAGGTTGTTGGCTAAGATCTCCCGATCCATCCTCCCCGCAATATGGTGCAGTTTTCCTGTCCTCTTTGCAGAAATATATCCCCAAAGAATGATGTTTCCACCTCCATGCTTCATGGTAGGGATGGTGTTCTTGGGGTTGTACTCATCCTTCTTCCTATAAACACATCTCATCAGACCACATGCCCTTCTCCTATTCCTTCTCAGGATCATCCAGATGGTCATTGGCAAACTTAAGATGGGCCTCCACATGCGCTGGCTTGAGCAGGGGGACCTTGTGTCCACTGCAAGATTTTAATCCATGGCGGCGTAGTGTGTTACTAATGGTCTTCTCTGAGACTGTGGTCCCAGCTCTCTTCAGGTCATTGACTAGGTCCTGCCGTGTAGTTCTGGGGTGATCCCTCACCTTCCTCATGATCATTGATGCCCCATGAGGTGAGATCCTGCATGGAGCCTCAGACCGAGGGAGATTGACCATCATCTTGAACTTTTTCCATTTTCATATAATTGCTCCAATAGTTGTTATCTTCTCACTGAGCTGCTTGGCTATTTTTCTGTAGCCCATCCCAGCCTTGTGCAGGTCTACTATTTTATCCCTGATGTCCTCACACAGTTATCTGGTCTTGGCCATTGTGGAGAAGTTGGAGTGTGTGGACAGGTGTCTTTTATACAGATAACGAGTTCAAACAGGTGCAGTTGATACAGGTAATGAGTGGAGAACAGGAGGACTTCTTAAAGAAGAACTAACAGGGCTGTGAGAGCCGGGATTCTTACTGGTTTTTAAGTGATCAAATACTTATGTCATGCAATAAAATGAAAATAAACGACTTATAAATCACACAATGTGATGTTGTGGACTATTGTTTTAGATTCCATCACTCACAGTTGAAGAGCACTTTTGATTAAAATTAAAGACTTCTACATGCTTTGCTACTGGGAAAACCTGCAAAATCAGCAGTGTATCAAATACTTGTTCTCCCCACTGTACGTCAGATTTTTATTTGAAAAATGTTTGAAAACTACGTAATTTCCTTCACAATTATGCATGGTTGTGTTGGTCAAACTTTGCTGGTGGAATGGAATAAAATACAAAAAATAAGTTCAGGGAGTATAAAAACTTTTGTAAGCCACTTCATAATCTTGCGAGATCAGTGCAACTCGGACTAAAGAACATTCTAGAGCTGCTTGTGTGTGAAGTGCTGCAAGGAAGCCTATTGTGCAGTAGATAGTTGTGATTGTATAATATATAACCCACCAACACACCCCAGAAATTAGTTGTCAGTTCCTTTGTTGTGTGTTGCCTCTGATCATCCCACACATTCTTGGTTACGCCTCCTAGTAAAGTAACTTTCTGTTTTGTACACAGCAACTAAGAGTTTTCCACAAGTCAGTGTTTTTTGGCAGATATTTGGTGACCAAAGCTAAGCGTAAATGGTGAATTATCTGCCAGCTCCTCACTGAATACTTTAAAGACTGTTCAGGGTTGTGTCAGTAGGAATTAAAGTCTGTGTCAATTTTATTTATACAGCAAACAAACAAAGGTTGACCAAAGTTCTTTAGAGTTTTTTGGAAATTTTGAAAACAACGCACTGCATAAAGTTCTACCCACTAATGGAATGATCTTTCACCTCTTCTTATTTTCTCCTTCAGTTAACATGAGTGTTTTTTTGAAATCCTGGATGTTTTAAAATGGGTTATCCACAGGTTTGAAGTGTTTTGTTTTACTTGTTTGCATTCCTTGCCTTTTCCTCTGTCCTTGTGAGGACCTGTTCGGCTCAATGCTGCAGAATTCTGATAAAGACATTTTATGTTCCAGTGGGTGATGAGATCAAAAAGTAGGTACTGGTCTGAGGGGGTTTTCTATAGACGTTAGTGGTGAGGCTTCAATCTCTCTCAATGTACACCAGACAATCCAGAAAAAATGCTTGTTGTCCTTTTGCTTCCTCACTCATGAACATGATGATATGTTTACTGAGTAAATGTGTTCAGTAAAGGCTTCAACTTCTTTGTCTTGGATTTTGACTCAGGTGTAATCCACATATCTACACCAGAGGCTACGTGTTGTTTCCTGGTAGGAGTTCATCGTTCTGCTTTCCATTACTTTTATGTAGGGGTTGTCCACAATGGGTGAATCTTGGGATCCCATGGCACATCCATGCTTCTGTAAGTAGAAGTTGTCATTGTATTTAAAGTATGTGGTGGAGATTCAATAGAGATGAAATTGTTCCTGTCTTGTACCTGCTTGACTTCTTGGAGATATTTCCTGACAGTTTCCAGTGAGTCCAGTATAGATACGCAGGTGAAAAGTGATGTGACATCAAATGATACAAGTATTTACCCTGGATTCAGTTTCAGTTGCCAGACTTAGCTTGCAAAATCTTTGGAGTTCTGTATGTGATGTCCCACCACTGCCATTCGCATGGGCTTAAGATATGTAGGAAACACTCCAATGACTGTGGATAAAACCACATCGATTTCTCCTGATCTACTACCAGACAACCTGGGGAACTCTAACTATGGTTAACCTTGAAATTTTCTTTGGACCCTGAGTAAACCTGAATAAGGCTCATGCTCATCCAGACCTGGGAAACTAGGGGGATTTTTTACCAAGGCTCAAGAATCTGGGTAATAAAATACCAAAGTCCCTGGGTCTGGTGATCAGATAGGAGAGGGGCCCTAGAACCAGAATATTCAGGAAAGACTGCATGGACTCTGGATAAACTTTAACCAAAGTCTCCACGGGGAACATGACCCCGTCCAAGGGGACTCTAGACCAAGATTACTTAAGACAGACTACACGGACCTGGTCCAAACCCAGAGATCCTGGGGACTATGGCCATAAGCAGACGGCCCAGCCAGGTAAGAATAACTAGGTAACTTCCCCGAGTTACCTAGGTTTGGGTTAAGTGAGACTGGGTAATAATCAACCCCCCAAGCATAATTTAAGAACCAGGAACCCAGAGATCCAGGACACCACTACTCCATCACAGACCAAGGTACCTAAGTAGACAGGCCTGTCATCTTGGAACACTCTGATAGTTGGTCAAGACCCAATGTCAAAACTGGCTTCATATGGACTGGGGAAGATCCTGGTACCCCCTATAGAAAAGGAGAGAAGTACAGAGGCTTAGTTGAACTCCAGTTCTTCTCTAAAGTAATTGTATACTACATCATGGAGCAAATCTGGACACAATGCACGATTGCTTACAAATGTCTGAAATGTTCTGTTTTGTCCATAATTACTTTATGGCATAAATCTATCCCATAGCCACTGTGGTAATTTTTGGCTAATGGCAATACTTTTTAATGGATGATCCTGACCTTAAGCTCAACATTCCCTAGCCTTGCGTGATCATGCGAATCAAGTAAATCTCGGGTTAATGGAGACCTTGGACTCATGATTCTTGATTGAGTACAAACATTCAAATCATTATGGTGATAAGAGGTGATAAGAAACACCCATCTCTAACAGCAAAAGCAGCTTGCTTACAGTTCTTAAACAGGCCAGAGAGAAGCCTCAAAAGCTGAAAAGACAAAAATCCTCTATTATGGGCACAAACATCAAAATTGCATTTGGAAAGGAGTCAATGAGGCCTGTGAGGAAAAGTGTAACAATCCTACTGTAAAACAGTGGTGGGTACCTCATGATTTAGGGATCTGTGAGCTACAAAGGCACGGTGAACTTGGTTGAAATTCATGACAAAATAAATTCAGCATGTTATAATAAAATTCTGGACGAAAGTTTACACTCAAGTAGAGCGTATGATGTACATGTGCATTAGCATTCCAGTGAGACAATGGTCCAAAACAAGGCCCACTCAACCTGTCATGAACAAGGGAAGGTTACTGTTTGGTTAAGGTTATGTGAGTTTTTCATCAGTGTCATGATTACAGTGTAGAAAGAGCAAACACAGTTTTTAAATTGCTTTGCCCAATGACTACCCATATGTAAAAAAAAAGTTTCTATTAAATAGAATTAATCCCCCAAATTATTCATACTTCTGGCAGATTTATATTTAAAAATTATTTTCTTTCAAAAAGTTTATTTCTTGTTGGAAATCAGAAACATAACTCTCAAATGCTAATAAAACAACATAAAAGGGGTATCAGTTAAAAAGAAAATCCATTCAATTCAGTTTGTTTATATTGCACCAGGCGCCTTGCAAAGATTTTCAATTCAAAAAAATACCTAAATGTTTTTAATTTGCATTTTATTACATAAAATGGCATGAGAAAATGTAATTAATGGAAAAATGTTTATTGGTATCGCACAAATCAAACACTTTCTATAATTGGTGACCAGATTTTTGCAGATTTTGGTTCAGCTGCTCAGACAAGAGTGCAGCCATCAGAGTTAATGGTCCTCCATACTGTCGTTTTCACATAATGTGTCAGGTAGTGGTTGGATATTGCACATGTTCATCATGAAAGCCACCGCTGTTCCAGCAGCACAGATGAGCCCGATGATGTTCAACATATGTCTGCCAAGTTTCTAATTAACGCATGCAATGTTTTTAATGTTTGTGCACTTGCAAGTCTACTTGGTAAGGTAAGGTAAGGTAAGTTTATTTATATAGCGCTTTTCAGCAACGAGACACTCAAAGCGCTGTACATACAATTACAATACAATCACAAAGCAAATACACAGATACAGACACAGAAAAACAAATCAAATGATAAAATCAAACAGAGGTAATTAAAAAAAGTAAAATAAAATAAAGAGAATAGAATGATGGACAAGAAAATGAAAGGAAAATTGGACTGAAAACGCAACTAATCATGCCTAAATGGCACAGTCAAAGGCCACTCTAAACAAATAAGTTTTTAATCTTGATTTAAAGCAACTTAGGGTTTCGGCGCTTTTACAGTTTTCTGGCAGTTTATTCCAGATTAGTGGAGCATAAGAACTAAAAGCTGCTTCTCCATGTTTAGTTCTGGTTTTGGGTATGCAGAGTAGATTTGAGCCAGAAGACCTGAGAGGTCTGGGTGGTTGATACACTGACAACAAGTCTGTAATGTATTTTGGTGCTAAGCCATTCAGTGATTTATAGACTAACAGAAGTATTTTAAAGTCTATTCTCTGAGATACGGGGAGCCAGTGTAGGGACTTTAGAACCGGGGTGATGTGCTCCACTTTCTTAGTTCTAGTGAGGCAGCAGCGTTCTAGATCAACTGCAGCTGTCTGATCCACTTTTTAGGCAGACCTGTGAAGACAACGTTGCAGTAATCAATTCTACTAAAGATGAATGCATGACTTAGTTTTTCAAGGTCCTGCTGAGACATTAGTCCTTTAATCCTGGAGATGTTCTTTAGGTGATAGAAGGCCGACCTAGTTACTACCTTTATGTGCCTCTGAAGGTTCAGGTCTGAGTCCATCACTACACCCAGGTTTCGAGCCTGACTGGTAGTTTCTAGCTGTATTAACTGAAGCTGTGTGCTAACTTTTAAACGCTCTTCCTTTGGTCTAAAGATTATTACTTCAGTTTTGTTTTGATTCAGCTGAAGAAAATTTAGGCCCATCCATGCATTGATTTCTTCTAAGCATTTACCCAGCGCTTGAATGGGTTGATGGTCACCTGGTGACATCGTAATGTCTAGCTGTGAGTCGTCTGCATAGTTATGATAACTTACGTTGTTGTTTATTAAAATCTGAGTTAGGGAGAGCATGTAGATATTGAATAGGAGGGTCCCTAAGATGGACTCTTGGGGAATGCCACATGTGATTTTTGTGCTCTCTGATGTTAAGTTACCTACTGACACAAAAAAGTCCCTGTCCTTCAAGTAGGACTTAAACCAGTTGAGTGCTGTACCAGAAAGGCCGACCCAGGTTTCCAGGCGCTCTAATAAAATGGAGTGATCAACAGTGTCGAATGCTGCACTAAGGTCCAATAATACCAGCACTGTGGTTCTTCCACAGTCTGCATTTATTTCATCTCCAAACCAGCCAATTTCTGTAAAAGTTTGTCGAAGTCCTCTGTGGTGAAGGGAGGCGTTTTGTGCTGATTAGCTGGCGTCAACTTGTCCTGCTTTCGAGTTCGATTATAAAAACATCAAATTCCTATAAAAAAAAATAAAAACATAAAATAATAATAATAATCCTTTGGAGTCGCTGATAAGAAGATGTTTTAGTCCAATATTTCCGTAATTTTGGCTAAGAGATAAAAAGTTAGGAGTAAAAGAATGCAAGCAAGCAGGGAGGTTAGGAAAAAAGCGTCTGAGCAGGCAGAGAGGCAGAGGGCGGAAGTAAGTAAAGTTCTGATTTGGGAGCACAAACGAAGCATGCAAGGTGTCAAAGCACTGCAGTCAGATTCATATATGTGAATGTGGGTACTGTGATGCAATAGGGTGAGCACATAATTACCTTCAAATTCAAACAAAAAAAAGCAGACAGAAATCTCTTGGGTGATGTGATTTTCTTGATGGAACAGATTTCAGTTGCCTTTTAATGTTTGCCATTTGTTTTTTAATTTATTTATTTTTTAACGATGCGTAATAGTGTGTATCATTTCAGGTAAAGACTGGACCTGCTAAATCTAATAATAACTTTATATACAACAGTGAGTCATGGTGAAATTGAGTGCTGGATAGTTTCCATGGTCTTCTGAACCCCCCTAAAGCACAGTGGCTAAATTGGATTACAAACAGCAAACCCCTCAAAATCAAATGTCATGTACTCCATGCATTTATCCATTTTCTATGCCCATATCATCCTGCAGGGTCATGTAGGGGCAAGGTATGCCAAGCTCAGGTTTCCAGTCCATCACAGGACACAACAGAGACATACTCACACATAAGGGAAATTTAGAATGTCCAATCAGCTTATCAGGTATTGGCTGTGGGTGGAAGCCTGCTAGCAACCCTCACATGCACTGATAGAACAAGCAAACTCCGTGCAGAAAGGCCATGGGAGCTACAGCCAAATACAATAAATTAGAATATTATTGGAAAGTTTATTTATTTCAGTAACTCCGTTCACAAATTGAAACCCATTAGATTAATAAAACAGGCTTGATCTTTTCAAGACTTTATTTCTGTTGATTATGATGACTTTCCACTTACAGCTATTAATCATACATCATAATCATACATGCATAACATCTGTCTAACATATCTTCTATAAGTCTGTTGTGGAGAGTGTGATCTCTTCTGCCATCATCTGCTGGGGAAGCAGCATCAGAGCCAGGGACTTAAAAAGCTCAACAAGCTGATAAAGAAGGCTGGCTTTGTTCTGGGGACTCCTCTGGAACCTCTGGAGATCATTGTGCAAAGAATGATT
This sequence comes from Girardinichthys multiradiatus, assembly GCF_021462225.1. Classification (NCBI taxonomy): domain Eukaryota; kingdom Metazoa; phylum Chordata; class Actinopteri; order Cyprinodontiformes; family Goodeidae; genus Girardinichthys; species Girardinichthys multiradiatus. The sequence continues at coordinate 5,507,220 of NC_061799.1, forward strand.
CTTCATAAAATGAAGAACATTATGGAGAACCCTGAGCATCCTCTTCATGAGACTGTCCTACAACAACAGAGTGTCTTCAGTCAGAGGCTTCTTCAGATCTGCTGTAAGACGGAGCGCTACAGGAGATCCTTCCTGCCCACAGCCATCAGCATCTACAGGTCCTTCTCAAAAAATTTGCATGTTGTGATAAAGTTCATTATTTTCCATAATGTCATGATGAAAATTTAACATTCATATATTTTAGATTCATTGCACACTAACTGAAATATTTCAGGTCTTTTATTGTCTTAATATGGATGATTTTGGCATACAGCTCATGAAAACCCAAAATTCCTATCTCACAAAATTAGCATATCATTAAAAGGGTCTCTAAATGAGCTATGAACCTAATCATCTGAATCAACGAGTTAACTCTAAACACCTGCAAAAGATTCCTGAGGCCTTTCAAACTCCCAGCCTGGTTCATCACTCAAAACCCCAATCATGGGTAAGACTGCCGACCTGACTGCTGTCCAGAAGGCCACTATTGACACCCTCAAGCAAGAGGGTAAGACACAGAAAGACATTTCTGAACGAATAGGCTGTTCCCAGAGTGCTGTATCAAGGCACCTCAGTGGGAAGTCTGTGGGAAGGAAAACGTGTGGCAGAAAACGCTGCACAACGAGAAGAGGTGACTGGACCCTGAGGAAGATTGTGGAGAAGGGCCGATTCCAGACCTTGGGGGACCTGCGGAAGCAGTGGACTGAGTCTGGAGTAGAAACATCCAGAGCCACCGTGCACAGGCGTGTGCAGGAAATGGGCTACAGGTGCCGCATTCCCCAGACCTGGGCTACAGAGAAGCAGCACTGGACTGTTGCTCAGTGGTCCAAAGTACTTTTTTCAGATGAAAGCAAATTCTGCATGTCATTCGGAAATCAAGGTGCCAGAGTCTGGAGGAAGACTGGGGAGAAGGAAATGCCAAAATGCCAGAAGTCCATTGTCAAGTACCCACAGTCAGTGATGGTCTGGGGTGCCGTGTCAGCTGCTGGTGTTGGTCCACTGTGTTTTATCAAGGGCAGGGTCAATGCAGCTAGCTATCAGGAGATTTTGGAGCACTTCATGCTTCCATCTGCTGAAAAGCTTTATGGAGATGAAGATTTCGTTTTTCAGCACGACCTGGCACCTGCTCACAGTGCCAAAACCACTGGTAAATGGTTTACTGACCATGGTATTACTGTGCTCAATTGGCCTGCCAACTCTCCTGACCTGAACCCCATAGAGAATCTGTGGGATATTGTGAAGAGAACGTTGAGAGACTCAAGACCCAACACTCTGGATGAGCTAAAGGCCGCTATCGAAGCATCCTGGGCCTCCATAAGACCTCAGCAGTGCCACAGGCTGATTGCCTCCATGCCACGCCGCATTGAAGCAGTCATTTCTGCAAAAGGATTCCCGACCAAGTATTGAGTGCATAACTGCACATGATTATTTGAAGGTTGATGTTTTTTGTATTAAAAACAGTTTTCTTTCATTGGTCGGATGAAATATGCTAATTTTGTGAGATAGGAATTTTGGGTTTTCATGAGCTGTATGCCACAATCATCCGTATTAAGACAATAAAAGACCTGAAATATTTCAGTTAGTGTGCAATGAATCTAAAATATATGAATATTAAATTTTCATCATTACATTATAGAAAATAATGAACTTTATCACAATATGCTAATTTTTTGAGAAGGACCTGTACAACGGCTCTTTGAAGAAACCTTCATAATATGAGCTACAACAACAATAATTTCCCTTTGGCATTAATAAAGTATTTTTCTAATTGAATTAAATTAAAATTTAAGATTAGAATATTAATATCAGACCAATAAAAAAATAATACAGAAAAGTGGTTTTTGAAAGATACTTTTAATCAAACGAGCTTCATCAGAACCCATATTCTGACTTATTGACTGTATGTCACAGCGCAGCAGGTCAACTGTTAGAACATGTTCAAGTGAGCAAAAGACCTGACTTCAACGTTAAAGGAAGACTTTATTTAGGCATGTGTAAATGTTTCATCTATTGATGAAGCAACATAGAGAAACATTTCTGTTGTGCAGCAAGAATCATATTTTCCAAGCAGAACCACAAAAGACAGCACCATGTGAAAGTTGTTTGGAACACAGAGATTATGCAGAGCAGACAGAATGTTGCTGAGGCAGATGACGAGGTATCCCAATCATTGTGGTTTTTAGTATAACAATGGCCTTCAGTGGGCTCTAGATGGACAAACTGTCTACTTTTAAGGCTTGGCTAAAAACTTTCCTTTTTGATAAAGCTAATAGGTAGAGTGGCTAAAGTTATCCTGAGCTATCGTTGAAGTTATGCTGCTATAGGCTTAGGCTGCTGGAAGACATAATGACCACTTTCACCCTCTTCGCTACATTCTCACACTACTCTCCAATTTTGCATTATTTGCTGTCATTTCAGCTTTTAACTTTATGTTCTCCCTCTTTTCTCTTCCTAGAAGCTACACCTGGCCTGGATCTGTGTCTACCTGTGACTGTGGCTCAGTAGGAAGAGTAGTCGTCTTGCAATCAGAAGGTTGTGGGTTCGATTCCAGCTTCCTCCTGGTTGATGTGCCCCAGGGCAAGGCACTTAACCTCAAGTTGCCTACCGATCTGCATATCGGTGTGTGAGCGTTAGTGAGTGCAATTGGGTGAATGTGGCTCTAGTGTAAAAGTGCTTTGAGTGGTCTGTATGACTGGAAAAGCGCTATATAAGTTCAGTCCATTTACCATTTACCTTTCTGGAGAGGAGCATCGTCCAAGCTTCTGCTGGCAACAACTTAATACTCACCCTCTACCGATGATCCACATGGCCCCGTCTTTCAATGTTTAACCCTATTTTTCTCCTAGACATGGCAATTGACAGAGCTTTTACTGTGACTAACTATGTGCTCTCTTTCAAACTCTAACCTTGAAAACTGGCTCAGAGTTTATCTGTTCTTTCTTTCTAGGTGAAACGACTAAAGGAGCTACATCCATTAACATTTACTTTTCCTTCCCATAGAAAGGACTCCTAGATCAGTGCTTCTTTGTTCTTTTTGTGTCTCTGCTCTGTTCTCTCAATCCCCCAGTCGGTTGTGGCAGATGGCCGCTCACACTGAGCCTGGTTCTGCTGGAGGTTTATTCCTGTTAACAGGGAGTTTTTCCTCTCCACTGTCGCTACATGCATGCTCAGTATGAGGGATTGCTTCAAAGTCAACGCCAGTGACTGTCCACTGTCTCTACATGCTCATCCGGGAGGAGGGAATGCTGTTTATCCAGTTTGAATAAATAACTGAATCTGACTGCACTGTTCAATGGTTAGGATTAATTGGAACGTATGTACCTGATTTTTGTGAAGTGCCTTGACATGATGTGTTATGAATTGGCGCTATATAAATAAAACTGAATTGAATTGAACTAAATTTTAAAAGGAAATGTTGTGTCACGGTGAGTGTTCATTTTACTTTGAACAGCACATGAGGCTGACAGCTGGAGGTGGGGCTTCAAGCCACACTGGTGCTGAGTAGAGCGGGGTAAAGCACAGAACCACAAAAGACAGCACCATGTGAAAGTTGTTTGGAACACCGAGATTATGCAGAGCAGACAGTATGTTGCTGAGGCAGATGACAAATGGAGTTTAATTTGTAGAAAAGGATAATGTTATCACAACTATAATAAAAAACAGTGTATTGTGTATGTGTTTTGGGCTAATATTTGTGCAGAGATGAGTATATAGATAGTTTGATTAGAAAAACACAGGACTAGTAAGTAAGGGGTCACAAGTTCAAAGCAGGCATTATTCTTTCTTTTCTTTGTTATTGCACTACTCAATCTCAGCTAAAACAGGTCTACATTTAGACTTCTAATAATCATCTTAAATGATGAGAAAACTTTGCCTTTTGGACAAAATATCTACCACATTTAGCTCCATGAAACATACATACACTGTTATAATTTAACAAAACAAATGCTGACTGGGTTTGTTTAATCCCTGTATCAAATACTATCACCAAAACCAAGTGCCCACAAAATCTGTTTTTTCTTTTCTTTTTTAACCATAAGCCATGATGCACTACTATTCATATTAACTATTTTCAAGAGGGCAGAAATTCAAAAAAAATAAATGAGTAACTGACATTTTACCACTAACATGATAGCATTAGTGTTAGAAGTTTAGATAAATTTTGCCATGAATGTACCAGGACTGTATTACCTCAGAGATGCATCTTGAGTTACTGTCATTACAAAAGACCTATCCACAACCCATTTTCTTTTCTTTTTTTATTCCATAACCCATTCCATTTCCAATATTTTTCAGGACACGGCCCCATCAAAGGCACCTCAGGGAGTTGAATTCGCACTGTACAGAAAAACAGTTCCAAATAATAATGTTTCGACCTTTAATTCAATTCAGTTCAGTTTATTTAAATGCGCCAATTTACACCAATAATCATCTCAGTCTCATCTCCTTAGTATGTTATCACGTTTTGTATAGGGCTTGTAATAAATGATTAATTATTTGATAAATTATGATGATATGTGTTTAACTGAGGGAACATCTAAAACATTCTGGACACTGGCTCTACTGGACTAAAGTTGGCCACCCGCTGCTCTTCAGTAATTACAGATTCTTTAAAACAGACTGTGTGAAAACTTAAGTCTGTAAAGACAAACAAATTGGCATTGTTTTGTCTCATGAACTGGATGTATCGTTACTATGACAATTCAGGGTTGGTTGTGTGTTGTAGTTGTCCTCTTCTTACTCTGTTATTCCTCCAGTTTTGTTGCTTTAGGTGGGCATAGCTGCTCCAGTGGATCTGCCAACAATTGACTTCTTCAACAGATTGCTTTTAAAGTACTGGAAGACACTTATGTCCCTTTTTCGACTCCACTAAACCATTTTCCACCATTTCCATTGTTGGCTTTTCCGGCCTGTTACTGGCTTTTTTGGTACCTGCTTAGGAGCTGGTCCCATTTGGACTGACCAGGACCGAAATGTGATGGGAACAGACTGCTGTTCACTGATTGGCCATTTGCATTGTCAGCTGTATGAGTCTGACTGCAATATTCAGTGGCAGTGCAATGGGACGAGGAGAAATGGACCACAGAGTTTGGTGCGGGTCAAACTGAAAGCCGTGCTGTGGTTACCAATCATGGATTCCATTTTTGGCCATTGTCCTGTAAGTTGTGGACAGGAGGGTGGTCTGGACCCCACAACCTCACTGTTTAGGCCAATACCCTTTTCTACATACATGCTTCCAATAGGTAATATTTTCAGGCAGCATAGAATACATTTTCACTGTTATGCTGATGACACTCAGCTTTACTTATCCATGAATCCTGATGAGCCCAACCAGTTAGATTGACTACAAGCATGTCTTGAAGACATAAAAACGTGGATGACTTTACATTTTCTGCTTCTAAATTCAGACAAGACAGAAGTTGTCGTCTTTGGACTGGAGTCTTTAAAAAAGAAACTGCTTAGTCAATCACTTAACCTGGAAGGCATTAAATTGACCTCCGATAATAAAGTAAAAAACCTTGGTGTTATTTTTGACCAGGACATGTCATTTAAATCCCATATTAAACAGGTTTCTAGGATTTCCTTCTTTCATCTCCATAACATTGCCAAAATTAGAAATATCCTGTCCAGGAGTGACGCTGAAAAACTAGTCCGTGCATTTGTTACTTCAAGGCTGGACTATTGTAATTCGTTACTATCAGGATGTCCACAAAATGCAGTTAAAAGCCTTCAGCTGATTCAAAATGCTGCAGCAATAGTTTTGATGAAAATTAAAAAGAGAGATCATATTATCCCCTACTTTAGCTTCCCTTCATTGGCTCCCTGTTAAATCCAGAATAGAATTTAAAATTATCCTCCTCACATATAAAGCCCTTAATGATCTAGCTCCATCATACATCAGATATCTGATTGTTCCATACGTTCCTAACAGAGCACTTCGTTCTCAGACTGCAGGTTTACTGATGGTTCCTAGAGTCTCTAGAAGTAGAATGGGAGGCAGATCCTTTAGTTATCAGGCTCCTCTCCTGTGGAACCAGCTCCCAGTTTTAGTCCGTGAGGCAGACAACCTGTCAACTTTTAAGACTAGGCTTAAAATTTTCCTTTTTGATAAAGCTTATAGTTAGAGTGGCTTGGGTTATCCTGAGCTATCTCTGTAGATATGCTGCTATAGGCTTAGGCTGCTGGAGGACATAATGATCACTTTCACCCTCTACGCTACATTCTCACACTACTCTCCAATTTTGCATTATTTGCTTTTAACTTTGTTCTCTCTCTTTTCTCTTCCTAGAAGCTACAACTGGCCTGACTCTGTGTCTGCCTGTGACACCTTTCTGGAGAGGGGCATTGTCCAAGCTTCTGCTGGCAACAACTTAATGATCACCCTCTACCGATGATCCACATGGCCCTGTCTTTCAGTGTTTAACCCTTTCTCTCTCCTAGACATGGTGATTGTCTGAGCTTTTACTGTCACTAACTCTATGTGCTCTCTTTCAGACTCTAACCTTAAAAACTGGCTCAGAGTTTATCTGTTCTTTCTTTCTAGGTGAAACGACTAAAGGAGCTACATCCATTAACATTTACTTTTCCTTCCCATAGAAAGGACTCCTGGATTAGTGCATCTTTATTCTTTTTGCGTCTCTGCTCTGTTCTCTCAATCCCCCAGTCGGTCGTGGCAGATGGCCGCTCACACTGAGCCTGGTTCTGCTGGAGGTTTCTTCTTGTTAAAAGGGAGTTTTTCCTGTCCACTGTCGCTACATTCATGCTCAGTATGAGGAATTGCTTCAAAGTCAACACCAGTGACTGTCCACTGTCTCTATATGCTCATCCGGGATGAGTGAATGCTGCAAGTCACTGACTGGATGCAATCTGCTGGGTTTCCTTAGATAGAAAAACTTTTTATCCAATTTGAATAAATAACTGAACCTGACTGCACTGTTCAATGGTTAGGATTAATTGCAATGCATGTACCTGACTTTTGTGAAGTGCCTTCAGACGACTTGTGTTGTGAATTGGCGCTAAATAAATAAACTGAATTGAATTGAACTGAATTATAGAAGGAAATGTTGTGTCACGGTGAGTGTTCATTTTACTTTGAACAGCACATGATGCTGACAGCTGGAGGTGGGGCTTCAAGCCACACTGGTGCTGAGTAGAGCGGGGTAAAGCGCAGAACCACAAAAGACAGCACCATGTGAAGGTTGTTTGGAACACAGAGATTATGCAGAGCAGACAGATTGTTGCTGAGGCAGATGACAAATGGAGTTTAATTTGTAGAAAAGGATAATGTTATCACAACTATAATAAAAACCAGTGTATTGTGTATGTGTTTTGGGCTAATATTTGTGCAGAGATGAGTATATAGATAGTTTGATTAGAAAAACACAGGACTAGTAAGTAAGGGGTCACAAGTTCAAAGCAGGCATTATTCTATCTTTTCTTTGTTATTGCACTACTCAATCTCAGCTAAAACAGGTCTACATTTAGACTTCTAATAATCATCTTAGATGATGAGAAAACGTTGCCTTTTGGGCAAAATATCTGCCACATTTAGCTCCATGAAACATACATACACTGTTATAATTTAACAAAACAAATGCTGACTAGGTTTGTTTAATCCCTGTATCAAATACTATCACCAAAACCAAGTGCCAAGAAAATCAGTTTTTTCTTTTCTTTTTTAACCATAAGCCATGATGCACTACTATTCATATTAACTATTTTCAAGAGGGCAGAAATTCAAAAAAAATAAATGAGTAACTGACATTTTACCACTAACATGATAGCATTAGTGTTAGAAGTTTTGATCAATTTCGCCATGAATGTACCAGGACTGTATTACCTCAGAGATGCATCTTGAGTTACTGTCATTACAGAAGACCTATCCACAACCCATTTTCTTTTCTTTTTTTATTCCATAACCCATTCCATTTCCAATATTTTTCAGGACACGGCCCCATCAAAGGCACCTCAGGGAGTTGAATTCGCCCTGTACAGAAAAACAGTCCTGAATAATAATGTTTCGACCTTTAATTCGACTCAATTCTGTTTATTTAAATGCGCCAATTTACACCAATAATCATCTCAGTCTCATCTCCTTAGTATGTTATCAGGTTTTGTATAGGGCTTGTAATAAATGATTAATTATTTGATAAATTATGATGATATATGTTTAACTGAGGGAACATCTAAAACATTCTGGACACTGGCTCTACTGGACTAAAGTTGGCCACCCGCTGCTCTTCAGTAATTACAGATTCTTTAAAACAGACTGTGTGAAAACTTAAGTCTGTAAAGACAAACAAATTGGCATTGTTTTGTCTCATGAACTGGATGTATCGTTACTATGACAATTCAGGGTTGGTTGTGTGTTGTAGTTGTCCTCTTCTTACTCTGTTATTCCTCCAGTTTTGTTGCTTTAGGTGGGCATAGCTGCTCCAGTGGATCTGCCAACAATTGACTTCTTCAGCAGATTGCTTTTAAAGTACTGGAAGACACTTATGTCCCATTTCCGACTCCACTAAACCATTTTCCACCATTTCCATTGTTGGCTTTTCTGGCCTGTTACTGGCTTTTTTGGTACCTGCTTGGGAGCTGGTCCCATTTGGACTGACCAGGACCTAAATGTGATGGGAACAGACTGCTGTTCACTGATTGGCCATTTGCATTGTCAGCTGTATGAGTCTGACTGCAATATTCAGTGGCAGTGCAATGGGACGAGGAGAAATGGACCACAGAGTTTGGTGCGGGTCAAACTGAAAGCCGTGCTGTGGTTACCAATCATGGATTCCATTTTTGGCCATTGTCCTGTAAGTTGTGGACAGGAGGGTGGTCTGGACCCCACAACCTCACTGTTTAGGCCAATACCCTTTTCTACATACATGCTTCCAATAGGTAATATTTTCAGGCAGCATAGAATACATTTTCACTGTTATGCTGATGACACTCAGCTTTACTTATCCATGAATCCTGATGAGCCCAACCAGTTAGATTGACTACAAGCATGTCTTGAAGACTAAAAAACGTGGATGACTTTACATTTTCTGCTTCTAAATTCAGACAAGACAGAAGTTGTCGTCTTTGGACTGGAGTCTTTAAAAAAGAAACTGCTTAGTCAATCACTTAACCTGGAAGGCATTAAATTGACCTCCGATAATAAAGTAAAAAACCTTGGTGTTATTTTTGACCAGGACATGTCATTTAAATCCCATATTAAACAGGTTTCTAGGATTTCCTTCTTTCATTTCCGTAACCTTGCCAAATTAGAAATATCCTGTCCAGGAGTGACGCTGAAAAATTAGTCCATGCATTTGTTACTTCAAGGCTGGACTATTGTAATTCGTTACTATCGGGATGTCCACAAAATGCAGTTAAAAGCCTTCAGCTGATTCAAAATGCTGCAGCAAGAGTTTTGATGAAAATTAAAAAGAGAGATCATATTTCTCCTACTTTAGCTTCCCTTCATTGGCTCCCTGTTAAATCCAGAATAGAATTTAAAATTATCCTCCTCACATATAAAGCCCTTAATGATCTAGCTCCATCATACATCAGATATCTGATTGTTCCATACGTTCCTAACAGAGCACTTCATTCTCAGACTGCAGGTTTACTGGTGGTTCCTAGAGTCTCTAGAAGTAGAATGGGAGGCAGATCCTTTAGTTATCAAGCTCCTCTCCTGTGGAACCAGCTCCCAGATTTAGTCCATGAGGCAGACACCCTGTCAACTTTTAAGGCTAGGCTTAAAACTTTCCTTTTTGATAAAGCTTATAGTTAGAGTGGCTTAGGTTATCCTGAGCTATCTTCCTTATTTTTTACCTCCGTCTTCTTCCCTCCCTGTTGGATGGAGTAAAGGGGAGACAAGTTTAGCCTAAACCGGCTAAGTTATGGTTGAGGTGCAAACACACCCTCCATTTCTGCTACCTGTATGACCCCCTCTCTTTTCCAATGGTTATGGTCAATCTGACAGAGAGAGGTATCCCAATCGTTGTGGTTTTTAGTATAACAATGGCCTTCAGTGGGCTCTAGATGGACAAACTGTCTACTTTTAAGGCTAGGCTTAAAACTTTCCTTTTTGATAAAGCGTATAGTTAGAGTGGCTTAGGTTATCCTGAGCTATCTTTTTAGTTATGCTGATATAGGCTTAGGCTGCTGGAAGACATAATGACCACTTTCACCTCTTCTCTACATTCTCACACTACTCTCCAATTTTGCATTATTTGCAGTTATTTCAGCTTTTAACTTTGTTCTCTCTCTTTTCTCTTCCTAGAAGCTACAACTGGCCTGACTCTGTGTCTACCTGTGACACCTTTCTGGAGAGGGGCTTCGTCCAAGCTTCTGCTGGCAACAACTTAATGCTCACCCTCTACCGATGATCCACATTTCCCTGTCTTTCAGTGTTTAACCCTTTCTCTCTCCTAGACATGGTGATTGTCTGAGCTTTTACTGTCACTAACTCTATGTGCTCTCTATCAGACTCTAAACTTGAAAACTGGCTCAGAGTTTATCTGTTCTTTCTTTCTAGGTGAAACGACTAAAGGAGCTACATCCATTAACATTTACTTTTCCTTCCCATAGAAAGGACTCCTGGATCAGTGCTTCTTTGTTCTTTTTGTGTCTCTGCTCTGCTCTCTCAATCCCCCAGTTGGTCGTGGCAGATGGCCGCTCACACTGAGTCTGGTTCTGCTGGAGGTTTCTTCTTGTTAAAAGGGAGGTTTTCCTCTCCACTGTCGCTACATGCATGCTCAGTATGACGGATTGCTTCAAAGTCAATGCCAGTGACTGTCGAGTGTCTCTACATGCTCATCCGGGAGGAGGGAATGCTGCAAGTCACTGACTCGATGCAATCTGCTAGGTTTCCTTTGATAGAAAAACTTTTTATCCAGTTTGAATAAATAACTGAATCTGACTGCACTGTTCAATGGTTAGGATTAATTGGAATGTACAGGGGTTGGACAATGAAACTGAAATACCTGGTTTTAGACCACAATAATTTATCAGTATGGTGTAGGGCCTCCTTTTGCAGCCAATTCAGCGTCAGTTCATTTTGGGAATGACATATACAAGTCCTACACAGTGGTCAGAGGGATTTTAAGCCATTCTTCTTGCAGGATAGTGGGCAGGTCACTACGTGATACTGGTGGAGGAAAACGTTTCCTGACTCGCTCCTCCAAAACACCCCAAAGTGGCTCTATAATATTTAGATCTGGTGACTGTGCAGGCCATGGGAGATGTTCAACTTCACTTTCATGTTCATCAAACCAATCTTTCACCAGTCTTGCTGTGTGTATTAGTGCATTGTCATCCTGATACACGGCACCGCCTTCAGGATACTATGTTTGAACCATTGGATGCACATGATCCTCAAGAATGGTTCGGCAGTCCTTGGCAGTGACGTGACCATCTAGCACAAGTATTGGGCCAAGGGAATGCTGTGATATGGCAGCCCAAACCATCACTGATCCACCCCCATGCTTCACTCTGGGCATGCAACAGTCTGGGTGGTACGCTTCTTTGGGGCTTCTCCACACCGTAACTCTCCCGGATGTGGGGAAAACAGTAAAGGTGGACTCATCAGAGAACAATACATGTTTCACATTGTCCACAGCCCAAGATTTGCACTCCTTGCACCATTGAAACCGACGTTTGGCATTGGCATGAGCGACCAAAGGTTTGGCTATAGCAGCCCGGCCGTGTATATTGACCCTGTGGAGATCCCGATGGACAGTTCTGGTGGAAACAGGAGAGTTGAGGTGCACATTTAATTCTGCCGTGATTTGGGCAGCCGTGGTTTTAGGTTTTTTGGATACAATCCGGGTTAGCACCCAAACATCCCTTTCAGACAGCTTCCTCTTGCATCCACAGTTAATCCTGTTGGATGTGGTTCATCCTTCTTGGTGGTATGCTGACATTACCCTGGATACCGTGGCTCTTGATACATCACAAAGACTTACTGTCTTGGTCACAGATGCGCCAGCAAGACGTGCACCAACAATTTGTCCTCTTTTGAACTCTGGTATGTCACCCATAATGTTGTGTGCATTTCAATATTTTGAGCAAAACTGTGCTCTTATCCTGCTAATTGAACCTTCACACTCTGCTCTTATTGCTGCAATGTGCAATCAATGAAGACTGGCTACCAGGCTGGTCAAATTTAGCCATGAAACCTCCCACACTAAAATGACAGGTGTTTCAGTTTCATTGTCTAACCCCTGTATGTACCTGACTTTTGTGAAGTGCCTTGACACAACATGTGTTGTGAATTGGCAGTATATAAATAAACCGAACTGAATTGAATTGAATTTAACTGAATTTTAAAAAGAAATGTTGTGTCACGGTGAGTGTTTATTTTACTTTGAACAGCACATGATGCTGACAGCTGGAGGTGGGGCTTCAAGCCACACTGGTGCTGAGTAGAGTGAGGTAAAGTGCAAAACCACAAAAGACAGCACCATGTGAAAGTTGTTTGGAACACAGAGATTATGCAGAGCAGACAGAATGTTGCTGGGGCAGATGACAAATGGAGTTTAATTTGTAGAAAAGGATAATGTTATCACAACTATAATAAAAACCAGTGTATTGTGTATGTGTTTTGGGCTAATATTTGTGCAGAGATGAGTATATAGATAGTTTGATTAGAAAAACACAGGACTAGTAAGTAAGGGGTCACAAGTTCAAAGCAGGCATTATTCTATCTTTTCTTTGTTATTGCACTACTCAATCTCAGCTAAAACAGGTCTACATTTAGACTTCTAATAATCATCTTAGATGATGAGAAAACGTTGCCTTTTGGGCAAAATATCTGCCACATTTAGCTCCATGAAACATACATACACTGTTATAATTTAACAAAACAAATGCTGACTGGGTTTGTTTAATCCCTGTATCAAATACTATCACCAAAACCAAGTGCCCACAAAATCTGTTTTTTCTTTTATTTTTTAACCATAAGCCATGATGCACTACTATTCATATTAACTATTTTCAAGATTTCAGAAATTAAAAAAAATAAATGAGTAATTGACATTTTACCACTAACATGATAGCATTAGTGTTAGAAGTTTTGATCAATTTCGCTATGAATGTACCAGGACTGTATTACCTCAGAGATGCATCTTGAGTTACTGTCATTACAGAAGACCTATCCACAACCCATTTTCTATTCTTTTTTTATTCCATAACCCATTTTCAGTGTATTTCCAATATTTTTCAGGACACTGCCCCATCAAAGGCACCTCAATGAGCTGAATTCGCCCTGTACAGAAAAACATTCCCAAATAATGTTTCGACCTTTAATTCAATTCAGTTCAGTTTATTTAAATGCGCCAATTTACACCAATAATCATCTCAGTCTCATCTCCTTAGTATGTTATCAGGTTTTGTATAGGGCTTGTAATAAATGATTAATTATTTGATAAATTATGATGATATGTGTTTAACTGAGGGAACATCTAAAACATTCTGGACACTGGCTCTACGGGACTAAAGTTTGCCACCCGCTGCTCTTCAGTAATTACAGATTCTTTAAAACAGACTGTGTGAAAACTTAAGTCTGTAAAGACAAATAAATTGCCATTGTTTTGTCTCATGTATTGTTACTATGACTGTCGCATTAATATTTGTTGTCGGACCAAAGTGCAGTTAAGAGCTGGGCAGCCGCAAGTTGAATGATCTTCAGCTTTATTCAGAGGTATCCAAATGTAACTGTCACGGTTTGTGAGATACAGGACCCCGGAATGCAGACGAGCAGGCAGCGTGATGGTAAGTGAAAAAAGGTTTAATAACAAAAACTCACACTCAGCAGGAGGCAGGAACAAAACAAATGGGCAGGCAAGATAGGCATGTCGTTGTGGTTTTTAGTATAACAATGGCCAGATGGACAAACTGTCTACTTTTAAGACTAGGCTTAAAACTTTCCTTTTTGATAAAGCTTCTATGGGACTAAAGTTGGCCAACCGCTGCTCTTCATTGATTACAGATTCTTTAAAACAGACTGTGTGAAAACAAAGACAAATAAATTGGCATTGTTTTGTCTCATGAACTGGATGTATCGTTACTATGACAATTCAGGGTTGGTTGTGTGTTGTGGTTGTCCTCTGTTTCCTCCGTTATTCCTCCAGTTTTGTTGCTTTAGGTGGGCATGGCTGCTCCAGTGGATCTGTCAACAATTGACTTCTTCAGCAGATTGCTTTTAAAGTAAAGTAAATTTGTGGCCATTGTCCTGCGAGTTGTGGACGGGAGGGTGGTCTGGACTCCACAACCTCACTCTTTTAAGAGGAAATGTTGTGTCACGGTGAGTGTTTATTTTACTTTGAACAGCACATGATGCTGACAGCTGGAGGTGGGGCTTCAAGCCATAATGGTGCTGAGTAGAGCGAGGTAAAGCGCAGTGCCGCCATGCAGTCCTGGATCCATGAATGGAAAACAGGCATATTTCAACTCTTGATGGTGGTACCTACCTGGACCTTAACATTTTGTGTCTTTAGGAAAACAAACGATATATTGTTTTCAAGTCAATTGTCCTATGTCTCCAAATCGACAAGGCCTCCCTGGATTATCAGTTTATCTCCATGAGCATGTTCCTCTGCACCATCGCCTCCAGCAAAATCACCAAAGCTCACTTACACATTCCCCCTTGCAACATCTCCAGCTCTTGTCACATAATCCATGTCTGCCTCCCTGGATCAAACCTACCCTCTCAAATACTCACCTTGTGCTATCGAGTCTCAAACTGTTCTAACTCCGGTCCTCTCCTCCCAAAACTGCTCCTGGATCAAAGCTCAGATTTTCGTGTTATTTTACATCACTGTAAAGAATACCTTTGATAATTTACTGCTTCTCAGACTTTTACCGCATTTGGATCAGTAATAGGCTCCTCCCTTGTTGTTGTGGGCTTATCCCTCACCTTTCTAACGATCATTCTTAATTATTGCAATATAAGCAGAAAAGTCTAGACTGAGGGTGATTGATGATCAATTTAGATTTCTTCTATTTCCAAATATTCACACTAATAGTTGTCACCTTCTCACCAAGCTGTTAGCTGATGATCTTGTTAGCATTGCTCCTGCATTGTGCAGAGCTATTGTCTTGTCCCTGATGTCTGATCTCGTATGTGCTGTTGGAAAGGTCGAGTTATTGTGTGGGCAGTTGTGCCTTGTTGGAAAAATCACTACTATTATTAACAGGTAATCATTGTCTCTCTGGTGGAAACACTGAATATTATAACTACCACCTCCACAGTCTGCAGTGCATTAAATGCTAATTTATTATTGTGTGTTAAAGTATCACTTTCACCCACTTTTAAATGATAGGCAAATGATAGGAAGTCTAATGAAACCTCATTAAGGATTAGTGTTATATTTCATGTCTCTATTATAAAAGATCTATCAACATTGATTGCATGGAACGGAAGCAATATTATGGTTCTTTATAGAGTATTTACACATATGCACAGATGGTGCAAACATTTTATAAACACACTGTTTCATGAAGTATAAATTGCATGGATTGTGGGTAGTGTGTGGGATGTTGACATTGGAATTTAAAAAGCCAATGCTGCAGGTCAAGATGTGGACTTACTAGCAAAAGCCAGGCTCTGTTATGCTATTAGTTGTGTATGAGGGGGTGCTGGTTTCCCTGCACTTCTTTTACCCTTTGGAGATATTACATTGCTTCTTCATTGGCTCTATTGCCTTGAGTTGTTAGCTTTCCTAGTCTTTTTTAAAGTCTTTTGGAAATGCTTTTTCAAGTTGTGGCAGGAGCTAAAGTGATGTTATCTGTACCTATTCCGAGGTTTCTTGTGAATAATGCAAACGGAGAGCTTATTAACCTGTAGTTTGATAGTTTGTGCTTATGTGGTAATCCTTTCCAAACCGCATGCCCAGCGGCTTATTAGCCAGTCCATTTTATTGCCTGTTGTATACAGTTCACACATTTGTGCAAAGATGAGTATTGCTACCCATCCAGAATGTACCCCACCTCTCACCAGTTGGTCCTGAAATTCCCATGTGGATTGAATAGATGGAGTCCCATTAGCTTGGAGATAGCTCTGAATTTAGAATGTTATATGTAGAGAAATGGACTGACAGACAGACAGACAGACAGACAGACAGACAGACAGACAGACAGACAGACAGACAGACAGACAGACAGGACATCCTTCCTGCCCACAGCCATCAGCATCTACAACAGCTCTTTGGGAATAAAAATGGATTTTCGAATTGAATACATATGGATATATTATCATTGTCATTTGTCATCACACATTGAGTAAACTGGCCACCACATTGCTTTTATTGATCTCCCTGAACTGTTTTCAGTGCAATCAGATTCCTTCTTCAGATCTCCTTGATCTTAAACCGGGTATTGTTGGATATTTTAGCCCAATTTATTGTGATTGTGAAGGCCTTCTTCAAATGTCTTAGAGAAGTTAATGTTAAAAGCTAGTGTCAGGCATTCACTAACTGAGCAAACTTTCACTTTTGGGACAATAAAGTATTATCTATTTATCTTCTATCTAACTAATCAGGTAAATTCTAACAATTTATGTAAGGTTTATGTGTAGCTATGTATGCAGCTGACTATCTAGGTTACTTGTCATGATTATGATTGTGTGAGTCTTTCTGTGTTTGTGTGCTGGTGTGAGTACTCCCTCCTGAGGATCTCTGCTGGAGGGCGTGGTGGATCAGCTGCAGGCAGCGCCCCATCTGGTGCAGCATTCATAAGGAGCTGCTGGACGATCACTCTTCGCTTGATGGTCCAGGTTTGTTGGTAAAATCAAGCCCTCAGAATTCCAAGCTAAAACCTTCTTAGTAGAATCAATTTGGCTATAACTTCTCTAAGCTTCCCTCCTTGTTGTATCCTCCTCCAGGCTGAAGTCACCTCCTTGTTCCCAGAAAACCTCTGCTACTCCATGAATGACAGTTTGCTCCTGGAAACCCCTTCGTCTATGGCCGTCAACTGCAGCTCCTTTACCTGCCCACTCTCCAACTCTCAGAAAATTCACCAGCCCGGACTTCCATCCATTAAAGTATTACCGGATTCACCACCGGTATCTCATCCCACCTCAGAGCACTCATTCTGAGCCAAAACACTAAGCTGCATATTTTTCTTAGATCTTTCTACTTAAGACCTGCCTCACCCAAACCCCCACTAACTGCTCATCTTCCTTGCGGAAGTCATAAGCCTCCCAAGCCCAGAACCCAGTCTGTTCCAGTAAGTGCTGCTTTGGTGTTGTAAATCTTTAACCTTTTCATCTGCCTCCAGCTTGTGTGATTCTGCATGTGTGCCAGGAAGGTACCTCAGGATATGACATTACTTTTCATTTCACTAAATGCCTCCTTCAGAATTCAGTTTGCTTACTGTTCACATTTATGTATAATTTCATGCATTCACGTATTTTTCACTTAAAACAATTATTAAATGGATAAAAAAGTTCAGTACGTCTGCTTTAGAAAGAACAATAGGGAGCTAACTGTTCTTTCAGATGCATTTAAAAGTTGCTTGAAACATCTGATCAACAAAACAAGCCAATTGTTTCCGAGACACATAAAGGTCATGCCATAAACAAACTAATTAACTGATAGAAAACAAAAAGCTTATCTGTCTCCACTCCCACATGGGATCATCACCTCCACCTCCAACTATGCCACAGAGTCATTTTATTTCTCTAATTAAATATTTATAAATGTGAAAGCGTTCGAGACACCAACCGTAGACAGATGACACTCCTGTCTTTCCTTGGTATGTTCCTGCTACAGGTTTTAATAAAGGCTCTGCAACATCTGATAGTTGTCCTCCATGTTTTTCTATTCCTTTGTTGCCAAAGACTCTACATCTTGTTGGTTTATTACTGCCAGCTCTGTGACACCAGCTCTGCCAACTGGAGGGGAGAAAAAATATATGACAATGAAGAAGTTAAACAAAAATCACAATTTGAGATTTGTGACTTTTGATTGTTTCTTATAAAAGTATTCATATCGTGTGGATATCTTGTCATGTTACAACCACAATCTTTAAAATACTTTTGAAAATATATTGTGTTCGATGAACATGAAGTAGTGCACAACTGTGCAAGATTTTTGAACATTTTTTACAAATAAAAGCTAAAAAAAACAAAAAAAAACATGATATTTGTTTTTAATCCCTTTTACCTTGTTCCCCATGGATACAATATTTCCTTCAACATCATGTACTTAATAAACTGAGTCCAACTGTGTTTCCTTTAATATGAATATAAATTCTGCGTTTCTGTGAAGACCTCAGATAGGTTTTTAGAGAACATCAGTGAACAACAAGGAGAAAGTTGTAGAGAAGTTTAAAAGCAGGATTAAACAATATTCGAACCTTTGAAGATCTGTTCAATTCCTCATCAAACATTAAAAAATTATGGCACAAGTGCAAACCTCAGGTAAGCTCAGGTAAGAGATTATATAAACTGTTAGCGAACTCCATAAATATGCCTTTTCTGTAGTGGTAAAGAATGTATAAAAAGTCCAGTTCCAAGTTTGTTCTGAGCCGTGTTGGACAGTATTTTTCTTTACCCAAAAAAGGGGGTCCCAGACTTGTTTTTAGATGAGACCTGTCTGATCTAATCACACTTCTTACAGTAGGTCACAATAATGTCCTGTGAAATCAGTTTACACCCATACATGAAGAAGACATGCAAGCTTTTCTTACATATGCTAAAATGTTTGGTCAGGTAAACGACTGTTACTACGCAGCTCAGCATGCGTCGCAGCAACAGGCGTCGCAGCTCATCAGGCGTTGCAGCTCTGACGTCACCAGAGTTTCTAAAAAGCTGAAAAAAAAAACCTTTAACCGCCATTTCCACCCGTAGTGTCACAAGACTACGTTCGGAGGTACATCTCTGGAGAAATAGAAGCTCGTGGGCAGATTTACTTTTCCTCCTCACTGGCCATTCCCGGAAGAAATATGTCTGATACAAGAAGATGAGAAGATCCATATGCCAATCAAAGACCTTCAAACCCGACCTAGGCACAGGTGAAAACCCACAGAGGGTTGTTTCCAAGGAGACAAGTTCCTCCTTGTTTTTGCTGTCAGCACTTGTTTAAATGCATTGCAAATGAGCTGATTATTTGAGTGATTATTTGAACTGAATCCAACCGCACTAGAGACATTAAGGACATCCTTCAATCAAACGAGGTGTGAAAATTTTGAAAGGTGGGCGGGACTTCCGGTGGCTGGGACATCCTAGGGCGGGACTTCCGGTGGCTGGGGCTTCCTGTGACGTAACCGGATATCATCATTAATCGGATGTTGTCATTAGCCGGATATCATCATTAATCGGATGTTGTCATTAACCGGAAGTTGTCATTACAAGGAAGCGAATCTTTCTAATTGTATGTTTTTAGATGTTTTTTACATCTAAAAACAAAACATGTAGTTTCTCCACTTTAAAAGGTCACTCAATTTAATGCAGGCACATCACACGAAATTCTGATAAAAAGAGAGAACCTGACAGATTGTAAATTCATTTTGTTTTAACACAGGGGGTTATTTAGATGCTATTTAGAAAAGAAGGATGAATTGGCTTCTGTTGTAGAGATGATCTAAAACAGAGAAACCAATGAACTGAAAAAAATTGTTATGAGGGCTCAATATCCTGTTTCCAAATTAGAAATGGATTCTACAGCTAAAAGACTTTGTTTGGAATCATGAGAGACTCCATTTGGTAAAATGGATGATAATTTTACTTACCTTAAGCTTTTCTTTTTTTCACCTTAGAGCAATAGTTATTGATGATTTAGAGAAAACTGTTTTCTCCTCATTCCATGTGGGAGCCAGAGGTTGTAACCAGTATGTCTATGTAAAACGTAACAAGAAACTGAAAAAATAAAAAATAAAGGTTATAAAATCCTCAGACATGTCACTGTTTATTGAATTAAAGCAGACAACTTGTGTATTGTCTCAGACAGTCTTCACACCAACTGTAGTCAAAAGTAATCAAGAGGAAAATAGCACTTTCCTGGCTATAAGTCTGGAGCATTGTCTGACAATACACATCCACTGTTTAATGAATAGATGGGCAGACCTCTAAACATCCACAGGTGTGTATTGTCTCAGACAGTCTTCACACCAACTGTAGTCAAAAAGTAATTAAGAGGAAAATAGCACTTTCCTGGCTATAAGTCTGGAGCATTGTCTGACAATACACATCCACTGTTTAATGAATTAACGCGTCTGCGCTGTTGCTGAGGTGTCTCGGGGGGGTATGGCCAAGGGGCGTAACTAAGCGCGCTAATAGGATTTTGTCATTCGGGGGCAAATCTAGAATCAACAAATTAAAAAACAGAGGGGCGTTCTTCATTGTTTGTTTTAAATACTAGCGGAAAACGCAACAATTCACCTGCAGCATTCGCTGGAAAAGAACGCTTGTTGAACAATGGTTAGAGTTAAGAGAGTTTTTCATCAAACTGGGGAGAAAAGCAAGATGTGCCAAGATGATGAACAACCATCTATATCATGTATTTCCTCGTCTGAGATACCTATCGGAATTCCTATTGTAACATACTCTGCAGATGATGATTCAACTTCACCAACAACAATGGATGAAAAACAGGCCTCAGGTCAGCTAAGACGTACATCTCTTCTGTGTGAAACCCCAGTAACCGTCTACAGGCATACGCGCCGTGAAATGAATGCCCCGAAGAAATCAACATATTACCTATGCAAGGTACAAAGGCCTCCGTTCGACACTCTGCAGGAAGAGTGGTCTTTGGAACCATATGGACTGAGCGGTAGCTGGGGGTATATTTTCATGTACGAAATAGGAGAGCTCTGCCTGTATCAATTGGATCAAGACGAGGTATTTAATGGATCATTGGCTCTGTGTACACAACGACTGGGCTGTGTTACGGCTGGCAATCCCACACCTTAACGATAACCCTGAATCAGTCTCAGTGTACGAAAGGGAGGATGAAGATGAAAGCTCTCCTCGACCAGCAAAAAGGATGAGAATGTGTCCTTCCGATGTTGAAATAGCTGCGAGAGAACCTCTCTTTAGTGCAGTGTGGGGGTCAAAAACCACAGCAAATGGCCGCTGGTCTTTTCAGGCAAGCAAACGCAAGAATAACCAGACGACCCCCTCAGATCTGTTTGTGTTGGATCAGAACTGCGGTGTATTCAAGACTGTGCTGGCTCTACCGTATGATGCTTGGGTTGAGAAGATGAATGAAATTGGACAGCGTCTTTCCAACCTTTTCGAAAACTCACGCTGCTGGATTGATGTTATGTCAGTGAAAAGAATCCTGACGTTCCCTGCTGTGGATCTAAAGCCCACCCTCTTTTGAGGACCCACCCTCTTTTGAGGACCCACTCCCCTTCTTGAGGACCCTCCCACCTTCCTGCGCTATATATCAGGGTCTAACTGCGAGCTCACAGACTCTTCTTCTTCATAACGGTGGGCGGCAGACCTTGAGAATGTATGGAGCGTACGGGAAAACACCATACTGGGACCTCTACAACCAGCAAGAAGAGACCGTCTTCTCTCCTGATCATGATGATAAAAGCTTCAACACCGGGCCGTATCATCCACCTTCTCCAGACCTCTACTCACCAGCCGCCTCATCGTCGCAGCTCTTTGAGTCCCTATTCAGTTCAGGGACACCGACAGGATACAACCTCAGATCATATCATCCGCCTTCACCCGGCCTCTATTCACCGCTATGCGTGGCTGAGTCTGTACACACAGATATCCAACCTGAAGACAAGAGGGTGATCGTGGAGGACGAGGCAACCATCAGCTACCCACCCTCCCCACAAACTCCAGACCCGATACCTGCCCCTCAGCCTTCACCAGAGGAGGAGGAGAGTAATCAGGGTGATGAAATTGACTGCTGGATCTCAAGCGCTCTCATCAATACGGTGAAAACAGCAATACTTCATTTATTCAACATAACCTGTTTGAACTATGTCAAAGAAACCTGTTATGGGTGCATTACAAACCACCCGAGCCAACGACAGCATCAGTGCTTGGAGATATTGGAGGAGGAGTATTACCAAGTCAACTTTCAATGCATCGTGCGACGACTCGTAAACCCCAAGCTCCTTCCTGCTATTCGGAAACTTCTGACACTTCGACGCAGATGACTTCAGAGTGAAAACGATTGCTGAGACGGTTTTATATGACCTGAAATCGGTACAAGGCTTCCATAGTGCAATCACTGATATGTACGATAAGATGAGCGGTAATGATTGTCTCAAGCATCTTAACTCTGTCTCAGAGTGCTACGATCCGATCTCAGATGATTGATGACTTGTTTTGTCTTTTCTGTATTCTCTCTCGGCTTTCTACTGGTATACATACAGGGATTGGACAATGAAACTGAAACACCTGGTTTTAGACCACAGTAATTTATTAGTATGGTGTAGGGCCTCCTTTTGCGGCCAATACAGCATCAATTCGTCTTGGGAATGACATATACAAGTCCTGCACAGTGGTCAGAAGGATTTTAAGCCATTCTCCTTGTAGGATAGTGGCCAGGTCACTACGTGATACTGGTGGAGGAAAACGTTTCCTGACTCGCTCCTCCAAAACACCCCAAAGTGGCTCAATAATATTTAGATCTGGTGACTGTGCAGGCCATGGGAGATGTTCAACTTCACTTTCATGTTCATCAAACCAATCTTTCACCAGTCTTGCTGTGTGTATTGTTGCATTGTCATCCTGATACACGGCACCGCCTTCAGGATACAATCTTTGAACCATTGGATGCACATGGTCCTCAAGAATGGTTCGGTAGTCCTTGTTTGTGACGCGCCCATCTAGCACAAGTATTGGGCCAAGGGAATGCTGTGATATGGCAGCCCAAACCATCACTGATCCACCCCCATGCTTCACTCTGGGCATGCAACAGTCTGGGTGGTACGCTTCTTTGGGGCTTCTCCACACCGTAACTCTCCCGGATGTGGGGAAAACAGTAAAGGTGGACTCATCAGAGAACAATACATGTTTCACATTGTCCACAGCCCAAGATTTACGCTCCTTGCACCATTGAAACCGAAGTTTGGCATTGGTATGAGTGACCAAAGGTTTGGCAATAGCAGCCCGGCCATGTATATTGACCCTGTGGAGCTCCCGATGGATAGTTCTGGTGGAAACAGGAGAGTTGAGGTGCACATTTAATTCTGCCGTGATTTGGGCAGCCGTGGTTTTATGTTTTTTGGATACAATCCGGGTTAGAACCCGAACATCCCTTTCAGACAGCTTCCTCTTGCGTCCACAGTTAATCCTGTTGGATGTGGTTCATCCTTCTTGGTGGCATGCTGACATTACCCTGGATACCGTGGCTCTTGATACATCACAAAGACTTGCTGTCTTGGTCACAGATGCGCCAGCAAGACGTGCACCAACAATTTGTCCTCTTTTGAACTCTGGTATGTCACCCATAATGTTGTGTGCATTTAAAGATTTTGAGCAAAACTGTGCTCTTACCCTGCTAATTGAACCTTTACACTCTGCTCTTACTGGTGCAATGTGCAATCGATGAAGACTGGCTACCAGGCTGGTCCAATTTAGCCATGAAACCTCCCTCACTAAAATGACAGGTGTTTCAGTTTCATTGTCCAACCCCTGTATATAACAGTTTTGTTTGTTTTTTTAAAAGATTGCAATGTTTGAATTGATCTTTATTATCTGAATGTGTTTTTTTTTTCTGTTTCTCTATTAAATACGGGTACAAAATAAAAAAAGAAGTATAAATATACCCTCAGGTGTTTGTTTTATTCATTATTTAACAAGTAGTCGTCAGAGTGAGCATAAAACTGGGATGTCTGAAAGAAGGATCATGAAAAATGTATATTACAACCCATCAAATCCTGGAAGTTTAGGGGGTTTAGAAAGGTTGAGGAGGGTTATACAAGATGAAACGGGGAAGAAGGTAGCGGTTGAAAAAGTTAAAGATTTTTTATCGGGAGAAGATACCTATACTCTACATAAACCTGCAAGAATAAAGTTCCCGAGAAACAGAGTTTTTGTCACCAGACCATTGAGACAGTTCCAAGCCGATCTCTGTGACATGCAAGCTCTGGCCAAGGAAAATGACGGTTACAATTATTTATTAACAGTCATTGACATCTTTTCAAAGAGGGCGTATGTACGTGTTTTGAAGAGGAAAACTGCTGCAGAGGTGCTAAAGGCTTTTGAATCAGTTTTTAAAGAAAGTCAGGTCCCAAAAAAACTTCAGACTGATGCAGGGAAATAATTTTTTAACAAGAAATTTAAGCTTCTAATGGAGAAACACGGTATTGAACATTTTGCCACAGCAAGTGAAGCAAAAGCCTCTGTGGTTGAGAGGTTTAACCGTACGTTAAAAACAAGGATGTGGAGATATTTTACTGCTAACAACACCCGGCGGTACATTGACGTCCTGCAAAATTTAACTAGAAGCTACAACCACAGCTACCACACCAGCATTAAGATGAGCCCAATGGAAGTGACCTCAGAAAATGCCTTTCAAGTGTTTCAGAATCTGTACGATGTTACCTCCAACAGATATTGCAGGGACTCAGTGACAATGTTTAAACAGGGGGATCTTGTCAGAATATCCAAGGTACGTGGAGTGTTTGACAAAAAATACAAACAGAGTTTTACGGATGAAGTGTTTACAGTGTATGAGCGGATACCCCAATCTCCTCCTGTATACAAACTCAAAGATTTGGATGGAGAACCTATTGAGGGTTCTTTTTATGCTGAGGAACTTCAAAAAGTAAAAATATTTAAGGACAAGATGTATCAAGTGGAGAAAATATTAAATCAATGCACCGTCAAGGGTGTCAAACAGGTTTTTGTACGCTGGAAAAATTGGCCTGAGAAATTCAACAGTTGGATCAAGTTTGATGAACTACGAAACGTATAAAATAGGTGTGTACTAAAACCTAATGATTCATACAGCATCATGGAACGCAAGGCAGAGGATGACGGTTTTTACATTACCCTTCCCTCTAATGCTAGCATGGAAGTGTTTAAAAATAATACCAGTTCGAGTTTCCGTGTAAATTTAGCTCAACATATTGATTTAGAAGGCCAATGGATGGTTGCATTAGTAGAGATTTCATACCCTCATATATGGCATAATTTACCGGATTATGATGCCTACTTTGAATGGAGGAAGGTTGGCGATGTGGAGATCAATACGCAAAGGATCAGAAGTGGCTACTATAACAGCGCTATTCAACTCGAGACAGAGATGGAACTGTTTTTCAAAAAAATGAACTCGGGTATCCGCATTAAATTCAGCAAAGTTCAAAAGAGATTTGCATTTCAAGCAAGTATGAAATACGCTTCTTCAACACTCTGGCTTATATGATGGGCGTGAAACCAGGGGAATGGATTCATGTATCTGAACCAAAACTGGCTCCTTTTCCGGCAGATATAAAGGCTGGTTTCTATCACCTATACTGTTACAGCGACGTGGTCAGCCCGCAAATAGTAGGCGACACTTTTGCGCCTTTACTGTGGACCGTCAAAGTACAAGGCGACTTCAGTGATATGGTTACTCTGACGTTTAACCCTGCCCACTACCTTCCAGTTTCCAGAAGACATATTGAAAATATCCATATAGAAATTAAATCGGACCAAAATGTTCCTGTAAATTTCGTCTATGGTAAGACCATCGTAAGACTACACTTCAAACCGGTGATATCACAACGTAGCCTGAGATAAATTTTATTTGTATAAACCGAGATATATATAACCTCTAAGACTGATTGATTATCATTCATATTACCCTGGTCCTTCAACACTGCATCAAGCAGGCAAGAGAAAACATGGCACATCTAAGTCTGAGACGTGATCCAAATCGCTTTGTAAATTACTATGTAAGTCAATCAGGCAGTAATCTGCCAGGGTTTTATGGGGCCCCGGTCATGTACGGACGCGGAATCGGATCATTATTTTCAAAATTATTCCGCTTCGTATCCCCTCTGGTTAAAAAAGGATTTGCTATTGCAAAACCCCATCTTAAAACGGCTGCATCAAATATCGTTTCGGATGTCATCGGTAGAGCCGTGAGTAAAAGGAGTGGTTCTACACGCACCGAAGGTCAAGAAGGTTCAGGAATTATGGTTTTATCCAAAAGACCCAGAACAAGACCCCCTGGTGATCGTTTAAGGACAGTTAAAAAACAACGACAAACGCGAAAAAGGAGATCAGTTGGAGCTGACAAACGAAGAGGAAGGAAGTCATCCGCATGTTTTGATATATTTAAATAATGGCTCTTTTACATAACAAATCATCAGAGTGCACGCTGGCAGAGTTGGACTTATTTTCTGCCCCGATGACGCAGCTATCGATTGAAGATAAAATTTACACCGAGATCCAGCCTTTATCAGCAATCACCGATGGAGGCCCAATCAAGTTTTTCATTCCGGGAGATGGAGAAAAGTATCTAGATCTCAACGATACGCTGTTGCATCTCAGAGTGAAAATTACTAACGAAGATGGAACAAACCTGCCGGATGATGCACCTGTAGGGCTCATCAACTACCCGTTAAACACCATCTTCAGTCAGTGTGACGTCACTCTCGGAGATCGATTGATTTCACAATCCAGCGCTACACATCCGTATAGAGCCATGATTGAGACATTGTTAAACTTTTCTGAGGATTCTTTAAAAAGCCAGTTTAGCTCTGGTCTTTTTTATAAAGACACTGCAGGGGCTCTGAACTCTATTGTTACAACTAACGGCATTAACCAAAGTCTTAACAACAGAGCAAGCTTTACGGAAAATTCCAGGGAGATACATCTCCTAGGCCCCATGCATGCAGACATATTTTTCTGTGAAAGACTTCTTTTAAACTCTGTTGACCTCAAAATTAAACTTACAAGAGCCAACGATGCCTTTTGTCTCATGGCCGCAAGAGACTCTACTTTCAAACTCAGGATATTAGGAGCATCTCTTTTTATCAAAAAAGTTACTGTCTCTCCAGCTGTACGACTGGGTCACACTACAGCTTTAATGAAAGCAAATGCTCTGTATCCACTTTCACGTGTGAATGTAAAAACATATTCCATCCCTGAAAATTCAAGGGTATGCAACCAAGAGAATCTTTTCTTAGG
This sequence comes from Girardinichthys multiradiatus, assembly GCF_021462225.1. Lineage (NCBI taxonomy): Eukaryota > Metazoa > Chordata > Actinopteri > Cyprinodontiformes > Goodeidae > Girardinichthys > Girardinichthys multiradiatus. The sequence continues at coordinate 5,534,332 of NC_061799.1, forward strand.
CGTCTTTCCCAAGTATGTGGTGATTGCATTACTGGATCATGACGCTTTTACAGGAACACGCAATCTCAATCCGTTTGACTTTAATCATTTTGATATGGAATATTTAGCTTTGTGTAAGGATGGCAGACAAATTCCAGCTAAGGCCTTCCAGCCCAATTTTAACCAAGGTAATTCAGTGACAGAGTATTACAACTTGTTTACGGCTACAGGACGACATCTAAAAGATCTTCCGCTGAGTATAACACGTAGGGAATTTAATCAAGGATACTCTCTATTCGCATTTAATCTTAACCCGGGTGAGGACACAGATGCTCTATCTACAGTTTCCAGTGGGAATTTAAGACTGGAAATGCATTTCAGAAACCCGTTGCCTCATACCACCACGCTGATCATCTACGCTTGTTATGACTCTATTTTAGAGATTGATTCAAAGAGGCGTGTGCTGGTGGATTATTATTAATCTAATCAGACATGAATAATCATGAAATTGAGAACATACTGCATCATCTGCTGGGAGATTTGTTTTGCGGTGTGTGGCCGTGCGACCAGCTCCCGCTGCTAGCTGACAAATTCCCAGGGCCGGCCTACTTTATTGTGAACACACATCCTTCACACATGCCTGGAGAACACTGGTTAGCTCTGACTTTGGATGAGAATGGTCAATCCAGCTTTTTTGACTCTTATGGATTCTCTCCGGATTTCGAGTTCTACCCGTCAAGCATTGTAACATTTTTAGAAGACAGATCCTCAAAAATATTGTATCATAATAATCAGCTTCAAAACACTATGTCCACTGTGTGCGGTCACCATTGCATTTTTTATCTATGTCATAGAGCGTGCGGATTATCAATGCAGCAAGTGTTGTCAAAATACACCGGAGATGTGATTAAGAATGATTTAATGGTATCTAACTTTGTGAAAAAATATCAGAAATGTGTCATTAATCAAAGTTGTACATTTTATACTCACGGAACATGCTCTTTGGAGATGTTTCTGGATTGTTATGGAATTTAAATTGTCTTTTTCTTTTTTTTCCATTGTTTGTTTTTTCTTATGATATAATATTTGTGTAATGACATCATATGTTAGTGTGTGAAGTAGAGAACGAAGCTAGACTTGAAAATATAATCAATAAATTTTTTATTGAATAAAAGAAATAGGCTACATGTTTCATTTTCTTATAACGGTTTATGGTGAAAATGTAATCCATCGGGGTGGTAGTGTCGTCTTACGAAGAGACTTTTTTGACTTCCCATCAGCATTTTTTGGATCTTCCAGCTCGGATCTCGACCAATGGGGAGAATGAGTTATCTGCCTTCTTCTTCTTGTTCTTCTCTGCTTAACTCTGGGTGGTGTACCCCCATTTTCAATAGATGTACCCCCTGTTTTGAACTGTCTATATTCTTCATGAGCATAAGGGTTAATGACTGAAGATATGGGGATGTTTACCTCTGACAAGGTATGTAGAAAGTCTGACCACCCTTGGGGTAGCCATGCTCCAGATTTTTTAAACGGAAGGATGAGATTTTTCAACAAGTCAATCATGTGGGACCCCTTTACAACATTCCCTTTATATACAAATTCACCTCGCGAAGTCCAACTCTCACTTCTTTTGGATAATTTCATCAAAATGTACTCAGCATTTTTACGGTTATGCTTTGGTAGGCTTTTCAGTACATCCGTAACAACCTGATCCTTAGGGGCCTCGTCCTGCCCTGGGCCTTGTTTTTCTTGGGACCGCTCATGTTCAGGAACCTCTGTGTCACGCTGCAGCGTTAAACTTACCCGCTGTTCTTCTTTCACACCTTGCTTGAGTAGAGTCAGATACCTCTGGAAAAGTGCATCATATTTCTTGATTTTTTCATAAGAAGTCAAACCGGGCTCATTTATTATCGCTCTCATTTCAGCATCCAAATTCTCCTCCGCCGTCTGTCTGATGGACGTGTCTGACTGGGTCAGACGCTTGAATTGATGAGGGGAAATGAGAAACATCTTCTGCGATGTTCTGAGAGACATTATCTCCTGATTATACCACCCACTAGATCACCTATCAAGGGAGCAAGAGCCGTTAAGATGGGGAGAATAAAACCACCTCGTTGCCTTTTGAGAGCCAGCTGTTTCGTTTTTATTCCGGTTTTTTTATCACCCAACAATCTGATGATTTTTCTTTGCTTCTTCAATTTCCGGTGTTGAGATGGAGATAGTTTAATGTTACCTTTTAGGATATTCAGAGCAATCTCGCACAGAGCCTGAAGAAAGTCGGGAGAGCAGTGTGCAAGAATATCTTTGCGCTTCTGCGGGGTGGCCTCAAACAAGGCTCTGAATAATGGTACATTCCTTTTTATACGTGCAGACATGATGACTTACTTTGTTCTGGGCACATACACAGCAGGCCACTGGTGAGGAAGTATGCCTGTTCTCAATCTGAAATGTTCTGGGCAGGTAGGCGTAAAATCGATGATTAAATATCCATGAGCTTCTCTTGTTGCGTCTTCAAAACTCTCCAAGAAGAGACCCTTTTGAGATGGAAACATTTGGCGGGCCAGTATATTCAGCTGCAGCTTATCTCTCGGGTTCTTAAACAACACCATATAATTACAGTTCAAACTAATAGTGCGACTGAACTTTCCTTGATGAAAAACATTCTGAGTCAACATCATAACACTCATATTACGATGGTGACGAAACTGGGTAAAGACCTTCATCACGTTTTCATCATCTGAGGTTTGAGCGATAACATCGTCTAGAATAATCAGATGATTCTGATCAGGAGGAAACAGGTTTTCATCTTCAAAAAAATGAGGCAATCCTTCCACAAATTTTATATTTTTATTCATCTTCTGCAATTCAGCATACATGGGTTGAAAAGAAGTGTAAATCCATACAATATTTTCTGGAACAACATCCATGACATGGTTACAGTTCTGCAAAACACTTTTTACAAAAAAGGTTTTTCCACAACCACTGGGTCCTATTATCATACATGAGAAAGGCGCTCTAAATCTAGGATCAAAATCAACCTCCTGTAAATTGGCAGATTGCAACATTTTTATTTTATCTTTCTTCTTCTTCTTCTTATGCTCTAATAACCGAAAGGCAGAGTTGTCCCGTCAGAAAAAAGGCATCTCTTGTCATACACCAACCGAAACCTTTTAACAAATGCAGCATTTCTTAAGAGGAATCTCTTTTTATCCCTCCTGATCGTGTGCTGAGGGATTTCAATGACACCCTCAGTTGACCCCTGTAAGTAGCCCTGGACCAGCCCTTTGATGCTGTCCAAATTGACCCTCTCGCTGCATTCATGCGTCTGAGTGATACCCTTAGCACGTATCACTAGCTTTTTCTGGTTTTTGGTTTGATATGCATAACTCTTGGGTCCTGTTGATGCAAACTCCGAAATGCTGTCTCCTGCGAGCTCGTCAGTAAGATCACCCAGATAATTCCCCAACTCCAGAGGAGTTTCACCACTTTTTGTCACATAAATCAAACTGTCTGTGTCAATATAAATCAATCTGTCCTGCAATTGCTCCATGCTGCTGAGAAGTTTTAAACGCGCATAAGCGGTGGTGAATGCTGCAATAAACGCATTGTTTACCTTGCTTGGGGGGGAGATGACACGTTTGCTGTAGTTCCACTGCACTACACACATTTCAGGGTTGAAGAAATGGAAGTAGTTAACCCTGTATTTACTCGAGAACATGAAGCTGAAAAACTCATCAGGGTTAGTGATGACTGTGGTCTGAGACAGATCACTTCGCTGCGCAAAAGTTGTTTAAGCACAGTTTCGCTACCTGTCTTTTGGCAGGGTTCACCTCGATTTTGCTTGCGTCTAATTGGATACCCTGGTGAAGTTTGTAGTCTGCGACATACTTTGACCTGCTCTCCTCATCCACCGCTTCAGATGGGTAGCCTGAAGCCTCCTGCTTACCCTTTAAAAAGCAGTGAATGTAACCTTTAAAGATTGTGTCGCTGGTCTTCTCAAAATGCCAAACTTCAGTGATTTTAGCTAGGCGATAACCACACTGCAGTGCTTTACAAAACTCTACACTCACCCACACACCTGTCAGAGCTCTGTCCTCATCATTATGCCTGCAGGGACCTGACTGGTTATTTATTTCAGCACATGTGCGGCAGAGAGTAAACACCACTTTACCTTGGGATGTTCTGTAAGGCAAAACAGGGAAAAAGAGCCCTCGTGGGGGGTAGACCACAGCTCTGATGAGGCCAAAGTAGCTGTTGGGGTCATCAAAATCTTTGTAAATGATGGTGAGGTGCCCAAGGGGAAAGACGCAGCTAGCGTTTACATAGGGGTACAGAGATGTGTAATCCACATAGTGTACAGTTTCACCTGCCCCCGCTGTGTACCTCAACCTCATAGGACAGGTGCGTCCACCATACAGAGCATCTCGGGGTGATAGCGGTTCGGGTGCATTAACTTTCTCAAGAAAGCTGATCACCCCTGGGTCTGATTTTTTCATTTCAGTCCACTCATGCTCCCAGATAACCTCGAGACGAAGACCGTACACAGTTTGGAGCACCTTGCTTCTCTCAACAGTGGCTGCGTAAAACTGTTCAAATGCGACCCCTCTCAACGGACACTTGTCATGAGGCATGTAACACTTTTTACAGCCATGGAAAAAACAGCCGTAAAATTCAAACGCAACTTTGACACCGTTAATCTCTGCATACCCATCCACAGAATATGGACCAATTTTCCTTTCCCCCATGTTTAATGCATGTTCGATGTCAATTTTTCTGCTGTCTGAAATCCAGCCAAGCCATTGAATGGACGTGCTGGAAAACGTCTTACTACTACACCTGTAGTCCAGAGGTGAGGGGATGGCCAAGGTTTTAGGAGGAAGGAAATTGGTTACAAAAACCTTCATGCAGGCTGAGGCTATTGTGACGCATTTAAGCGGATCCACACTTGTCTCCTTAAAGAACTCATCCCTGAATTTAACACAACCTTGATAAAGAATGTCCACATCATTTTTACAATAACGAAGAGCTTCCTTCTCAAAGTCAAAGACCCCTTTGCTCGCTTCTCTGTACCAGCTGCTAAACACCTGTTGTTCTTGAAGGCTCATGCGTTCTACAGCGTAGGAGGATGGAGGAGGAAAAGACCCCACATACTGGAGATGTTGCTCAGACGAGAATAGGTGGGGGAAAAAACCTTTGGTCTTATCACTAAAACCTAATGCTTTCGGCATCGCACTAAGCTTCATACACATGAAGGACAGGCTATCAATGTATTTTAACCTGTAATCAGGGTCGGTTAAACAGAGAACTTTACTTCCCTGCATGATGAGATGAGGTTTAATGCCTAACTGCAGCATAGCTGTGAGAATCAGGTAGCTGTCATATCCACGCGCATTATGAGCTATTAAGGTAAAGCCTCTGTACATCGGTCTCCTGAAATGGAGAAGTAATTTTTGGGTGCAATTCAATCCATAAGCATGCCATTCCTCACCTTTCAGCATTTTAACACAGACCAGATAGGGGATGTGCACACCGTTCTCGTCAATGAAGCATTCAAAATCATAAAAAAACAGTTTATCATCTAACTGATTACAGGCTTGGGCGGTTTGAATGTAACACAGATGACCATCGCACGTCACATCTAAATCAGGAAATATATTCTCACCACAAATACGGCATTTTACATTACACACGTGTGGTTTATCATGCTTGCTGATTGGAATAACGTATATCCTTTTGCACACCTTGCACAGTTTTACCAACTCACAGTCACTCATGGGCCTGTCAGCACTAGGTCTTCTGCGAGGTTCCCTGTGTCTACTGAAACAAGAAGAGTTACGACAGATTCTGTGACAACCTGCACAGGCGACAGGTTCGTTAATTTCACGCATACACTGGTATGAGTGACACACCGGACAATAGCCTTCACAATGGTGTGTGTCTGGCTTTTCATAGCTCCCGTAACAATATGCACAGATGTATCTCGATCCTATAAAACCCTTGAGATTTTTTATCCCATAGTAGTGACCTTGAAATAACAGCAGAAAGAGAGGGTTTGATCGATCAGGGAAACTGGTCTCAAATTTACACAGAGCTGCAGAGTCTGTAACGGTTCTGTGAAACACTACAATTTTTCTCTTTAGAATGTTTTCAAATTTACCAATGTCACTGAAAGTTACTGCTGTCTTATCATCTAAACCAGCCCTGTGTTGCCACTCCCTCCCCAGCTCTAAAGTCTGATTATCAGTAAGGTTAGAGTCAGAGACGTGTGCAAGACTTATGGCAAAGCATAACTGATTACCGGTATAATCTACAATATACAGGTGACGCTTTTTCTTATTAATCAGTTCACAGTCTAACGTTCTTTTAACCTTACGTTGTGACCCTCCTGCAGGGTCATTAACTACCTGTAGAACAAATTCCAGGTTATTATCTGCAGGCATTTCAGCGTTGGACTGTACTAACTCATCCAGAAAATTCTCAAAAGCAGGCAGAATCATATTCCCATCATCGTTAATGGTAAACGTGACGTTACGGTTCAGATTTTCCCCGACTAATTCTAGCTGCACAACATCGTTACGTCTGGCTAAAGATCTTGCAGTATCGGCTAATTCAGTGAGAATATGCATGATGTTTATATAGATTGTAGCAAGATCAGGAACATGACCAGGCCAGGGAGGCGGGATGGTAAAAGGTCTCCTTATTTCAATGTTATTAAAACGTTCACGTTCAACAGTCGCAGGAGGATCTCCCTCAGTCTGATCAGGGTTGACTGCAACCTCTGGATTGAAATTACCGTCATGCTGCCCAGTATGATCAGCGGCGTGTGACGTTGAAGGAATTTGTAAGTCAGCTGATTCATTTTGCTGAATGCTGGATGGAGACGTTGTTCTATTTAAATCTTCAACAGCCTGTTCTAATGAGCTTAAAAAGTCACCGAACAGATTTTGATTTATTACATTTTCACTGTTAGCAGGAGAGCATTTAACCCGATGTTATCTGCTACATCAGCATTAATAGGACTTTCATTAAGATGAGCAACAACATTCCTTATCTCATTCAGCGCATGTGTGATCTGGCTTTCCATATTAACATCAGAAGAAGAAGAAGAAGACCCAGGGATCAGTTTAAATTACCTTGATATCAGCGCAATGTTTCACTAACAATGTCTGACATGCTGCCAGAAGCGTTAAACATGATGCTTTATTACAACGGTCACGTAAGGATAGGGGAACTCTCTGTCTGCGCTGTTGCTGTCCAGGTCTCGATGAAATCTGCTCCACCATCAACGTTGCCTCTGGAAAGATAAAGAAAAAAAATTAATTAATGAAATATGCGAATTAATTCAGTAGGTAAATGAATATAAGAAGAATTAAACTTACCATTCAATAAACCTTTAACAAGCCTTGCCCTGGTATACAGAGCACAGAGTCGCCGTCTTTTCCTCAATTTAAGATATTCTGTGAAACAAAATAAAGTTACCTCACAATGCAGGTCTTTTGAAAAAAAAAAATCTTGTTTCTGTGAAGATTTGAATATAACTATAACTTACTCCGTACACGGGGTATTTGAACGGTTCCGGGCGGTTCCAACTCTTCCTGCACTGAACTGCTACAGTTCTGCTGAATGTTATCCAGGCTTGGGTTCTGGATTAAATCATTCGATATATCTGTAAAATATGTTATCAGGGGTTAAAACAAGTCTGCAATATCGCATAGACTTGTGAAAACATATGCTTAGAAATATATATATATATATATATATATATATATTTTTTTTTTTTTTTTTTTTTTTACTTACTCTCCTCTTCCGGAGCTGTTAATTTTTCCGGCGCACGGTCAGGTGACTGTGGTACATGAATGGTTTCGCCCTCTATTTCATGTTTCGCTGGGATCGGATTGTCTTTTTCAAAGACAAGTTTCCGTCTCAACTTTGATTTTTTCGGAGGCTGACGGTTACAAACGCTGACCTCTCCAACGTTCAGGAATACGTCTCTTGTTAAATCTGTAAGTAGAATTTATCTCATTTATTTTTTAAATCACAAAATAGCATTCACCAGTTGACTAAACTAGATGTTGTTGCAGTTAATAATTACCATAGCTGGACTGTGTAAAAACGATACCATCCAGCTCATCACTCGTGGGTTCTAAAGAATATAAGTTAAACATTATTATTATCCAACGAGCATTCACAAGCACTTAAAGAATTCTTAAAGATGAATACTTACTACTGAAGATTGCGTTGTATCTTTCGATAGAAGCAGAATGTTCACCTTCTTCGTTTCCTGAAATATTTTCCGACATTTTTTTTTCAGCTTCTCCTTACAAGTGTTCTAAAAATATTTCAGTGTAAACTTTTAGCTACCAGATTTGAAGCCGATCTCCCAGTAAAGATTGCGCTGTATCTCTCGATAGAACCAGGGATGACTGACGGCTCCACCTTCAGCGCGCTTAGTTACGCCCCTTGGCCATACCCCCCCGAGACACCTCAGCAACAGCGCAGACGCGTTAATTCATTAAACAGTGGATGTGTATTGTCAGACAATGCTCCAGACTTATAGCCAGGAAAGTGCTATTTTCCTCTTAATTACTTTTTGACTACAGTTGGTGTGAAGACTGTCTGAGACAATACACAAGTTGTCTGCTTTAATTCAATAAACAGTGACATGTCTGAGGATTTTATAACCTTTATTTTTTATTTTTTCAGTTTCTTGTTACATTTTACATAGACATACTGGTTACAACCTCTGGCTCCCACGTGGAATGAGGAGAAAACTGTTTTCTCTAAATCATCAATAACTATTGCTCTAAGATGAAAAAAAGAAAAGCTTAAGGTAAGTAAAATTATCATCCATTTTACCAAATGGAGTCTCTCATGATTCCAAACAAAGTCTTTTAGCTGTAGAATCCATTTCTAATTTGGAAACAGGATACTTAGCACTCATAACAATTTTTTTCAGTTCATTGGTTTCTCCGTTTTAGATCATCTCTACAACAGAAGCCAATTCATCCTTCTTTTCTAAATAGCATCTAAATAACCCCCTGTGTTAAAACAAAATGAATTTACAATCTGTCAGGTTCTCTCTTTTTATCAGAATTTCGTGTGATGTGCCTGCATTAAATTGAGTGACCTTTTAAAGTGGAGAAACTACATGTTTTGTTTTTAGATGTAAAAAACATCTAAAAACATACAATTAGAAAGATTCGCTTCCTTGTAATGACAACTTCCGGTTAATGACAACATCCGATTAATGATGATATCCGGTTACGTCACAGGAAGCCCCAGCCACCGGAAGTCCCGCCCTAGGATGTCCCAGCCACCGGAAGTCCCGTCCACCTGTCAAAATTTTCACACCTCGTTTGATTGAAGGATGTCCTTAATGTCTCTCGCACTGTTTGATAATTAGGATTAGTTGGAATGTATATACCAACTTGAAATCTGTATGATTTGATTGAATTGACTTTGTAAAGTGCCTTGAGACGACATATGTTGTGAATTGGCGCTGTATAAATAAAACTGACTTGAACTGATATAACTTTATTTATTTTTAGGACCTTTATTAGAGTCAACTAAAAGGTTGTATTGTGCCCCTTTGCTTATATTTTTAACAGTGTAATTGTGTAAAAACTAAATGTGTTCTATGGTCTAGCTCTCTAATTTACATGTTTTATATGCAGGTTTGAATATCTCCATACTTAAGTATGATGACAGGAGTCCAGCAGAGTGAAATTCTGATCACAAAAAAAATATTTAATACACATTTGCATGGTGGTGTGTTCTATATTATAGCCGTAAATTTGACTCAATTGTATATCTCCATGCTTGATACTTTGTAATATATACATTAAACTGTAATAGCTGTGTGATTTTCTTGCTAAAATTATACCCTGGAATCCAATTATATGTGCCCTTTTTTACTCAGAGCATCGGCCCCTTTATTGGTCTCTAAAAAGCCCCATCTCTAATGATGAGCCCAGCCACTTTGTGGTCAGATATGGCTCATGATCCATATCTGATGAAAGATGGAACCTGCAACAAAGAGGAGTGGATAGAGATGAAGATGAGGCTAGGAAATAGTCAAACCAATAAGGGTGATGGGATGAAGAGCAGAAAGCGAGATTTGGTGTGATCTAGTTAAGGATAAGGGTGGGTGGAGTTAAAAGAATGTGATGGACTGTGAAGGATGGGTGAGCTGGATATATGTAGACTGCTGGGTAAATAAAGGTGTGGTTGAGGTGAGGCCTTGTTCCCAGACCTAAGTTAATATATTAACTTCATTTGTGAACAAGACAGCAAGATACTTCAACTCATCTGCTCTTGGCAGGGACAGCTCCTTAACATGGAGGGAGTTTCAGTCAGGGTAAGGGAACCACATAGTTTAAATTAAATCTATCAATTCTGCTGAGAAGAGTGGTTTTTATTACAATTCTGATCATTTAGATCAGAAAATTGTTTCAGTGGCTACTGCCATCTTATTCCAGAAATGTAATTTGTAACCATTATCCTACAGTGCCCTCTGTTTCAGTGAGCCAGTATTCTCTGCAAGTAAAACCAGACTATGGGTTATTCTAGGGAAGAGCAGATTTACCTGAACACCTATTGTCCTTTTATTACTCTTTGCTGTCCATATTTGTGTATTTATTAGTCTAACCTTTGAAGAAACTCTTCACCACTGAGATGTCTGCATTAAGGAGGTGGGCCCCCTGTTTGCACAGTGCTCCATTTCTTTGCCTGTCTCTCACAGTGAAGATTTCCATATAAAGGCCTCATGTACCCTACAGGAAATTGGCAGGAGCTGAGCCTGGTGCTGCTGACAGACGATAGGAGGCAGAAACTGCATTTAAATATGACTCAGGAGAACACTTTTTCTCTTGGACAGAGAAAATCAGAAGGTTAAAAGAACAAACTGAAACAATTTGCCTAATTATAATGACTGCCACCATACTGCACTGAGTCTTTTGGTAGCTGAAAATGAGAGTGATGTCACATTTTATGTTTTCCATTCTCTGTTCACCACAGCAATTCTTAAAGATAATTTGTTAGTCAAAAATTAATTCCTTAAAGGTGGTAACATTTATACAAAAAAAAAAATACGCGGGGCACTATTGTTCAATACAGTAAGCGGCCAAATCACACCAGATATAAAACACTTGCAACAATGTTTGATTTTTCAGTTCAGCTGACATGAGACGCTTGAGAGGAGCTGGAAGATGTTTGTCTCTTTGAATAAAGGACTCTTATTTAAAAAGTAAAGTTATCTGTTTACCTCTAACTCTCTGTTTCTTAGAAAAGTTCCATGGTGACTGAATTTGTACACTGTAATTTCCTGATTCGTCTTGATATTGATCTTTTGTCCATTGTCTAAATTTGCTATAAAGTAACATGGCGGCTCACTGTAGCTACATTTCCATTATAAATGTGCGCAAGACTTTGTTGATATTCTGCCAACGTCAAAAAAACACAATTTCACAATTCCGGAATTTCCATTAAATAAGAAATACAATTAAAATCACACGTGAATACGTTTGTTCATGCGATAACTCATTAAAAAACATGGTGGCGATGGATGCCCACTTCAGTCTTGGTAAATGTTCGCATTTCTTTGCTTTTTGGAATCTAAAATGCTGGTAATGCCTCTGTTTCAAACTAAATTTAAAAAATACTCCATCTCCTGGTGAATCCAAACGTGCCGTGCCATCATCCTCCTACTACTTCCTGTCGTCTTCTTCGTCTTTTTCGCCAGTAGTACCATCCGCTTGTTGATCACATAACTTGTATGATGTAAAAAAGTGTTTTCATTGCAGTTTTGCGACATACACCAATTTTGATGTGGCCAAAAAACCACCTCATCCTAGTGCAAAAACATTTTAGCGAAAAAGGGGAGTTTTTTGAAATTGCTATGTTTTCATTAAGTGATTTTTTTTTGTAATTACAATTGCCGCAATATTATGGTCAATGGGAACTTTTGACCACTCTAGCTTATTTCTTTTCAAAACTAGATAGTGTTGCGTGTGTGCAACTATATTATGTGAGAGCTGTAATTGCAGCCTAAAATGACAGTTGCAGTGCTGCAATAGTGTTGTTTAACCTTTTAACCTTAAGAGTTTCCCATGCAGTTTCAGCATTAATACTGCAGAATTAGGAAAAAAAAAAAGAAAAAATTAGAAGTGATTTGCAGGATCACAAAATAGTTTATGTGAATGATTTCTCTAAAAAGATGAGAGGGAGAAGACACAAACAGGATATGCATTGGTGACAATGGATAGTGTTAGAAAAGATGCAACAACAAAGCTCACTACAGGAGATAGCAATGTGGAAAAAACATGGAGCTGCATTAAAAGATAAAAACTATATATGACCAGATAATAAACCTGTCCTACCAAAGAACCTATAAATGGAAGCAATATTTGAGCCATCATGTTTTCATAATGTCTCAACAGGGGGGAATAGTAGGACAGATATATTAATATTATATAACATATTGATTAAATTCTAAAATTCTTATTAAAAAAATCTTTTGTAAAACATGTTTAGCATGTGTAAAACATTATCCACAAGGGAATTTAAGACAACAAAGGGGACAATTTGCAAACCTAAGATACCCTTTTCAAACAATTCATATGGATTTTATTGAGTTAAACCACAGTGAAGGGAAAAAGTTTTGTTTAGTCATTATAGATGCATTTTCTAAACAGATAGAACTATTTCCAACTAAACATTACAACTACCTCAGGGTTAACACCCTATGAAATGTTATGTGGAAGACCATACAGATTACCACAGTTCAAAAATAAGTGGGAGTTAGATGAAGAAGCTAACCTAGTTGATTATATGAGGAGTATGTTAGAAAGCAACAGAAATAAATTTAAACTAATGAGGAATGTTCTATTTCCCAGCAGGAAAACTAACTAGTGAAACCAGGAGACTGGGTGTTAATAAGGAGTGTAAAGAAGAAACATTGGTATTCACCTAAGTGAGAGGATCCATATCAGGTATTATTAACCACTGCAAGGGCAGTAAAATAGCTGAGAGATCAACCTGGATTCACCTTATACATTGTAAAAAGATCATTTCGGTTGAAAGCTCCGTCAGGGGAAGTGATTTATAGACTGATAATAGGGTGGACCCAGACATTTAGAGTCTGGAGAGATCCGAAAGTCAGTGAAGAAAATTAAGACACTGGAACCATTTAGAGGAGTGAAAATTTCAGCCAAAATGATTTCTAGATGGATGAACAATGCTTTCCGATGCTGTGTGTTTATTTTTTTTTTTATATATTGATTTTTTTGTTTTTCTGGTACTTCTGGAAACCAGTCAAGATGAATTAGAATGTAACAACATCTGTTATGAGTCATATGAAACAAGTAGCGCTAAATCAAGGTAGGTAAGATAACCTAACTATGTGTACTAAACAAACTTCTTATACTTATGGTATTCAAGTGTGCGTGAAATCTAAAACCATAGCTGTGGTGCTGATCCCACTCATTAGCTTGACCAAACGAGGAAGGAAAGGGCAGGATTATAGAAGTTATAAATGGTACTTAACTAATGATAGAAGAGACACCTCATGGTCCATGATGGTAGCTGATGAAGGAAACAATTGGACACCAGAGTGGGGCACCACTGCTTATGCTAGTCATCAAAAGAAGTTGTTTAAGCTCCATAAAGCTGATAATGTAATCCAGGTAACAAAGCGAAGAGAGTGAAAATTATGTTAGAAAAGTTAACCATAGATGACTAAGTTCCAGGTTATTACTGGAGTATCAGGAACAAATAATAACTGATTATTGATGGTAGAGCAGGGGCTAACATGACTAAAAGAGATTTTGTTGTGTGTTTGGGTTCAAGGCTTTTATTATAAATAATTCCAGCTGTGATACCACAACTCTGTGTGATGGAAGTAATGAATCAAACTAAGCCTAATGAAATGTGTAGCACAAGGATTCTGTTTTTCCTGTAATTAGAGCAGAGAAGGATAAATCAGTTTTCCATAAGCGAGTCACCACTGGAAACTATACATGTATAAATATGACAGAGAGAGGTAATAAATTGGGAAATCTCATTGCAGTATGGTGTATTACAATTGTAAAAGTAAATAAGTGTTTTAAACTAGTCTCTAGAGGAGACATTTGGTGGTGGTTGTTTGATTGATTACCTTCAAAAGTAACAGGACTCTGTGCTTAATTACTTTATGGTTATATCCTATGTTAGTAGATGACGTAACAGATGGACTATTTAGTGTTAAATCCACATGATTGGTGTGATAGGAAGTGCAGAGAAGCAGCTTGGCAGATTGAGGGAGACTCTACATACATAGATGCTATAGATGAATATAAATTAACTGATCAAGTAGTTGCAGGATTTGAATCAAGTATCTGTTGGTGGTGTACGTTGAACAGAAACGTAGACAGGATCAATTATATCCATTACAATGTACAAAAACTAGGAAATTGGACACAAAGCGGGTTTGAACTGTCCATGACCAATTGGCTTCAACTTCCCTGATGGCATTCCAGAATAGAATTGCTTTGGACATGTTGTTAGCTGAAAAAGGAGAAGTTTGTGCTATTTTTGGAGAAAAATGTTGCACATTCACACCTAACAACACTGCTGCTGGCTGATGGCAGCCAAATGAAAGCCATAGAAGGTTTGAGATCTCTAAATGGCAAAATGAAAGAGCATTATGGAGTAGACGCCTCGATGTGGGACTCCTGGCTGGATGTGTTTGGGAAGTATAAAATTTTAGTATCATGAGTAATAATTTCCTTTGCAGTGTTTGCTAAAATTTTGACATTGTGTGGATGTTGCTGTATACCCTGTCTCCGTTCTCTGTTTAATCGTCTCATTACCACAGCTATTTCTCCTATGGAAAACAGAGTTACACAACTCTATCCGTTATTTAAACATCAGGATGATGAAGATGATGAGGATGGGACTGACCAATTTTCTGACCTGTATGCAGATCCATTTCTATATGATTCTGTGATTTAAATGTCAGTAAGTACCTCTTGTCTTTGTACTCATGAAGATAAACTTACAGTTACAAAATTTGACAGAAGTGGCTGTTAAGTGATATGAGAATATGAGCACATATAAGACAAACAGGGGGGAAATGTTGGAATAATTGAATATATATTTGTCTTATATTTTCTCCTATTCTTTAACTTGACTATTTGATCTTATAACCTTTCATGATGTATGTGTGAGAAAGGATGTGTGAGTTTGTCTGCAGGCAAAGATCATAAATGGAGCTGAACTAGCAGAGAAGGAAGCAGTCCAGTTGAGGAGGTCATAAAGATGAAGGCTGATTACACTCAACAAAAAGTCACAACTGACCCTACCAGTTGTAGGAGACTGTGGGAAATGTGTTGTTAATGTATAAAGCTGTTTATGACCTGTTTACGATGCAGCTGTTGTTTCCCCCCATCCTTTAGAGAACAATGTTTTTGTAAACTAGGGACCCCCGAAAGACAATAAAAAGAGGAGGCGGACAGATGCTGTTCAGAATGATTGGGGACTTGTAACTGAACATGTTTCTGATCGTTCTCCTCGTACGAGTAAAATAACTAACATTTTGTCTCTCTCTCTCCTTTTTGTGTTGTTATAAATATTGTTAGGTTGTTTAAACCTGACAGTTAAACCATGCCTCTGATTCACAGAGCTTCTTACAGATATCAAGGCTAATGGCAAGGCTGTGACCCAATTCATTTTGGTCTGTGCACAGATTTTAGCCATTTTGGTTTTGAGTGTCTGATTCATTCTTTCCACCTTTCCCTGGGACTGTGGATGATACACCGTCCCAAAGGAATGTTTGAGCCCCAAAAACCTTTCCACTTCTCTGAGCTCCTCGTTTTTAAAGTGGGTGCCATTTGGGAGGTTCACCTGTAGTCCATCAGAACCACACAGAATAGTTGCGCCCATTTTGATCAATATGTCTCTGCCCAGTAAATTTACTGGTGTGTCTGCGGACACTAAGTAACTGTGGTTCAAAGTTTGCCCTCCTATTTCAGTTCTTAGGGGCTTGGTGTAAGGTAGGACCTGTTTAGCCCCAGAAAACCCCATGACAGTGGTAGTCCTTGTGGAGAGAGTGTTGGGAGGGGCTTGTTTGATGGTTGAGCATGTAGCCCCAGTGTCCACTAGAAAAAACTGTCCCTGAAGAGGACCAGAGGCCAGTGGCCACTGTGCAAACATGTCCTGATGTCCAGGAAATGGAGGAACTTGGGGTGGGTGAGACACAGCACCTTCATACATTATTTTGGTAGGTTTATTTTCTTTTTTCTTGTCTCCTGCTTTCTGCTTAGCCTCTGCTAGCTGCATTTTTAGTAATTGAGTTTGTAATGTTTTGAGCTCTTCCTCATCTTTCTTATGTTCCTCTCTTATTTTAGATAAATGGTGAATTAAATGACGGTCCCACGTTCCAGTGTCAGATCCTGGCAAGTCAGGATTATCTTCCATGTTGGTTTTAACCTGAGTGGGTAAACCCCGCAACACAGCATCCCTAAACCAATCTCTCTGTGACCCTCCTCTATCTGGATTGGTTCCTGTTTGCGTTTGCCACATGGATTTACATTGGTCCAAATATTCTCTGGGATTAGTGTTGGGATTCCATTCGAATTTAGGAATGATGCGCCCCCTGGTTACAGGGTATAGCTCCCTCAGCGCGTCCCCTATGTCTTGGGCATGGAGAGAGAAATGATCTGTGTCGGGGAAGAGAAGGGAGCGAGCACTCGCTTCAACCTCTCTACAGCTGTGTGGTTTCATACAACGTGCTGCAATTGCACGGTAGTCTCCTAGAGCTAAAGTGGTGCCTGCAGTAAGAGAATCTAATGTTTGTAACCAAATAGAAGCACCCTCAGTTACGGGTGGGAGCTTGTCACAGAGTGTGGTAAGATCCCCCAGGGAAAAAGGGGTTTATATTTCCGCTGCCCCCCTGAACCAGGTTGATGAAGGAGGGGCAACTGCTTTTTATAGAACCCAGGCTCCCCTCTTGATGCCACCTTACGGAGGACGCGTGGTTGCATGGTTTGAGTTTCTGGTTGGGGGCAATGCGCTCAGATGTCTCTTCTGGTGGTTCATGCAGGGTTGAGACGGCTTCATCATTTTCCTGGGCCTCACATTCTACACTAGGAGTGGGTGAAGCCCAAGGAGTAGATGTCCATGGTGGAAGTAATCTATGAGGAAGTGCGGCATCAGGCCGCCAGTCACCATACACAGCAACAGTCACTGAGCCTACTTGCTTAGATGGGGCAGGTGTTGCCATGGTCATGCTTTGGGGTGAATAATCTGTGCAGGGTGAACGGGGTGTGGGATGGTGCTGAGATGCAGTTAAAGTTGGGATGGAAATTGCTACATCCAAGATTTCTCGCATTTTTCTTAGCTTAAATCCATCTAGGCTTACTTGAGTATAAGAGCCAACAGAGAGTGCTTCAGAACAAGCTGGGTCAGTTACAGACAGAGAGTCTTGTGATTCAGATGAGAAAGAAATTAAGTCCTTTTGTTCTTCTTGTGGAGCTGTAGGGGCGGGACAGTCGGTTAGAGCAGCCTGTGGGCTGGGCAACCCACGAACAGTTACATGCCCTTCTTTGACGTCAAGTACAGGGTACAGCCCTGTGGGAGGGATGTAGGAGGGGGAGGAGACTGGGCAGAAACAGTGGGAGGTGCACAGGGTGGTGGCTTGTCAGCTACTTCCTTATTCCTGTCAGTGTGTGGTTCTGTATTTGTGGTGTCAGGTTTATCAAACATTGCATATTTTCCTCCCTGCCATATCAACACCATTTGAGACCAGAAAGTCTCATCTTTTGTTGCTTTGTCTCTTAAATCTTTCCACTTGCCTTTAAACCATCCACTTTCCTTGCATTTCTCTTCTGCCAACTCCTTTTCTTTTTTAGCTTTCTTCATGTGCAGCCAAAACCATCTTCCAACACTCTTTCTACTCTTTCCATCTCTCTCCACTTCCTCTTGTATTTTCTGGTTCATTTTCTTAATTAACTTTTCAGCCTGTTTTTCCTCCTGAGTCTGCTGTACCAGCTGTCTTACAACATGCACCTGTTCCTTAAACGTTTTCCAAACCGGTGCCTCTGCACCCCAACATGAGTCATCAATCTCCCTGTCAAACTCTCCGTCCATCTTTCACACACTTGTGGCCAACCGGAACGTATGGCACGCTATGTCCCGAGCTTCTGGTCTAATTGAGAATTATTCTAATCAATTCTCAAGACACCATAAGTGTTTCAGTCATTCATACAAAACAGCAATCAGTCACCTGCTTATGAGAGTTTTGCTGACCGCAGCGCTCCTCTCCACTCACACTATTTCTCACTCACTCCTCCTGACAACGTCTGTATCACAGATTATATTTTCGGTGAACAGCTCATATATTTTATGTGTTTGTGTTTTGTGCAACTTCTATTTTTTCTGGAATGCACTAAATGCCGTCCAGTTATGACTAGTCTTGCTGAATCATCCTATTTTCAGCTCATAGTTTTCTCATGCTGGTCTTGATATAAATGTCATTTATAACTCACAGTCATGCTCTCACTATTACTGGTTTCACAGATTCATATGATCTGTTCACAGTAATTCATTGCTTCACAGGACTTATACTATGTGCTTTGTGTATTATTACATCTGTAATCTGTTTTTATCGAGGCAGAACTCGCATAAAACACAACATTCACACCCTTTTGTTTTTGCCTGGTCTAAGCGTATTATCTTGACTTATATTTCACACAGCATTCGTAGCTTCCCAGACTACGGGCCTCAAACCCAGCACAATCATGAATTTTCGTCAAAAAACATGTGGAGTTGCCATCTTACTTCAAGATGGCGCCGACGATGGCAGTTTCGCTCTCTCTTTGTTTTTGTATTTTGTGTGTTTTTATGTTTTTCGAGCCACAGTTCTGCGGTGTCGGGCCACAATCCTGTGGTCTCATTCAGTAGAGAGGAACTTCTCAACATCAGAGAGTCCTCTCTTGGGTTTTTTTCACCATCTTTCATCGATCCGAGGTTCACTAAGCTTCTGGCAAGTGGGGCTCTATATGGGATTCTGCGCCGAAAACGGCGGAGGGTAAAGCATGCTGGCGCGCTGGTAAAGCTCCGCAAAAGAGGACTTCGCATACCACTGCCTTCAATCTATAATAATCGGCTCATATTTTCCACCGCATGGTTGCACTTCTGCCGCGGAAAAACATCTTGGTGAACTGATTACAGACCTGGAGAAAAAATACACAGACTCTTTCATCATAATACTGGGAGATTTTAACAGCGCAAACCTCTCCAATGAACTCCCCAAATACAGACAGCATATTAAGTGTCACACCAGAGACAAAAACACACTGGACCATTGTTACACAGCTTTAAAGGACTCATATCATGCTGTTACCAGGGCTGCTCTGGGTTTTTCGGATCATTATCTAATCCACCTCATCCCAACCTACAGACAGACTAAGAGCTTCCAAACCCACGGTTCACACTGTTAAGAAGTGGACTGAGGAATCAAAGCAGATGCTACAGGCCTGCTTTGAATGCACAGACTGGACTGTTTTTGAAACCTCAGCCACTGACTTAAACCAACTAACTGATGTGGTGACATCATACATCAGTTTCTGTGAGGACATGTGTGTGCAGACCAAGACCTTCTGCACCTTTGGGAACAATAAGCCATGGTTTACTCCACACCTCAGGAATCTGCGCAAGGAAAAGGAAGAAGCTCACAGCAGTGGAGATTGGGCGCGGTACAGGCAGGCCAGGAACAGACTAACAAAAGAGATCAAAGCAGCTAAGAGAAGCTATAGTGAGAAGCTTAAGAACAGCCTTTCTACTGGTGATGCTTCAGCTGTATGGACTGGTCTGAGAAACCTGACTGCCTACAAGAGCCCCTCCACCCATCCTGAACAGAGTCGTCTCCTGGCCAACCGTCTGAATGGCTTCTACTGCAGACATGACAAGAAGCCATTCACACCTCAAACCATCTCCTCCACATCCCATTCAGGAACAAATTCCTCCCATAAATCTACCAACCCCCCACCATCGGATCCTCCGCCGGCACTAAAGATCTCAGAGGAAGATGTAAACAGGCTCTTTCAGCGCATGAAAACAAAGAAAGCTGTTGGACCTGATAACGTCTCCCCATCATGCCTGAAAGCCTGTGCAAATCAACTTGCTCCAATCTTCCCAAGGATCTTCAACAAGTCACTGGAGAAATGTGAGGTCCCCTCCTGCTTCAAACGATCCACCATCATCCCGGTTCCCAAGAAGCCCACCATCCTAGGATTAAATGACTACAGGCCTGTAGCCCTGACGTCTGTGGTCATGAAATCCTTTGAGCGGCTGGTGGTGAAGCACCTGAAAGTCATCACAGGCCCCCTGTTGGACCCCCTGCAATTTGCTTACCGAGCAAACAGGTCGGCAGATGATGCTGTTAACTTAGGCCTACACTTCATCCTGCAACACCTCAACCGTCCAGGGACGTACGCCAGGATCCTGTTTGTAGACTTCAGCTCGGCCTTCAACACCATCATACCAGACATCCTCCACCAGAAGCTCACACAGCTCAACATCCCAGCTTCCACCTGTCAGTGGATCAACAGCTTCCTGACGGACCGACAGCAGCAGGTGAGACTGGGGAGCATCTTCTCCCGATCCAGATCAATAAGTACTGGTGCCCCCCAGGGGTGTGTTCTATCCCCACTCCTCTTCTCCTCTACACAAATGACTACACCTCATCGGACTCGTCCGTGAAACTCCTTAAGTTTGCAGACGACACCACTATCATTGGACTGATCCAGGACGGTGATGAATCTGCATACAGACAGCAGGTGGATCGGCTGGTACACTGGTGCGGTCAGAACTACCTTGAACTGAACCCACTCAAGACTGTGGAAATGGTGGTGGACTTTCGGAGAACACCACCCCCATACACCCCCCTCACCATCCTCAACAACACTGTATCGGCCGTGGACCACTTCAGGTTCTTAGGAACCACCATCTCTGAGGACCTGAGATGGTCTTCACACATAGACACTGTTTGAAAGAAGGCCCAGCAGAGACTGTACTTCCTGAGGCAACTCAAGAGCTAAAATCAAGTTATGGATCATTCATATATAACTAACTTTAGTCATATATGAATAACTAACTTTAGTTGTCTAACTTGGTAGGTCCTGCAAGAAAGTAAATAACCCATAGTATGCATAACTAACATTCATTTGAAGCTAAGAATAGCTTTGAATGTTTAGTTTCGTTTATCCCACTTTTAAAATTTCATTTTAAATTTGGTTTGGTTTATAAAATTTTTTTTTGTTTCCTTGATTTTTCTCCATTAAAGTTAAGACTTGGGTAAGCCACAGTTTGAACAGCCAAACTTGTGTGCCCATTTTAAGCACAACCCATACATCTACAAGATATATATATATATGAATCATACAGCTAGCTGAGTGCTTAGTCTGTTTGTGTTACTGCTAATTGTTACTACTGGTAATTTTAGTGGTCGTTCATAGCTGAACAGCTTTGTTTGTTTTGCGTTGTCGTTGTCATTGTGCATTTTGACTGATACGGATAAAACGTCCCAGGCTGCTGCTGGAGATGTGAGTCAGGAGGACTCCACAGGAAGGCAGGCACAGAAAGCGATTGGAGCTTTGATTTTATTGTCATCAGAGGAGCGTAAAGGTCGTAATGATTATAGCATTTACCAATGTGAAGCAAGGATTCAGGAGTTGCTCCAGGTCATTAAAAACCCACCAAAAGACAGGTGGCCGATGTGTTAGGACAGCTCACTCTTTTATATCAGCGAAGGGTAATTTTGGAAAGAGACCAGTGTGTTAATCTGCGGTTTATGCTGAATAATACTTTGCAGACAGCTGATGCCACTAGGTGTGAACTGTTAGAAGTGGAAGAGAAGTTGGAAGCAGTTGAGTTGAGAGCCAGAACGTTGGAGATAGCTGAACGTAGCCAGGACACACCCCCATCCCCTGAGGACTTGGGGGTGGAGATAAATCCTGTCTCACAGGTTGAAACCTTTGAAGGTGAGCCACACGTGCAACACCCTGAAAGAACCTTCCACTCAGAGCTGGAAAACGTAGAAGCTGCTCTCCAGAGATTTCCTTCCCAAGCTCATGTTTTTTCCCACACATCCACAGAGTCCAGAACAGGTATGAGTAGGCAGATTAGATTCAGTGGGGCGGTGTCCCGCCCCACTGTAGGAGACAGCCATGAACAATACCTGGCGGTGGACTCACTAGAAGTAAATAGTTCAAGGTTTAGAGGCGAGCAGCATTCGAACTTTACCCACAGTACCCTGCTCTACGATCCCTCACCTCTGCCAAGGCAACAGGAGAGCCGCCTCTGTGACTCAGGTGGTTCATACCGCCCTCAACCGCTGCACAGGACCTGAGTCCGTGGAGCACAAAGCCCACCATTGTACCATGAGCAGCCTCCAGTGCCTCCCCCAAGGGTGAAGCGTGATGCCCTGACACACAAGGGATGCAGCAGGAGTGAACGTTCAGATGAGGACTCAGATGGGCCAGCACCAATCCCTGAGAGTGGATCGTGCACACGCCAACTTGAGTCTCTTGCTCAAGATATAGAGCATTTTGACCCTAATAACGAGGAATCAAACATTGATGATTATCTTAGGGAAGTCGAACGCTGCCTTTTAGACCTGCACTGCCCATCAGCACGGGAAAAGTTTAAGCTCATCTGGAAGACAGCAACCAGGAGCGTCCATGCTTTCATGGAGAGCCTGCCCTCTAGAGTCAGAGACCGTTATTCAACCCTCTGTGAATCTTTAAGGGAAGAATATTCTGTGTACATGGACCGGGCCTCCACAACACTTGATGCTTTTGCCATCCAGCAAAAGAAAAGCGAAGCACCCAGAGAGTATGACCAGCACCTGAGAGGCGCTTGCATCCAAGGCGGTAATGCTCCCAGCATAGAGGAGGTACAAGCTTTTAAATCATTATTCCTCCACAACCTTTATGAAAGCGTATGTTGCAACGTTACTATGTACTGTAGAACAAAAACCCTCACCATGCAAGAAATCCGTAAATATGCTCAGATGGCATGGGAAACACGTGCACGCCCTACTAATGGATCAGAAGGTGAGGCTAGAGGTTTACAGGTGCACACAGAAGAAGACAGTCTTGAGTTAGAAGGACGAGAAATACCTTCAAACAGAACCCATGTTAAGAACAGTTTAAGGGAACAACGTAGGGTTGGTCAGCTGGAGCGGGGGGGTGGTACTGAATACCAACCACAGTCAAAGTTGCCGGACCACTTCCGGTCGAACAGACGACCTGACCATTACGTGAGGCCTAAAGGTAAACCTAGATGGAACCGACGTGCAGAAGGGAACCTGAGGAGAGAGATGGAGGATGCCTTCCACAAGATTCTGACAGAAGCAGTGCGCCAGGCATGTGCCCAACCCCCACCATCATTAGAGGCAGCTGACCATCCGGTGAAAACGGATCCAAAACCCCCTTCAGCACGACTAGGCGTGGTGTTAGGGTTTGAAAACTTTTGTATTGTTTATCACTCATGTCTGCTCTAAGTGCCTTTCCCTCCTACATGCCACAGAAAGGGAGATGGGGAGAGGAGTGAGTTATGCTTTTATCAGCAGCATCTAGGGGCTATTCGTACCAGGTCCCCACTTTCCCTCTCTGTTTAAAATCAAGACACATGAACCCTAACCTTTCTGACCCCACACACACACACACACACACATACACACACACACACACACACACACACACACACACACACACACACACACACACACACACACACACACACCCTGAATGTTTGTTGAACTGTGTGTGAACCAGTATGTATAAATAAAGAGAGAGGGGTGCCAACACTTTGTAGTCTGCACTGCAGAGTGTGAGCTACCCTGACTCTGTGTTGTTCCTTACCTCTGAGTTGATTGAATAATACCTAACATTACTTGGTCCTTCGAGCCGGATTTTATAAGAACTAAACTGATCTTATTTTTCTTTGCAGTGACTGGCGGATCTCCGGGAACAGCCTGACGTCAAGTAAACGCTGCCGCACAGCCGCACCTAGGCCTGTTGGCTGAAAGTCCCGGTGTGTGACATTCGCATCTGGCCGGTGGGTTATCATCTTGCTCGACGCCGGGTGACTCTGGGAGGTCCGACAGAGTCACCTAGAAGTCAGCTCAGAGGTGAGACGTTTTGTTTAACATTAAAGAAAGGTTATAATGAGTCGTTGGTAGTGTCTCGCCGTAGGAGACAGCAATTGAAGAGGTTTTATTTCGGCGAAAGGAAATAGCGATAAATTTAGGTTGGATCTCGCCGCAAGGAGATCAGAAATGAGTAGGTAATTCCGCCGTAAGGGAACTGAATAATTTGGTTGGTAGCATTTCGCCGTAAGGAAATGAAATTAAATGTTGAATAATAAGGGAGCTCATAAATAAAGCTAGGTCGACCATACATATTGCTGAAGGGACATAAATATGTAAAAATACTAACTGTGTGAGTGCTGTTGTGTGTGTTTGGAGGACTGAGCATTTTGGAAGAATCTTAGTAGGATTCTGCTGGTCTTGTGTTTTCTTTTGCCCCGAATAGAAAAACGTATTGGTGATTCTTGGAGATAAAGTTCGGGTTTAATCCCAGAAAATTAACACCGCTGCGGATTAGTCGCAGTAGAAGGGCGTGTTAATGTCCTCTCCTTGAATCTCATGCCAGTGAATTTCTATTTGGGACATTTATAGTATTATGAACTAAAATTAAACATCATGGGGAAGAAACACAGTAAACTAATTAACTTAGAAGGGGATGTAAAGTTTATGGAGAACTATGTAGAAGGAGCAAGTATGATCTGTCAAAGATGGAATAAAAAACATGGTTTCTTGGGTAAACTAAATATTAAGGATATCTTAAAATTACAAGGAGATTTAAAATTAGAAATAATGAAAACCAAGAAGCCAACTAAAAAGGAACAGAGAAAGGTCGAGTATAAATTCTCAGACAAATGGCTGGAACAAAGTAAATTAAGAAACATTCAGAGGCAAGATAAGGAGGAGAAGCTGACAGCTGCAGTCTTGGTGCGCCCACATGAGGAAACAGTGGTCGCGTCCAGACAGCGAGGTGTTCAGCTCCCTGCCGTGCAGGAAGCAGGACAGGAGGCTGCAGCACAGCAAATTGGAGGAGAGATAGAAGGAGCTGTAGCAGTTCCTAAAACTCCTATAAGTAAGCAAGAAAAATTAAGTAATCCTTTTAAAACAGAAGAACAGAGCTCTTCTAGTGAGCCCTGGTCTCCTAATTCCTGGGGTTGCACAGGAGCGCGAACTAGGAGTAAATATAAGAAAACTACCCCCAGCATGTACCCAGGCAAAGCCTTAATGGCTCACAAACAGAAATTTCATCCATCTGGAAAAATGTAGAGGAAGACACATTTCCTCTAGTTGAAGTAGCAGATCCAAATATAGGTGACGCTAATCACCGACAGCCGCCAACTATTCTAGTGTATAGGCCATGGACACAGGAAGACAGAACTGCTGCTTTAAAGGGTATCCCACCTATACAGGAAGGAGTAGAAGAGTTTTTAGCAGCTATTACAGAACTCAAAGGAAGCTTCCATCTTGATGGCAGAGAGATGCTCCAGTGTTTTACACCAGGTGTTTGGTCATCACTGGAGTAGCAGGAGGTTTCACTGGATGCGATGACAATGGTGATACATTAGCACATAATTCACTAGATTTAAGGGACGCCTTAGGCTTACTCTTTGAAAGAATTCAAAGAGTTTATATACAGACAGCAGATTATGGTAAAATCTCACAATGCAAACAGAAGGAGGAAGAAGACCCACAACATTTCTTGGATAGGATGAGGCGTGTTTTTAGAGCAAACTCTGCTATACCATATAATGAAGCAGAGGCAGGAGCCTATCAGCAACAGTTGAAGAGAGCCTTTTTGCAAGGCCTTAAAATTGAACTCAGACGGTATATAGATAAACACTGGGTTCATCAAAATACAGGAACTGTTACACAAGCCTTAGAGTATGTGCAGCATGCCCATAAAACACAGCCAAATAGGAAGACAGATACGTTTGGAATGCAAGACAGTTTAATGGCTTTGCATCGCTCAGGGGCAAGCAGGCAAAGGGGACGGGGAGGATTCAGAGGTCACGGAGGAAGAGGAGGAGCAGGAGGGCCATGACACAGCCACACACAGAGCAATGCGTGTCTGAGGTGTGGAAAAATAGAGCATTATGCTAGAGAATGTAGAACAATTTTACAAAACCCTGGCGCAAGAGATGAAAACTGCTGGATCTGCAATGAGCCAGGACATTTTGCGAGAGAATGTAATGAAAAGCAGGTGTATAACCCCAACTCTACCCAGAATTGACAATTACAGCCACAGCCCCCACCTCCTCCCCAACTAGCAGAGGAAAACAGTAGTGAAATGGAGGAAGTTGACATACAAGCAGCATTGGAACTTATAGCACTGAGTAGGACGCAAGATTTGCCATATAAAAACATAATAATAAATGGCAAAGGATATAGCTGTTTGTGTGATACAGGAGCATGTAGAACTGTGCTAACTAAACCTCTACCCGGAGTAAAATATTCTAACACCGCAGTGCATGTTAGATCAGCAGCTGGCACATCGGAGGTACATTACCTAAGTGCACCAGTAACAATAACAGAACCTGAGACAAAACTTACTTGTCAGGCTCCCGTTCTGATAAGTCAAAAATGTCCAGTAAACCTGTTGGGAAGAGATCTTATGCAAAAGTTGCATATAAATATGGTATCAACAGAAACAGGTATGAAGGCTGTAGTGGAAGAAGATGCCCTAGTCCTAAATGAACTCTCACAGCCGCATTATTACTGGTCCCTCGATCTAGGCCCCACACCAACAGCTCGAGAACTGCTGAGGAGAACCAGAGAAAAACAAACCTCCCAGGGGGCACAGTACATGCCAGATACTGAGCTCCATCTAACCATGAGATATAAAAATACTTCAGGGCCAGATTATCAGTATGACACTGTTTTTCACAGAGAAAACAATCAGACTGTTACCATACAGCATCTGTATGTTGACCCCAAAACAGGGAAATCCTCCACCTCAATCATACTGTCAGGAAGACAGCTTCAACAGTTTAAAGGCAGTACACCTCATCTGTCATTAACTAAACCCGTGGGGGGTCAGTGGAAAGAATTAGAAAACTTTATACAACGTGCTGAAAGAGGGAGATATGAGGCATTAACAAGCTCTGACTGGAAAGTAGATCCTAACACAGGAATCTGGAAACTCACTCTAGGGTGGACAGTCAAAGTCCATCCAAAGACACATTTGGATGAGGCAAAATGACAGATACAGGGCCTAGCTGAAAGCAAAGAGAGCAACAGGCACCCTGCCTTAGCTGCTGTCCCACCTGAACTGTGGTCCTAATCATCGACTGATGTAGGACTTATAAAGGGGTTCCCACCATATAAGGTTAAATTAATATCTGAAAAAGGGCCAGTAGTTCGCCAGTACGCCTTGAAGCCAGAAGCTGAAGAGGGTATTAAGCCAGTAATACAGGACATGTTGAAATCAGGAATATTAAGGGAAGCACCTGATGCTACATGCAACACACCTATCTTTCCAGTGCAGAAAGCCAGCACAGGAAAGTGGAGGATGGTCCAGGATCTTAGACCGATAAATGAAATTGTGAAACATGTAGCTCCTGACGTCCCGAATCCACATACATTACTGCATTTATTAACTCCAGATAAAAAATATTTCTCAGTGGTAGATCTTAGCAATGCTTTCTTTACAGTACCACTGCATGAAGAGTCACAGCATTTATTTGGCTTTAAGTTTAAAGGGAAAAAATACACTTACACCAGACTACCACAAGGCTTCAGTGAAAGCCCACATGTATATACACAAGCCTTAAGATACTCTATGAGCACCTGTGAGGTGCCTGAACATAGTCAAGTCCTGTTGTATGTAGATGATATTCTTATAGCTTCAGACACTCAACAACACTGTGAGGAAGCTACCATAACAGTTCTGAAACATCTCTACCAGACAGGGCTCAATGCCTCTAGGGATAAACTGCAGTTTTGTAAGGAGAAAGTGATTTATTTGGGACATATGTTATCACAACATGGTCGTTCCCTCCTAAGCAGCAGAAAAACAGCCATATAGGAAGCCCCAAAACCACGAACTAAACAACAAATGATGTCCTTTCTGGGACTGTGTAACTTTTGTAGAGAATGGCTACCAGACTATGCAGTCATTGTACAACCCTTGCAATTGTTGGAAAATATTTAAAATACTTAATAGGGTCTGCATTGCTAAGCTCAAGTTAGGTTTAATAATGTGTGAAATGAAATGTATTGTGTAACTTAGTGGATTGCTCAAAACAGGTGTGTGTGTGTGTCTGACTTGGCTGTGGTCAGCTGGCACCAGTGAAGATATTTCTGTACATGTCTGAAAATAACAGCCAAAAGTAGAATAGCAGGAATGTTGTGAGTGTCTGAACAGACAGCTGAATGCCAGGTGTAAGAGTTCAACTGACACTCAGCTAAAAATATGTGTTTTTTCTTTGTAATTGTACACGCCTTGCTTTTGAATAAAAACCCTGTCTTTGGGGAGGAAAAGTCACAAGTGTTCTGGTGACTTAGCTGGAACACCTCTCCTCCGGCCAGGGCAAAAGAAACTGTGCAGACTCTATGTTATTTAGCTTTACCAAAACAAACGAGCACGCAGGAGTTTCTGGGGAACAACTCCAACAACTTGGTGACTCCCGACGTGATTTGGAAAAGCGAGGACTTTCGGCTAAATCAGAACTTCACCAAAAGACTCTGACACCGGGTACCCCCGCACTTCTTACGAGGTAAGCAGAAACCTGTTTAAACAAACTCTGCACTTTTGGCATTGTCAATAGGCCTAAATTATTGGTGTGAGATGTCTGAGTAAGTGAAATGTTCTGCTAAATTTAACACGTGTAAAGTAATGCATTATGGTACTGTAAAAGAGGTCACGAAAAGCAAAATGAGAAGTGTTTTGTGAAATAAGGGTTAGAGGCCCAAAGGGTTAGAGTCCCTTTGAAATAAGGGTTCGAGGCCCAAAGGGTTAGAGGCCCTCTAGATAAGGGTTCGAGGCCTGAGTGTGTTTCCTGAGTTTGGCAACTCCACATGTTTTCTGACGAGAATTCATGATTTTGCTGGGTTGAAGTCCCGGAGGGTGGGGACCTCCGAAGTGTAAACAGTTTTCTTAAGTTTTGAAGTCCTTTAAAAAATAGGGTTAGAGTCCCTAGGAAGGTTGTTCATTGTATAAAGGAGTCAGAAGCTGAGACCAGGCAAAAACACAAGGGTGTGAATGCTGTGTTTTATGCAAGTTCTGCCTCGATAAAACCAGATTACAGATGTAATAATACATAAAGCACATACTATAAGTCCTGTGAAGCAAATAAGTTACTGTGAACAGTTTGTATGAATCTGTAAGACCAGTAACAGTGAGAGCAAGACTGTGAGTTATAAATGACATTTGTAACAAGACCAGCATGAGAAAACTATGAGCTGGAATAGGATAATTCAGCAAGAATAGTTAGACTTGGAGGACATTTAGTGGACTCCAGAGAAAAGTACATAATACACAAACACATAAAACGCATGAGCTGTTCACAGAAGAAATAATCTGTGAAAACAGACGTTTTCAGGCGGAGTGGGTGAGAGTGTGTAAGGGGAGACGCCCTGCAGACAGTTGGTGCCGTGACCCGGATTGGCACTAACTAAAGGATAATTAATTGACTACGAGGCAGACGTTGTTCTACAACAATACAAGGTCGACCCAAAATAAAAGGTAAGGAGATCTATATTTATTCTCCTTTTGCCTGCTAATAGTGTAGGTGGTGTTGTGGAATAGATATCTGTTTTCTCTTAATTTTACAGTCTTGGTCAGTTTTGGGTAAAATATTTGTTGGTTGAAATAATGTATTGTGGTAAAGAAATGATATATTGCGTAAAAATATTTGTTGATTGACACAAGATAAATTTTAGCTGAGATACTTGAATGTTGAAGCTGTAACATACTTTTCACCGAAGATACTTAAATGGTGACGGTGTTGAAGTAAATAAGTTCCGGATTTGGCAATCCAAACTCAGTCCTGACGAGGACTGGGGTATTTATGCTGGGGTTAGTAAGAGCCTCCCCGAGGGATTAAGGACGCCTCAAAGTGGCCAGGGATAGGACCCCGAGACCCTGAACTGGCAGGTGAGGGAAGACAGTTGAGATACTTAAATGGTGAAACTGTAATAATAAGATTAAGTAAAAGGAATTCCAGGGAGTCAACGGAGGGTTGATTCCTAGGTATCAAACTGGGTTTGGCATCACAGCGGTCGGACTGGGAGAGATTGAAAAAGTCCTGCAGAGTGGAAGGGTTAAAGGCCCTCCGCCCACGCAAGCTATGTATCCTGTTGTGTTTTCGTATTTGTCTAACTGGATTTACTATGCATATGAGTGAGGAGAGAATACAAATGAGTGGCTGCGAATGGCTGCACTTGAGTGTGAGTGACTGTAGAAGCGGTGATTATATTACAAACTGTATTCCCATAGAGTAAAAAAAAAGAGACAAGTTGTTCAACAGGGAACCATGAGGTAAATGGTTGAACCGAGAATATAAGAGAGACAGAAGTACAAGAAACGCTTAGACTTTTAAGAGGGGTTACACTATTGGAATCAAAAGTGCATGATTTATATGAGAAAGCTTCTCAACAGATGACAGAAAAACAGTTTAAAGATTCTGGAAGAACACACACCATGACTACTTGTAGCCAGAGCGGTCCATCCAGATTTCAATGTCCGTTGTTGACCTCATCAGTTGGAATGACAAAATATGTCCTTTTTCAATTGGAGATGTACAGGCATTAGTGGATAAGTTGCCACCTATTGCAACTTATTCTCCCGTGATAGAAATAGTTTTTGACTTATTCCTGTTTCTCTTAAAATCTACAATCATCTCTTTTGTTTTGGTCACGTTCAAAATGAGATGATTGTTTCCACACCATGCCACAAAGCGGTCCACCACCTTCCTGTACTCAGCTTCTTGTCCATCTCTGATCTACCCCACGACTGCAGAATCATCCGAGTATTTCTGCAGATGATAGGAGTCTGTCTTGTACTGGAAGTCTGAGGTGTACGGAGTGAAAAGGAATGGTGAGAGTACCGTCCCCTGTGGTGCTCCTGTGCTGCTGACTACCTGGATAGACTTACAACCCTTCAGTCTCACAAACTGTGGTCTGTTTGTCAGGTAGTCTTTGATCCAGGAGATTGTTGAGGCCCCCACCCGAGTCTTCTGGAGTTTCTGACAAAGCAAATCAGGTTGGATTGTATTAAATGCACTGGAGAAATCAAAGAACATGATCCTCACAGTGCTACTGGCTTTGTCCAGATGACAGTGGGTTTGTTGAAGCAGGTGTATGATGGCATCTTCAACTCCAACTCCACAGCGATAAGCAAACTGAAGGGGGTCCTGATGGTTTACTGTTTGCTTACTCAGGTGGGCCAACAGGAGTCTCTCTAGGACCTTCATGATGTGGGATGTCAGGGCAATAGGTCTATTGTCATTGAGGACTGATGGGTGAGTTTTCTTTGGTACCGGAACAAGACAGGAGGTCTTCCACAACACTGGAACCTTCTTCTGGGCCAGGCTAAGGTTGAAGAGGTGCTGCAGAATCCCACAGAGCTGCTCTGCACAGGCCTTCAGGACTCTAGGGCTGACATGATCTGGACCTGCAGCCTTATTCCGATTCAGTCTCTCCAGTTGTCTCTTCACCTGACTTCTTGAGACACACAGGTGGAAGGGGGAAGCAAAGGAAGCATCAGCATCTTCTGATATGGTTGAAGGCAAACATGTAGAAGCAGAAGGGTCTGGGCTGAGGTGGAAGATAAAAAATGTGAGGTGTTACTGGACAGCTGTGGGTCCTATGGGTCAAAGGAGGGTGGAATGTCTGTTTGGCTGTGAGCAGGAGTGGAGGATGCGAAGCTTGTTTCTGAACTGAACCTATTGAAGAATGTGTTCAGTTCATTGGCTCTGTCCAGGCCTCCATCGGTCTGATCATCCTTCTGCTTGAAGCCTGTGCTCTTCTTCATCCCTGTCCACACATCTCTGATATTGTTTTGCTGGAGCTTGCTCTCCAGCTTCTTCTTGTACACCTCCTTGCTGTCTCTTATCTTGACTTTAAGTTGCTTCTGTAAACTCCTCAATAATTCTCTGTCTCCCTCTCTGAAGGCTCTTTTTTTTTTTGTTAAGCAGGTCCTTCAGGTCACTGGTGATTCAAGGTTTGTTATTGGGGAAGCATCTCACGGTTCTGGTGGGGATGATGTTATCCACACAGAAGTTTATATAGTCGGTTACACACTCAGTCATGGCATTGATGTCCTCTCCATGTGGCTGGCACAGTGCGTCCCAGTCTGTAGCCTCAAAGCAACCTTGCAGAGCTTCTTCAGCTTCTTGTGACCATTTTCTCACAGTCCTCTTTATTACAGGTTGCCTCTGAACAAGGGGCTTATATTTCGAGCAGAGAAAAACAAGATTGTGATCTGATTTGCCTAGAGGAGGTCTTGCTGTAGAGATGTATGAGTCCTTGACATTTGCATAAAACAAATCCAATGTTTTGTTTTCTCTGGTGGAGCAGCTGACAAATTGTTGAAATGTTGGAAGTGTAGCAGAGAGTGAAGCATGGTTAAAATCACCAGAAATTGCCACAAAAGCATTGGGGTTTTGTGTCTGTAGCTCAGCAACAACTGAGCTGATGGCATCACATGCAGTGTCAGCAACAGCGGAAGGTGGAACGTGAACTGTTGCCAAAATAACACTGGTGAACTCTCTGGGTAAATAATATGGACGAAAACCTACTGCCAACAGTTCAATATCTGGACTGCAGAGATGACACTTCACAGTAACATGTCCTGGATTACACCATCTGTTGTTCACAAGTACTGCTAGTCCACCTCCTTTACATTTGCCGCTCCTGTTTAAATCTCTGTCTGTTCGTATGGTTAAAAAGTCCGGCAGAGATCGCTGGAGTCGGGGATATGATCCTGCAGCCATGTCTCAGTAAAACACATGATACTGCATGCCCGGTACTCTGGCTGGGTCCTTTGTAGGGCTTGGAGTTCATCCAACTTGTTTCCCAACGATCTCACATTGCCCATCAAAATCGACGGAAGAGATGGTTTGAACTTCATCCTTCTCTCTCTTCTCTTAGCTCCTGCTCTGCATCCACGGCGTCTCCTTTTCAACTCATCAGGAATTTGGGGTTGTAGCTGAAGTATTATTTGAGCTTTTGAGATATTAATCAGCTGCTCCCGGTTGTAAGAAACAACCCCGTTGCCATGGCAATGCATCATAACAAATGTCCAAAAATAGAAAGTATTAATAAAAATCCTCCAAGCTGCACAGCATCTGACACTGGAGTGGACAGTCATCCAAAAAAAAATCAACTGTATCCACCACAAGAGGAATAGTTCCCAAAAAAGAATAAATCAGAATCAAAAGTAACAGAGCTACTCCAACCTGCTGCCACCTTGAGCGGCACAATTCTAGAATGAGCTCATGAGCACATGAGCTCTCTCTTCCCCTGGGCCCAGGTATTTAAATTAAATACAACGGTGTCTTAGTGTGATTTATTCTAAGGTGTTGTGAATTCCTCTAGGTTACGGTGAATAAACGAACACGCAGAAGACCCCGTTAAAGGGATACTTCAACAGCACCTACAGAACCAGCTCCTTAAATTACAACTGTAAGAGGCCAAAGAGAAATTAAATAAAAGAAAAAGTGATATAACTGAAAATGTAACGTTAGCTGCAGCTCAACCTGTTCTTCCTGCAGCACACACCCCTATGTTTATGTTACCACCTGTGACTGATCAGTGCCAAGGAGGGGGGTTACCCCCTCCTCCACCCTATTTATTTTATAATTACAGGTACAGTGGCCCCGGTCGTGGAGGCGGATGGCATGTTGGTGGTCAGCTGGTCGTGGTGGATGGTGTGGAGCACCTAGAGGAAGGGGGGGAGCCAGCAGGGCACTGGGAGATGTGTGCTACAACTGCGGTCAGTCTGGACATTGGGCACGCACCGGCCCCACCTGGGGGTAACAGCAGGGAGTAACGGTCCCTCCTAATGCAGGTATGGCACCTCTACCACCCCAGCAGGGCCAGTATCCACAGATGGGTGGACACCCGTCTTACGGCCCATACGGACGCCACTGAGGAGGACCAAGGCAGCGTGGGCAAAGCAGACCCCATGTTGCCTGCAAAGGTGGGAGAGAACTGTCTGAATTGTTAGTGGACGCTGGAGCTACTTATGCCACCATAACATAGCAACCTCCTAAACCACTGCTCTCTACCAAGACTGTTTCTGTGATGGGCTTCTCAGGGGCTGCACAAATTCTTCCTGTTCAGATTGGGACTCAGAGAGTAACTCACCCTTTTGTGTGTTCACCCAGCACACCTGTTAAGCTGGGAGCATCAGGGTTGTGTGGTAAACTTTTCCAGATGGTTTCTCTTTGGCATGTGGACAAATGCTTCAGCATGGACAATATTTTTTACAGCCAGTTGAAGAGGAATCTACTGGGGACTGCTGACCGCACCATCTTCTCCAAGCACCATCTTCTCTGTGTATCAGCTGTGGAAACCCTGGATTCAAAGTCTCTGCCCCTACACCTCTCCGCCTGACCCGCCCCATGTCACTCTGTTCTACAACCGTTGTCACACTGAATGGTACCAGGATTTGTTTAATGAAACAGTAGAAGGTAGGACATGGTTTATTTAATCCAAAAATATTTATGTGGCTCCTGAGGGTGTGGCTGCAGCAGTTGATTTAACACCTGACCAAGCAGAATGGTATTTAATGTCAGATGAAGCTGTTCCTCATGTTTCTCTTTCTTTGCATCCTGAGCATCAAGCTAAGGAATTGGGAGGAGTGGTAAAGCACTCTCTGGCAGCTGGGGACTGGCAGGACACCTCAGTCACCAACTTAAGGTATCCTAAAAGCACAGACACATACTGTATAAATGTACATCTACTGATGAAGTTCTGTTGTAGTATGAGATGCACATACATCATCCTGGAAGAGAAAAAACAGATCATCCCAAAGCTGCAGCTCTTTTGCAGAGCCTATCTTATCAGTTATGGGCCGAAGGGCCCACAGATGTAGGATTAACACCCTGCGCCCCAGTTTCTATTCAGGTTGCATCTCCCTCGCTTATTTGGGTTCCACAGTATCCGCCCAAAAACTAAGCTCAGGAAGGCATTAGAGACACCATTGAAGGCCTGAAGGCAGCAGGTGTGTTAGAAACCTCAGCCTCAGCATGGAACACACCCATCCTTCCTGTAGAGAAAAAAGGTACTGGAAAATACCGCATGGCACATGATTTAAGAGCAATAAATTCAGTTCTGGTGACTTCTACTGTTCCTGTCCCAAATCTCTATGTTGTTCTCTCCAACCTTGAACCTTCACATCAGTGGTACACATGTATTGATCTAGCTAATGCTTTTTCTGTTTGCCATTAGCAGAAGAGTGCAGAGACATTTTTTCTTTCACCTATTGTGGGGAGCAGCTGCGCTTCACCCGTCTGCCACAAGGGTTCGCCCTTTCCCCAGGTATATTTAACCAGGTTTTGAAAGATGTGTTACAGACACCACAGAACGTGACTCTAATTCAGTACGTGGATGACGTACTACTGGCAGCATCCACAGCGGAGCTCTGTTTGCAATCTACAGAACTCATGCTGAGACATCTGCATAAACATGGATTCAAGGTCAGTAAAAAAATAAACTACAAATAGCAAGGAAGCAAGTTTCCTTCCTGGGCGTAGTTATTACCGCTGGAAACACGAGCATGTTAGGTTCACATAAGCAACGTATTTTAACACACCCTAAACCTCTTAGGTTGAAAGACATGCTGTCATTTCTGGGCCTTACAGGCTACAGCAGGAACTACATCCCAGGTAACACCGATCTCACACAACCCTCATAGACCTAGTCAGAGAACAGGACATGCGAAATCTCAACAATGTCTTTAATTGGACACAGGAAGCGGAGGAAGCCTTTATTGTGTTAAAGCAGCTTCTCTCCAACGCGGCAGAACTTAGGCTCCAAGACTACACCACACCATTTTATTTGGATGTATCTGTAACAAAACTGGCAGTAAATGGAGTTTTGTTTCAGAAAAAAGGGGCAGAGAGGAGAGTGCTGATGTACATTTCAGTAATGATGGATAACATGGAAAAACGCCACCCACAATACACACAACATGCAGCAGGGTTGGCAAAATTAATTTAAAAAACAGCTCACTTAGTGATGGGACACCCTCTGAATGTTTTAACAACTCACACTGTGGTGGCATACGTGAACTCACAAAGTTTCACCATGACAGCTCTGAGACAACACAGGCTCAGCAAAATCTTGGAGGCACCAACATAACCTACACTCACGAGGGAATCAACATGGCGGATGGAATAACACAGGAGAAACTACATCGATGTGAAGAGCTGGTTAGCAGGACAGAAAAGATAAGATCAAATTTAGAAGCCAGTCCCCTTAAGGGACCTCAGGTGAGACAGCTGTTCACAGATGGTTGTTGTTTTAGGCATGATGCAGAAGGACTTAAGACAGCAAATCTGTGGTGAAGTGTTTGATAAATTATTACATTCCCAGACATGGTTTTCCAGCCAAAATAAGATCAGACAATGGCACCCACTTCAAAAACGAGGAGCTCAGAGAAGTGGAGAAATTTTTGGGACTTAAACATTCCTTTGGGACGGTGTACCATCCACAGTCCCAGGGAAAGGTGGAAAGAATGAATCAGACCCTCAAAATGAATTGGGTCACAGCCTTACCGTTAGCCTTGATATCTGTAAGAAGCTCTGTGAATCAGAGGCATGGTTTAACTCCACATGAACTGCAGACAGGGAGACCATTTCCAGGTCCCCAAACCAGGCTACCATTTCTAAATGAATGTGAACAGTCTATGTCTCATCGTGATTATTACAGATCTCTCCACAGTCTTGTTGCAGCGTTCTCTAAACAGGTCCCAGCAGAACCAGAGACCAGAAATGGCAACACCACCTCGGAAGCTCAGTGGGTCCTGGTGAAGGTGATCAAAAGGAAGTGGTCAGAACCCAGGTGGACCGGTCCATTCCAGGTCACAGAAAGAACCTCACATGCGGTGAGACTCAAGGGTAAAGGCAACACCAGTGTGCGACAACAGAAGCTCCACAGAGATCCCTCGATGAGGTCCAGGAAAACTTAAGAGAAAATACCGGGAAGGAAGATCAAATTTCTCACACCACTGAAGGGGCAGAATAATCCCCAGGTGTGAGAACGCAAGGCTCCTGGTCAGTCTACACCTGGGAGCTGAAGAGAAGAAAGAACATCAGGAGAAGAGGCAGCAATGATTGAGTTTCCCTCTCACTGAAAGTGGTAGAGTTTTCCCTCCCACTTGTAAAATATTGAAAAAAACTGAACTAAAACTTTTGTATCTCTATTAATTTCTTTTTTTACAGGTATCAAAGATTATATTACTCACGAGTATTACCAGGAATAATCATGGGGAGCCAAAGGGTAGGACCAAAACCCTCTAAGGGTTGGGTCATGGGATGTTTGTGTGTCATATCTTTTTGCATTATTACAGTGATTTTGGGTTTGTTTTGTCAACTTCCATTCCAGACATGCTCTGACAGCCGCCAAACTGAGCAAATGTTCAAACGCGCAACCAATAAGGGAAGGCTTCTCAGCATCCCATCATGATGCCACTGTTAGAGGTAGACGGTGATGATGAGGAGCAGGAAGGCATGCTGAAGATTTAAAGTTGCTTCCAATATAATCTGTGGGCATTTTAGGGTGAAGTCTTAATTGAGACTTCAAAAGGGGGAGATGTTGGAAAATATTTAAAATACTTAATAGGGTCTGCATTGCTAAGCTCAAGTTAAGTTTAATAATGTGTGAAATTAAATGTACTGTGTAACTTAGTGGATTGCTCAAAACAGGTGTGTGTGTGTGTGTGTGTGTGTCTGACTTGGCTGTGGTCAGCCGGCACCAGTGAAGATATTTCTGTACATGTCTGAAAATAACAGCCAAAAGTAGAATAGCAGGAATGTTGTGAGGGTCGAACAGACAGCTGAATGCCAGGTATAAGAGTTCAACTGACACTCAGCTAAAAACATGTGTTTTTTCTTTGTAATTGTACACGCCTTGCTTTTGAATAAAAACCCTGTCTTTGGGGAGGAAAAGTCACAAGTGGTGACTTAGCTAGAACACCTCTCCTCCGGCCGGGGCAACTGAAACTGTGCAGACTCTGTGTTATTTAGCTTTATCAAAACAAACGAGCACGCAGGAGTTTCTGGGGAACAACTCCAACACAATCTATGATCTATGGCAAGGACATGACATTAAAAGACAAAATCACATGGACTAAGGAAGGAGAAGTAGCATTCACAGAGCTAAAAAATCTGCTTCAAACAACAGTCACCTTAGCACTGCCGGATTATAGCCAGCCTTTCACACTTTGTGTAGATGCATTTAAGGGTTATATGAAAGCTGTATTAACCCAACCATTTGGCTCCAAAAACAGACCTTTAGCATTTTATTCTAACAAATTGGACTCTGTGGCATCTGGATTTCCAATTTGATTGCAGAGCTGCACAGCTGCGGCAGAAGCTGTGAAGCAGACAGCTGAAATTGTGTTGTGCCACCCGCTCACACTGAAAGTTCCTCATTCAGTGTCACTTGTATTGCTACAAACCTCACTTCCTTTCTTGACTTATGCAAGGCATATTACGTTGACCTCATTGTTACTCTCACAACCAAATATAACTCTGCAAAGATGTGTTCCATTGAACCCTAGCACATTAATTCCAACAACAGAAGATGGAAAACCACATTTTTGTAAAACAAAGGTTGAGGAAGATACAAAACCTAGGGAAGATATCTCTCAGACACCTCTGAAAATAATATTTGTAGATGGATCAGCATCAAAAGATGAATATGGAAAAAACAGAGTTGGTTATGCAGTAACCACTGAAACTAAAATTATAGAATCACAGGCCCTGCCCCATACATGCTCAGCACAGACTGCAGAGCTGTATGCTGTAATCAGAGCTTGTGAATTATATGAAGAAAAATCCTAACCATTTATACAGACAGCCAATATGTATTCGGTTCTGTTCACCATTTTGCCAAAATATGGGAAAATAGAGGGTTCAAAACATCATCTGGAACAGAATTGACACATTTTAATCTGTTAAAACGACTGCTGTTAGCTATCCAGCTACCTGCAAAAATAGCGCTTTGTAAATGTAAAGCGCATCAATCTGATGAAACCATGGAAACAAAGGGGAACACCTTTGCTGACATTTCTGCTAAAATAGCTTCGAGGCTTCCCCTCACTTTGAAAATGTCAGATTTCCTATTTATAGATACAGATGTGCTGAAAGATTCACAACAATCTGCACCAGCTGCAGAAGTTAAATCTTGGCTGAATAGAGGGGCCATAAAAAAAGATTACATTTATCATTTGGAAAATAAGCCAATATTACCAAAGAATTTATACAAGACGGCGGCCCATGCGACACACGGGGTTTCCCATGTGTCGAGAGGGGGAATGATTCACTTAGTAAATCTACATTTCCATACCATAAATTTTTCTGACTATGCAAAAAACGTTTGTAGATCATGTATTATCTGCTGCAAACATAATCCACAGGGAAACATGAGACCCAAAAGAGGCCAGTTCCCAGCAGCAATTCTTCCCTTTCACACGATACACATGGATTTCATAGAGTTATCATGGTCAGGAGGAAATAAATATTGTTTAGTGGTCATAGATGCATTTTCAAAGTGGGTTGAAATATACCCTGCAAAACACTGTGATGCGCTCACAGTGGCAAAGAGTTTAGTTACTTCTTCCCCACATATGGTATCCCACAAATCATAAGATCAGATAATGGGACTCATTTTGTAAATAATGTAATAGAACTGTGCTCTAAAGCATTAGGGTTTCAGTTAAAAAACCATTGTTCTTACCACCCAC
The DNA here is from genome assembly GCF_021462225.1 of Girardinichthys multiradiatus. Taxonomy (NCBI): domain Eukaryota; kingdom Metazoa; phylum Chordata; class Actinopteri; order Cyprinodontiformes; family Goodeidae; genus Girardinichthys; species Girardinichthys multiradiatus. Next base: position 5,574,351 of record NC_061799.1, read on the forward strand.
AATCTGCTGGGCTGGTTGAACGAACAAATGGAACAATAAAAAATAGATTAAGGAAAACAATGGAAGAAACAGGGAGGCCATGGCCTGAATGTCTATCTCTGGTTAAATTATGGATGAGAATAACTCCAAATCAAACTGGTCTCACTCCATTTGAAATAGTACATGGCAGACCTTTTCCATTGCCATCAGAAATGGATGACATAGGAAAAGCACAGCAGGAAACATCATTAGCTGAATGGATGAATAAAATGTTACAAACAAAAGAAGTTTAACAAAAGACAACTGTACTTCTTTGTACAAAAGAAGTACAGTTGTCCAGTAGTATGCCAGTAAATTCTGCTCCAATTTCACAGAACAACCTGAGGCCTGGAGACCTGGTCCAGAAAGGACTGGAGCACCCCCTTTTGGAAAGGGCCATACCGCGTTCTCCTGACCACACCGACAGCTCTGAAAATCGCAGAGAGACCATCCTGGATCCACAAGAGCCACTGCAAGCTAATATCACCGTTACAGGAGCCAAACCAACCAACGGGGTAACAGGGGAAGACCGAGTACAAAGGGGCTGGTGACCTATAGGGCTCAGCATCTCAAACCGGTGAAGAAAACAACTGACCTGTGCCCAACTTAGCATGGCTTTTTGTAACATGTGGACAGGACTGATAAGCCTGAGCCTAATTCTGGTAGCAGGACTCTTTCTCTGTTTAAGGCAGGATCCACAGGATGCGACATCACACGAGAAGAGATGGACACCGGACGGCTCTCATCTCAGACCCCTAAAGGAAGGAGGAGGACATCTGTTTCTGCAAAATTATTGGTATCGTTATGTTTATGAAACAGCTAAAGCACAAAACAAAACAGACTGTTATGTATGTTCGACATGCCAGTTCATTCCCAAGGCCCTACAGTGTATGTGAGAAAAATGATTTTCACAGAAGCAGCCTGTGCCTTCTCAGTAGGACTCTGGGGGTATGCGAAGCGTACATATTTTATTGTTCGCGGTCAGAACCTGACGAAAGGAGAAGGCATCCAAGTGGTTGGTAAGGACAACAAAACATACACATATTACAACAATTCTCTTGAATATGCATGTGACCCACATAACTGTACATGTGACCCCAAGAAATGGCAGCCTCTACACATCAGTAATAAGGGAAGAGCCACACCATTCGAAGCACATGCCAACGGAAACACATTACACCACGATTGTTTGAGTAGAGAAAAGGAAAATGATTCTTCTATCTATATGGGTAACACCACGCAGTGTGGAGGCACATGGGTCCCCAAAGGTAATAATCAAAATGGAACATACTGGGTCGAGGGGGTAGCTTGGTTATGCGGGAATAATGCTTATTTCATATTACCCCCGAATTAGTATGGGGTGTGTGCTCCAGTTTTCACATCTGACCACACTCTAATACTCAGTAAGGTAACGATGATATCCACCTTCCCCAAAAGGCTAAAGAGAGACATAGAAATGAAACCACACGACCCTATCTGGGTAACTAATGTCCCGGATGAATTTAAGCTTTGGCCAAAAGGAGATAAAGTGACACTATCTCTCCTTCCTTGGCTAGGTGTGGGCAAACTAATGCTGCGTGTGGAAACTTTAAGCTACCGATTAGGGCTGTTTTTGAATACCTCCATAATAGTAGAAGAGGGCCAAAACACAGAAATGAGTGCTATGCGAGCCATGATAATTCAAAACCGCATGGCTTTGGATATTCTAACAGCATCAACGGGGGGCGTTTTGCTGAACAACACCTGTTGCACATATATCCCAGATAATATACATTCTTCAGATATAACAGGAGCACTGAATAACCTGCGTAACCTGCAAAACGTCATGACACACGACCACCCGACTCCCAGCTCCTCTTGGCTAGACTGGATGCTCCAAGGGGGATGGATGAATTGGGTTAAGATTTTCTTACTCGCCATAGCAGCATTCCTGATCATCCTGTGCACCTTGTCAATATGTATTATCCCATGCTGCAAATGCTTGGTAAAAAGGATAGAAACTCAATCAGTCACAGTCGCATATGCAGCATTGATTCAAGTCGACACCACACTGGACCCAAAAGCAGATGACTATGATGACATGTTGTAAATGAATATATCTTCAATGCCTGAGTGTATTCATAATTGTACTTAATTAACTGACCTTATAGCAGAAAATCGAAAGAAGTTGCTGTTTAAGTGAAATGAGAAAAGGTGCAATGATGACATGAACAAGGCTTGTTTTAATTCTTTTACTTTTATTACATTTTATTTTCTTTGATTTGTTATATTGTTTTACTCTACCAGGATTGGTGGTCGCCCACAATATAATCTGCTTTCCATCCGTGGGTTTGTGCTCACACAGAGTGTTTTCTTTTACATGTATCTAATCATGACTTTATTCGTGATGAAAAAGGGGGGACTGTTAGGGTTTGAAAACTTTTGTATTGTTTATCACTCATGTCTGCTCTAAGTGCTTTTCCCTCCTACATGCCACAGAAAGGTAGATGGGGAGAGGAGTGAGTTATGCTTTTATCAGCAGCATCTAGGGGCTATTCGTACCAGGTCCCCACTTTCCCTCTCTGTTTAAAATCAAGACACATGAACCCTAACCTTTCTGACCCCCCACACACACACACACACACACACCCTGAATGTTTGTTGAACTGTGTGTGAACCAGCATGTATAAATAAAGAGAAAGGGGTGCCAACACTTTGTAGTCTGCACTGCAGAGTGTGAGCTACCCTTGCTGCAAGTAAAACGGACTCTGTATCGTTCCTTACCTCTGAGTTGATTGAATAATACCTAACACGTGGACCCAGTCTCCACAGCCATCAGAGTCCACCTGATCAGATGGAGAGACAAACCTGGGAAACTCCAAGAACCCCTTGGGACCTCTCCAGGTGAAAAACCACAAACCATTTGTCCAAGGTTCTTAGGTAAACTGAACCAAAATGAACATGCATGTCACCTATACTGTCTCACCAGTGTAGGAGGACGTGTCAAACTGAGTTTCCATTTTAAAACAGGATCAGAGATCAACCTGATGTGCTCAACTTTGTTTGAGGAGGTGAGTAGAGCCATGCTCTCCCTCATTAAACTGAAGTTTGTGATGTAAGCATCACCAGCCACACTCAAGACCGATCGTGCATCACTAGTTGAGTGGAGCTGGACATCACACTCAAAGACATGACTCTGGTGCACCCCATCTATATGTGCACTTTGAACACAGAGCCTTTTCTTGGCTGCCAGGACCTGCTGGACAGGCTGCCCCCTCTCATTGACTGCCACCAGGACCAACTCTGGGTCCAGGTGGAGCTGCCAAAACCCCTGGATGCAAGCAGCAAACCATCATTTGTGACCAACCAGGTGTGACCAAAGGTTTCGAACCCCGCCAGATTGCCTACAGGTCTAATAGATCATATTGGTCTATGCACAGACCAGATAGCTTGTCTCGAATACCTTGTACTTGTAACAATGACAAAAAAGGACATTCTATTCTTCTATTCTGTAAAGTTCACTGCAAAATGATTTGATTCATCAGTTCTTCGAAGACAAAGTGGTCATTTCAAAGGCACGTTTAAGGATGATTAGTTATGAATCAGTTGAGATCTGCTGCTTGTCTCTGGTGGCCTTTCATCCTGATCACCTAAATCCATCCTAATTTACCCACCTCTCTTCTCTTTCCATGCCTTTTCCTTACCTCAAAGGATCTAATTTCTGGAGACATTCCACGTTCTTACTAACGGATGGCTTTTTTATGAACAAGGCTCAGTGTCACAGTGTGGATTTGCGTATTCTGTTAATAACAAGATGAGTCACGAGCCATACAGCACCTGTTCTCCCATAATGAGCCAATTGTCCATGAAAACATTTAATAGGTTTTATAGCCACATTATCGTCAAACACTTTACAAAAGAAAGAAATAATTTGAAAACCTTTGCAAATATTCTGTGTTTTCTAAATATGTTAAGTATTCATACCCTTAAAAAATTTTCATTTTTTGTCACATTAGAACCACTATGTAATAAACTTGGATTTTATGTGATACGTCAATACAATATTGTGAAGTCGAAGGAAAGCAATTAATGTTTTTCAAAATATTTTACAGAACAAGAGGCTGAAGTTTGAAATGTGTACTCACCCCTCTTTACACTCATGCCCTTAGATAAAGCCCAGTAGAAACATCTAAAGAAATAACCTTTTTAACAAAGTAAATAGAGTCCACGTGTGTAATTTAATCCCAGTATAATTGCAGCAGTTTTGTGAAGGCCTCAAATATAACATTAGTAACCAAACAGCATCCTGAAGACCAAGGAACACAGTAGACAGGTCAGAGAGAAAGTAGTGGTGATGTTTAAAGCAGAGTTAGGGCCAATGCATACTCCACAAGAACAGGGAAATTGGTTCCTTAACTCAAGGCTGCAAGGACAACATTCTTTTTGGCCAGGACTTTTCACACTGCATAAGAAGTCAAACTCCTAGGAAGTCTTCATAGGTCTCTACCACTGTAGCACACAACTTTCATATTTCTCTGACACCACACACAACAAAAGTTTGGCCCAAAACATGCATGAGAAATAAGTTGCAAGAACTCCAAACCCAGGGCTGCAAGAAGAGAATGATGTCATTTTGTTTGTGCACCTCGGAGAGAGAGAACAACTTTGTATATTCTTGAGGAGTATGTATAGGCCTTTAGGTTATAAAACTACCTCCCACCCTATGAACACCTCACAGAGCTCTGTTAGTGTCATGAGCCACAGCTGTTTGTGTTTTTGTTGTCTGTTGAGTTTATAGATCCTTTTAGTGTTGTATTTAGGGTTTTTATAAATTAGTTGTGTTTCCATTCAGTGTTTCCTGTGCCTATTATTCATCCTTCCCTCAGTTCCCTGCTCAGGTTCTCCCCCAGCTGCTCTGCATTCTGTTGATTGTACTCACCTGGTTTGCATGCCACAATCACATCTCTACAGTATTTAAGCTCCTTGGTTTCTTTCTCTCACTGCTAGATTCTGGCATTGCTCCTGCCCTGGTTCCTGTTTTTATTCCTGGTGTTCTGTGGGTTCCTCAGTTTTGTCATTAAATTCTATCTCCATCATTCGTCTGCCTCTGCCCTGTTTCCATGTTTCTCCTCAACAACCACCTTACATTACAGTTCAATCATCATCTCAAAATGTAAAGAGTATGGAAAAACTGCAAACTGACCGAGATTTGTCAGTCCACCTAAACTAAGTTGTGTAAGGAAAGAGTTAATCAGAGAAACATTCAAGAGGCTCACAGTCACTCTGGAGGAGCTGCAGAGATCCATACCTCAAGTTGGAGAATGTGTTGAAAAGCCAGCATGGTGAAATATAGTGGTTAGGGATGAACGATGTATCAGCATTAAAACCCTCCTGTTGTCCTTGGGTCAAAATGACCCGCCACTGTGTTAAAACCCCCCAAAAAATCCACTAAATGCTATTTTTTTTACTTGAAATTTTATGACTTTTCCTAGATTGGCCTCAACAATAGAAAAAGTTAAATGTTGCTTTTATTCACATTTCCATATAAGCTGTACAAAAAAAGGTACAAAGGTGGTCTTCGGGTCAAAATGACCCGTGAGACAAATAGAGTTGAAATCAAGGTCACAGAGTTATTTACAAACCACAGAATGTTACAATGTTTTAGATGTGTCTCAGATCAATCAGTAGCAGAAGTAAACAAGGCAAATCAGGTGGTGTTCTCGCAGGCTTCAGAAGACCACCTGTTTATTTCCAGAGGTTATAAAGGTGCTGCAGATAACAGGATCCTGAATTCTGTCTGTGCTGAAGCCATGAGTGTGCGTTATACTGCTCAAGACCCTGTAGAGCTGATTTTCTCAGATGTCCAGCAAGACAACTCTGATTCAGAAGAGGAAGTGGAGGATGTATCCGAAGAAGAAGATGGGGAGGAATACAACCCAGAGCATGATGAATCATCTTCAGAAGAAGAAGAAAATCCTGAAGCTGAAAGAGAGACTTTCCTTTCAAAAAATGGCAAAATAACATGGTCCTCAGCAGCATATGACCTACACGGTAGGCATGCAGAACAAAACATCATAAAGATGACCCCCGGACCCACAAGGTATGCCATTTCTCATGCCCATGATATTGTGTCTACATTCTACCTGATTATCACACCAGCAATAGAAAAAATTATCCTGGGGATGACAAATCAGGAGGGTTTTTGCAAATATGGAGACAGCTGGAAAAAGATGGATGAGATTGACCTGCAGGCCTACTTAGGGCTGCTAATCTTAGCAGGTGTATACAGGTCCCGAGGTGAGGCTGCAGCTAGTCTATGGGATGGTGAGAGTGGAAGGCCAATTTTCCGAGCCACAATGCCACTCAAAGTCTTTCACACCTATTCAAGACTGCTGCGATTTGATGACTGTGAGTCAAGACCAGCAAGACGTGTGACAGACAAACTTGCAGCCATAAGAGAGGTATGGGACAAGTGGGTGGAGTGGCTGCCCTACCTCTACAATCCAGGGCCTGACGTAACAGTGGATGAACAACTGGTTCCATTTAGAGGTAATCTGTTTTCATATTTGTAATAAAAGTGATTTTCACTATTGATTTTTTTGACTGTTTTCTGTGACACTGATACTAATCACTGATGTTAATGTCTTTTGTCCAAAGGTCGTTGTCCTTTCCGGCAGTATAAGCCCAGCAAGCCAGCAAAATATGGGATCAAGTCATGGGTGGCTTGCGATGCCAAATCAAGCTATGCTTGGAAAATGCAAGTCTATACTGGGAAGCCGACCAGTGGATGCCCAGAGAAAAACCAGGGATGCGAGTTGTGCTTGATGTGACAGAGGGACTGAGGGGTCACAATGTGACATGTGACAATTTCTTCACCTCTTATGAACTTGGACAGCAGCTCCTGATGAGGAGTCCGAGTTCGAGTACAGTTCGAAAGAATAAGCCTGAGCTCCCACCTGCACTGCTTGCGTCAAAGGAGAGAGAGGTCTTCTCCTCAAAGTTTGCCCTCATGTCCAACACCACTCTAGTTTCCTACCTCTCAAAGAAAAACAAGAATGTAATTCTTCTGAGCACACTGCACACAAACGGTGACATTAGTGATCGTGAGGACAGGAAGCCAATCATCATCCTAGACTACAACCGCAACAAAGGAGGTGTGGACAACTTGGATAAGGTGATTGGAACATATAGCTGCAGAAGAATGACTGCCCACTGGCCCCTGGTCATCTTCCACAACATCATTGATGTTTCCTCCTACAATGCTTTTGTGATTTGGAGAGAGATCAACCCAGCCTGGATGTCTCATAAGCAGAACAAGAGGAGGTTGTTCCTGGAGCAGCTAGGAAAGGCACTTGTAACTCCACTCATTGAAAGAAGGAAGCATGTCCCCCGCACATAACCCTCAGCAGCAGTTGTGAAAGCTATTCAGAGTGCAGGAGCTCCTGATCAACCTGAGGATCCATCTGCCACAGCCACTTCCCCAGCTAGGGCAAGTAAGAGGAAGAGATGTCAGTTCTGCCCTCAAAAGAAGGACTGTAAAACACATACTGTGTGCTGCAGGTGTAAGAAATATATCTGCAAGGGCTGTGCACTTGTATACTGCCCTACATGTGCTAATTAGTTGAATGGGTTGTGTTATTTTTCATATTTGTGTATTGTACATTGTCTTAAATTGTTCACTGGAGAAAAAAAAATTTAACTGAGTCATTGGAATGAATAAAAATGTATTCAAAACTCCTTTTTGCAAATTTTTTTTCTTTTCTTAAGTGAAGAGGGAAAACTCAAGTATTCACACATTTTGAGCTCAATGACAATATGCAAGATGAAACTTGGTGTTTAAAATTCAGTTAAGCTGTTTATATTGGGGGTTTAGTGAAGATGGGTCATTTTGACCCAGAGGACACAGGGTGTATACAGAAAATGAGGACAACAGGAGGGTTAATATCGGTGTCAACCAATGTTAGCCATTTTTTACCATATCTGTATGGTTCCAATAAGTAAAACCGTAACCGATATATATGTCCAACTTGTAATCATTTTTCGGGAGGGGTTATCGACCGTAATGGCAATATTAATATCGGATATCAATATTGGCCCACATTTTTATATCAGTGCATCCCTAATAGTGGTGGCAGAATCGTGGAAACTAAATACAGGATAATCCAAGAATAAAACTTGTTAGAGACTGCAAATGGCCCCAGACATGGACAGAGGCTGAAGCAGGCAGTTCTATAAAGTATTTTACTCAGGGGGTATTTTACACCACACAGAAAACTGTGCTTAATTTTTCTTCCACTTCACAATGATGTGCTATACTTTGTGTTGGACCAGAACATAGAATCCGAATAAAATACATTGAAACTGGTGGTTGTTATGAGACAAAATTTATCACAAAACATACAGTGAACATTTCCATGGCAAAATATAGCCTATATGTCTAAATGCTATGCATTTTTAAACACATTCATTGCTTTATTAAAACAATTCACATGATCCCAACTTGAGATACACAATCATCTGACGTATATATTGGAGGGTGAATAAGAGAACCACTGACTAGATTACAGCTTGTGTGTATTGGTCTACCCTGTTTCTGCAAAAGAACACATGCTCACAAAGAGGCTACATCACAGATTAGATTCAAACACCATGACTATTGTAGCTCCCTCACAGCCTCATTATATCATTTACCTTGTGTTTTTATTTTCAAACATAAAACATAAATTGCTACATGTTAGAATAACCAACAGAATTGCCAAGTACTATAAGAAATAACTCTTGTTATGCAGCATGACACAAAATTCTAATTCAGCTAGTCCCCAGGGGGGTACATCCTAATTCAGTGCTAGTGTCTTGTTTGGCTGTCTTAAAAGTTGTGTTTTTCATAAACACCACAGATCCATGATTAGCCTCTCTGGCCATAAATAATGACTACATGGCTTTTGCATAATCCTGGAAAAAAAACAGAAAGAGAAAAAACAAAAGAAATTACTACATGATGCCTCAGCTGATGCCATGGGGAGAGATTATGTCTATAGGACAATATCTACTCTTACAATACTCAATATGAAAAGACACATTTAACTTGTGAGGCATTTTTATTCGACTCCTAATGTTATACCAAAATGTTTTCAATAAATCTGTGTTACAGGGATTGATGAGCTGTACCAACATTCATAATTTGGTGCTGTTAAAGGGCAACTAAAATTGCAAACAATGGCCTCTGTGCCATCTCATATGAAAACTAGTCACAGCATCAGCTTTAATGAAAATGTGCTCTAATGCATCCAGTGCTGAATAAAAGTGGTCCTGGTAGCTCCAAAATGCATCGAAAAAGTGGACTTATTACTTAAAGATCGCAAATGAACATATTTAATGCATATTAAATCCAATGCCTTTTTAGCTGCTGCTTTAAAAGCAGTGACGTTGCATTTTGCTCTCTGTTTAAAAGAAAAACAAAGTATTAAAATACAGAGAGCCATGTGATGTGTTTTAATATGAGCACAACACATCAGAATCTGTGGCTGGATCAGAAGCCAGTGTTTACTATAAATGTACCATCAGTACATCCAGCTCAAAAGCCTCCACTTCCTGTATGAGCGCATATCACCTTAACATCTTTAAATGTTGACACTGTGCTGATTTTGACCAGATATGATGCAGAAAGGGTTAAATTTTCATAGCAGTCTTCATAAGTAATCTAATAGAATAATGGATATGTCTGAAGGCACAAAAAGGTAATCTTGTTCCAATGAGCACACCCTAAATCCCCAGTCAAGACTTAAGATGTAAAACCACAAATAGTGGACAACCACTAATTAACATTTTGCCTGCAGTAAGGTCATAAAGGCTGCATTTCAGTTCGTAACATTCTGCAGTTTTAGTTGTAAGAATGCCTTTGGCTCAGGAGCAGGTCAGCCATTAATGACTTAGTCCCTGTCTTCTGCATTAGAAGCCTGTATGTCAAACTATTGGCAGCTACTGATGTGTCATTAGTTTGCACGTAAATGTGGCTAAAATAAATTCAATAATCCGACAGTGTTGTGGGATTGGATCAAGGTGCTTGTAGTATACAGTGCCTTGCAAAAATATTCATAGCACTTTAACCTTTTCACAAGTTGTCAAAATGACACATAGGTTTTGATTCTTTTACAAGTAAAGTGAGTGGATGCGCAACCTGACAAAAGCACCATTCGGATTAACCAGAGCCTGTGAGCCAGGCTATCTATCTATCTATCTATCTATCTATCTATCTATCTATCTATCTATCTATCTATCTATCTATCTATCTATCTATCTATCTATCTATCTATCTATCTATCTATCTATCTATCTATCTATCTATCTATCTATCTATCTATCTATCTATCTATCTATCTCTCTGTCTGTCTGTCTGTCTGTCTGTCTTTCTGTCTGTCTTTCTTTCTTTCTTTCAAGGTTGCAGACTCTGTTACTTTCATTTTGATTTTAAGAACCTTCCTCTTTTTAAAAAATTCAACCTCTTCTGGCTGAAACGTTGCTTTTTAATAAATTGAAAGATACCTTAAGGTGGTTCTTTGTCATTTCCGGTTCGTATTTGCGGCTCACATAACGTTTCTGCTCATTGGTCGTTGCTACAGTAAGGGGCGTCTCTTCTCGTCTCTCATTGGTTGGGGTTTTGAACCCCCTTGTCATGATTGGTCAAAGGCGTCGGTGTGTGATTCGCTGATTTCACTGTCTAAAAAATTTAAAAGTCGATGGTTGATTGCCAGTGTAAACAGCTGCTCCGCCGCTACCGAAACATAAACGTTGGCGGATCTTTTTTAAATCAAGGGTAAGAACACAATTAAAGTGCTTTTACTGCATCATGTAATCACGTTTAATTGTTATGAAACAAGACGTCGTAAGCTGCGGTGCAGTTTAGCAACTAATGTGATTAACTGTTATTTGTCAGAAAGTTGCGATGTTAGTAGGAGAGGATGGAGCCCAGCTGCAGTGCTGTGTGACGGTGGAGCGGCTGAACAGCTGCGGGCAGGCCACCCGGAGACAGCTCATCCGCAAAGCCTCCGTTGCTCTGGGCCGCAACGAGTTCCAAGAGATCGTCCTCCGTGTGCACGACGGAAAAATAGCACACAGTTACCTTCTGAAAGAGTTTAGGCTCTTCACCAAGTTCACCAGCGATGGGAAATGCACTGTGAAGCTGCTTCCTGAAAGCATTCAGGTACTCTTCTCCAACTGTCCTCCTGACCGGCTGAAGCTTTTCCTGAAAACCCTCAGCATCAAGCACCAGGCCTGGCAGATCGGTAAGCCTCTGACCGACCGAGAGAAGCTGAAGGCCGGCCTGCCCCGCAGCTTCGAGGCCATCAGCCCTCTGCAGCAGAAAGACATCCAGAAGGTGAATGAGCTGCGAAACAGAACTGCTCCAGCCGGGCTGACAGACCGCACCAACAGGGGGAATGCTGCGGGTACAGGCCAGCAGGTCAAACGGCCCCGCAGTGATGCCAGCTGCAGCCCGGTGAGTGACACCAGAGGTTGGTAGACTGGCCAAAAATTGTGCCAGAGTAACAGTAACATTACTGCAATAAAGTTTTACTTAAGTAGAAGTAAAGAGTGGTCATCCAAAAATTTGGTCTGGTAAGGGTAAAAACATAATTAGTGAAAATGGTAGTGATCATAACATCTGATTTAATTTGTGAAAACGACAAAAATCTGAAGTTGTCAATTTTGGTATTTTAAAGAATAAATAAAATTAAAAATTAAAAAAATAAGTAGCAGCATTAAAACTTAACAAATTCAGGCTGAAAGAAAATCTGTTAGAGGTTGCAAAGGGTGCAGAGGATCACCTACACGTTAAACAAGAGCTATGTGGAATGTTTTAGATTGACCCATATTCATCTGTTAGAATGGTCCAGTTAAAATCCAGAGATAAATCCAAATAAGAATCTTTAGCAAGGCTTCAATTGCTACACAGAAACTTTCACACCAGTCTGGTGTTATTTTGTGAATGGGGCTAAAATCTTCAGAAACAAGTGCACAGCCCACTTTTCACAATTTCATTTGTAAAACTTTAGAAGCTGTGCTTTTTTTCTTCCTGTCGATCACATTAAATCCCAAGTAAATACATTATATTTTGTAACTGTAACACAATAAATTGTCAGAAATTCAAAGGGTATGATGACTTTTTCAAGACACTATCAGTCTGTACTAATTCCTCATCAGGGTATCTTCATTGAAACTTGCATTATTAAAGTCACCTTATTCTGCTTTCTAATTCAATCTCCAACCTTTATTTCTGCACATCCTTCTGTGCTTCGGAGACTCATCACGTCTTTGTGGTGATTATAGGTGAAGGGCAATCCAAGTAAGAGAGCCATTTTATCTCTCCCTGCACGGAAGCTCAGCAAAGAGCAGGCTGCTGTTCTCAGTGCAGTGCTAAGTGGCAAGAATGTCTTCTTCACTGGAAGTGCTGGTATTATTTTTAATCTTTGCTGAAACTCTTTCACATTGTACAGTCTTACTGAATCACCCTATGACTGATGCCTTTTAAAATGTACATTTAAGGCATTGATTTTATTTCCAGGTACAGGAAAGTCCTTTTTGCTGAAGAGAATCATTGGATCTCTCCCTCCAAAAAGCACATTTGCAACAGCCAGCACAGGAGTGGCTGCATGTCACATTGGAGGAACAACACTGCACAGCTTTGCAGGTCAGTCATCCAGTGGGCCTCAGACGAAATGATTTTCATCTTAAGGTTAAAGGCTTAGGATGTGTAGAGGTTGTTTTAGCATCATACACTGGCCTTAATGGTTGATGGATATAGTTGAGCAGTTTTCAGATTGAGTAGAGACAGGGTTGTTAAAATTAGTTTTCTATATATTATTTTCTTTGGTCTAATCAACAATCAGGATACATCCTCTTCCTGCCTATGTGTAATTAGTTTTGTCAGGTAATCAGTGCAATCAAAATGTCCATAACATTTAGCCCGAACCATTGAAAGTTTAGCAGAATTCATTCAGGTTTCACTTATAAAGCACTTTATTTTTGTGCTAGTGTAGAATCACACTTCTGGGCTCAAATGCACTGCATGACTCAGTGTTTCTGAGTATTAACACTTCAGAAAGGGATGTGAGGTTTTTTCGCATTAACTGATGTTTGTTCCATTTCCGTGCTTTATTCCAGGTATTGGCTCCGGCTCCGCCGCCCTTGAGCAATGTATCGAGCTAGCTCAGCGGCCCGGTGTGCTGCAACACTGGACCAGCTGTCGACACCTCATCGTTGATGAGGTCTCCATGGTGGATGCCCAGTTCTTTGACAAGCTCGAGTCCGTAGCCAGGTGGGATTATAGCTTAAACCTGTATGTCATCAGCTTTAGTTTAAAAAAAAAAGAAGTCAGTTTAATTTTTAGGAATAATGAACCACAAATGTTACATGACCTCTTCAAAAAAGGCAACTTATAATATTTGATAAATTCCTACTATAGGACATTTGTCATTTTTAAATTACAAATTAAAAAATGACACTAACTTAAGATTGGAGAAGTCTGTAATTTTTATTGCAGGTATACTTTAACTGTGGGAGGCAGAATCTAAAAAAACTGAAATGAAATGAGCATTTGATACAATAGGAAAATAGAACTTATTGTACAGAAATCTTTTACAATTACAGAGGTCAGAAGTTCTTGACCAGGTTTGCACACACTGCAGCAGGGATTTTGGTCCACTCCTCCTATACAGATCTTTTAGGTTTCAGGTCTGTTGCTCGGCAACAGAGTTTCAGCTGTGTGTTGTGACTGACTGTGTTTGATCCAGTAATGTAGAAGCGTTTCTCATTCTGTCTGTTGGACAGGTCGGTGAGGAGGTCCACGCAGCCGTTTGGAGGCATCCAGCTAATTCTATGTGGGGACTTCCTTCAACTGCCTCCAGTTTCTAAAAGAAAAGAAAAGGCCAGCTTCTGCTTCCAGGTTGGCCTTCTCTAACTGTTTCTCAGTTTGTTTAAAGAGAAGCTAAACTGTTTAAACTATGCAAGTAGTGCTGCTGACTTACACTTGGTCTTATTTATGTAACTGGAGATGATACTACATGTTGAGTGGATGCATGCATTACTTTTTCTTGGTATAATGAATATGCTAGGACTGGTTTGAATATCCGTGAGTCATTACAGCTCTGCCTATATTGATTCATAATACACATGATGTTCATGAAAAAATGTTTCAACTGTGAATTTTCAGGCCAGGAGTTGGCGGAAGGTGATCCAGGTCAACATGGAGTTAACAGAAGTGAGGAGGCAAACAGACCAGAACTTCATCTCCCTCCTGCAGGCAGTGAGGGTGGGCAGGTAAAACAAGCACCATTCAATTAATTATTCTTTTCTGCTTGTTTCATTATCCTTTTCTTTTTTTAAATACTACCTGTTATTTAATGGACTATACTAGGTGAAATACCATCAATTGGCCCTACTACTAATTGCTGCTTCCATAAAATTTAAGAATGAAAGTAGCAGCAATCAAATGTTGCGATTATCTGATCATCAGTTATTCCTCCCTGTATATCAGGAGTTTTACATCAGTGTATATCAGTTTGCTCATTTGAAGAATTCAGGTTTTTGTTACACTAGTAAGACTGTGCCACAACAATAAAAACCAAACCATGGATGGTATTTGCAGAGTGTTAAAAGGTATTTTGCAGTGCATCAAGAACTCCGTGAGCTCTCAATTATACCTGTTAAAACCAGTCTAGTTACCTGGCTTAACTGATGGCACTGTGGCGGAGCCTGATTGCATCACAGGGTGTGTAGGTCCACGTTTTCCAACATGGATTGGTCAGAGAATTGAAGTGGTATGGTTTTTGCTGGTCTTGTTTTAGGCTAAGAACACCATCAGCTCCACATCAGGTGGGCATCTCTGAAAGTAATTCATTAATGCTCTTAGTGGTGCTGTTGCTTTGCGTATTACATGTCATCGCTGCTCTGACTGCACCTGTGGGAATCCCACCAGGCAGCTCCAATAAACAATCCATGATCTCATTGTCAATGAATTTGATGCCATGGGCAAGTTTCAAGGTGTAAACAGCTCAAACTGATCAGTGATTGACACATCTTTGATTTTCTGTATGTGATTAGTTCTCCACAAATGGGATTCTACGAGCTGCAGCAGCATGCAGTGTGTCATGTTCCTGTGAACAAGTAATGGCCCGTGGAATCTTTTCTGCAGTTCTTGTACGCTAGATCTTGGATTTAAACATGTTTAAAACATGAGATGGACCAGATCCCTTAGGAAGGATGAATGTATTTTAATCACTTTGTTTTTCTAAGTTCTATAAAACTAATGTTGTCCACCCAGAGCTGGTCCATCTTTTTGAGCTTGGGCTGTTTCTGAAGGAAATGTTCTGTGTCACAATAACTCAGGGTGACAGAGGAAGTCACAGCCAAGTTGATGAAAAGCGCTTATCATCAGATAGAGCGAGATGGGATTCTTGCCACCAGGCTGTGTACACACAAGGATGACGTGGAGCTCACGAATGAGAGCAAACTCCAGCAGCTGCCAGGTCTGAATACTCACTACTTGCTGATTGACCCATTTATTTCCCCCCTAACCTGATGCAGGTATTAACTTCGTTTGAGTTCTGGTCACTCTGCTTAAATTGAAAAGTGACCCAATTAAACTGCTCTCCACTGCCATCCTGCAGTGTTTTCAGTGTCTGCTGGAAGCAGTTTGTGTTCTGAGTAATGTTGTTTCCAGCTCTGGGGAGCCTTTTATTTTTGTAACATAAGTGCATCGAAAACAGTTTGACCAAGGCAGCAGGATGTTGCAGTGATTTTTGTGGTCACAGTAAAATACTGTAGCTAGAAGCCTCAGCTGTA
Organism: Girardinichthys multiradiatus; assembly: GCF_021462225.1. Taxonomy (NCBI): domain Eukaryota; kingdom Metazoa; phylum Chordata; class Actinopteri; order Cyprinodontiformes; family Goodeidae; genus Girardinichthys; species Girardinichthys multiradiatus. The sequence continues at coordinate 5,590,185 of NC_061799.1, forward strand.
GTTGTCTGTCTGAAGCAGTTCTTGTCCTTCAGGGTCTTTGCGAGTGTTTGAGGCACTGGATAGTGACCCGGAGCTGGGGAGGACCATGGATGCTCACAGTCCAGTCAGCAGACTGATCCAGCTGAAAGTGGGAGCTCAGGTAGACTTCAACTCAATATTATTCCAGCCATTATGTGCTAAAATCTGTTTGGATAAAAACACTTTTAAAACCTTTGTACTCCAAAGGTCATGCTGACCAAAAACCTGGATGTTGCTCGAGGTCTGGTGAACGGAGCTCGGGGAGTCGTGGTCGCGTTTGACTCAGGAAAACATGGTTTGTATCAGTTTTCTTCTATTCCCACAGTACTTGAAGAGAAGAGCAATGTTTTATTCAACATGAAAAAGTCTAAAGTGGGTGGCATTTCCCTACTTCTCAGTGTTCTGCATAAATGTTTTGACAGAAAAGTTCATGTTTTCAGTGAATTTAAAACCAAATGAAAATGAGCCCTGCTGACAGCTTTCAGTGGAACAGAACGAAATCATGCAGAATGCCACTATGATGACAGTGAGTAGAAGAATCTGTACATGACATTACTAGCTCTATTCAACAACGTTGCAGGAGGAGATCAGTGGCTGAATCTGCTCACTTTGGGAACTTCTGAATTTAAATCATTTTGTGGCAGCTTTTGTGGCACTAGAGGCTTTTATTTGCAGTGTTTAGACGACAAAGAGAAGTACTCTGATTACAACTGGCTGGGCTTGGTGGGACCAGCCCATCTGTCCCTCGTCAGTTTTCCAACTCTGCTCCAGGCAGCACTGTTGGAAAATAAAAACCTTTTAAGATGATTTTAAAAAAAGGTTTAATGACAATATTTTCAAGTTGCAGTGAATGCAATGTGACTTAAAATAGAGGTAACTCTGGAAAAGTTTGAGGATTCTAAAGTAGGTAAGTGCATATCTACTGAGACTTCAAAACTATTCACATCATTATCATAATTTTTTCCGTAGCTTGCCAATAGCACAAAATTATTAGGGTTTTGTCTGACTTGCATCACAAAGAAGTGCAAGATGTCTGTACTCTTTTCTTTCTAAACATAAAACCTCAGTTTGGTGTACAGTATTCACTCACTTTTCAGTCTATCACTAAATAAAATTCAGTACAACCAGTTGAAATCCTCTTAAGAGTAAATAGTTCACCAATATGCAATATAATCTCAGCTTACATCCAGCTGTTCTGGATGTAATCATAAAGACATGCAGACGGGTCACGGAGGAAGTTCAGGAGAAGTTTAAAGCAAGGTTGGGCTTTAAAACAATATCCCAAGCGTTGAAAATCGCACAGAGCTCTGTTCAATCCTTCATCAGAAGATGAAGTACAGCACAAGTGCAAACTTGCTAAGACATGGTTGTCCACCTAAACTAAAAGGCCGGGTAAGGAGCGCATTTATAAGCACTGATGAGGCCCATGGTAACTCTGGAGGAGCTGCAGAGATTCTCAGCTCAAGTGGGAGATTCGGTTGAGCACTGTGCAAATCAGGTATTTATACAGGTGGCAACTGAGGTTGGAATTTTGACCTAGGATGTGCGGGGGGTTCTTATACATTAACCTGGTGATTTCAGATGCCAGCATGTTTCTCAACAACATAGAATATTATTAAAACATTCATTTCAGTAACTTTATACACTTAGTGAAAAACATGTAGACTAATTCCATAAATCCACACAGACTGATGTTTTCTAGCATTATTTTTCATGATTTTCTGATTCCAGCTAATAAAAACTCAACATTCAAGATTAGAATATTACATCAGGAAAAAAAATCTTTTTAGTTCAGAAATGTGGACTTAATGAAAAGTATGTTTAAGGTACTTTTTAATCTGAGAAGCGAGCCTTGTCAGAACACACCGTATTTACTGAGGTGTACCTGTACATCAAGCACCGAACAGCTCCCCATCAAGAACACCATTGTTCAAAAGAGTTGACCTTTTCCTGATCCGTATACTGGCTCATTTGTGGTCCTCAGGATTTCCATGTGTGCGCTTCCTGTGTGGGGTCACAGAGGTGCTGAAGCTGGAGCGCTGGGTGTTTAAATCTGCTGGAGGGATCTATTTAAGCCGACGGCAGCTGCCATTAAAACTGGCCTGGGCCATCTCCATCCACAAGAGCCAGGTGAGTCCGGTATCCAACACATCGGTAACAACTCGGACACAAATGCAGGAATGATCACTCTCACCAAGGATTCTGTCAAAGCCAGCTTTCTATGTTTACTATAGAATGCAGGAATTGGGTTTCACTTGAATTCCGCTTTTTCTTAATGTTCTACAGAACAGTAAATGATTGAGTTTGCCTTGGAGCTCGATTGGTCGATTGTTTTTTTAAATTTATTTTTATAATTGCTTCCCTTTTGTGCCGGTTCTCAGTAAGAGAGAAAGCTGAATCAAAATGGTTCTCATCACCTGCGCTCTAAATCTTAGATCTATTAGATTTTGCCACTTTCAGGTCCAGTCTGCTGTGATGTCTGAGAACTTGCTCTTGATTTCCTGTTGCTCTTCAGTTTGGAAATACAACCCGACAATGTTCCTGCCAACCTTTTCACGATCCCATTACTGGCTGAGGGAGGTGGGTAAGGTGCGACTAGTGGCCACAATTCTGTTTGAAAAGGAAATGACTCTTTGCTGCTTCACTAGCAGCTCTACCCCTGAAGCCACTCCTGCCACTACATCCTGACCCCAGACTCAATAATTGGCTGGAGAAGGGGCCTCTGGATAATTGGGTTCATTGGTTGAGCACTGAGAGCAGGGTTTGATCTACAGCGACGATATCTGCAACCACAAGACTATTCTTTAGCAGAACTTCACCCTTTTTCTTTTTTTTTTTGGTGCTCTGACATTTAAGATGGGTACTGGTCCATCACAGGATATAAAATAGATTATGAATACAATGGTTAAAATGGAACTGAAATAGTCAAACTTTTGGAGTGAGAGGAAGTGGTGCCAACGTCTGCACCAACAGACGTATTTCTGCATCCTGGCAGAAAATTTGTGAAACAATGCTTTTCTGGCCTGGTTTCTATGTAGCTCTGGTAAACATCTGCTAAAAGCTGCCTTCAAATATGTCTTTTTATAGCAGCAGCATCATAATCTCTCACTATAAAAGTTTATTCTGTGGAGGTTAAAAAATTTGAATAGTTTTTATAAAAACACCATAGAGATGAGTACTGGTGCCCCAGCTGCCAATACTCAACCTCGTTTAGCTAACAAGACACCATTTAAGTTTCTCATAACATTTCAAAGCACGCAGAGAGGATCTCTAACCGTTCCTGTCTATACATCTCTTCTGGATCTGCCACGATGCTACTTTTTTCTGTTTCCAGCTTAGCCCCAACATTTCTGTAGTGTTTTTTTTTTTGTTTTTTTTTTAAGAGCTGAGTTGACGGAAGATTAGGCTTATTTTTGAACCACTTGTGTCAAGTTAGCCACATATTTTGGATTATCCTGCTGTAAAACCCAGTGGCCACCAATGTTTAGTCCAAAGAGGGGGGGGGGGGATGGTCAACGGGCCAGGACTTGAACCTGTGACGTAAACCCATGACGGCTGCATTGATGACTGCAGCCGCCATACACTGGTTGCACACTTTACCCCTGCGCCACCACCACAACCCCATCTCCTGGTTTGTCTAAGAGTTGAGAACAACATTACACTCTTTCAAGGGCTTCGGAGGAGAAACTGGCCCACAGCATCACTGATCCGCCACTATACTTTTGTATAGTGGCGGATCCTTTCACACCAAACCCACCCAGAGTGTCCCAGTAGTTCGTCAAACTCTACATGTTTAAAGACTATGATGGTGCACTTCTACACAGCCATCATTGAGTCCATCCTCACCTCCTCCATCACTATCTGGTACGCCGCTGCTACAGCCAAGGATAAGGGCAGGCTGCAGCGTGTCATTCGGTCTGCTGAGAAGGTGATTGGCTGCAGTCTACTGTCGCTCCAGGAACTGTACACCTCCAGGACCCTGAAGCGGGCAGGGAAGATTCTGGCTGATCCCTCCCACCCCGGTCACAGACTCTTTGAGACTCTCCCCTCTGGCAGGAGGCTGCGGTCCATCCGGACCAAAACCTCACGCCACAAGAACAGTTTTTTCCCATCTGCCACCAGCCTGGTTAACAAAGCCCGGAAACCACCCTGACACTGTCCCTTTCCGCCACACTCCCCTTTTTTTGCTGACAGGACACTTGTAACTTGTAACTGTAATGAGTTACATTAACGCTCAGCTTGGACTCCTGCTTTACTTGCACTGCTTTACTTGCACAATGATCACCTGCACTGTTGTATTGCTCTTGCATCTTATACTGCTCTATATTTACTCTCACTCACTTAAAACTGTGCACATATATTTATATTATATTGTAGATATGTTTATACGGTTTAATTTGTATTGTATTGCACCGACTACGCCAAAACAAATTCCTTGTATGTCCAAAAATGTACTTGGCAATAAAGCTTTTCTGATTCTGATTCTGATTCTGACCACGAGGTGCTTTTCCATATATTCTTCCTTTCACACCAAACCCACCCAGAGTGTCCCAGTAGTTCGTCAAACTCTACATGTTTATGTTTGTGATGGTAGGACAGAAGTTTTTATTTATTTTTTCTTGGCATCGAATGGTTGATGGAGATTTGGAGATGCCTGGGTGACAGTCTTTAACTGAGCTTTGGTGATTTTTATATTCTAGTTTTTAACCTCCTTTACCATCCTGCTGTGTCTAAAGGTAAGATGGATATGGGTCCAGTGGCTAAATAAATGGACCTTTGTCTCATATTTATACCCCAGGGAAACAAAGTCATTGACTTATTTAGTCAATGGGGGAAAAAAAAAAAGTCTGATCAACGTAAAAGTTCGTTCGTTTGTCGTCTTCCGCTTATCCAGGACCGGGTCGCGGGGGCAGCAGACTCGGCAGAGACGCCCAGACGTCCCTCTCTCCAGACACCTCCTCCAGTTCCTCCAGGGGGAGCCCAAGGCGTTCCCAGGCCAGCCGAGAGACATAGTCCCTCCAGCGTGTCCTGGGCCGTCCCCTGGGCCTCCTCCCGGTGGGACGTGCCTGGAACACCTCCCGAGGAAGGCGTCCAGGAGGCATCCGGTATAGATGCCCGAGCCACCTCAACTGGCTCCTCTCGATGTGGAGGAGCAGCGGCTCTACTCTGAGCCCCTCCCGGATGGCCGAGCTCCTCACCATATCTCTAAGGGAGTGCCCGGCCACCCTACGGAGGAAGCTCATTTCAGCCGCTTGTATCCGTGATCTCGTTCTTTCGGTCATGACCCAAAGTTCATGGCCATAGGTGAGGGTAGGAACGTAGGCCGACCAGTAAATTGAGAGCTTTGCTTTTCGGCTCAGCTCTCTCTTCACCACAATGGACCGGCACAGTGCCCCCATTACTGTGGCAGCCGCACCGATCCGTCTGTCGATCTCCCGCTCCATTCTTCCCTCACTCGTGAACAAGACCCCGAGATACTTAAACTCCTCCACTTGAGGCAGGAACTCCCCTCCAACCTGAAGAGGACAAGCCACCCTTTTCCGGTCGAGTACCATGGCCTCGGACTTGGAGGAGCTGATCCTCATCCCAGCCGCTTCACACTCGGCTGCGAACCGCCGCAGCGCATGCTGTAGGTCTTGGCTAGAGGGGGCCAGCAGGACCACGTCATCTGCAAAAAGAAGAGACGAAATCCACTGGTCCCCAAACCAGACCCCCTCCGGCCCTTGGCTGCGTCTAGAAATCCTGTCCATAAAAGTTATGAAAAGGACCGGTGACAAAGGGCAGCCCTGCCGGAGTCCAACATGCACTGGGAACAGGTCCGACTTAGTGCCGGCAATGCGGACCAAACTCCTGCTCCGCTCGTACAGGGACCGGATGGCCCCTAATAAAGGGCCCCCGAGATTCCATACTCCTGGAGCACCCCCCACAGGGCATCACGAGGGACACAGTCGAATGCCTTCTCCAGGTCCACAAAACACATGTGAACCGGTTGGGCAAACTCTCATGAACCCTCGAGCACCCTGTAGAGGGTATAGAGCTGGTCCAGTGTTCCACGGCTGGGACGAAAACCACACTGTTCCTCCTGAAGCCGAGGTTCGACTATTGGTCGGACTCTCCTCTCCAATACCCTGGCGTAGGCCTTACCAGGGAGGCTGAGGAGTGTGATCCCCCTGTAGTTGGAACACACCCTCCGGTTCCCCTTCTTATAAAGGGGGACCACCACCCCAGTCTGCCAGTCCAGAGACACTGTCCCCGACCGCCACGCAATGTTGAAGAGGCGTGTCAACCATGACAGCCCTACAACATCCAGAGACTTGAGGTACTCAGGGCGGATCTCATCCACCCCCGAAGCCTTGCCACCGCGGAGCTTTTTAACCACCTCGGTGACTTCAGCCTGGGTGATGAAAGAGTCCAACCCCGAGTCCCCAGCCTCTGTTTCCACCACGGAATGCGTGATGGCGGGATTGAGGAGATCCTCGAAGTACTCCTTCCACCGCCCGATAATGTCCTCAGTCGAGGTCAGCAGTCTCCTGCCCCCACTATAAACAGTGTTGGCAAAGCACTGCTTCCCCCTCCTGAGGCGCCGGACGGTTTGCCAGAATCGCTTCGAGGCCAACCGGTAGTCCTTCTCCATGGCCTCACCGAACTCTTCCCAGGCCTGAGTTTTTGCCTCTGCCACAGCCCGGGCCGTAGCACGCTTGGCCTCACGGTACCCGTCAGCCGCCTCAGGAGTCCCACAAGCCAACCACAGCCGATAGGACTCCTTCTTCAGCTTAACAGCATCCCTTACTGCCAGTGTCCACCACCGGGTTCTGGGATTGCCGCCACGACAGGCACCGCAGACCTTACGGCCGCAGCTATGGGCAGCAGCATCGACAATAGATGCAGAGAACATGGTCCACTCGGACTCTATGTCTCCAACATCCTCCGGGATCTGGTCGAAGCTCTCCCGGAGGTTGGAGTTGAATACATCCTTGGCCGAGGGCTCCGCCAGGCGTTCCCAGCAGACCCTCACTATGCGCTTGGGCCTGCCAAGTCTGTCTGGCTTTCTCCTCCTCCAGCGGATCCAACTCACCACCAGGTGATGATCAGTGGACAGGTCAGCCCCTCTCTTCACCCGAGTGTCCAAAACATGCGGCCGAAGGTCTGATGATACGACAACAAAGTCGATCATCGACCTCCTGCCTAGGGTGTCCTGGTGCCAAGTGCACTGATGGACACCCTTATGTTTGAACATGGTGTTCGTTATGGACAATCCGTGACTAGCACAGAAGTCCAATAACAAAACACCACTCGGATTCAGATCGGGGAGGCCATTCCTCCCGATCACGCCTCTCCAGGTGTCACTGTCGTTCCCCACGTGGGCGTTGAAGTCCCCTAGCAGAATAATGGAGTCCCCGGGAGGGGCACTATCCAGCACCCCCGACAGGGACGCCAAGAAGGCCGGGTACTCCGCACTACCACTCGGCCCGTAGGCTGAGATGATAGTCAGAGACCTCTCCCCAACCCGAAGGCGCAGGGATACGACCCTCTCATCCACTGGGGTAAACCCCAACACGAGACGGCTGAGCTGGGGGGCAACAAGCAAACCCACACCAGCCCGCCGCCTCTCCCCGTGGGCCACTCCAGAGTAGAAGAGAGTCCAACCCCTCTCAAGGAGATAGGTTCCAGAGCCCACGCTGTGCGTGGAGGCGAGCCCGACTATTTCTAGTCGATATCTCTTGACCTCCCGCACAAGCTCAGGCTCCTTCCCCCCCAGCGAGGTGACATTCCACGTCCCTAGAGCCAGCCTAAGCATCCGGGGATCGGGCCGCTGAGGTCTCCACCTTCATCCGCCACCCAATCCTCTTTGCACCGGTCCCTCATGGTTCCCCCTGCAGGTGGTGGGCCCACTGGAAATGGCCTCGCGTCTCTCGTTCGGGCTTGGCCCGGCCGGGTCCCGCGAGGAGCAACCCGGCCACTAGGCGCTCTCCGACGAGTCCCGACCCCAGGCCTGGCTCCAGGGTGGGACCCCGGCTCCGCCGTACCGGGCGACGTCACGTGCCTCGATATTTTGTTCTTCATGAGGGGTTCTTGAACCATTCTTTGTCTGACCCATCACCTAGAGCATGTTTGCCATAGGAGACCCTACCAGGGGCATTTAGGCCCCAGACAACATAGCCTCTAGTAAAAGTCTATAAATTAATAATGCTTCAGTTGCCTGCTGAATACATTTACCAATTAAATGCTGGGTTTTTCTATGTCTTCTTTAGTCTGATATACTACTGCAATAAAGCATGAATTTATTTATTTTAAGGCTTTCTGCATATCTTCTGCCAAGAGACATGGCTGGCAGAGTACATAAGCAAAGAATGGGGGAGGGATAGCTGATGCCTGTGAATCTGAATGTTGCATCAATGTCTTCTGGAGCATTTTCAAAATTGTGAGATGTGGAGACAAAGCAATATAATCTTTGGATATTAAATTTTAAGAAAAAAAAATCCTGTTTTTTGCCAAATTTGAATCTTGATTGGAAAATTTAAATTGGGATCAGATATTGACATAGTCCACTCTTGTCCTGCTGCATTTCTGTTGCAGATGTTGGAAACCAATAACACTTTGATTGCCTTTATTTTACAGGGAATGACTCTGGACTGTGTTGAGATCTCTCTGGCTCGGGTGTTTGAGAGCGGCCAGGCCTATGTGGCCCTGTCTCGAGCCCGGAGCTTAGAGGGTCTTAGGGTCATGGACTTTGACCCCCATGTTGTCCGGGCAGATCCAGATGTTCTCCTCTTCTATAAGAAGCTGAGGAAAGCGAGGTTGCTCATGCAGGTGAGTGCAGAGCTCTTCCCATCAGCAGTGTACCTAGAGGACGTAGTTGATTCTTTCAGATTATATAAACCGGTTGTGGGTAAACGTGATTTAACCTAAATCGGTGCTTTAACATATAACTTTGAATAATTAAGCCATGAACTGATGGAAGCTTTTAGAGGAATATCCTAAGAATTGATTCAGTTGATTCCCAAACCTTGCCTCCCTTACAGGCTTCAATGGATGATTTTATCTCCAAAGAAAATGCTTGATGAGGAACATCTCCATCTCCTGAACCAGTATGCACTGTGTGCATGACTTATTATTTTAATATGTGAATGTTTCCTGAAACCTCAACCAAGCTCAGTTTTAGTTTGACTGCCATCTGCTGTTGATTACTGCAACTTTTTTTTTTTTTTAATCATGGCATGATTTGTAATTTATTGTAGTTTGTTCTGAAATAAAGTTCTTGCCCTATTTGTCTTTTGTCATTGTATATGGTTAATGCTAAAAAGAATGAGAAATAACTGAGTGTGTGAAAATGTTAAGTCATCTGTATGGTAGCCAAAGATTAACTTCTGCCACTTTAGTTTAATGGTGAATATTTGACCAATTTAACTCTTAACCCAAGTAGCTTGACACAATCAGGTGATGCTTTACTCAAGAAATTGTTGGGGGAAAAACGTGAAGATCTTT